>NC_133024.1:55175000-56375000 GCF_048771995.1 Taeniopygia guttata | reverse complement strand
GACATCGTCAGAAGAGGCATAGCATCATCAAGGATTTTGTATGATAATTCAGATAGAGTGAAAAGAGAAATGATAAGGTTAATAAAAGGGATATCTAACCATCTGTGCAATTGTTAGAAGACTTTAAAAATTCTGCCTGCTTACTATCATTTACACGCTTTACAGGTAATAAAACATTCACAGCAGATATTTTTCTGGGATTATCATATCTGTAATATGTCTAAAAACTAAACAAATCTAAGAACAGAGATTGTCAATCAAGAGACACCATGCTTTCTTCTAGATAGCAATCACAATTATAAATAATTTCTAATGCTGATATGCAGCATAGAGTTCTATTAATCAGGCTTTATGATCTGTACATATGATGAATATAATCGATGTATTGCCCACAGGACACATGATATACCAGAGACAATACAAAACAATGTAGCTCCTGGAAGAAATTTTCCTTAAACAGAGTGAAAATTCCTGTTAAGAGAAGTCTTTGACACTGTCTCAATAAGATAGTAATGACAAGCTGTTGCTGGATGAAGAGATATTGATGTGGCTGAATGGTCAGGCTCAGGGCATGGTGACCACTGGAAGGAAGTCTAACTTGGGGCCTAGCTACAGGGCCCCAGTACTACTGACATCTTCATTAATGAACAGGATAATGGAGTGTACAGGATAATCAGAGTCTACTTTCATTGTGTTTTCATGGAATCTGAAACCCAACAGAGTGGATGATTTACCAGGTGGTTTTGCTGCCATTCAGTTGTACTGAAAGATTGGAGAAATAGTCCAAAAGGGATTGTATGCTGTTCTATAAAGAGAAACACCAAGTCCCTCATCTAGGGAGGAATTACTCTATGCAACTGCACAGTCTTGGGTCTGACCAGCTGGAAAGGAACATTGCAGAAAAAGAAGACCTGGGGACAGACAACCAGCTGACCACAGCTCAGCAATGCACCCTTGCAACAGATAAGACCAACAACAATCTAGATTGCATTAAATAGCTAATGCCTGGGAGATCACGTAAGGTAATCTTTCCCTTCTTCTGAGCACTGATCACACATCTGGAGTGCTGAGTCCTGTGCTGGCTGGGGTCAACAGCACAAAAAAACCCCAGGTGCATAGTGGAGCAAGTCCAGCAAGGAGCCACAGAGTTAAATAAGGGATTTGTCACAAGGAGAGGCTGAGATTGCCAGAGACTCTGTTAAGTCTTGATCCCCCCAAAAAGATGAAAATCTGACTGGAAATAGTCTTAAGGAGCATGCTCTGCCTGGCCTTGCTTTGAGTAGAGAGCTTGGATTAGACGACTTACAGAGGTTTTTTCCAACCTGTGTACCATTTCTGTCCAGCATTCCTATCCCCTGGGCCGATTTTTATATATGCCACATTAGAAAAACCAACTAAATATTTTGTTTTCTTATTCAGAAACAAATCTATTTTGTATATATGATTTTCCATACTGAAAGTGGTTTAGATGTAATGGATGGAAACCAACTTCAGTGTAAGACTACAAGTATTATTAGTGTAAATAAGAGAACTTGTATGCCTCGTTACTTTAACGGGAATGTATGGTGTAAGAGGGGAAATTATTCTCCTCTGCATAGTGGTATGGTGATCACATTTAGAGTACTTCATGCTTTTGGGTAAAACATTTGAAGATGGCTATGGAGAAGAAGTAATGAATGTTATCAATAATGGTGAAGGCACACTTCATGGCCTTTAAAGAGGGATCAAAAGTGGCAAAATTTTGGTCTTGTGATGAGAAGAGTAAGGGGTAATAAAAATGTTCTTTACAACTGTTTTAATGGTAGCTTACAAAGATGATGGAACCAGCTCTTCTTGATAGCACCAGGTGAAATGGCTGGAGTGATTTTATCTTAAATATTTTATGAATACTTGGGACATCAAAAATGTGAGAAAAAGTGCAAGATTCTGCAACGAGAATCCACATATAAATAACTGTGGCCTGAATGTTATAGTACATGCAAGTAATTTAATCTAAAATGTTCAGATTTGGTCTTTAGAGAACTAAGAGTTCATTCCCTACATTTTGCAGCACTACATATTCATGAAAAGAAGTCAATGGAAGTGAGATGAAACTACAGAAAAAATTTTTATCAAGAACCAACATATCTATTTCTACTTTTGATGCTATGAAAATATTGTTCCCAGAGATTACACAAGAAATTCCAAGAAAAATATCTTTTTGTCAGAAATTTTAGAATGGATGTCTGCCAAGAGGAAAATTCAGAAAGAATTTCTGGACGATGGAGGGCTGGCTGCTTCAGTTTGCAATTTGGAGATTTTTTTCATATGAAGACACAGGCCACATGAACTTCATGGAGAGCGATTACATGAGAGATGATAGGGAATTGAAATTTGGACAACTTCTAAGATACACCAAACAATTGTTGAACAAAGTTTTCTGGAGTTTATATGAAATTACATACTTAAATTATGTAAACATGAAATTCCTATATGGATTGTTCTGTACATATCCATATGGATGTCTCTTCTGCTTACTGAAGACTCTTGACCGCAGCAGACTGATCTTGCTGTGGGCAAAATAAAAATGATGTTTCTTTGTTCTTCTACTACACAAGAAGTTACTACTACAGCCAATCTGATATATGGCAGTAGGTCACCTATATACTACTAAAGCCTATACTACTGCGGTCAATGAAGATAATACCTGACATCACTGGCCAAGCTTCACTGAGCTCACTATGCAGTGCATAAAATTTTGAAGTGAAGGAGATAGTTCATACAGTAATCTCAGCTGTCTTATAATGAGATAAGCCACACAACTAGTCAGGACGCCCAGTGTTATTTCTGTAAAGAAGACTCTTCCTTTCAAACCTGGACTATGAATGAACACCCATTAGAACACTAATATTATTTAATACTTCTGCATGGAGTTTCTGTAGAAGATTAAAAGCTCTCATTTAGATCCTGAATTACCTTATTTTAAATTGTCTCCACATACTTTTAACATCTCCCACTAGGACATTTATATAGAAACAACCTCATCATGGGTTGTTAGATCTTGTGGACTTTGGTTGGACCAGGCTTATTCTTTGGTTTTTTCAAATAACATTACACAGTCCTTTCATAGTACTAAGACAAATGTGACATTTAGAAAATGTGACTATATTTTGCCAGAAGGTGTATAAATGTAGATTTTTTTTCAAAAACTTTGCAATATTAAATCACTGTGACTGTGCATTGCAAAAGGAGCAATTAACATAAGAATTACCACCCACAGTATCAAGCATCATTTCATCCTAAGAGTCACCTGACATTTATCATTGTATCTATTTTGAAGTACAATAATCTTTATGCTGTTAAGGTGATACTCAGTCTCATGTTTACAATACGTAAATGGAGTCCTGAAGTAACTATCTAGTGCAATTCAGGGATGAGTAGGAGAGATCTCTGTTTAAGTGTATACATTTATTGTGTTTTAATCACCACTTGGGCTAGCTCACTGCAAGGGAGAGTTCATCACCTGCTTGGAAAAGTTCAAAGGGTGAATATTGGTTTCATCTATATTTGAACTGCAGGAATGGTATAGGATACAATGAAAATATTGTAGGGGTACAGATTAAGCAAGTAAAAAGGAATGTGAATGAAGGAAATATAGAAAAGAAGTGGGGGGAGAGAAAGGTAGCGACAGAGAGAGATAACATCACCACTCTGTGGATCCCAATGGCTTCCTGTTGATCCTCTCCATCTGGTCTGCTTGGAGGTGAGGGTCCCCTGGAAAACATAAGAGTTCAATGGATTAATGTACACTTGGGCCAGGTGGGAATGCCCAGGTACCTCCCCATGGGGAGGGCTAAGTTGGACACAGTCTCTTGCAGCAGGCTCTGGATGCATCACTTGGCATCACGTGCACTGCTCTGCTGCAGGGCCTCAGCAACGAGTCTGGGGAGCACTTTGGGGGTCTCTGATGGATGATGGCACCCCCTCAGCTGCCCTCATGTAAATGTCCTGTGGTGTGGCCTTCCTGGGGCGCTGGCTTTGCAACTGGGGCAGACTGTGTGAGGGAGGGTGGATGTTCACTCCCTCTGACCAGGGGTTACACCACACCCCCAAAACTCTCCTCCTCCCCGTTTCATTGTCAGGGGAGTGCATGCAAACCTGGCTTTGCAGATGAGCCTGTGGGCTGTGGCCTCCCTCACATTAACCCTGCTAGAGCTGATTTTCAGTACAGCTGCTGGGTTTGGTTTTCTTGAATATATATTCTTCTCTCTCAGCCCCATTTATTTCTCCCCAGTCTTGTGATAATTGGACAACAGTGTCACTTTCTCTTATCTCAAGTTCCCTTAGGCAGCTTAACTCATGGTCATGCCTCCCAGTCAGGAGACATGCAGGAGGAGGAATGGGCTTTGCTGGTTGCAGCTGCATTATACAGTTTTGCCATAATGGGCAAAAAGTCCTTCATAACAATATTTAAGCCATTAACTATAGCATTTCAGTCTCTGACAAAGGGTCCAGTATACATGTTTAAGCAGGAAGTACTTAATGCAGAGAACTGATGCAATTCAAAAGATGAGACATTATAAAACAGTTTGTTTCATATCACACTGCCACTGTGCTTTGATATGTGGATTCTTATTTAAAGAACTGAGTGAAAAACAGTCATTCAAGACTATTTATCTGAATTATCTCAGCCACATTTAAAACTCTATTACCTTGTCTTTCTCCCCCATTTCTGGACTTATCTTTCCTTGAACAATTTCACATTTATAAAAATATAGCTTAATTATATAGCTGATTTTTTTAATGGCAGGTAAAGCTGCCATGCTAAAATATCAGATCTAAACTAACATCTTTCTTCACATTTCTTTTTAAAAATTTCCTCTAAAAACTACACTGTATATATTTCAAAAGGTTATGCTGTACTGCTTTTGTTCTTCTTTTATGATGTTAGGTACAGTGCTGATCCTGCCTCACACCATCTGATCACACAGGCAGCTGAAATTATTTATCTTAATCTTCCAATGGAGTAAGTGAAACTCTTAATTTCCTTTTCAGGGACACTTTCATGTTCCACTATATTAACAATTTTATGTAACCATGAGGAAAATAAAAAAGTAAAGTAAATGTGAATTTAGATAGCAGCAAAGAACTACCAAAACAACTGTCTCTACTTACACTACCAGATAATTTTTCAGTTTTGGGTTTTCTTCCTAGAAGTTTCTGGATTCTAAGGCAAATCTGAATTGAAATTTGGATGGACAGTAATTTGCTAAAAGAAAGGAGAAAAGTTAAATGTTTTTTAAAAATTATTTGAAGTCCAGAGTAAAGGACAGGTGAATCTGTAAAAAGTGCTAAACTTTGAAACATAAATTATCCACAGACTATAGCATCAGTACCATGGAAACTGGAAATGACTATAACAGTTTCACTAGAGTTCATAATTTGTACAAGACTGGAAGCTGACAGAAATTAATGTGATCAAAACATATTACGATGGACACCAATGTTTCCATGCTGCAATACTTCCAGTTAAATATCTCTTGCTAATCTGACAGAGTTCAGGCCTGTAACATTATTACACCATATTTTATGCTCATTTATGGGCAACTTGATACAAGTATTTCCAATTTGCATGGGAGTCATTTTGGCAACAGTGGCAATAACATTTCTGTAATACCTAGAGGTCAATATTTTAGGAACGTATTTTCCGAATAACCATAGTGCTTGTAAAATAAGCTCTTGTTTAAAATAGTTCATAATCCAAAACAAAAAAGTGGAGGAAACAAACAATGGACTGAGGAATTATCTAATGCCATACAGTTTGTAAGAAGAAGATGTAAAATAATTGCTTGGACATGAAAATATCCTTACCATTCTTTTTATTTAATGAATGGAAATCACTATTCAGAAGTTGTTTTGGTTTTGGTTTTTTTTTTTGTGTGTGTTTTTGTTTTTTTGTTTTTTTTTTTTTCCCGATGGCCATGTCTTATTGGGGTTGCATTTCAGATTTTGGTGATTCTGATGAGCCCTGGGTTGAGGCATTGTCAGCATAAGGTTCTGGGAGCCATTAGGTAATTTGAGTTTCATGTTTGTTCAGATTTGGCTGGGCTGGAATTACTTTTATTTCTTTCATTTAGTGCAAATGATCTTGGTTTATTGCACATGATTATATAGAATGTGATGACTGAGATAAATGTGATGACAGCTTTCTGTATAATTCAAAGTAAAAGAAAGAAGGGAAGAGGGGAGAGAGAGAAAAAGAAGGCTTCTGTTTCCTTTCTTTTATTCTTTCTAGGATAAAAATATTTGCCATTTACTAAGAATCATTATAAAAGTGTCAGCAATCCTCATAAAAGGGAGAAACAGCTAAAAATTAGCACACTAAAAAAACTATAATGGTCAAGGAAATTACGTAGTTTTGGCATACAGCTTTAGTTACTCATATTCAATGTACAAGGAATGGATGAACTATGGCATCAAAACTTGTTGTAGTTAATTGATTTGGGCATATTTAACATGTTCATTAGAGCAGGGAGTTTATTTGTCAAATTATTAATTAGTCTATTATTTAAGCCCACACAATTCAGACATTTGAGAAATTTGATGGCATAAGGTGCTGACATGAGAATGTGTTTTATAGAAATAATTTTAGAATTTCCATTTTTTCTAATACTATTGAACTCTGTCCTTTTGTTTTTGAACTATGAGAAGAATATGCAGCAGACACAGAAAGACTCAGAGATACCGCTCCTAGTTTTCTCAAAAAAATAATAACAACAAAGAAAAAATAATAATTAACTGCAATGTTTGCAAACACTGTTGTATGCACATCATGGTTTATTGACAAAATTTAGGCAAACATCCAAGCAATATGATTTTTGCTTACAATAACAGAACAGCAACCAAAAAAACAAAACAAAACAAAAACCCACCAAAAACCCGCCATAGTAGATGCTTTCCTATTTCAATGTGACTTTCTGTGATTGCTCAGGAAATCATTGTTCCTTACAGAGAGGCCTCAGTCTCCTTATCCACACATTAACTTTTTTCTTATAACATATTTCACCTTACCTAAGTACAGAAATTATTTCTATTTCAGCTAACTTACAGGAACTGAAAAACCTCTCATTTACCTTTCAAATCTCCTGGATAATTGGTATCCCCAGATGCTTGCTTCTGGTTTTTCTGCAGTGACTCCTGAGGAAGAGGTCAGCAGTTCTCTTGAAGTATGTGTTTTTAAATATTTTTTCTGACTCACAGTAATGAGTAAGACTAATTTAAGACAGATCAGACTATACTCTTCTGCTTTATTTAGACAAACCAGATAGCTCCTTTCTTTTTTTTCAAAAAAGTTAAATATATATATATGTTTGATTCCATAAAGCCTTGAACATGTGAGTTGCATGTAACCTTCACCATTCAGTAATATGTTTTAATGGATAAGAACCACTGGGTAAAATTTCACAAAATCAAGAAATAACATGCTTTTCTATGTATAGAAATCTTAGGTATGCATCAAAAAGTCTTCACAGACACATATGGAGAATGAATAAGTCCATTGGCTTTCTAATCTCTGGGACAGAAGTCTCTATAATTATGCTTATGGGCTATTATTATTAGAGCTGCAGCATGAAATTGTGAAAGAGCTTCCAAAATTATTAACAGTATAATTGTAAGTGTATGTATTTGAATTTTAAATATCCTTATTGGTCTAAATCATGAGCATTATTAGGGCAAGACTGGAACACTTAGTTGCAGTAAATTAAAGCAGTCCCTGCCATGTTTGCAAAAAGTCCCTTAACCTAAGCAGACAGCAGCTGTTTCCACTCCTGCTGGACACAAACTTTTCTATGCCATCAATTCTTATGCCTGTAGGAGCTGATCACTGGCTAGTGATGCTCACCCCTCAGCCCCAAAAAGCTATTGTGAGAAATCTGTCACCAAAACTGAAAGCAATCACAGATTCTTCCTTTGGACTAAAATGCAAACTTCATCTATTAAAAGCCAAGTTCCAAAACAATGTAAGAAGGATTGTTATATTTTTACCAATACAATTTTTATTTGCCTAAAGCATTTTAATGCAAAAAAGAAGAGAGTTCATTGGTTTCCTGTGTAAGGTGGATACATTAATATATAAAAGTGTATCATGTAAATATCATGTTAATATTGGTACATAAGTGCTGGGTCTTTTTTTAGTGATAGATATCTTACACCATTTAGGTTAAAGTGAACCAGTGTAAAGTGTTTTATCATTGATACTTGTACTTGATTGTGATAATATATCAGAATAGAGTTTGTCAAACATACAAAAAGTTTTATAAAGCTCTAAAAGCTTTTTTAAAAGATGGAAAAAATCTCAAACCATTAATTGAAAGGGAAGTACAATAAATGTTAGCTGAGGATTTTCTTTTTCCTTTGTCTACTGTGATGAGTAAGCAGCCTTTTATTTTATTTTTTTTCTCTAGAAGTCCAGACTGTTTTCATATTTATCTCGCAGGAAGAGAAAGGACACTGCAGAAAGAAATAAAAAATCTCAAACCACAGAATAGCAGAAAAAGAGAATCACAGAATGGGTAAGGCTGGAAGGGACACTGAAAGGGTCATCTGGTCCAACCTCTCTGCTCCAGCAGGGTCGTCTTACAACACATGGTACAGAATTGCATCCAGGCAGTTCTTGAGTATCTCTAGTGAGAGAGACTCCACAACCTCTCTGGGCAATCTATTCCTGTACTTGGTCACTAAGTTCTTCCTCAAATTCAGATGGAGTTTCTTGTACATCAGTTTTCATCTGTTGCCTCACTCTTCACACCTACTTTTTAGATCTTTATAGACATTGATGCTGTTCAGCCAGTACTCAATCCACTCCCTGTCCACTCATGCAGTTCACACTTCCTGAGTTTGCCTATGAGGACACTGTGAGACACAGATACAAAGAAAAGTAAAAAAGACAAAAAGCAGTGTGGTCTTATAACTAATAAGCAACCTTAATTTTCATTCTGAGTTCACTGAGCTTGTATATGTCTTGCTTTACTCTGAAAGAGAATATCTACTGAGAGCAATGTGATTACTTGTGTAAGTTGCTTTAATTTATACTAAAAGTATATTTTGTTAAAGTGTTAATCTCTTCCTACTGATGAACTAGACTACATCCTACCATAATTAAGTATTTTAAAACCTGAAAATTGATTGCTATCATGGAAATGTGGACAGGAGAGTAAGAAGGCAGGAAAGAAAGAAGGCAGGGAGGGATCAAGTGAGGCAGGTCACAATGAAAGAACAATCCTCCAGGAAAATAAATGCAAACAGCTAAAAGCCAGTAAAGGTGATTAGTCACCTACAGTGACCATTTTGTCATTTTCTCTTAGAAAAAGGAAATAATGTTTGTGATTATGTCAGTTCTACTAGGTATTTTATGTATGGACATAAAAACACTAAGTGACATTCAACTTTTAGTGTCCTAATGTCAATCTCAGCCTAAACTCCTAACCACCTCCTAATCACAATCTTCTCTTTATATTGAAAACAAAACCAAGCCATCAACAAAAGCCACCCCAAAAACAAAGCAACAACAAACCCATCAACCCTCTCCCAACAAAACAAAACAAAGCAAAACAAAACAGAACAAAACCAAACCCAAAAATTTCACTGAGTTTGAGCTCAGAAATTCTTTATCAGTGTCAAAGTGAAGAGTTAATGTTTCTAAGGCGAGCTTGAATAAAACTCATGACAAAAGGCCTATTAGTTATCAGCTGGAGTCAAGATAGTCCACACTCATTCCACCTTACTTTAGGTGGTTTAGTGAGTTGTTTAAGAATTTAGATCTCTTCCTTTAGATTCCCTCAAAAGAGAAAAAAATTCTCCCACCTCAGAAATTACTTAACCCATACCCACTTTCTCATATTCCTGTCTCTATTTCCTGACTGCAGGTCAAGCCTAACTAGATAGACTGAAAAAAAAAAAAAAACGGACTGTGTGGAAAACTTTGCCTTTTGAACAAGGGATATACAGCACATCCTGCACCATGATGCTGAGAGGCAGCAGAAGTTTTCTTAGAAGAAAATAGAGCCCCCTGTAAAAGAGCCAGGAAATCAGTTAACAAATTAGTAATTGTTTAATTCAACAATTTTTCCCCTAGCTGTCTGTCATTTACTAATATATTTAAACTGCACTCTAGATTCAACTTATACTTTGAGAGACAGCTCTGACTGAGATAAGTTACTGTTGTATAAAAATGTTAGTAGTAGTACTTATGGGGCTAAACAAGAAATGAAGGGAGAGGATATACCAAAGACATCAAGGGAACTTTACTCAGAAACAAAGAACACTACCTATCTAAAGAATTCTAAAAGAATTGTGCAGAGAGGTGGAATATGTGGTGGATGGAACAATAAAGTATTTATGAAATTATCCTTAAAGTCACTTATCCTTATTATTTCTCATTTTAACTTGCAGTTCTATGAGTAACAGCTAAGCACTTTTCACTGTTTAACTTTTCCCCTCTGTTGGCTTTAATTAAGATTGTCCTTGGGACAGAATTTTCAACTTGACAAATTTCAAAATACATCTGTTAAACAAATTGAATTTTCTTGTAAGAGAACAGATTTTCCTGATATCATATATTTCATATTATGGTCAAGAATAATACTATTTGTCTCTTAACAATATATTTGCATACAAGTTAATTCAGGAAAATGAGATGGTGTGGAGAAAATAATTGAGAAAAAATGGAAACAAAAGATGTAGGTGTTTACTTGGTACTTACTATGATGTTACTCTCTTAATTGGCTCTGAGACCCAATAATATCTGAGAGCCAATAACATCTGAGAGCTTATATTACTTTTGACTAATGTTGGGATAATTCAAGAAGAATGAGGATAATATCTTTTTGCTAAGGCAGAACTTGAAAACTAAGAGAAAAAGCACTGGCTTGCCCATGATACAGAATGTCAGTAATGCAATTAATAAGTCAGTTTTCAGAACCAAGAACGTCACAGTGATATTAGGCATCCTCTATCAAAACATTCAAAATGACACAGTAAGTTACAAACACAAGGCAATTTTACCTATCACATAGCATTTCTTGTTATCTTAAGAACCTTAATACATTCTGACAATCTGTCATCAAGCAATCCACTTTCAAGATAGCTTTTCTGGCTTAAGCTTTCACAGCAGTGGAGTCCTACATAAGGAGCACCCACTGCAGTAAAATCACTATTCTTCCTCTTAATATACTGCAATGGTTACTATTGCAAAAAAGGTTACACTTTTTCACTTTATTAAACCATAATTTAACCTGATTAAACCATAACATACTGTTTGTATGTTGAAAAAAATGTTTAAAAATAATCTGCTTCATCTCTCTGTTCTTTACATTGTGTTCACATCACAGAAAATCAAGATGTGTGTCAAAAGCTTAGCTTTCACATATTCTTCATTGTGTTTAAAAATTAATGTAATTAAGAGCTAACTAGAGTGTGTTTGGTATTCTTTTATTTGTCTGTTTTTCACACGACTGTTCAAAAACCTTCAATTTCTATCTTCTGCCTGCATGTGGCCTATGGTTTAAGCAATCTGTTTGGATTTACCTGCAGATTAAGAGACCTAAATTTTTCTTCCTACTTTTGGGCTGTGTTAAAATTCCCAGGACAGGTAAAATTGCATTCAAGACAGTAAAGGAAATCTGCACACCTACTCATCTCACTGTAGGTACAGACATGGAGGCAGCTAATAACATTAGACCTTGAATAGGCAAGAAGGGTCATTTCAGAGAATTTATCATTTCTGGGACATCTTCAGGAACTTGCAGGTATGACAGAAGACCTATAAAAGACCTGCCTGTGGTTGATGGAAATCAGATGGGAATCTCTATCATGTAGAGCAGTAAGCCTATCCAATGTGCACAACTTGAGTATTGTATGTGGCACACACATTTCACTAGAATCACTTCTTTGAGCAAAATGACAGTAGAAGTTTAGAGAAGTTAATATGTAGATAACTGCACCTTCAAACTGAAGCTTTTGTATTCAAGTTGTATTTTACACTAAATTTTAATTTTTAAATTTTGTATTCAAGTTATATTTTGTGTAACCAATTATATTTAAGTTAAATGTTCCACATCTTTGTTGTCTCATTTTGGTTCTTGAAGGCTTACCTCTTCTTTTCTAGTGACATCCTTTCCTCCCTCAATTTGTTTTCCTAACTTTCAACTTTTCCATAATTTTTCTTGCCTATAAATCTTCATCTTATCTCTTGTAGAGTTTAATATAGTTATTTTTTTGTCTTTTATTTTTTTTTTTAATTGCAGAAACACTTGTCTTCAGGAAGAACTCCCCTACAGGCACCCTTGATATCCTCATTACTTATTTTCTTGGTTTTTTTTAATTTCTATGCAGACATCCCAATGTTTTCCAGGAACATTATACATTGTTACTATATCTACAAACTTAAATATTACTTAGTTTATCATGATAGGAAAAAGAATGCATTTCATCCTTAAAAGAATTGCTTAGCAGCTCCAGAGAGCCTCTACTTAGTCATGCAATGTGTTTCTGTCTTAAAATAACATGTTGGTTGTTGGTTTTTTCCCTGTCCATAAACGAAAAGAAATTAAATTACATGGCAAACCTTATGGGGTGTATAATAATATACTGAATTAGATTTTCAAGTGACATATGAAGAGGTTTTGAATCTGTGAATCAGCTATAGCTTTTCATAACAACATTTGCTCTGAGGCAAAGCTACTAAGATGAAATCTAGATTTTGTGAAAGTTTGTTTTTGGATTTAATCGTAGGAACTCAGCTCTGATTCTGTGGGGGTTTTTTTTAGGTGGAGCAGAAATCCATTTTTGTCTTCAAGGTAGAAAAGAACAGATGTAGACAATGCTGAAAGAAGCATCCAGACATGAACATTAGTGCAAAGGAGACTATCTGCAAAAATGTGCAGCAAGTGCAGCCCTTCTTCAGAAAATACCCCTATATCCATTAAAAAGCCTCCAAAGCCTATGAGTTTTTGCAAGAGTATTCACTATTCACTCAAGCATTTATTTTTTTATATTGATTTAATTTTCAGGCATTCCTCTAGAGGCAATAAAATTGACCAACACAGAATAAATAACTGAATGTCATTTAGCTCAACCAGTTGACAAATAGAAAAATCTGGAAAAGTACAGTTGCAGTATGAGTTGCCAATAAGAAAATCACAAAAATATGAATTTTATTCATAATATCAAGCAAATTTGATAGCTTTGTATAAAGAAAAGGAATGTTATACCAAATACAAACAATTTTCTTCAAAGTGCATATTACTATGATCAGAATCAAGACATTATGGACTTAGATACACTGGGAGTGAAATCTAGCCCATCTGGGAGGCCACGTAACCCACCTCTGCCCTCAGAGTAAGCTGCCTTCAGCACTGGGTAGCAGCAAAGGGTACAGATCACACAGCAAGAGCTTATATGAGTTTTGTAAAACAAACCTGAAATCTTTTTTGTAATAACAAATTACTACATAGAATTTATTCCAGATGCCTTACCATGGCACAAACAGCAGACACACCTATAAAGCTTAGGCTATAATACTAATTAGCATGATTTTTATGTTTGACTACAGGAATTTTAAAGATGTGTAGGAATTAAGTATATGTATAACTTAATGGACAGTACTGGAAATGCTAAGTCCATCTCAATTTATATTCCAAGATTTTGGAAGCTTATTTCAAAGAAAAATAATGATCTTGTTCAATATAATTATTTTATTGAAATTAAGATTCAATTTTTGATGCGATGCTCATCTTTCCTGTTTTCCCACTTTCATAGAAAAAAAAAAGTAGCAAACAAAAAAATACTGCAGGGTTTTTTTTGTTGTTGTTTTTTGGTTTTTTGGGTTTTTTTTTGTTGTTAGTTTTTTTTAAGAGTTTAAACATTAACTTTGAGTGTCAGTCTACATTTTCTCCTATCCACAAAAAATAAGAAAGCAGAAAAGTCTATGGCCTGCTACCAGAAACACAGGAAACAATAAATCTATTTAGACATATCTTTATTTTAGATATATATTATATCAATCTATGTATAGCTGGCTGATAACAGAACAGTATCAATGAAGTTCATTTTTGGAAACAGTAAAATCCTTGGAAAAATAGTGGCAAATTCTACTTCCTTGGATGTAAAGAGTCTTGGAGGTTTAGAGTGAGATGAATGGGGCAATTCATACATCTCAGAGGCTTTGTTCTGGTTTTCTACTTGCCTCAGGCAAAAGACAGTTCATCAGTTTACAGTGTCTTCATGTGTTTGAGGTTATATCTCTTGAAACCATAGAGGATAGAAATACAATATATATATAAAAAATTAGGATCATGGAAAACAATTTTTAGGAAGTGTTTAATTTCAGCATAATGGGGAACACACAGCTCTATTTACACCAGAATATACAGGCATGCTTCTAGGGGATATAGACTTAGAAATTGCTTTATAATTCTTCCAAAGAGTATAGAGACAGGACAAAAAACCACTGAGTTATATGCAGCACCCAATTTTCATCATCTTTTTTTGTTGTAAATCTATTTACACCTCCTTCAACCCATCTATTTCCTTTAATAACTGATTTTTTCTTTGATGTAAATGTTTATTTTTTAAGATCATAATATAAGAAAAAAGGAATAATCAAATTGTCTGGACAAAAATTACTGAAAAATTTAAAATGCCAGGAAGAAAGCATTTTCTTTTTAAGGACTAAGGTACAAACGCTGTCATTATGTGAGCATCTTCAACAAAATAGCCTGTGACTTGAAGGTAATATGCAATGAGTGTGATGCAGAGGTTGTTATGGTTTCAGGGGCTTCTGTGACTTTTACAGATTGTAAAATCCTACAACAAAATATGTTAGACCTGATCCTGTAGGTATAATGCAGTGAACTACATAGCTTTCCTATACAGTGCAGTTATGCATGTACATTCATATTAAAACGAAACACATTTTCCTCCTGTTAAAAGAAAGCTAATATTGCTGCCTATATGCTTCCAAGAATTCAGAATAACTGTTCCAACATTAAAAAAAAAAAAATTTATTGATACCCATGTATATGCAGTGGTATACACTGGCCACAGGGTTTGGGAAGTTACCTAACTGTTACTATAATAAAAGCTTTTGCTAAAAAAAAGAAAAATATTTAAAATTCTGCTTAAAGTAATATTTCCAAAGTTAGAGATGGCATACATGATATTGATATTCAATGGGAGTTGGGTACTTAATTGCCCTTCATGCTTTTGAGTCTCCTTTTTTTTTTCTCTTATGGTTGTTCTAAGCAAATCAAAGTCACTGGTAAGTTTCTTATTTGGTTCAGAGTGTTTAGACCAGACCATAAGGGCCTGAATTTTTCCTGCTGGTGACAACAATAAAATTTATTTACTTATGGCATCAAGACAAGTTCCTGAAGTGCCTTCCTTCTCATATCAAACTTTCATTTCCCACAAAATACTCACAGTTCATATTTGTAGAATTTATCTATAAATAAACTAGACATTTCCTGTGAATTCATCATCAATGTTACCACAAAGTCCCAGATTAATTGAGCATTCTAGTAGTTCTTCCTCCAATTTACAAAGTAGAATATTATAGTGGGCAAAATACTCTTCCGCACCCAACATTCCTCAGCATACATGTTTGCCATACACTCATTACATTTTTTAATAGCTTTCTTTTTCCTAAATATCTTGCATTACACCTTGCAGGTAAACTGAGAATGAAAAACTAAAACATAAAATGAACAAAACATACAGTTAAAACCCATGTTTAACACTAGGAAGTAACTGAGTCTAAAATAAAAAAGGGTCTCTTTGACTCTTCAGTATTGACTGTATGTTCTCAAAACGACAAAAAACAAAAGGATTTTGTTTGAAATTATTGCCATTATGGACCCTGCCCTCTCTTTGACTTACTGTTCTGTATGAACTTACTTTATTATCTTTTAATTCAGGGAAAAAAATGCAAAGTTGCAGATAAATAAAAATTATTTTCTTCATGTGATAGCATTAGAAGATTTTATTACTCACAGTAATAAAATTGAGTGTGAGACTGAATGAAAATAACACAAAAATATTCTGAATTCTTGTTTAAACATGTTTTTTATAAGTATGTGTTACTTTTTCAGTAAGGGGCAACAGTAGCAGTATTTTGTCTCTAGCTATTAGGCATATATTTATGAACAAAAACTGTACTTTTCAGGGCATTCAGCAGTATACAAAAATACTATCTATGTTAATCTAAAAATATCTTATCTAGTAAATAAGAGCATAAAAACTATGAGCAATAGCTAAAAAGTATTACCATTAAAAAGAGACAGATAATGGGTAATCAGATGATAAATATTAAAGATGTCTCATGTTTGACTTACATGTAATACTCTTTTTTATATAACTGTCAGCCAATTGTAAAGAATCAATATTAATATGTGAGTTATCCTTGCTAGAAGACCTTAACTCTCATGAACTTCAGATTCAGGCAGCCCTTCCTTCCATTCAATTTTATGTTCTTTTTTGAGTTACTCAAAAGAGATGTTGGAGGATATTACAAGAATTGATTTGTTTATACTGTTATCATTTGAAGAACTAAATAATAGCAATAATCTGCCCAACTTGGACGTGTCAGAAATGCGCTCTCTTCCCAGAACTGTCCTAAGAAGCAGATTTCAGCCATATCAAATCTGTGATTTGGTCCTGAATTCATCTGCTGTCCTCAGACCAATGAGATATGGGATTTTTGCCTCCTCCTAACATTTTTTTACACATTTTTAAATTGCAAAATTACAGAATATATAAGGTCATAAAGAATCTCATGACCTCATATGCTCAATTATTCTCTCCAAACATAGCACTGATAGCTAAATTCCACCTTGGCTTTACCATGAAAGCCAACAGTTTAGAAGTGGCATGTTGGCATATAGTTGTTTTAAAATTAGGTATTTCTTCCAGTTTGGTGCTCCCTGGTAAAAGAAAGAAGTTAACAAACTGTAGCAAGCAACTGGAGAGCCATGAGATGATGTGGTGGCTGGATTGGGCATAGCACTTTGTACCCTGGTCTAGTTGACAAGGTGGTGATCTGTCAAAGGCTGGACACAATGATCTCAGAAGTTTTTACCAAACTATTTGATTCTGTGATTCTGTGATTCTAGATTATCACAAGGACAGGTTGAGTGCACAGGCTAAATTCAGTTTAGAGAACAGATTGCTAAGACATCAACTTAACACTGTCCTTCACTACTGAATGTGTTTTTAGAAGACCTAATCCATTTTTCTGTGTAGCACAGCAAAATGATGAGAAGAATTAATACAACTTACATCAAGGAAAATTTTTTCTTGCTATTAAAAAATGGCAACATTAAAAAAAAGCAAACAAGATGGTCAAACACTGGGCCAACTTGCCTCCTGATATTTGGAAATTCCTTGCTCAGAGATTTTCAGAGCTCTTTTCATTAATGTCTGGAGAAAATTAGTTGAAAATATGTTTTCCTTGACTTTATCATGTGGCTTATAGTTGCTTCCAAATTAGGTTGTTCTAGCATTTCGCAATTTAATTTGTGAAAAATGATGAGGCGGAAAACATAACTATGTCAAATTCTTCCATCTTCGGTTCCAGAGATAGAAGGCACAAATTGTACATCCTGCTGGGCTGGTGACAGTGGTGAGATTCAGGAACAATTTACAGGTAGAAGACAGCAACCATACAAAGACTCTCTGGGTGCTTTTCTGTAGCAATTGCCCAGGATGACTGCAGTCATCTTTATGGCAAATTCCAATAGACTGCCCTGAACAAAATAAAAAGATTTATCAATAATCTAGTTATTTCTTTATGTTCTAGATAATGTCTGGTTTTCTTTATTTTCTTAATTACTCTGAGTATAGTCAGAAAATTTGAAGGAGTAAAAGTGACTAAGAAAATAGGAATTACAGTAAATTATTTGTAGACGATATTTATTTCTATGCATGGACATTTTGACAAGTGATCATGCACCAATAAAGTATGGTTTGTTTTTTGGGTTTTTTTCTTTTTTTCCCTTCTACTTTTCTGGCCTTGTTTTCATTGTCATTCTGTTGCATTTTTCTATGCAGTGGTTGTTAATTAGAGGAAACACTGTTCCTTTTAATTTTTTAAAAGCAAATCATAAGTCTGTTAGCACTTCTCTATGAAGCCATATGGGTTTCCATATGGCATTTCTTTTGATGACTGTGCCATATTCAATATCTTACTCATGTGAATGTCTGTGAAATCAAGTGTTTTATCTTTAATTTCCTGCATTGATGAGTAGATAATAACTCTGGGTTGTATTAGCACATTTCTGCTTTATCTATCTATCTATCATTAGACTGGAGGATGGCCCTTTCACATATTTTTTAATTGGGTAGTTAACAGAGAAGACATAGCAATTGAAATGTCTTCTGTCATAAGTACTATGAAAATTTCCTCCTTACTATTGATAATTTTATTTCCATAAATAAACAAGTTCAAATTTTTCTTAACAAATTTTATAAAATAAATTGGAAAAATATGGATACCATGTGAAAAGAACACTGAGGAACATTTTTAATTTCTGAGACTGTGTATATGACTCAGAAATGTCACAACATGAGAAAGGTATTTGTTTAGACTATTATATGCAGAAAGAGTGAGTCTTTTTTAATGAAATAAGTATGACTTCCAACAAGGGATTAATAGAAAAACGCAGTCTGAAGTACTTTTGAAGATGTAAACCTCATAATGTCAAGTATTGTAGTTCAGCAAAAGCTCATTACTTATTTGATACAAGTAGATTCAGTTACGATTTCATATCTTGAAATTCATCTACCAAACTAAGGAAAGTAAGAACTTGTCATTTAATATGACTAGGTAAAATTAAAGGGTATAAAATAAATATGCATATGCAAATTAGATCCAGAAACTTTGTCTTCTATTTTTAATGCCTACACCCTGTCTATTGAGTTGGAGTTTTTTCTAATGAAATAGTTTTGACTCCAGTTTAAAAAGAATTCGGATATATGCTGTACAATTTTCTTTTATAAAAGTCCATTTAAGGAGTATGATTCTTGCTTTGGAATGATTCTATATGTCTACATTTTCTTGCTAAGAAAAAACAAATATCATCTTAAAAAATAAAAACTAATTATATTATCAGTATTATGACATCAAAAATTATGGTTATTATTTTAAAAATCTTATTCTATAGAATGGAAAATAAGAAAAATATTTTTATCATTTGTATTTCCCTGAGATTCTATAATAATTTAACAATTTCTAAGGAAAATGAAAGAGTTAAGAATGACTCACACCTAACCTTTTGCCTTTTCATTCTGAAGATGTGCAAACTGTATAGTGCTAGTAGGAGGCAGAAGCTGTTCTTCAGCAATTTTTCCTCTGAGGAGGAAACAGTTTCTTTGAACGAGATTATTATCACAGTTTGATTCAAAGCATAGAAGTTATGACATATTTTTTTATTAAGATTGCTTTCAGAGTCTGAATAGAAAAAAAATATCTGTCCAGTAATAGAAATACATTAATATTTTGAAAATATATTTCAAATGATTTCTTAAAATTTAATTGATCTGGGGCTACTAGGAAGAAAGGAAAATAATTTTGTCCAATGGAAAAAGAATAAATAAATGGAAAAGAAAAAAGAGAGAGAAATTATGTGATATTAAAATAAAAGTTTGGGAGAACTTGGTTTGGAAGTATTGGAAAAACTTCATGGACATGCGCACTTTGTAAAGCTAACTTTTTCATGCATGGAGATTATTTACTGTGCATGTACATACGTGGTAAAATTTTGTTTATTAACTTCAGCTTTGTATGCAGTTCATTTTTACTCTCCTGTACTGCATTGATCCACATAGTAATATTGAATATATATTTATGATGAGAGAAGGTTAATGGCCTTCAAAAACTTCCTTAAACATTAATCTTTAATTAATCCATAGCATGTATAACATACAATTTCTTTTATTGTAGGTGGGTGGTTTTTGTTTTGCTTCTGTTTTTTTTTTTCTCTTTGTGTTTATACAAAACATAGGAAAAACTCAACAGTATTTTCTCAAATAAATATGTAAATATAACCCATTAAAATATAAACTTTCATAGTTTTCTGTCAAAAACAATAACTTCATCAAAATTTAACAGCTACATAAAAAGTCTACTGCAGTAAAAGACATTAGTGGAAGCTATAGTTTCAATCTCTTATCATGAAGCTCTTTCTACTGAATAAAAGCAAAACCATCCATATATATATATCAATCATTTTATAAGCAGAGCTGGAAAGCTTTATTCAAGGCCTTTGATTTTCACATCGTCTTTTCTTTATCTGATTCTGCTCTTCACACAGTTTACCAAAACTGATTCAGTGAAGTGCTAGTAAATGCCCATGTACTTGTTTATATAGAAGCTCATACACACTAAAAAATGCATACACAAAAAATGGTATGTCCAATGACTGTAATAATGAAAGAAGCTGAAAAGTCAGTCACTTTTTAAATGAAAAATAATCATTCATACCTCCCTCTGCAGCACTAGCCTATGCAGTAGAAAATTATTATTGGCATTCTCTACACTGTAGTTATATGACCATACAATTTAGGAGTGATATAATTTTCTAAAATTCTCAGTAGTAAGTAAAAAGAGATATAATTCTGATATAGCTGCTAGTGAAAGGGTAAGAAGAGAAAAAAAAAAAAACAACTAACAAAACAAAAACCCACAAAACCATATTGTTTAATTTATACAGCTCAGCAAGCTTTTCATGCGGTGTTATGTTGTACTAGAATAATTATATCAAGCTGCAAAGTTATTTAAAAATATCTAAAATATAGGTCATTCAGATGAAGCAAAAAATTATACACCTTGTAACATTTATGTGTATATATTAACTTGAGTAATAATTGCTCTCAATTTCTTTCACAGTGAATTCTATTTAGCCTTTCTGAGAAGGGAAAGACCACAAAAGATGCTTGTGTTTTGTGCATATAAAGCATGTAAGCTCCTGAAATTCTTTAAAGGACAAAAAACACACTGGAGCTCTCTTGCTTTCTTTTTTACACTGACTTTAATGCTTTGAAAATACTTAGCCAGTGACAGTGTTCACTTACCCAAGATCTGTAGTCAGTTCTGTTTAAAAAGGAAAAGAAAAAAGAAAAAAAAATTAAAACCCCTCCAAATCTGAAAGGTATAGGAATAAGATCAGGTTCAAATACTGAACTTTCTTTGTTTAGTTTTCTAATAAAAAGTTACCCTGTATCTCTTTTTGCTAGGAGGAAGGAGGCAAAATGGAAGTGGGTGAAGTTCATGAGTATGAGAGAGAAAGGGGTCAGCTGGCGCTATAGATTTACAAGCTTTTATGCAGCATTTATCAGAAAAAGGGCTGTCCTTACTGCAGTGCTTGCAGCCTGAAATGCACTCCATCATTTGTCTCTGAAACTTTCGATAAGCCCAGGTGTGTGATGGCCTTCGGCTCTAAATCAGGCTCTGCACTTCTTGAATGACCTTCCCCTAGGCACCGCAATGTCTCTTGCCTTCTTACGAACAAATTGAATCAAGGTACTTTAGACTTGTCTTCCTCAGCTACTTTACCTATTTTACATGATATAGGACATCAAAGAGTTTTGAATTTCTGATTTACTCATTCCCCAGCTCAGATTGTAATGGTAATGATGTGTTTATTCTCTCGATCTGAGCAATGAAAGGACTGAAATACAACAGAGGAAAAAGTATTTAGCATTCCAAACATGGCAACAGAAAAAGGAACATACAAACTTCAGAAAATTCTTTTGCTACATTTATAATCTCATTCAAGATACAAAACTAACTCTAATAAAATAGAAGGAGCATGCTATTTCTACAAACTTCTTTAATGTTTTCATTTTTTTACTGAACTAATTCTCAAATACTGAAATATTTTTAAGATTCATAACTGGCATAGTCCTAGACAAAGTAATGAGAAATAAAATATACAGAGTTTACAGGCTGCTGCTTCTTTAGTATCCAAAAACTTTTAAAAATTAGCATTAAAAAAATTAAACAAGAGATTAATGCCTACATTTAGTTGACTACAAGAACTCAGTTGAAGCCAAGCACCACGGAATGATAACTGGAATTTTAAATTCGTATTTTTCAAAGGGAAGTAATTTTTACGAACACACTAGTAGTTAGAAACCCTCACTGCATCTATAAATACTCCAAACTTGAAGGATGAATGCATGTATAGAAAATAAGTGTTTTTGAGATTATGACAATCCATTACTAGATTCATGTGATGATCTCCACCTGAGTTTATAAGAAACTTTCCATGGGAAACACTGGTTCCTACCACTTTCATCTGGATCGACTTTCTATATCTTAATTTGATGTCTGAAATAATTTAAAGTTTTATGCAGCAAATGCTAACAGGAAGATTTTCTCACAGAAGCACTGATATCTCACTGAAACTTCAGTGGCTGTTGTTCTAAATTCAGGATAGAAGAGTTGATTAAAACCCAATAATAGGTCTTCAAAAGCATCAACTCGTTTTGTTTCAGAATTCAGTATATGACGAGACTTGAAATCCCTTAACTAAATACCTAAGTAAAGTCCAGTTTTCATGGTACTACACACATATCAAAATTAAATATTTTTTTTCTTCCTGACTGATTTTAATTGCAGCCTATTGTGGGAGGTAAGAAAAATAGGTTTCTGAGTCACTTAAAGTGGAATCTCATTTCTTTCCTAAACACTTTTACTCACCAGGGTGCAAAATGACAAATCTTTACATTCAGGTGGGTGGATTCTTAATCACGAGATCAAAAACTCAAAAAAAAAAAAAAAAGTATATTTATTTCACATAATACAAGTTGGAATACTTTCTTCAGGACAGAGCAAGTTTAGCTATTTTTTTTTCTCCTTTCTCTCCAGCTACCCTTCAGAAAAAAAGAATTCTCAGCTGACTAATTATTCAATCTTTCTCCTTTGTCAGAAATGGGAAAGTTAGTGATAAAATTTAGGACAAAAGGAGCAGGAAAATCTTTAGCTGACTAGTTTAGTATCTTTGTCACAAGGCACTTCAAAAGGTCATTGCTTTACCTGATGGCAGAACAAGAACATCTATAAAAATTTACAGATATTGTTCTGTAGAAAAAAGCCCAAAACAACAAGACAGCAGCAGAATTAGCAGCAGCAACAGAGGCAAGCCCTTTAGTTGCAGGGAAAAGGCTGAAAGGAACAGGAGAACCCACCTGATCAACACATAGCTGAAAGATGGGTGTCATGGATAAAATTTTGGCTATTTTGACCATGGGGTGGTTTAACACACAACAAGGCATGATGGAGACAGATGAGATTCACTGTCTCTGCCAAAAAAGAGATGTCATGGTTTGACACGGGAAGAGAATCTTTTTTTTGGAAGGAAGAGGTTCATCCAGTCAGGGGTCAGGTTTGGATACTGACACTTAAGGTGACCAATTGAAGGTGGAAACGCCTCTGAGAACACAGAGGGGTTAAAAGGGAATTTCCAGGAGGACTCGTTCTTCTTTGGTTCCAGTCATCGCAAGGTATAGACCTCCCCCCCAGCCCGGGCTGGGTGGGGGAGGGGAGCCATGCAGCCTGCAGAGGTAGGCCAGGAGGAGGTAAAGGATCGGAACCGAGCTGGGCCAGCTCCTGCGGACGGAAGGGTGGAAAACATCTGGGATGTCTTTGTTCCCCCTCCCCTAAGCTAGAGGGAAAAGATATAGAGAGCCAGCAGACACCTGGGAGTTTGCCGGCGGAGGAGAAGGAGAAGGAGGGGGAAGATGCCCAGCATGGGAGACTGGAGACGGAATCCTGGGCTGAGATTTCAGCCATCCGGGGAGTCTGTGAATTTTAACCCTTTCCTGTGAAATGAAGACTTTATGAAATATTACTCCTCCTCAATTTGAAGGAAAGAGAGACAGCCTGGGACCTCAGATGTTCAGAGAAAAAGGTTGGGGGGAGATGATGGAGTGGCTTTTGGCTGGACTCTGCTTGTTTATCATAGACTGAACCACTCCTTCTTTCAAGAGGGACTGCATTTTAGGGGGATGCACTGGTGAGCCAAGAGACCTTCTTCAGCAACTACCAGTTCTGGAATGGACAGAGAGAGTTGAGGAGGGTGTGAGGATGCCCTCCGTCTTCAGAGAAGAAGAGAAAGCGATCTCTGTCCTTGGACCCTCGGCCCCAGGGGAAAATGGGGGGGGGCTCTAGTCCCGAAATGCGACACTGGACTGTTGTTCCTGGTGGTCCTTGGCAAAGCATCCTTAAAGGGGCTCTATAAGCAGTCTCTGTCCATGCACGGTGGTGAGAGCACTGTGACATGGAGAGGAGAATGTCACACTGGCCCGGTGTGTCTGGGCGGTGCCACGTGTGACATTGGAAACACAAGAGCTGACAGCTGTGTTTCCTGGGGGTCTGTAGTGCAAGGGGGACTCCTCTCTTCCCCGATGGACTCAGTATTGATTATATTGAAGGGTGAAAACTTGATTAAGGATCCAAATGGGTCTCGCTGTAGTTTGGTGGAGTTGGGTGGTGGGAGGAGGAATGTTTTGGAAGGTTTTCATTTCGAATTTTGTGTGGTTTTTTTTTTCTTTCCTTTCTTTTCCTTTTATAGTAGTAGTAGTAGAGTAATAAAGTTTTTCCTTTGTTATTAAGTTTGGCCTGCTTTGCTCTGTTCTTGATTGCATTTCACAGCACTTGATTGGTAGGTTGTATTTTCAGTGGGGCTGGTTGAGCAGACTTCAAATTCGGTTTGAAGAGAGAAGGTGGTAAGACCAGGCTCAATAGAGATGAGCCTAGTTTTGCCACGCCAGATTTATGGGCAAAATCTACAGCCCAGCTGAAGTGCAGTGAGATCAATGCACATGGTATGGATAACAAACAGGAGGAGCTGGAGACCGCTGTGCAGAAGGAAAGTTGTGATGTAGTCACCCTCACAGAAACATGTTGGGCTGGGGGTAGAATGGCTGGAAAGCTCCCAGCAGAAAAGGACCTGGGGGTGCTGGTTGACAACTGTCTTGTGCCCATGGGGCAAAGAAGATCAATGGCATCTTGTACTGTATTAAGAATGGTGTGGCTAGCAGGATCAGAGCTGTGATTTTCCTGCTGTACTCGGCACTGCTGAGGCTGCATCTAAGTTCTGTGTTCATTTCTGGGCCCTTCACTGTAACAAAGACATTGAGAAGCTGTAGAGAGTAAGTCCTGTGAGGGGCAGCTGAGGGAGCTTGGAATGTTTAGCCTGGAGAAAAGGAGGCTCACCTTTTTGCACAGTGAAAGAAGGTTGTAGTCCAGCTTCTCCTTCCCTGCAACAAGTGTAAGGATGAGAGGACAAGCTGTGTCAAGAGGGGTTCAAGTTGGACATCAGGAGGAATTTCTTAATGGAAAGTGTTGTTAAATACTAGAACGGAGTGCCCAGGGGGGTGGTGGAGTTACCATGTCTGGAATTGCTCAAGAAATAAATGGATGTGGAACTTAGTTCTGTGGCCTAATTGACAAATTTGTGATCAGTCAAAGTCTGGACTCTATCTCAGAGGTCTTTTCAAACTTAAATGATTCTGTATGAACAACAATATTTATTGTCACTCTGTTAATTGCTGCATAAAGCTCTAGAGGTAGTGCAATATAAGGTTGGTTCCTAGTGCCTCCAAATACTGCCTGTTCTATTTGGTTTAGGATATTTTAGTGTACTCTCTCTGTTTCTCAGGGCAGATGAGAGCAAAGGTTTATAATTGTTATCCTAATTTCAGATTCTAATGTCTTCTTCTTTCTGAAATAGTTAGATTCCTGTTTGAGTCCTGTTCTCTGAACACTTATTGAATATTAATAAACTTATCGAATATTAGACACTTCAAATTACACACATAGTCATACACATAATAAAATGTGTGGGAAAGATGAGGTAATTTTTCCATATCATCATTTACGGTAAATGCTATCACCAAATACTAAAAGATTGTTGCATATACGATTTGTGTACATTACAAACATTAAACAATGATTTAGTTCTGCTTTCCCTATACTAAGATTACTTCTCAAATTCATATATGATAAAGACACAACAATGATGGATTTATTATAGACAAGTGATGTCTTTAAACCTGAGAACTTGTATTTTTAGTTAAAAATAAATTAAACCAATAAATTTATTGTATGCATAGATGAGTCCAGTCTATGCACACAACAATAATTTGCTATTTAATTTTCCTTGGTTGGATTGCTTCATATCTTGATCTGATGAGCCTTTTCAGCTATCTTTCCTATCCTCATATGCTTGACATTTTGTTCATTAGGATTGGCTTTCCTGATCGTCACAATACAAGATAAACTGTTATATTAAGAGGAAATGATGGTGTCACCTCTCCGTAATTGAATCTGGAAGATGTATCTGCTGTTCTTTAAAATGACATATTCAGGAAGCCACATAATCAACCTCAAGGGAACAGTGTTTTGTGCCTGAGAGATTTAGGTTGCCTAATACTTCACCAGTGGTTTTTGTAGAAAATGTGAAAGAAGCTGGCTCACCTGATAAATAATCATGTCATATAGAAATATATGTTTTTGCTAAAAATGCTTTAAAAATAAGGTTTAAGGTGCTAATTCAGAGAGAATGGGATACAGAATGGTCTATTCATCACTCTCTGTTGTCTAGCAAAGTCTATGGTCCAGGACTGAACTTCAAGAGCTCTTTTCTCTTGCTTTATTTTTCTGTTCAAAGAGATAGAAACATTAAAAAAATATAACTTAAATTGGTGCTTATAAAATAAATTCTTATGTAAAAAATACAGAGGTATTTTTTTTCAAATGTAAATAAAATAAATACATAAATACATTTGTTTTAGCATGCATTTTTTTCTATAGGGAAAAATCAAGGACATCTAGAAAGGATTATTTCCATCCCAAATTCTCCAGCCTAGAAAAAGTATGATGATGTCAATTACACTAACTGGTGAGAGATGTGTAACTGTCTTCACAGAATTAGAGAGAGCAGTTATGACTTCTTTTAATTTCCATGTCAATACATGCAAAAACTCTAGTAGTTTGGTTTTTTTCAAAAATAACATTTTTGTTATGCAAGAATATGCAACTTTTAGCTATTGTATTCTAAAATTCTTTTTTTTTTCTTTGTAGGAAATTTAAAATTACAAAAGCCTTAAAAATTTTTCATATTTCTTGTTTCTTAAAGTGTCTTTCCTTCAGAATTTCAGTTTCAATATTACCTGTATAAACACAGGAAATATGTGTGATTTGATACTGATTTCTTTTTTGGCAAAACAAAGCATGAAAAAAAAATTCTTCATAATCTGTTTATAGATTAAAGCATGAAGAGATTAATCTGAGCTCATGTTGAATCACTATTTTAATTTGAGATCTTCACAAAGAACTTAAAATTTTTTTCTCTTTTATCTCTGGATGACAAATCTGTCAGTTGTGACTAAGGTTTCAACCTTTACTAATTTCTCTTTTTGATATTGATATATAATATCAATACTTTATTTAATATTAAAATGAACATAAAATTTAATTTTTCTCACCCTACTTCCCTTTCTTATATCAGCAAACTGGATAATGTGCTAAATAAGTACATTGCCCAATCAAAACACTATAAAAATTTATCTGTGAACTATTTGGAGAGTATAGTTTTTGTTTCATATCTAAAATCTCACCTAGATTTCATACGCAGTCTCTTGCTTTCTCCCCATTTCTCACTCCAATACTTTCCTATTTATTTTACCCCTTTTGTCATAAAGATATTGTCTTATTAATGTAGTTATCATTTTTCTTTTTACAAGGTCTTGGTTTTCTCATCTTCAAATGGATAATCATTCTTCAGAAACTTCCTTGGAAAGAAATACGATTGGGACAAAAAAATCTCAACTTAAATAACTGTTCTTTTGAGCTGAAAAGAAAGGAATCCAGTCTTTCAGGGGTCTAGTCATAGACCCACAGATAAAATCTATTCAAAGGCAAGAGCGGGCATCTGACATGTCTCTAAGATAGAACTTGATGGTATACAACTTAATTTTGCCAGCAATTTCATACACTTTAGAGTCTTCCGCTTTCTAGGTTATGTCACAATAATCAGACGATAATCAAAGGAGTGAGAAAATCCATTACGATATCACAGTCACAGAATCACAAAAAGGTTGAGGATGGAAGGGAAGTCTGAAGAGTCTTCTGGTCCCCCTTTCTCAATCAGGGCCACCTGCAGTTTCCCAGGACCAGACTTTCCAATATCTCCAGCACTGTACATTCCGCAATCTCCACGGCAACCTGTCACTCTCACAGTGAAAAAGTATTTCCTGATGTTCAGACACAACCTCCTGTGTTTTGTTTTTTTTTCCTATTGTCCATGGTTCTGTGGATGGGTACCACTGAAGAGTCTCTGTCTCCTTTAGATCCTCTCTTACGATATTTAAACCTGATAGTTCTGTTATCCAGGCTGGACAGTTCTGAGTGTCTCAGCATTTTCTTACAGGAGAGATGCTTGTTTGTTTTTGTCATCTTTGTGGCCCTTTGTTGGACTGTCTGTATCTGCATATCTCTCTCATTCTAAGGAGCCCAGAACTGGACAGAGGACTCAAAGAGTGGCCTCATCAGTACTGAAAAAAGGGAAGGATCACTCACATGAAACTCCTGGCAAACATTGTTAAATGCACCCAACATAACATTGGACTTCTTTGCAGCAAGGGGTCCTTGATGGCACCTGTTCAATCAGACAATGCTTTTTTTACAAAGTTGATTTTCACCTGTATGGCTCCTAGCTTATATATTCATGCTTGGGGATGTTCCTCCTATGTATAGGATTTTGCAGTTCTTGTTGAATTTCATGACATTTCTCTCCTCTGGGTTCTCTAGCTTGTTGAGTTCCCTCTGGATGGGAGCAGGAATCTTTGATGTATCAGCCACTTTTCCCAGTTTTGTATCAACAGAAAGGTTTCCTCTACCCCATCACCTATATCAATTAATGAAGATCTTAATCAGGACTGGACCAAGTACTGATCCCTGGAGTACACTGTTAGTCACTGGCCTCCAACTAGAGTTTGAGCCATTGATTGATTGCCTCTGGGTTCAGGCATTCAGGTCACCCCATTGCTTATCTAGCCCAGACTCTAACAGCTTGTCTGTGGGGATTTTATGTGAGACAGTGTCTTAAGGCTTAAGGAAGCCTGGATAAACATCCTTCATCACTTTACCCTCATGCACCAAGTTAGTTATTTCATCATAGGGGTTTATCAAGGTAAAGTCATGATGCACCTCTTGGTGAACCCTATCTGATTTTCCTGTACTTATGTGTCTGGAAGTGTTTTCCAGAATTAGGCCTGCATCACCTTTCCAGATTTATAGCAGGACTAATTTGAAGAAAAAAGCTAATGCTGCCATTTTGAGTGACTACCAGTTAAAACCCTCCTAATTTTGTCTCTGACTCCGACAGTGGTGTATTGATTTAAGAAATCCAAATGCTTTCTATATCAGTTTCTATGTCCATGGCATGTAGCTATATAACAATACAGGCAGCTAAATAGGGCTTCACTGATGATTCAATTTACAACAAAAGTGAAAAAACATTTTTCCCGCAACATGAGCATTTCAGTGCCATTCTGTTGATAGCAAATAACTTAAAATGCAGCAGCTTTTGAATCCACCATTTGCTTCTATATTGGATAACTTCATGTTCAATATTCCTTCTGGCTCAAAATATGCAAAGGTCTTCTTAAATCAAATAATAAATTTTGAATATTTGGAAATTCAAACAAAATAGTATTAAAACATTTTTCATTCCATGCTTTTAACTAATGAACTTTAAAATGTCAAAATGGAAGCATTTATCTTTCCCATAATACCTAAACCTGGAGGCAATGAATCATCTGAAAGGAGGAATGCTTTGCAGAGCTGTTTTCCTACAATATTTAAAAGATATTTCTAGTAGAATTATTTTAAGACACAATTTGCAAGTTCTACTGCATATTTTACCCTTTTACTGTGTTTCATGCCTAAAGCCTTTAAAGACTGGTGAAATATGTTGCCTATACCATGTTTCATCATCAGTTTTGTTATCTTCCCAGTCTTTTCACGTAAAAGGGAGACAGTACATGATCTTAAATAAAAATATATTGTTAATGACAATAAAGTGCAAAAAGTAAAAAATATTCACTCTTTCCATAGTCAAATTTTTTTTTTCCTTAATATGTTTTGTACATGGAGAAAAGAAGAGTAAGAAAATGTCTTCAACCACTTTTACACTAGATCATAAAAGAGCCTGGAATAATGGCAAAATAAATTGCTTTGGCATGTGTATTAAAAAGCTAATCCTATGTTTGTGAATGTGGTCTCATAAAGGATAATTTTCTGTTTTGTCATAAAAAGTATGATAGTTCATTAATATCTATTCACATCTTTGTCTTTCTGATGCAGTTAACATAATGTGTTTGCAGAATTTTTGAATAAGCAGGTCAAAGAAAATAGATATGCTAAATAAGCACTTTCTGAAGGGGTCTTTATCCCATATTTGTTCCATGTGTTCCAGGTATCTTTTTTTCCTGAAAATTATTGACTACTGTTGGCAACAAGGTATCACAGGATATGTGCCAGTACACTGATTAGTGGCACTGATCTTTAATCTTAAATTCTTAAGAAGGTCATGCACAGCTGAAAAATATGATGTACTAGGCTTTTTAAATTTCTATGAAATACAAACTCTCTCTGTGTACACTACCTTCCTTCACAGATTAGAATCCCAGTTTTCACATGTTTTTTAGTCTCTCATGATCTAATTTGATGATATTTCTGTTTAAAGCATGGATTTTTTAGCATCTTTTACAGAACTTATTGAAAATTTAAAAGAAAAAAGAATCAACCAAACAAGAAAACCAATCGAATCAAAGACCATATGCCATAAAATATTTTTCCTAAACCAGTAAAAATGATATAAAGTAATCATTATGATATAATAATAAATATACATGATGTGTCAAGGAAGTAAAACTAAGAAAACCCAAATATTGTTAGCTTCTTAAATATATGTGTAGACCCTATTGGAAATATATGACTTTAACGCTGAAACCTGCTGTGATGGGTTGATATTTTCTGACTGCCAGATACCTACCAAGCTACTCTCTCACTATTCTTCCTTAAGTGTACAGATCACTCTGCAGAGTCTTTCTGCCCTTCAGCAGATCAGCACTCCTGCCCTACTTGATTTCATCTGCAAACTGTCTGAAGGCAACTCCATCTCCTTGTCCAGGCCACTGACAAAGATATTAAATAGGACCAGCCCCAGTACTGATCCCTGCAGAACACTCTTGTACCTGGTCAACAGCTGGATTTAACTCCATTCACTGTTGCACTCTGGGCCTGGCCATCCAGCCCTTTTTTCACCCAGATAGGAATACTCCCATCCAAACCCTGAGCAGCCAGTATCCCAAGGAGAATGCTATGGGAAATGGTGTCAAAAATTGTACTGAACTCTAGGTAAACAACATCCACATGTTGGAAATGGTTTATCCATATGAGCCCTTCCCTCATCACCTACATGGGTGGTCTTTTCATAGAAAGAAATCAGGTCAGTCAAAAAAGACCTGCCTTTCTCAAACCCATGCTGACTGGGCCTGTGTTATGATCCAGTTAGGGAGAAATGTCTCTGCTGGAACTGAGGTGCAAATGAAACCATACACCAAAATTCTCAATATGGATTTTATTTAAGAGTACAAGTGAGGCAGAGATATAATGAAATATAAAAGGGGAACAGGGAAATAGACATCAAGCAGAAGATTGTGACCACCCTTTAATCCAACCGGTGGTGGGGGTCCCAGAGATGTTCTTTCGGGGGTATCACCTTTATACAGTCCTAATTCCAGGTATCCACAGGGCATAGATGATGTTCCCATAATTTGGGGTGATATGTGTATGAGCAGTAGCTTTCATTCCCACTTTTCTACAGTGAGAATTTTTGTCCAGATGCGTTAACCATCATGTCCTAACCAGACCTTACTTCCATCGTACCTGGAATTAGCATTTTCCTGTTTCAAATTCCTGCCTTCTGAGCTTATTTCAAATTCCCACTGCAATGGTTTATTTTATGGCAAGTTCCTTCTGTGGCTTTGACAGTGTTTTGACACAAGTATCTGTGCTCTTTTAGCCTGATCTCTTGTTTGTCTTGTGATGGAACTAAACTGATCTGCTCCATAGCCTTCCCCAGACTGAAGTCAGACTGACACACCTGTAGCTTCCCAGATCCTCCTTGCAGCCCTTCTTGTGAAATCTGCCTTGCAGACACTGACAAAGGCCTGCCAAATCTAAATGTCAGTAGTAAGCGTAATTTTCTGCTGGAGTAGTAACAAGTAGTACTCCTTTTTGTAGTAGGGAATCACTCATTCCTCAACTCATCTATTTCCTAAGTGCCTACACCGAAGCAGGAGCTGCTAGAGAAAAACTCTATATCCTTTTTAACAACCTGGGCTTACAATACATATCCAGATGGGGTGGCAAAGAACATGTAAGAGTCTTTATTCCTGTACATCTCATATTTTGAGAAAGAAAATACTTTGTTTATTTCATGTGTAATAAACTCTCAAAATCTTTTAACCTGGCTGCATCCTAAGCTTTAATCTTCACGAGGTAATGCTTTTAAATTTAATTTTCTATCTTCACTTAAACATTCTTATAGTGTATAGATCATTTTAGCATCTACAAAGTTCATTTATGTTTTAATAATCCATGCTAGTTCTTGGCATCTCTGTAGCAAGATCATGCTGTGAAATCTTAATTCTTATGATAGTATGAAAAACTTGTTTTGTTCACTTAAAAGATCTCATTTAGTTTCTTTATAAATGTTTTTTGCTTTAATCACTGAAAGATCTCCAGGCAGATTATATCAAATTGCCTTACTGTTCTCACTAACAAAGGCAAAGAATGACTAAAATGGCACACTATTTATTTATATGATTTCCTATAGAAAAATATTTGTAGATTGACTTTTTATCAGAAACATACATACCATTCTAAATTATCTTAAAATTAGATTTTGCAAAATACTATCTTGCAATAAAAAATATAATAAAAATAAAACATTAAAAGATCAGTCAGCAAATATTTTGATCAATAGAGAAATTAGGAAAGGAAGTGACATATGAATCTTTTCTGTTTACAAGTGAGTTCCCCAGAAAGATTCTTCTAAGCAGTTACACTACTATAGGAAGGGATTTAAATTCACAAGGTTTAAAATCACAATTTTAAGTCGAAAACAAGCATGCTAATTTTGGGTTCTTCACTAAATAAACACTCTAAAGCTCATGAAAGGTTGAGATTTTATTTCCTAAATCATGCTTTAGGATGCAAGAAGCAATTTTTCATTAGTTGTATTGTATCTGCAATGTAATGTTTTTGTTATAATAGTGAGAAATAAATAAAATACAAAGTTGCAACATTAGCATTCAGTTAAAATAAAATAAAGGGTAGTATCTGAAAAATCTGTTTTCTTACTGATGAAGAATCTGAAAGAAATATTTGTCATTTTTATTAGTCAGACTCTATGTATGGAGATTTAATTTAATTTATTATTTTTATCTTGAGGAGACCACACAAGCTTGATCAGGGACTAACATGTCCTTGCCATAAGAATAGCATAATTAATTCTAAAGAAGATAGTACTTATCAAAAATTTTACACTTGAACAAAATGAATAAAACAACTGAAAATAGGCAAGGAAAAAGAAAAAAAAAGAACAAGATGAACAGCATATCTTGCCCTGGTAAGAGTCCTAAAGTATATTAGAATATGAATACTCAGTTTCACTTATATTGAAACTGGAAATTTGAACTGGGATTAATCTCAATTAATAGCACCACTAGAAGAGATATTGAAGCTAGTTAGTGATCTAAAAAACTAGCAAGACTCTGCTAATCAAGGTCTTGCTCATAATCAACAGAACATAAGGGGTCATCAGCTTTGAGGGTTGAGTCATGCCATCCCTGAATTTCTTTTTCCTGCCTTTTTTTTTCCTCATAAACCACATAATGAATCTGTGTGATTAGTTTTCTTTTTAAGGTTTTAACTTTTAAATAACTATTGATAAAGGCAATATCCTTTCCATTTGTTAATTAATTATCCTCTAACTGGCTAATTTACTGGTGATCTCATTGCAATAGATCTATTTTAACCACAGAATTTCAAAACCATGGAAGAAATTGATCTCTGGAGGTCAATAGTTTGACTGTAATTCAAATTTTGTCCTGTTTTGTCATCCTATACTGATATCCTATGTCATTTTTTTTCTTATAGCAGCTTGGTTTTTTATATTTTAATAAGTGTGCGGGGGTTCACTTTAACTGTTGTTTGTATTGAGTGCAGGTCTGAGTCTTTGCAGCAGGGAGCTGCAAAGGTGCCCTTTGTAAGAGATGGTTGGAGCTGCCCCATGCTGCACAAGGCCAGTTTCAGGCAGCTCCAGCAAACCCACTGCAGGGTACAGCTGAGCCCCACAGTTCCTAGCCAAGGTGGGGGCACCTCAGGATAAACACATTCGAGAAAGGGAAAAACACTGTAAGGTGGTGATGGGTGGGGAGAAATGTGGGAGAAAGAGTCCGGCAGACACCAAGGTCAGACAAGAAGGAGGAGAAAGTCCTCCAAAGACTGGAGAGGACATTCCTCTGCAGCCTCTGGAGGGGACCAAAGCAGAGCAGTTATTCCCCTGCAGACCATGGAGTATGTCATGCTGTAGTAGTTGGACATTTTCTGAAGGACTGCCGCCTGTGGGTAGGACTCATATTGGAGCAAGAAAACATATGAGAAGGAAGGAGCAGCAGGCCGTTGCTGATCCCAATCCCCATTCCCCATCCTGCCAGCACTGTCCATATGGAAGGAGGTGGAGGAGTTGGGAAAGAAAGAGTGAAGCTAGGCCTCGAAAAAGGGGTAGGGAAAAGGTGCTGTTTTACTTTTGTTTTTGTTTCTCACAGTCCTATAGTTTTAATTGGCAATAAATTTTCACCAAGTCAGTTTTTGTGATGACCCATCCATGTGATGATTCCACCATGTGGAAGGCAAACTCCTCCTGTCTAATTAAACCCATGAGTTTTTAATATTTTCTTTTAATATTTTCTATTCAGTCAAGGATGTAGAGTGAGAGAACATCTGGGTAGGCATCAAGAATACAGTCAATGTTAATCCAACACAATGCTAAAAAGAAGAGACAGAAAATAGGGACTACCAAAGCATTTATTTTTCAGTTTAGTTTTCTGTCTTGCCTTTTTTCTTTCTGTTGAGGATCTAACCTAAAGAAAGCAAGACAGATAAATTAAATTGGGCATTTATATTAATTTGTTTGATAACAAGAAAAACAGAAAAGAAATTACCTACAAATGTATGTACAGTGTGAACTTTCAAAGCTTCTGTTAAGGCACTGATTTAGTTGTAACTTTGGACAACCTTTGACTTTTACTGCAAGTTTTCTCAATGGTTCACTCTTTGAAGCTATATTATTATTTAAGTATGTTTGCAATGTTCTTTGAAATAAGTAACTTTTATAGACCGTACTAGACAGAATGAAACACAATACTGCATAATGTTACATGGGTATACTTTATTACAACCCACCCCTCAAAGTACAGAATCAGTATTGTATTCTCTGAGAAATACTTGAAGGTAATGTAAAGTTCAAACTAGGTTGTAACTTACAGGCTGGCAAGTTCATAAGTGTGTTTGCTGCAAATGCCATTATGTTTAACCCTGATATATCCTTAACGAAATTGTTTTCCTCCAAACAGCCAAGGATTTTCTAGATTTTTTTTTATTTGTTCTGTGCTATTTAGAAAAATTAAGAGAAGAAAAAGCATAAAGAAAAAATTTACCTGGCTGCATTCCTAATCTCTGCAATTAGAAAAACAAGTGAATGAGAAAAATTATGTATATCACCAGTGCATATAAAAACTAAATATCATCTGCCTCAGCATTCTTCACAACATTTGGACTAGCTAAATGTGATATCAAGGATTCAGCATGTGTGTAATTTAATTTAATAAGGGCCATACTGACTTAGATCTAAATTGTTGTTCTGAGAAATGTCAAAAAATACTTCCTCAGAAAAATACATGACTTACTTTAGCACCATGTAAGCTCCTTGTTGGCAGTTACAGTATACAAATTTAGAAAAATACATTTTAAGAAGGGCAGTTGTTTTTATTGAGGTTCATAAATAGCTCAATTTGATGGATTGATCAAAGTGTTTTTAAATGTAAAATTTCCCTTAGAACTAAGTACAATGCAGAGATAAGAAAAATGTAAATTCAGTAATTTAAAGGTCAAACCCATTATATGGCAGCAATCTTAATGTCAAATCTACCTTTTCCTTGAGGTTTTTCCTATCTTTTACCTCCTAATTGTGTTTTTCCAGTCTTTCACTTTGGCCTTTTTGTTTATTGCAATATGAATTCTCCATGGTTTGTTACTTTTTCATCTTCTATCACTTTTTTGCACTAGTAGAAAGACAATAAGACCTCCCTTTTTCAGTTTATTATTCTTCCCCTCATTTTTTTTTCCCGTTTCTTGTGGGAAAGAGAAGTACAGTCTAAATAGAATACAGTCAAGTATTTCTTTGCCTTTTTTGGAGTCATACAAGGTATTTTTCATTTTTGTCTCTGTTCTCATTAGTACATATATTAAGTAGCTTATATCCTCCTTTGCTCTTTTATGTGTTTCATACTTTTCCTTATTTTTTAGTATACTTTCCCATTGTTTCAGATTTTTTATTTTCCTTAATTTTTCTTGATCGAGAAAAGAAAAATTCCAAGTCCAGCAGGTGAGACAGAGTAACTTGCACCAGTGCAAACTAAGTGTGGATGTTGTTGCACTCTGAGTGAGATGTGAGTCAGCAATGCATCATTTGGTGGTAATATACAGAGGTATATTACCTCTGAGAAAGGATTATATTACAGATCAAGCAAAAGTCTGAACATCAGGAAAGGCCTTTCTCATGGTGAGGTGACTGAAAACAGCTGTTTGTGGAGTTTCCTTCTTTGCAGTTATTGAAAAGCCATCTGAACATGGTCCCGGGCACACACACAGGAGCCTAGGTGGCTTTTCTTAAATAGGAGGTTAAACCTGGTGACCCTCCAGAAGTTCCTTCAAGCCTCAACACTTTTGTGTTTCTATGGTCTTAGTCTCAAAACCAGGGCAGGAAGAACTTCTATAACTTTTCATGTGTAAAGCAGTGTAAACTGGGGGAATAAAGTCCCATTTATAGTTGCTTGCTTTGACAGGAAGATATATTGGACTATTGAAGCTGGATGGGTTGGAGATATATTGCTGGTCAGTCTAGAGACTTGTAGCCAGATAAAAAAGGTTAGAATGTGAAGGATGTTATGATCACCAAGGAACACAAGTGTATTTCAGAAAGAATGCACTGAAATGTCCAATTGTGATATTGTACCTGAAACAACCAAGATTTCACTATCAGTGTGAGATTCACAAATATCTTCTCTCCATTTCTGTATTTCTCAGGTTGGCTTTCAGTCAGTTATTCTTCATTCAGGAAAACATTTCCTCCCAGGACAAGAAAGGGTTGGATAATGCCATATATGTCTTTCTTCCAATTTCACATTTCTTTCTGAATGGAAATATTGAATGCAGTGCAAATGCATACACACTGAGTTCAAACTAATGTATGTAAAGTGTGGATGGTCAAGAGATGAGAAAACTGTGGGAAAACCAAGTTTAAAGCAATATCAAAGATTTGGTTGAATTCATGCTGGAAGTCATATGTATACCATGGTATAACATGGACCTGGGAAGAAACACTTCCCAGTTGTCTTGTTGAAGACATTGATTAAACCTGCAAGTGCACTTACTTTTGGAAAACAGCCTCTGAGAGCCATTGAGAAGGAGCCTTTGGAAAGGAACCATATTACCTTGCCTGGATGATGAGAGAACCACCACCATAAGGCACAGAAAAAAATAACACACTTTTCCCACAGTATGAACATAAATCATGACCAAAAAGGAAAAAAAATCAAATATTATTAATGTTTTCATTTTAACTTGACACACTTCTTAAATGAGCTAGCAATCACAATATCAAATACTGCTGAGGGATCTAAAACATAAAACCTGATGAGTGTCCCCTGTTTATTGTCAGTGTGACTCATCTCTCAATATCATTAACCTTTTTTCTCTGAACTAATCATGCTGAGTCCTAAGTTTTAGCTTCAGCAGTAGAAGTATCTTAACTCATAACTAGCTTTAGTCAAGCAGTTTTCTAACTAAGTGTTACTTAGCGATGACTGAATTGTGTCATGTTGAAACCATGAAGAGACTGAAATGAGACTTTTAGTGTCTCGGAAAGTAGTGCAACGTCTCTGTGTATGTCTCACCTCACCGAAGATAATATTTATTGAGATTTTTTTTTTTTTTAATAATGGAGTTTTTTTATTACATTATTTTTTTTTAAGAAGGATAATTTGTATTTTTCACATGGTTACTGCTAACTTAGTATATCACATTTAATAATTCCACATGTTTCATGGGGTTGGCGGATGGAGACAGGGGCAACAACACACACCCCGATATCGATGTGGCAACTTGAGCCCCTCTTTATAAAGGGGGTTTGAAAAACCTGGTCTGGATAGCTCACTGGTCTGATCTTTGACACTGCCCAGCTCTTGGAGCAATGAGGTGCCTGCAGCTAAAGATGGAACGTACTTTGTTTAGGTTCCTGTCAGTCCACCCAGGGGCTGGTTTTATCGAGCCACCTGTATTTCTTATTTATAACTGAATTAATTGCCCAGTACAAGCCCTAGCTTGTACAGTAACATTAGTATACCTCTAAAGCATGGTCAGATGTTTATTTGAAGTCTTTTTTATCCCTCTACTTGCCTTTATAAAATGGAGGATGCCTGCTGAATCATAAAGCAAAACAATTACATTTGTATTCTATCCGCTCCTTCCTAATGTAAGCTCTCTTCCACTCCTCTGTTCTCAGAAAGGATGAGAAAGATGAGCAAACGAGTTCAAATAGTTAAATCTACCACTGAATACAAACTAAGACAAAAAATCCTATGTTAAAATTGTCACGTGTTCCTAAAATGTTGCACAAACATCACTTTAAACTGGATATATTTTTGTTTTGGTTTTAGTTGTTGCTTTTTTATTCCAATTTATTCTAATTGGCCAGAGCCTCATCATCCTGAAAATTGCCCTTGTCTACCATTATTTTGTTGTCAAGACAGGTGTTCTTGCAGAGTGTGCAGCAGAGCAAGAGATGTAATTCCAAGGAGAATTTCAAGTGACTAATTCCATGATATAAAAAGCAAAGGAGGAATTGCATCAAATGAAATGGTGACACAATGAAGTTTTGTTTGCAAGTTAGAGTGAAAATATAATAGAATACATAACAGCCAAAGGTACATACTGAATTCACAAAGAAATGTATTCTTTTATGAGAAAATTATAGGCATTTGTATTCTCAGTTAGTAATGGTGTTAATTGATATGAATTAACAAGAAATTTAAGTAGGTGCCATGAAAATTATTTTTATTTCACATCTCTGTACCTGTTCTTGTCATGTATTCTGTAAACTGCAAAAATCTCCTTTCATGTAGCAGTTCAGACTGCACAAAAGGCTCAGAGAGTTTTGCAAGTGATTCTCAAATATTTGTGAAAAATCTACTGATATGTGTTTTCTGGAATTAGGTGGCACACATAGAACTAAACCCTTGTTGACATTCTGCATTTTTCCAAGCCAGTGTATTTTTAATAAAGATTTGAAATGGAAATATATTTTTTTAATTGTCTCCTTAATGTTTATTGAACTCCTCAATGGCACAATTCCTCATCCCTTTCTATCAGTATATCACACAGTCCTTAGTTATTCATTGCCAGTTGCCAACTGTTTCTTTGTTTGTCACTCTGCTCTACTAGAAAAAAACCCAAACAAAGCCTTTGTGTCACATGGTAAACTAGGGACAGCATGAAAGAGAGGGAGGATACATTTCAAAAGGGCATGAAAAAATATGCAATAAGCATGTATAAAACCATGCATTCAGAACCACAAAGTTCTGATACAATCTATACTTCCATCATGCCGTCATGCTCTTTATACATTTAAAACAGACTAATATAGCTCTAAAATATTATATAAAAAGGGATAGTACTTCTAATAATATTTTCATACAGGAAAAAATTAGTTTGAAAGTAAAATACAAAGGCGCAAGGTCACCTGTAGAAATTTTAATTCCTCAAATGTCATCTTGAAGCCTAGCTTTTTGGGACAAGTTCTGCAAACCATATTGACAAAAAAATCTGTTTCTGAATATCCTGGCCAGGAGCTGTTGTCATCAGCATTTCCAAATTACTGTATCTACAAAGCACTGAATTAATTGGGCATAATATATTTTAGGCATGTGACTTCATAAAATGTAGCATAATGTCATGAAACCTACCAGCCTGAACTTCACTGTTTGCAGAGGTGGCAGTGTCATGGAAATATTTTCTACTCGAATGCATGAAATTTGCCTTGAAAGTAAACTGCTGGCTCTTACTATTCCAGATTGTTCTCTATCCCTCTTTTTCAGTAGCCAAACCTGATAAGCTGGAATTACATTTTATTTCTTTTTTTTTATTTAGATCACACTTTCCTCACAAGTTAGTAAGAAAGAAACAATTAAGAATGTCCCATCAAAACTCAACGTCCATGTAAAAGATCTGGAAATGAATCTGAAATAACTGAAGTACAATCAATAACAGCTAGATTTCACATATCAAAAGAGTATATATATATATACATGTGTGTGTGTGTGTGTGTGTGTGTGTGTGTGTGTGTGTGTGTGTGTGTGTGTATGTTTATATTTCATACATAGAGATTTTTGTTCATGCAAATGTGTTCTTTCTCATCTTTATGGACTTGATGAAGTACTTAAGGCATAAAAATTATTATGAAACAAATGACTGCAGACAATGATTCAAGAAAGAACCTAGTTTGTTTGAGAGCATAGTTTATAATGCTAATTGTCCTTTCAAGATGGTGATCTCAACAACATCAACCCTGTAATTTGAAAACCAATTTTGCAACTGATGAGCTACTTCAGACGGTGAGTCTATTACCACTGTACAGAATCATTGGTTTATTTAACTGAAGTACTAAATTTCATACTAGTTCTTCTGTGAAACTTTATATTAAAAACATCATTCCTGAGACAAATATGTATATATATGTTTAACTCAAGAAAATGAATGTTTTCTCTACATTTATTACCTAAGAACAAACTTTAATAAATTATTTTTTAATTTTAATTATGATTTAATCTGATTTTTATTCATTATATAAAATTATATAATAATATTTATTTTGAAGAAACATATTTACTTTGAATACTTCCAGGAAATAGCATTATCAAAGCAAATTATTTATCATCACAATTTTGAGGAAGCAAAAATGCATCACTTAATGGCATTGTTTCACATTATTTTACATAGTAGGAAAAGTCAAATAGTCTATACATCATAATTTTTACCATATTCTAAAATTTAAGGATAAAATGTAAATCATTCATGTTTTAAGATTAGACAAATGTTAAAGTAATGACATTTTTGTAAAGAACAGATATTTTGTTTTCCTACTATACTTTCCTTTTTCTAAACTATAGCAATGCCAACACTTGAAAAGTGTCAAGGTGCATCATATTTTCTTTCAAAGTTTGAATAGTGAGAAACGGGGCATAACCACATATACCAAAATTATAACCTTTGCAATAGAATAACCAGCTCAACATTTTACACAAGTAAAAAATTTAATACCACTGCATAACATGTTACAGTCTAGGTTAGTAATAGTCTTATTAGGTCCACTTGCTATTCATTGCCAAGGTTTTTACGTGCCTCTTAACAATTTTTTTTTGTTACACGTTATAATAAATTGTCTCAGAGGACATGTAGAGACATTTCAGTGAACAAACGATGAAAACAAAAGCTAATGAGAGAGTAATAAAGGCTGGCTTCACTTTTCACAGCAAAGTGTTGATGCCTTGATCCCATATGGCACACTACCCATTTCCCTCAATGGGAAATGGGTAGTTTGCCTGCAATGTATTGAACAAGAAGCCAAAAGAAGCACATATCTAAGAAGTACTGTAAATTAAAGAATATAAAATTGGAAGTATTTAAAGACTGTGGGATTGTCAGAGCCAAAGAAGAACAGCTGTTGTAAACAAACAACTTGATGATTTTAACTGTATGAAAGCAGAAAATCTATCTTACAATTGTTACAAATGTAGAACTTTTAATGAATGTGACTCACATGAAATGTGTAAATCCAGAATAATAGTCAGGTCATATATTTTTCACAGTATCTGCACTTTTTGTGAGCTGAATTACGGTTCTTCACAGTTATTAGAACTACAGTGGGAATTAGTGCTTGTTTCTATACCTTCAACATCTAAAAGTTACAATATATCTCACTGGATGACAGTTTTGATGGATTAGAAATTTTAACATCTTTTGAAAATGCAAAAATCTATTTCTAAAGATCATCAAGACAAAGCATTCTTTGTTAAGCTTGCAATGTTAAAGACACTCTTCAGGGAGCTTCCTAGAGGCAGACTCTGCCATCTTTTTTCTGTCCTGACAGCCACATGGAACTAAATTGAGGTTGTTAAAACCTTTTTGTGGGTAAAACAACATTTTTTTTATTGTTTTATTATCAATATTGCTGTTGTTACTGTGCATTTCTTAACCCAATGCTTCTAGGTTTCAGTAAATTGGTCTCTCAACCTGTAGTCCCTGCTTTTGTCTCTGTAATCAAAAAGGGTGAGAGTGGCCTTTTTGGAGTTTAATTTCCAGCTGGTGCTAAAACCACCACAATGTACAACTGCTAAAGGATTCAGGCATTTAAAAAGATAAAAAGTAGAGTGCCTGTTCCTTCTAAATTAAAAACTTTGGTCACAGTTACGAACAGGCAGGAAGAGAGAAGTAGAATGACACATTTGATGGAAAGGTATATTGGAGTCAGGATGAACCATCCAATCTTAGACCTACTCTAAAAATTATACTGATTCACTGTATATATATGTTACCCATTATTTATTATTTAAAAACAAGGTTAAAGATTCAATCGAATAGATAATATTATATAACAGAATATAATAGATTATTATATTAGAATAATATATGTATAATTAGACTATTATACATAAGTTTAAATCCCTTTCCAAAGGCTATTTTTTCAGTTAATATCCGCAGGCACATTGTTATTATTACTAAGAACACATTGAAATATAAGACATTTTCATTTTTAACTGTGGATATCGAAAGGAAGGATCCTTTCCAGTGTGTGTTGCAAGAAAAAAATCCAGTTGAGCCCTAAGGAGGCTGAAGAGGAGGAAGGAGTGGATAATAGAATGGACCAAATTACTGGCTGTTAGTGTGAGTAGATCAGGGAAGAAGAAAATTGTTTATAGGTGGAAAAAAGAGAAAAGCTTAGGTTTTCAAATGCTAAGTCTTGACAATTAAAAGGCTATCCAGATAATGTATCAGGAAATAGGGTATGAAAATTAAGCCAAGGCTGCGGAAAGAGATTTGTGAGTCATCATGGTAGATGACATATAACTTAATATGGTGATCAGACAGAGAGAATTAAAAATGAATCTCTGAAGGACAAAATCTTCATAAAAGAGAAACGATAGCCAAAGGATATTTTGAAGGAGAAGTTGGAAAGGGTGAGGGAAAATTCACAAGAAAAGAGGGAAACAGAAGCTAATTAATGTTTTCACTTATTTGCTAAGATTGTTTTGTTGGCTAGTATATTTCAATGGAATCTGGTTTTAACAGCCGGAATTCACAGGTTTACCAAGTTAATGAGTGTAATATTAACATAAGTCTGGACAAGAAAAATTGTTGTCAGAGAAGGCTGAGTTGGCAAGATGGGAATGGACTGCTATTTCTCTATAAAGATAATAAGTTTGTAAAATCTTCTTTTTCTTTTTGGTTGTAACATATGTAGCAATGGATATATTGATAACTCGTTTTTCTGCTGCCATGTGCTGACCAATGCTACATGGACTTTTGTATGTGCTTTGCCAGATATTAAGTGGTTGCTCCTATTTTATGCATTTGTTGTGGTTTGAAAATGAATTGATAGCATGGAGATTAACTAGACTTGGCTGTCAAAGCACATTCAGTTGCAGATACATTTGATGTGTACATGACCTCTCTGCTTCACATTACTCATGGAGAAGATACAGTTGGCTGAAGTTCCCACGGTGCCTGGCAATTGGATGTTACTGTCACTGTGGCAATGACTTTATCATTAAAAGGCTAGTTTTAAGGAGACATTTAAGCATAAACAGAGTTTGACTCGGCCCAGCCCTCTGCCAAAATATTGCTGTGGCCTGTCTCATGCTGCATGGCATACCCACCAAGGCCAGGGCTCTGTTCTGTTCTGGTAGCAATCATTTGTCTTCATGTCTCTCTTCTATTCAGCTTTTTTATATCTTGCTCATTTACTATACCCATTGTCTACAATTGCTGTTTTATCCTTCAACAAGAAAAACAGAGCTTGACCTGAGGTATTAGTAGAAGAAAAAAATAAATCAGTAACAGTGTAGTGACTGTAGGATCCAGGGGAGGGCTACAAAGATGATCAGAGGGCTGGAGCACCTCTCCTGTGCAGTCAGGCTGAGAGAGTTAGTGTTGCTCAGCCTAAAGAAGAGAAGGCTCCAGGGAGACATCATTGTGGCCTTTCAGTATTTGAAGAGGGCCTGCAAGAAAGATGGGGCTAAATGTTACCAGGAAATGTTGTGATAAGAGAAGGAGTAATGGTAATAAACTTAAAGAATATTGATTTAAATTAGATATAAGGAAGACTTTATTTTTCTTTTTTTTTCTCTTCTTTTTTTTTTTTGACAATGAGACTGGCATACCACTAGCACATGTTTCCCAAAGAGGTGGTGGATGCCCCATCAGGTCAGGTAGGATATGCCTCTGAGTGACCTGATGTAGTTAAAGATGTTCCTGCTCATTGCAGGAGAGGTGGTTACTTGATGACCTTTAAAGGTCCTTTATAATCCAAACTAGTCTGTGATCTTCAAGGAGAGTTTTCTTCAATGCTGGAGTTCATGGAGGCATCTAATTTTACAGTGTAATTCAGTGTATTCTGCTCTGTCATTTGTTGTTGTCTTTATCTTATTCCATTGCTGGATTGCCCAAAACGTAAGTTCAAACACCTTAGAAAATGGCACATGAGGAGGTGGTTTTCTTCCCCATTAATACAAGAATATTAGATCCTCCCATTAAATTTTGTTAGAGTTTTACCAAGGATACTGGTTTACCATTAATCACTGACTGAAGTTCAAACAGCCTCAAACAAAACTTGTATTTAAAGAATATTTCTTATGGCTTTGGACGTTTTCAAATCTGGCAAGAAACAGAGGAGCGTGCACCTTCAAGTGCTGACAGAGCTTCAGCATGCAAGGAAGAAAATAGTGAAGGTACAGTTTTTGGTAAAGATGGGTTGGTCTTTTGATATGACTGGGATCAATTCTCATAAAGGCCAAATTGACTTTTGAATTCCTGGAAGAGTCTTGAGGAGCTCAGATTTACATCCTGCTAGTAAGGAGACGATAAAAACTGAGTTGTCAGTGTTTATTGTTTGTCCTCACTTAAAAAGAGTTCTGAAAAAAAGTGAAATTTAGACTCCCATAAAACATTACAGCAATGCCACCTTTAAATATTCAAGTTAGATGTGCAAATATCAAGTTTCTAGTATAATCAAAATAGTAGAGAAACTTCTATGCTTGGTGATGTAGTGCATCCCTTTGTGGTTCCTCTTTTCTTTCAACTGTGCAAAAACTTGGATATTTCCATTCCTCACTTAAATATAATGGAATGAAACTGAACTGTAAGGGTATGAGTTTTGAATGTGATAGGTTAATTTTCTTTATTTTTAAACCCAATTTAGATTTAAGGAAAAGTTTGGAGAGGTAGTAATGATTGTGCATATGCCTATGTCTATATATTATTTAAAGCAAAAAATATATTTTTTTCCTGTTCAAGGTTTGTAATGGGACTCATATTTCTGTCCTCTTGCCTTCCAGTTTTTAAGCTCTGATCTTACAAATTCTTAGCAGTTCCTTTGTTTAAATTATTGTTTTAATTATTTTCTGCTTAAATCAGCATGAGAACTTAGACTAGCAAAGAATGTGCTTTGAAAACTCACCACCCAAAGTCACACGCAAATTTAAAACGCTGTAAGAAAACCATTATTAAGAGGGCTTATGAAGAAAAAAAAAAGGAAAACCTTCTAAAAATTACTGTTGAGGAGACTTGTAAAGATCATGCTGAGTGATAGGTCAAAAAGCCCAACCCATTGACAACTGCTGGAGTTAGGAAATTCACTTATCCTGGTAGGCAGCTGCTTCTCTTCACTTACCCCTTTTGACACTGTTCTTTTATGTCATTTGGACATATTTAGTAAGGTGACACAAGGGGCAGACTTTTCCTGTGCTTATCTGGATGCAGTGGGAGTGTGGGGACTTGTTACTGCTTAATAGGCTACTTGCACTCAGCACCATCTAGAGCGAAGTGCAGGGTGAGAATGGAATCATACCGCCCCAGGTAAATTCTATATAGAATACTTGATTTCACTGGTAAGCCACTGCAAACACCTGATATCCAGATGAATCCAGGTGAGAACCCATATAAAGGATCTATAACCTAAAGGCCAGCAACACATGTTCAAATACTGACCAAACTTACCCATTGTAAATTTTTAGAGGTAAAGAAAGAGGAGTAATATAAGCTCTGGATACATCTGACTTTTTATTGTAGGCAGGGTAAAAATGAGCATCTATATTCATGCAAGCATAATTGATATAAAACTTTGTAGGAAGACTAATCCAGGGTTAAGATAGAGACATCATGTATTCATGTCTCTCCTTTGAATTCAGTGGAGATAGTGAGATTAACTGTGTAATGTGCTAAAGAACTGAGGCCTTATATACTTATATAATTTAATAGCTCATAATCATTGACCTGAATGTGCTTTCAGTAAGCCCATATTTTCATTTTGCTACTGATTTTGTCCAAGTTCTCACAGTTGCCTATGTGGCTGCACAACTTGTATATATACTGGACCACAACCTGTTAAGAGACTGGGTTTGCTTTCAGCTGTGGCACTACTTAAAAGTTTTACAAAAGCCCCAAACAAACAATGGGGGAAAAAAATCTTTCCTAAAAAGGGAGATAGACAGATATTATAGAAGTGAAGTTTGGGGATAGATTTTGCAGCTACAGAGCTGGCAGTGTGTCCTTTATTTTGTGATATGCATAATCACCAGCACAGGACCTGGAAGGTGTATGTACCCTTCTCACATTACGTTAAAGCTGTATTATCAGTTCTACTGTATTCAACAATTACAGTGTAAACTGAGCTCAAAGTGAACAAGTTCCTCTACTGTTTCATTAAAGAATTAACTTTTCCAATTAAAGTTTAGCTTTATTTAGTTCATTTATGTAGACATCATCCTAAAGCAAATAGAAGAACAATTTTATCACCATTAGGGGTTTCTCAAGCATGATCATGATGAGCTTATACAGTGTCAGAGTTGCTGAAATAAAACTATCATAACAAAATCATTGTGATAGACTTAAGGAAAAAAATCAGCAGTATTTGTATAATGAGATACTCAAAATACATGTAGTCATTATAATGTTAATTTTACAATAGTCATTGTCTAGGAAAGCCAAGTACATATATATATATATATATATATATATATATATATATATAAAAAATTTTGTTACAGAGCGCATACCTTGTGTGCCTTTGTGAAAAACACTGAGATCTGAGCTATTCTGCATTATGTTGCTGATAATTCAAGAGTAAATACGGATAAACATTTTTGACTTATAATTTCTATAAAATCTTAACCTTTCTCAATTAAAGAGGAAATGACAAGTTAGCACCAATGGTGCTAACTGTAGATCTCTGAGTAATAAGCCACAAAATGCAAACCGTGGAACACAATTTTTGCTTCAGTTTTATGTAAAAGCTTGCAATGCTCTAAGTTATACCAAATAAAGGGTTTACTCAGTGAAAGGTGCTTTATCTTATTTATTTATCTTTGGCACGTACGAGAGCATGAAATTTAGCCGACAGTGATGTATTTTGGAGAATCCAGATGGGAACAGTGATACTGAGCAGTTACAGTAGAAATACTCTATTTTGCAATCCTCAGCTATCTATCTTTATATCGCCCCACACAAAAACATCTGAATGCCACAGAACACTTAGCTATATAATGCCCTTCTGAAGTGTTCAGTAGTCTCATTTTCAAGTTGAATGGAAAGAAGAGATAGATTTTTTTTTTTTTGTCTTGAATTACTTAGGCAAAATACGGCAGTTGGTTATATTGAATTTTTATCTCTTACAACTTCATTTTGTGACTTAACTGGAAGTTCGTCCTTCCTTATATCATTATTTATAATTAAATATAAAACAAAGCTTAAAGGACCTGAAAGTGAGGCTGTTTTTCAGTCTGTAGAAAGATTAAATAAATTATTTTTGTAGCAGGTTCAAAAGCTATAAGTTTGGATCTGCTATAGATCTGTGAAAAGTAGCTCTCAGCTTCATTAATGTGGGTCACCCCAAAACCCTTTCATTGCTCCATGTCTAACTCAGAAATAGAAATTGCAACTGATTCTGAAGAGATAGAGCTTGGAAAAATCTCCCATCTCTCCTGTTTTTTTGTTTTGTTTTCTTTTTGCCCTCTGAAAACCTTTGAAAATTCTTTCGTATTCTGAAAAACATATTTTGTTTTGCCAGCACGTTCATATTTCTTTCAGATTCCCTCTCTGCTTCCATTTTTCATCCAGGTGTTCTGCATTTCAATACAAAGAAATCTTCAGGTTTTTTGACACAATTTTTGAAGTTTCAATAAAATCTGAACATTTGAAAAGGTCTAGTATTTTCCCAGGGTGGCAATTCTTCCAGTTCCACATAATGACATTAAAATTCACCTTTGTTTTGACAACTTGACGTGGTTTAACCTCAGCCAGCAGCTAAGAATACTGGCACTCGGTCAATTTCCCCAAGTGGGATACAGAAGAGAATCAGAAAAGTGAGAAAACTCATGGGCTGAGGTAAAAATCATCTTTGTTGCCCTGCACTGGATGTGCTCCAGGAGCTCAATGTCTCTCTTGTACTGAGGAGCCCAGAACTGGACACGGCACTCCATTTTACATGGGCAGATTAGAGGGATGGGATCATCTTCCTCAACCTGCTGCAATCGTCTTAATGCACCATGGAAGACCTTTGTCCTTCTTGGCCCCCAGGGCGCAATGCTGGCTCATAAACTGCTGTCCACCGGGACTCCAGTCCTTCATCACAGAGCTATTTTACAGCTTGTTGTTACCCAGTCTGTACTGACAAACAAAGTACTAATGCAGAACAAAACACTAAACCAGAACAAAATAATAAAAGGAGGATCATTTTCATTCTGGATATCTAAAATTTAGGTATCTACATCTGAACTATTGACCTATACTTCATGCATCATACTGAATAAAGAGTAAGCACATCAGCCACATCAGCACAACTTGTATTCACCTACTTTGATTTCAACAGGCTATGAGTTGTGCCTTGAGAATACCTACTTTGCTTTAATGAAAACACATGATTTTCGGAAAATAAACTCAGTATTTGGAGTCAAACATTTAGGTAACTAAGATAAAGTGTTGTATACAAGACTAAATGCGAAGTTCACTCTAAGAGTGGGTCAGTGTTCTAGGATGAGTACTTTTGTGTATATTAGTCATTCCTGCAGTAACTTCTTTTCTAAATCTTTTCTCAATAAACCAAATCTAAATCCAAACAAACAAACAAACAAACCAAAGCTAAACAAAAAACAAAATCACAGAATTATAATATTAAATTAACACTGACAAACAAGTGAGGAATACTGTGTGTGCATAATGAAAAATCCTCCAATATTTTCAAAGTTTAGTTACTAAGTTCCACATTTGCTTAGCAAGGTTTAGAAAACTGGCTGATGCTCCTTAAATCTTAATTTTTGTACACCATTTTTCTCTTGTAATTTTCTATATATGATATAAGTTCCTTGTTTTGCAGTCCTGTTACCACAAAGTCAAGAGAGAAGAAAAAATCTTCAGATGTTATTCAGATCAGCTAAACTTTAAAGCAATATTCTAGATGAGCCCTTTTCTCTTTCATTGGCTACAGAAAAAGAATTAAGGAAACTGCAGTTTAAGCTTATAGTGAGTCTCATGTCCTTTATCATAGGTGTATAGAAGTTACATTTTACGTGAGATCATCAGTCCAGAGTCTTTCTCTGGGTAGTGTAGCACCTTGTGTCCCTCCTTTAATGAAATTAATCTTATACTAAAATAGGAAATCTAAAATAGTTGTGACAAATCATTGTCTTAACATGCCTTTTTCTTCTCACTGCGTACAAAGGAAGCCTATGGTGACTAACCTAAAATACTGTTCCATATAGAAAATTGCATGAAATTAATTGACCTTCTAAAATGTGACTAAAACTATGTAAGATAAATTGTCATATTGTACCTGACTGGAATGCAGTTAACTTTCCCCTCTTCACCATATAGTTCTGTGCCTTGCAATTGCACCCAGAAAGGTGTTGATAACACTCTAGTGTTTTGGCTGCTGTTGAGCAGAGCTGGTGCAGCACTGGGGCTCTCTCCAGCCTAGGACTGTTAGACTGAGAGTGAGAAAAAAAAGGCTGGGGCAGGGGCGCAGTGAGGACATCCAATCCAAACTGACCAAAGAGGTGCTGGATGACATAGTGCTCAGCAACAAAGATAAGGAAAATAGTGGAACAGGGAGACATTTGTTACTAAGACATTTGTCTTCTGAGCTTACTTCTGTGTGTACTGAGGTCCTGGTCCCAGGAAGTGGCTGAACATGCCACTTCTTGGGATGTTCCGCCGTTGATGGGATATTCCCCCAAGTGGCATGAGGGAAGTAGAGATTTTTTTTTTTCCTTTGCTTCCATGTAAAGATTTTGCTTTTCTTTATTAAATTGTCTTTATTTCAACCCGTGAGTTTTTCTTCTTATTTTGGAGAAAATTTCCTCCAAGGAAGAGGAATGACAGAGAAGCTTGGTAGGTAACTAGTGGGCAACCAAGGTCAACACCCCAAAACTGCCACCCAAAATATTTTTCTAGCTCCCTCTAAAATGAATTTAAATCTTTTTATTGCCTTCAACAATTGTCAAGTCAGGCATCAAAATATTTAAATATTATTCTCTGTGATGCTTGCTCACTGTTGACTGCAGATGCACTTGCACCTGCATTTTATGTGCAGAAGCACATTGTGCTTGTGTTTTATCTAATAGATAACACACTTTTAGCAGTTAGGTTGACCATGTAACTGCAATTGAGGAAGGTTATTATAATGTGTTGTCATTATTCTCTGATAGCCACTGTAAACCACATAAAAATAAAAGTCACAGATTATGGAAACATTTATCATCAGCATTGCTAGATAAAGGGAAAAAGTGATGTATTCACTCTTTATGTGGTAAGAGACTGAAAAGCAAAAGTAGTATTATTAACAACAAAGAGAGCAACTGGTGAATTTTTTTGTTAGAAAGTTGAATTAGAACTGTCAGGAATATACAGTATGGGAATATGTTGTTCAGTCATATTTTCAGTTTATCTTATTTTTAGATATATCAGAATCAGAAGGCTGAGCTATAGCAATGCAAACTACTATAATAAAAGAATGAACTAAAGTAGAATGCACTCACCAAAAGTTTGAATTAAAATCAGTGAAAATATTTTTCAGATGTGAAATAGGGTGTTCCTTCCTTGTTAGGATCTCTTAGTTTTGCATTGTTCTGTGCTACATACTTTAGCTTGGAACATAAATAAAAATGAAAACACTGTCAAGAGATATTAAAAAGTACAAGAGAATATTTCTGGCTTTCCCACACATACAGAAACATTTCAGATAATTTGAATAAGTTTCAGATAAGGAGCCATATTTTTGGGTGCTCATTAGAGCTTGGTGAATAATTTATAACAAATAATTTAGTTGATGAATTTTAACTCTCTTCAGCTCACAAATTGTCCATGAACAGATTGTGATTTTGCTAAATTAGCTCATTATTCACAATCATCCAGTGAATAATTCCTGTGACTAATTCTCTGTAGCTAGTTTGTGGCCAGTTGCTGTAAGCAGTTAACTTTCAAGCTGTCTTGGTCTGACATATAAATCCTTTAGAATATTTCTGCTTAACAAAAAGTTTGAAATCAAAGCATCAGGAATAATAATAATAAAATAATAATCATAGCAATAATAATTAAATCCTATAAGATATATGCACTTTCCATCCTGCTTTAGTTCTGTTTATATCACTGTAATATTTAAGAGACACTCTGAAAAATATAATTAATTTTCTTATACATCCAATGGGAGAAAATCCTCATATATTCAAAAAGATCTTGAGAAGTTTCTGAAAATTTTAATTCCTTGGCTGCCTTTAATTCAGTGTTTTCCCATTCAATATAAGTGGGCTACATCAGAGACAATCATCATGACATTTGAAAGCAAAGTGATTATACTTGCAGTAGTAGAATTTTTTTTTTTTTTTACATTTTTAAGGATGGAGTAATTTTCCAAGTTCAAATAATAAATTGTATAAAAAGTTGTTTTTACTTGTGTTTTGTAATCTTAATCTTATATTTTGTCATATAAGGCCAAAGCTAAATGAATAATTCATTTTAAATTTAAAAAAAAAAAATGGTTGGGACATAAATCACTTATTTTGGAATAAAAGAGGAGGAGGAGATGCATGCTTCTTACTTATGGCCTCGTATTTTCTTTGTATTCTCAATTCTGAATAAAAATTTTTAAATTAAGCCTTTTAGTTTTATAAGTACCTGAAAGTACTTAAGTAAATATTATTATTCTACTATTTACTTAAGCTGATGGAAAAACCTATATTTAAATTATATCTTTTGTTCTTATTTCTATTATTCCTTTATAACTCTTTATTTTCAATGCTTTGTCAAAACGTTGTCACATATCAGTATTTTCTTAATGAGGAGAAATGATGAAAAAACTAAGATTTTTTTTTAATTAATCAATATTTCTCTTTATTTGCAATGAATATTCAAGTTGTATTCTCTAAACACAGGCATAGTCAAGCAAGAGGGAATAGTTCCACAGCAAGAGGACTCTAAGCAAATAATCTATCAAAATCTCTCTTTCTTAGCTTCTTTCAGGATCACTGATTGTTTTGATTCTTCCTTCCTGCCAAGACACCGAGAAAAAATTATCATTTTTCAAATACTAGAACCTTAACTTGCTATGTGCTTTCCCTGGAGAAATGGCAGTTTGGAAGACTGGGGTTGTATTCAAGTCTCTGTTCTCTGGATTTTAAATTGGTTGGGATGTTGCCTCACATGGAAAAGTTTAATTAATTAAAACTTCTTAAATAAGTTAGCTGTTTGGAAATTACTGCACCCTGTAGCAGAGTCCACACCTCTATTCAGATTTTTCCAAGGTTTAATTCCTGCAATCCACTGGGCTTTCATTTGACTAACAGTTGCAAGACCGTCTTCAGTTGTGAGTGATATTTTGCATATAACAGGCTCTCCAACCATTGCAATATTGAACATAGAATCAGATAAGCATGCCAAACTGTATGTTTAAAAAGATACATGTTAGTTTCCACATATTTATTGTCACATCCAATGAGTTCATGAGTTTTCTTATATATATTTCTATGAGACATGTCTCCTAGGTCCCCAAGCTGAAAATAATGTCTAAAATAACTTTTTTTTGGTGAAAATTCTTGTGCAGGATCCTGAATTGCAATGGTATGAATGGTGAAGACCCAGATTTCTGTATAGGTTATGTTCAAAACTGTGTTTCCCTAAAAATAGAAATTCCACTTAGTTGTGAATAAGTATATGGTGAGGGTCCTAAACCTTAACAGCTTGGAAAAAAATGAATTAAAGTTGTGGGGTGGGGGAGAAAAAAGAAAATATACAAGCCAATAGAGTCTTGGTGAGAGCAATGCATACATATCCACTTAGAAATACAAGCCTATGGAGTCCCTCTATAAAGCTTACTTTATATAGAACTATTTCTTTAGCCTGAGAAAGGGCATATATTTTTAAAACATGCACTGAAGGAATGACAGGAAGTCAACGAGCTTTTAAGTAGTATACTTAAATAAGAATTTACATTCCCTGAAGTCAACAAATATTTCAAATAATGAATGAGTGCATATTCCACTCTTGTCTTATTGTAAAAGGGGGAAAATAGGACCATGAAGAAAAATTAGTTGTCGGGTTAGTTCTCAGGCCATGGAAATCAATGGTTTGTTTTGTGCTTTTGCCTTGAATCTTTTAACAGAAGGATTTGCTTTCTCCCTATGAATTGGAGTTAGATGGTATTATTGACATATCCAAAGGAAGGCTGTAATTTAAAAAACATAGTACTTGGAAATGAGTTAACTTGGGGGAGCTTTTGAATGTCATGCACATTTGAGACAGGTTGCTCATTTTAGGATGCAGAATTTCAAAACATGAAAACCTGGGAAGAGGTTTTTGGGGGATTGTTTTGTTTGCTGGTTTAGGGGTTTGAGATTTTTTTGCAAAATTCACAATAGATCTACTTTTCTTTTCTTTATTAAATTACTATGCCTAATAGTATTCAGCACACCTATCCTCAGAAACTCTGGAAAGTAAAAAACTTACATTGCCCTTGCCCTTCCTGTGGAAGACACACACATTGACCTGTATATGCAAGGTCAAGAGGTATTTCTGTGAACCATTCCTCCTATGGATCTTCTTGAGGGAACAAGAGCAGCACTATAGGAACAATATACAGGCGAAGTACCATGGCAGAGCAAATATCTGCATAAGAGCAAGCAGTTTGCTTTCCTTCTCTGTTTTTCTCCCATGTAACTCTGATGAGAAAATTTGGTCATGTGGTCATGTTAGTGAATTTCTATAGAAATGCTAAGAGAAGCTAAGTTACTGAGTAAGAAATAATAAAATGTCCATCTAAGATGGTAGTATTTATTTAATGATGTGCTAAGTATGTTAATAACCTTAAGAATCTCAAAAATTTTACTTTATGTGTCTGTGTAGAAATGTTTGTCTTTGTGTTCTTTTTTATTGGACAAATCAACTTTGTCTTGAATAAAGAAACTTTTAATTTGCTTTCAGCAAAGTACTCCATAGAGATGAATGCAAATAAAGAAATCTTCATGAAACATTAAGATGTTTGAGCTGATTATATTTTTCATTGTTTGAAGCTGATTGAAGTTGTTTGAAGGAATTGATAATTCTGGGATTTATCTGCATTCTTTCTTTCAATTTTCCTCTGTTTTACCACAGAGCAAAGAATAATAAATGATACATAGAACTCGTTAACTCACTTCTCAGTAGACTTAATATCTACTGTTGAAATGCTTAAAATTTCTACAGTGTTGTAAAATCACAAATGAAAAATAAAGCCCACACAAAAAGGAAGAAAATAGCTCACACTAGTGTTTGCCAATTATGATTTCTATTTCATCGAATGAGTGAAAGAAATGAAGAGGAACTGAATAAAAAAAGGTTTGGTGAGTTGTTATTTTCTTTTGTCACCATTCAAATATGCCAGATTTGCAAGTAGCTTAAACAGTTCCAAATGAAGTTAAGTGCTAATTCTATTTTGCTGAACTAGTCATTACAGGTGTAGAAACATTTGGAGGTTTGTGTATTATTTTAGATTATGATGCTAAAATTAATGACACCAAACATTCAGACTGGATATTTTTTATCAAGGACAAAAAAGCCGGAAAAGACACTTCATTGTGCCAGAATAAAACATTTCAGAAGGAAATCCTTTGATAATGTCTACATTAATATTCTTAATATTCTGTAATAGATATACTTCATGTAACCCCTTCTCTTTCTATGATAACGAGTCTTAATTCTGTGTAACGTCCTATTCAACCACACTTTTACTTATCTATCTTGTTCTTCTCCAGTGGGTAGTAATTTTTACTAATGACCATCAGTTTCTGAGTAAGAACATAATTCATTTTGCATAGGACACTGAAGAACTATCAAATTGTAATGATTTTCAGTCACTGTGGACCTGGGCCAGATTCAAACTTAGCGACTCACTGATGAAAGCCCCTGACTATTATTAACAATTCCTGAACTGTTCAGTTCCCATTAAATAAATGCACAATATATTTGTCGTTTGGGCTCCTGTCTTCTCATTCTAATTCTCCATGTCAGAAGCTGTTGGTCTAAAAATAAAAATGCATTTGCATCCATCAGGTAATTTTTCCTTTATCTGCAATGTTACCTTAATATGTCCACAGTTATGGTCACTTAATTTTTCCACTGAAAGTGAGTGGTTGGAGGATTCATACTTTTTTCGAAATTCTAAGTGGTTTTTGGGTGTGAGATTCATTCCATGAGAAAACATACTACAAAAATAAAAAAGAAAAACTAACAAAATCCATATTTTTTTACATGGTCAAGCAAGAATGATAGCAGTAACACTCCAAAATAATTACAGTCAAGAGATTATTTGATATTTCTTTTCATAGAATTATAGATTATCCTGAGTTGGAAAGAACCCACAAAGATCATGAAGTCCAAGGAGTTCTTGAGGGTCAGCAAGCTTTTGTGAGCTCCATAAATAAAAAATATATCTTAGATGTTTTAACTAACAGTGGCACAAAAGTTGTTAGCAGATGCATTTTTTTTTAATTTAAATAAATTAAAATCTTAATTATTTAGGTCATTGTTTAATGACTATATAACTATAATATAATTATCTAGTTATTTTTCCATATAAACTGAAACTCTTATTACAGAACCAGAAATCAAGTTATAAGGTAATAGCTTTTGAACTACTTGGTAACTTCAGGTATAATTGCTAAGTAATTTGCAAAATATGTAATTACCATGGACCATATGTTCCTGTGTCTTGTGTTCTTCAGAATGTAGAAGCGTGCCACAAAAGTGACTCAGAACACTTAAAACAGGGTAAAAATACATCAGCAGTATTAATATTAAAGTATCATGAGGAGAATCCACAGTACTTAAGCACAATCCGCAGTGCTTTTACTGATAAGCAACAGCAGTCATTGCTATTGGAAAGGTGGGAGGAGCTAGCTAGGAAGTATTTTGTACCATATGTCTGCTTCACAACCCACTGGAGAAGTGTCAGAAGAACATTGCAAGTTAATATTGCCTGAGACAGTGATAACTTACAATACACTGACAACACAGATTGCAGATGGCCAAATTACCACTACAAACACCTTCTGGCACCTGACAGCTCACCAGATGCTGGTGGGTGTCATTTGCTACTTAATCATGTACCTGAGGATTATAGAAATCCTATCCAGCATCCTGTGGTATCCATGTTGGTAAACAATCAATGGTCCTGATGTAGGAATTCATCACAGTGCCAGTGTAAATAGTGTAATGTATGTGTGTGGATACGCTGATGAATTTCCTGTACTGCCTTACAGAGCAAAAGCCAAGTCTGATTTAACTGATTGCTTTCCATTGGTAATCGTATTAACAATAAGGCGAGAGAAAGCTCAAATAGCAAACCTGTAAAATTGCAGAACAGAAAATCAAAAGCTGCTCCCACATTGGTTTCTGGAAATATCCCTGTGAGTCAGAGAATTCTATTACTTCTATCCAGAAACTGTCAGTGTAATTGCATGTGGCCATGTAATTGGACTTGTTTGTCAGCTTTAGATTTTTAATGTACACAAATTCTGACTACCGAATAAATATTCCTCTAAAAACCTGAGAGTTAGAATAGTATCCAAAGTATCTTGGGAGTTATCTGTGTTTGCTTTTCTTTTTCATTTTAATATTTTATCCAATCTTCTAAAAATTATTTTAATCCTGTGTCCCAGTTGTGAGCCTATTCAAGATTTTTTCTGCCTTTAGCCATAAAATGAAATTTTAAAAAAAGTTTCTACAGACTTCATAGAAACCAAATCACATGGCAACAGACCACCAAGGTTTTTATGAGCCTTAATGTTTTAAAGATCGACTGTCTATTGACTTTATAGGTATTTACAAAAACTATTTCAATACATGTTTTAAAAACTTTCAAAATTATTATTAATCTTTCAGGACAGTAATGCATAATGAATTCTCAAGAATATAGTAATATACCTTTTTGTCAGCCGCAGTCTCTCTTTCCTTCTCCTACTCTGTTTCTTGTTACTGCATTCTTTTATTTACATTGTGCAGAGCAAGGGAAAGTTGGGATCCTAGAATTGATGTTTTACTAGGTGACAGATGAGAAACTAGGAACAAAAGTTGTAACGAGTCATGTATAGAATATGACTTATATTTATTTTGTTATAGTACAGTAAATAGACCCTGGTAAAACAGTCTGAAAGATGAAAAAAACCAGAAAGAAATCTCAAGTGATAGCCAAATGAAAAAAGGGGGAAAGTTGGTGTCATGGTGGACATGACAAAACCTCTGACTGGACATCAGATATAGATTTTACTTAGCAAAAGGGAGCCAATATAGAATAAAAGATGAGTGTATGAGAGTGAAAATAAAAATGGAAGAAAGGGCTCATGTAGTAACAGCAAGAAACTACACAAAGCTGAGAAAGAGCACAAGGACCCAGACTCCACTGCAACTACAAAAGATTTAAATAGCTTTGCTTATTTGTAGCATTTCATATTTAAATTCTTTACAAACTTATTACAACCTGAACTTTTATGTATTAAAATCATACACCTAGTAACTGCTGACCCAGTGTCACTGAATTTGCTCTTCAGACTACAAATTTTAACTGAAATCATGATGTATTCTCATTGTGAAAATGTACTTGCATGGCTATTTTAAGTTGCCAATAGCTGAATGTACCGGTGAAGTGAATGATGAGTGGATTGAGTGTTGCCTCAGTTAGCTGGTGTTTATTAGGTGGCAGGTTGTCTGCCAGACTGTCAGGGCTGGCCCAGTTTGTGAGTGGTGAGCTTTAGTGCAACTGACTGCCCAGGTTACTGGTAGTGCTCGATTGATGTATATCAAAAGTTAGCGCAAATCTTCTGTCAGGGTAGCTAAGTTTTGTAAACATATTATGTTTAATCACATAGAAGGCCACACAACATAAAGGTGATTAAAATTCTAAAGTAAAATTCAGTGAAATATTCTAAAGTTATAAGAAAGAGAAAAAGTTAAGAGGAAAATATATTTAGTCATGGATCTGCACCTTAAATATTTCGTGCTCATTCTGTCAGCTCACTTTTAATTCATCTAGAACTAAAACTTGTACAAAATGCAGTAAAGAACATCTGGAGTGTGGGACACATTCCATTTGAAGAAAAAACAGATATTACAATTGCTCATCTTCTGAAGAAGGTAAATGAAAAGAGTAGAGATAATCTAATCAAGAATGGCACTGAGAAGATGAATTTGAAATAACCATTCTGAATTTCAGATAACTGTAGAACTAGGAATACTGTATAGAGTTTTTAGACAGAATGCTTAGAAACACTTTCTGCAAAACCCTGCAATTTAATTATAACATTTACTTTCCAAAGAAGTAGAAAATATTTTGGAGCTCAGTAGGGAGATAAAAAGATAGCTGAGAGATCAGTCTATAGATTACACACTAACGTCCAGATGAAATTTTGGTCTTATGAAGTTCCTACATCACTGATTGCAAGAAGTAAAAAGAGGGAAATCATAGTTTAACTTTTGCCATGCTCCTTTCACCCTTTCTCTAACCACCTGTTCCAAGCTGCTGCTGGATATGCTATACTTGGCTAGGATGGCCTTCAGCCTCGGTACAGCTGATCTGAGGCCTGGAAGACAATTCTATAGAGTTGAGAAACCAAAACCAGTTTTTCACAAAATCTCTATTGCTATTATTAACCAGTAAATTATGATGATGGTGATGATGATGGTGATGATGATGGTGATGATGATGATGATGTGTAAAGATGTCTTCTCCCAGGACATGATACATTTCATAATTGTTTTTTAATAGTTGACCACATAAGAGTGTACCAAAAAAATACTGTGTTTGTTTATTATTATGTCGCCTAATCTAATGCAGATAGTCCACTTTTATAAATTACATTTGTTTGAATCTGATTTAGAGTAAAAGTGTGTTAGGCTGTTGAAATGCATTTGTCTGAAGAAAGTAGAGAACCTTCATAGAGTCACAGAAAGACTGAAGTTGGAAAGGACCTCAGGAAGTCATCTGGTCCAATTCTCCTGCTCAAGCAGGGCCACCTAGAGCTGCGTGCTCAAGAGCATGTCCAGACAGATTTTCAACTTCTCCAAGTAGGAAGATTCCATAAATCTCTACAAAGCCTGTGCCAGTTCTCTTGTCTATGTCAGAGAAAGGTCTTAAAATGTGTTTTCTGGTGTTCTGTGTTTCAGTTTGGACCCATTGCCTCTGGTTCTGTCACTGGGCATCACTAGATAGAGCCTGACTGTTGTGTTTTCATACTTCATTCAGGTATTTATAAATAATATTATCCCCCAGAGAATTCACTTCTTCAGGCTGAGAAGGCCCCCTCAGAGTTTTCTTATATGTGTGCTATTCTTGTAGCCTTTGTTGTACTCTCACCAGAATGTCCATGTCTCTTCTTTACTGAGAAGTACAAGATCAGACATGGGACCCCAAACGTGGCCTCTCCATGCTAAATAAATTGGAAGGGTCATCTCCCCCTATTTGTTGGCAATATTGGGATGTAATTGAAATTCGTTTCAGCAATGCATATTGCTGGCTCATGTTTACCCTTCTGTCCACCAAGATGTACAGGGTAGGTATAAACCACTCCTCCCAGTTTTGTTTAATCAGCAAACCTGGTGAGGTTTACTCTACTTCATCATCAACATCAATAAAGATGTAACACAGAACTGGACCCAGTACTGATATCCCTAGGGAAAACCACTTTTCACTTACCTCCAACTAGACTCCTTATCACTGATTGCCACCCTCTAGGCCTGGCCACTCAGTTGTTTTCTATCCCACCTCACAGTCTTCTCAGCCAGCATGTAAGCAATCAGCTTGTCCACGGAAATCTTGTGGAAGTCAGTGTCGAAGGCTTCACTGAAATTCAGGTAGACAATATCCACTGCTCTCCCCTCATATTCCAAGCCAGTCAAACCTTGTTTGCAGCTTATGGGACCAGTTGCAGAAACAAACAATTTGTACTGGAACTGAAAAAACAAGTGGCTAATGCCTCTGATTTCCTTTTTTCTGGCTTTCTTCAAACCCATAAGCATTTAGTGGTTGGGTGTTATGGACTTTTTACTGTGTCAGATTATCCAGCTTTAGAGGGCAGAGTTTAAAAGCTCTAGTTTCTCTGACGGACAAAACTGACAGATTTCACAACTCTGCAGTAAACCTTGTGAGACTTTTGTGTTCACCTGACACCATCCACCGCATTCCTTCACAGCAGCCGAGCTCTGAATGCTACCACATTCTCTTTAACTCTCTCAGTGAAAACCAGTAAAAACAGTGAGCTTTCAACCCATCATTTTTTTATTCACTTGAAAATCTTGTAATTGCAGTATTAAAATTATCATTATGCCTACTGCCACTTCTTGACTATTAAATTTAATTTCTTTCTTCTGCCTTCCTTTGTAGATCTCCAACTTTTTTTTTTTTTTCTGATTGGCTTTTTTTACATTTCACAGAATTAAATAAAAAACCAAACAAGCAAACAAGTATGTAAATAAATAAATCTGCATATTAGAGAAAAATATAGTAATTACAATATTGTTTAGGTTTAAAGTGACCTATTAAATAATTCTCTCCCTGTTCAAAGCAGAGTCCTGCTAGAACAGGTTGTTTGGGACCATGTCCACTTAAGTTTTTTACTTTCTCCAAGGATGGAGATTTTGTACCCTGTTTAGAATGTTTGACCACCCTCACAAAAGAAAAAAAAAAAAAGATTTTTATGTTCAGATGGAATTTTGTGTATTTTGATTGGTGTTCATTGTCTGTATCCTGTCAATAAGCACTACTGAGAAATGTTGGGCTCCCTTTTCTTCATTCTCTTCCTTCAGATATACATATAACATTGATGAGACCTCCCTGAACCTTCTCCAGGCTGAAAAATCCTGTCTCTCTCAGCCTTTCCTTTTGTGAAAGGTGCTTCGATCACTAAATCAATTTTTTTTTTGAGAATTACTTGATCTGTTAAATCTATATCTTTCTTGCAGTGGGAACTGAGAACTGAACAAAATCCTGCAGGTGCAGTCTTATTAGCATTGAACAGAGGGGAAGGATCACCTCAGTCAAATTTCTGGCAACACTCCTAGTGCAACTGAGGAAGTTCATGGACTCCTTTGCTCTGAGGGTACATTGCTGGCCTGTTGTCCGGTAGAATCCTAAGATCCTTTTTAGTAAAGCTGCTTTTCAGATGGTTTCACTTCTGCATAAACTGATGTATCAACTTTTTCCTCCCCAGGTGCAGGATTTGGTATTTATACTTGCTGACATCCACCCAGCCTAATGAGCTTCCACTGAATGGTGGCATAACTATATCTTGTATAAACCTCTCCACCTAGTTTTGTATTGTCTGAAGACTTGCTAAGCCATCATCCTTATCTGTTTCATTAACAAAGATGTTGAAGAATATTAGAGCATGAACAGATAGACATCTGACCTAGACTGCTAGACACTGCCTCCAGAAGGACTTGGTGCCATCAATCACAGTCCTCTAGGACCAGTCATTCAGCTCGTCTTTAATCCATTTCATTGTCCAGTTACCTAAAGATTATTTTGTCAGTTTTTCTGTGATGATATTATGTGAGACAATGTCAGAAGCTTTCTGAAGTCAGGGTAGACAATATCTGTTGCTCTGCTCTCATCCACCATCCATCAGCTATTCCCATCATTGTAGAAATCTATCAAGTTGGTCCAGTATTATTTCACCCTTGAAAATCCATGTAATTATTCCTAGCTTGCTCCTTGGCCTTCATGTGTCTAGAAAATCTTTCCAGGAGGCTTCTCTCCACCACCTTCAGAGAGACTAAGGTGATGCTGACTGGACCCCCCCTCAAATCTTCCTTCTATCCTTCTTGAATATAGGAGTGATATTTTTTCTCTTCTAGTCTTCGTGTACTTTTCCCAGACCCTATGACTATTCAAAGGTATTCAAGAGTAGCCCTGCATAGGCATTAGCCAGCTTCCATTAGTCTCCATTGCCTTCCATACACACATTTTATTTAAGTACTCTATGTGTTGGTCATCCTTTGCTGACAATAAATCTTCATATTTATCATAGTAGCAATAGCATAGATAACTCTGTGTGACCATACAATATAATATTTACAACTCCTTTCTCCTTACCAATGCATATGTATCCTTTTGGTATTTCTTTCATAAAGGTATAATTGTTGAGTTCTTTCCATTATCATCAACTATCACAAGCTTATAAATATTATGTATAGTTCTTCACAGAGTTGCTTCTATTTTCTTCTGAGAATGCCCATGCCGATATTAGCAGCCTTGAAAGTTCAACAGCTATTTTGATGTTATCTAAATACAATATGTTATAAAGAAGTTGAAGCAAAACATTTATGAAGCAGGAAATATGACGCCTAGTATAGTGTCAGAACGCGTCAAAGGTTGGGAAGAGTCTAGAAAGAAGCAAGAGGAGAGCAAGAAACAACTACTGCATTCAGAGTCAAAACCAAATCCAAGGATTTACATACCATAGCCAAGAGCCTTTGAATACATCTGGTATGCAACATCTGACCTGCTATGATTATGGCCAAATAGCTATCCCAAAGAAATCAATCTTTCTTTATTAATGTGAAGTGTGGCAGGTGTTTAATTCACTGCAGTTCTCTAATCAGAGACTGGAAAATATTTTCTTTCTAGTAATTGGTACTCGGCATTTTCAGTTATGATCAAAGCTCTGTTACCTGTATTCCTTGCCTAATGGAGTTAGTATGTTACTTCTGTGGAAATTTGTGTCAAGAATAAAATTAAAAAAAGCTAGAAAATAATATTTTGCCACTTTCTGGCTCTGCTAGTCAACTAAATTGATATTTCTAATTGCACTCTGACTCCTCTCTCATGCTCAGATGACATACACGTCACTGAGTTTTTGATTTCTTTGACAAAATGAGTGATTTTCCTGTAAAAGTACTTTGATGCTTAATAAATTCAGAGACTTCTAAAGCAAAGGCAACAAAATTTTTCCAGGAACAAAAGCACTATCATAATATGATTTAGTACAGTCATCTTTAAAAAAAAACCTATCTTGCAAGATTTCATTGTCACGCATACAAACTCATGTTTATAGTGTTGTGTCAAAAAAAAAATTACAAATCTCTTCTGAACTTTTCTTATTATATTTTGAATCAAAACTGCCTATTACTATACTGAATGCCCTACTTTCTACTACACAGTTTTATATGCATTCCTTTGAAAGTCAAAAGGCATGAGGTGGATTCTATAATGACTATAAATCAACTAGAAAATCTGGATTTTTTTTTAACATACAGTCTTTATTTCCTTTGAAGGTGAATGAAACCAAAAAAGCAAAGAACTTGATTTTGTATCCCACATTAAATTTTCTCTGAAACAGCATTTTTCCAGTATAAACTAAGCAAGTAATATCTTTAAGACTAGAAGCTATATCAAATTCTCAAAAAATTTACTATGATATCTTCACCATTGGAAGGTTCAAGTTAAAGTTTTCCTCAGTGTTTAATGAGTGCATTAAACCCTATGCAGCTTGAGATCTTTTAGGAATTTGTCTCTGAATCCTAGCTTGTCATTTTTCTGAGAAGATACTCACTTGGGAGGGATTCATTTGGACTTGATTTATAAGGCGGTATGATGAAAGAGGCTTGACAAAAAGATGAGTTGAGAAGTTAAGCCATTAGTCTCAAATTTCATCCTTGTCACTCCCCGCTCTAAAGAGCATCTTTTACTTTCCAAAAGGTAGTTTTTGCAGAATAATTCTGTTTAGCTTTGCTTTAGTTTCTACTTTCAAACACAAGACACTAGCCTCTGAACAGATCTTTCTCTATGACCTGTATTTTTTGTCTCTTTCACACTTATGTAAATCTGTGTCTCATACAAATTTTATGATTCACCCTGGAAAACAGAGACTGCCAACCAACAGAAAAAGCAGAAGATAGTATCCCTGACAAAGCCTACATCAATTGAAAGAATTCGGCTTGCTGCAACTTAAGGGGAGTAAGTCTGTGAGCATTTGGAATTGATTCTTAACACAAATTAATTGCTAATCCTCAGTGGACGTTTACAGACCTCTTAATCTCTATAGAGGTATTTTCCTTTCCCATTTTCCCACTGTAGGAGAGTTTTAGGAATTAAAAAACCAGAATGCACTAATAATTGTTTGACCTTACTTTCCCTTTGCCAGCTATATGCTCCATTGTTTACCTTTTGTGTGTCATATATGAGCTCAATAAATTCCAGATGTTTTCAGAAACTGAATGTAGTCAAAAAAATTGTGGCTTTAGTATTCAAAGGTAGCTGGTTTATACATATTTATTTAAAGCTCATGTAAAATTTCTTGATTTTTCAGAAGTTTCCATCATCAACATTATTTGATTGACTAATGTTTACGTGCTTAGTATGCTGTTATGGAGGGAGTCAGATCTTTAAAGGTAGATGTACATGTAAACAAACCACTGTTAGAGATCAAAACAGTAACATAAGACACAAGGTACTCAAATGAAAAATCATAAAACTCAGAAGAGAAAGGATAAAATCATTGAGCAATATTAAAATTTTTAATAGAAATTCCTCCTTATAGTAAACTGCTAGTATTATAAAAAGTATTTTTAAAAACCCCTATGAGCAGTAAAAGAAAGGTATGAAATCCTATTTAGTTCAGGTCTTCTTCTATTCCATTTCTGATACATCAATCATAAAGTACAGTCCTATCTACTGATACTACTGGTAATAGGCATTTTTTTGTGTTCTCTCTAGGGTGAAAATGATGCTATTTTCCCCTGCCACATCCTCTTCTGAAATCTCTGCTAACCTCTCTCCCATTTCTTTTGACTCTTGGACAGAAGTTTACCCACCAAAAATCTCTCTTATGAAGATGAGCCACACACACTAAGCTGGCCTTATGTTTGCTTTGTGCAAAAAGGTTAAAATTTGGAAGGCTTCTGGAAGCATCTAGCCTCAGATGTGTATAGCCTCTCTCTCATTATGGGACTTAGCAGGTTTCCATTGTTGTGTCTCTCAGGAACCTTAAACACTACTGACTTCTGCTAGATTTGCTTTTTATGCTGCAGAAGAAAGACCTTCTTCAAATATACCTTTTTCACCTTTTTTTCTTTTCTTCAAATATCATATGCAGATGCTTATCCCTATGGCTTCTGACCATACCAAGCTTTTGCAGATAGATATGCCTGGACAGCAGGACCTTTTAAAGATTTCTCCAAACTCACAGGGGTCTCCTACCACTGGGCCAGGTTACTTAAGGCTTATGAGATACTGTACAGAGGGATGGGCATCAGAAGCTTAAAGAAAACAGAGGTCTGCTTCATTATAATCTTTGAACAGTCCTGGGAACTTGGCTATGGTTGGAACCAGTTGAGCTGCCTTTCAAACCCACTGCCAGCATGTCATAGGAGGCTTAGTGTCTGAAGTTTCTGCTTCCAAACACTTCCAAACATTTTCTCTCACTTCCAGTTAATATTGCTGGCAGACAGAGGAATGTGTGCGTCTAGTCACAGCTGGGGAATTGCTTATGAGGAATCCCAACATCCCCCACAGGACTGACTGTGCACAGCACATTCTAATGGGATTGAGTTGTGCTACAAGCTGTGAAGATGTCCTGTTAATGTTAGTTAGCACCAAGTCCAAGTGAGGCTAAGCAGCAGGACATCAAATTCAGAGACAGATTCCTACAACATCTAATTTTAATTTACAACCTACCGATCATCTCACATCTCATTATGAAAAAGGTGTCAAGAATTTAGAAAAAAATATTAAGATAGGTTTAGGATATGATATCTCCCTGACTAATAGAACTTGAGATCTATCAGAAAAAGCACAGTGCTTCATTTACAGCCTCTTCCCATTCTGCAGGCAGCTGATGAAATCCCACTCAAAATAGTACATTTTTAACTCCATATACTGATCTTGACATCTTACATAGCATTTGAGCAAGCGTTAAACCCTAGTCCTGCCTGAAAACAGAGAAACACTCAACAGCCCAAATAGTCCATGTGAAAAGCTGGTGTTCAGCAGAGCCTGTGCAGCAATGTTGCTTGACAGGGGTGAGTGATTTCCCTTCAGCCTGTTTGCCCTGTGCACAAGCAAAGACAATGTCGATGTTTACCTATCAAGTGGAGTGTCCTTTACTCTCCTGCAGACGAATTTCCTTCAGACTTCTGTATTTTTAAGTTTATAAGTGCATTCTGAATTCTGCACTGCAGTTCCTGTGTCTTAGTTCCTTGTTTGTAAACTGCGATGAGAATGCATTGCTGTCTCTCAGAGGTATTTTGTGGATAAATACTATGAAGATTTAGAAGTGTTAAGACATGGTAGCTTTGAAGGATTTGGTAGTAACTCTCTTATTCTGACCTTGTAAAAGAGGCAAGGTTGCCAACTGGTTTGGTAGTACAGAATCAGATTTTTGTCTTGTTTTCTCATTCACTCAGAAAGGCTTCCACTTAGGAGATGTAAACAGCTTCTTCATGGTGCCAGTTTTCATCTTAATATATTGACAAGATCAGTGCTTGGAGAATATTAAAGCAAAAAAAAAAAAAAAAAAAAAAAAGCACCACTCATCATTTGAATTTTTAAATTAATTCACTTTGACTGATTTTGAATCCCCAAAGTGTGTGCTTTCCCCATATATTTTAGCAAATCGGTAAACAGGAAGGCACATCCAGGAAAACAGTTAATTTTTAGGAATGGTTTTAGAATGTATAAGGAAAATGGATCAAAAATTCACAATTATTGAAACAGGAAGCAATTCTACATTTGCTATAAATAGTATGCTTATCCAACAAGTGTACAAAAGATATATGATGTAAACTATTGAGATTATCTATTAGATCTAGAGCACTTCATGAAAGTTGCTGTTGTACTCTTCCCATGGATTTCAGTACTTCAGGATTTTGGAAAATTAACAAAATATTTTATGAGATATCAATGACTACCTCTGGGAAAAAAGCATATATAATTTCTGATTCTTCTTAACTGACTGTTAAGGTAATATCAATGGCGTTTACATCTATTTTAAGACCTCTTTTTCATTCTGAGTCATAGACAATGACAACAGTATAAATGAGATTTAAATAATGTCACACAAAGCTTAACTTAGTTCCTGAATTGTGGAAAGGGCTCAGGTGTGTTATACATTGAAAATGGGTAAATGATACATTTATAGCCCTTTGAGGCCTGCATGCAAAATTGTTTCTAGTTTATTCAAAATTCATGCTATTCAGTTTTTGCTTATTCCAAGTGTGTTTAGTAAACAAGAGTCACTTGTGAATGATATGTTCTAAAATCAAATTTAAGGGTAAACTTAATTATGTTCACAGATGGTGAAGCATAATTGATGACAGTATGTCAATGTAAACTGGAACTAGCTATGTCTAAAAACATATCATCACTATCAACAACATAACATTATGAATATTTTAAATTACTACTTTATAAAAAAGATGAGCTGGTTAATTCTGGTTGCCTCCATAGATGACCTAGTATATGTCAACTATTTTTGTTTATGTGAGCTTCTATTTCATTTGTTGCTACACATCTTGTTTGTTATTATTGCTGCAAAAAATCAACATGGGAAATATTTTGGTAGCAAAAGGAAAATACATAGACTACACTTTTCATGAAACAATAATTGGGGCACTACCGCCTGAATTTCATGGGAATTTAGTAAGAAAGATAGGAGAACATAAGATTCTTTCTGCTTGATTTACCATCACCAATTGTAGAATTCTATGGTTTTATTATTTCATTTGATAGAAGCCACTTTCCATTTACATAAAACAGACTAAATCCAACTGTAAAAGAGCATTGGCACATCCAAAGGAAAGACAGAACATTTGCTTGTTATATGACCACAGTTCTTATAGGGGAAATTGCATTTCAGTGGTCTGAACATAATGTGTGATTACGAGGTTTACATGTTTCTAACAAACTTTCTCTATATTATTCATTTATTACTAAGACCTGAAAATTGGAAAGATACATTACTATTCAGTTTGGTTTTGCTTTCTTTGTTTTAAATATAGATTTATTTTCTATGGTGAATGTATTTTAGCATTTGAATGAAGAATGGTAGAAGATGAGAACGCTGATACTCAGATAGTCTTCTGCAGGACTAGTGGGGTGTGCACAAGGCCTACAGTGCCTTGTCGAGGAACTTAAACATCATCCTACCACAACTCTATAAGAACAGAATTAGAGTCTTAAATATACTTAATCTCAGATTATTCTTTTCTGCTTAGGAGATGCTTTAAAAAAAAAATTAGACACTTATGATATTTATATAAAATCCTTTCTAAGTGAGAGAAATCAGAGGGGAAATAGAACCTGCTTATTACAAATTATTTTTAAATATTGCTATTGTTATTATCATCATCATCAATTATCAAATAATTGCAATTGTGATGTTACTTTTTTACATTTTCTTGTATAAATAATTGAAAAAAGCAGTGATATCCTCTGTAAGGAACCCAGACAAGGGAAGTCCATAAGAGTGGCATAGAGTGGAAAATATGAAATATAAGAAAAAGACAAGGTTGTGCTCTTACCTTTGAGAATCAATCTCCATCACGTCTCCCCAGGCTTCCTTATAATTGGACCTATTGTCAGTACAAAAGGTGTTTGTTAGTATCAAAGTGTCAGTGCTTCAGCGCTACGCAGCTCTGAAGCAGGTGTTGACGTTCCCAAGCGGACAGTAAGGCACGGGACAGCCAGAATGTTGCCGAGGAGGTGCTCTTTCTAAGCTGCTACTACCCTCATTGTTATTAACAACTGATTAACATAGTGGCATTTCTCCACCCATGCATATCCATTTGCTGGGGCATTATCTTCACTGACAATGGAACAGAAGATTTTTTGTAGATTCTCTGCCATATAGCAAAGCTTCAATAGTGGCCTTATCCAAATGCAGAGGACATAGTGAGATCTGCCTGTGGTAGTTATGCAAAAATGTACTTAGAGAAAGGATGTTTTAATTTAAATAGACTTTATTATTTTTATTATTATTAATGCAAGCTTTTCTTTACATTATCCTTCTTTCCTGACAGAGGAAAATTTAGATTTCATGAAGCAATTACAAGAAACACTCAGGCAGAAATAGGTTAACAACAAAATGGAACCACTTTACAACACTGAACAACTAAATAATAAAACAGAAAATAAAATAAATTAATAATACTTGTACTATTAAAATGTAAGAAGTCTGGGAAAATCATTGAGGAAAACATTTCACTACAAGAAGAAATTCAATAGGCTAGTGCAATTTTCTCTGAAGAAACTATGTCCAATGAATGCTATGCCCATTAAAGCATATCCCTGAGACTTCTGTGAGTATAAGTTTATGCATCTTTGTTGAAATGGATTTTTTTCTAGGGCTGCAGAATAGCAGCAGATCAAAGCATCTACCTCATATGTTCTACTGTGTTATGCTATATCAATTGTTATTTGAAAAAAATCCATTATTAAATATTTTTAAAACAAACATAGACACCACAACATAACAGGTCTAATGCCATTTTTATTACCTTACATTACACATTTAATGGATATAATTGTTTGATGCTATGCTATGTCAGAAGTAGAACAATAAAATTTGTTCTAAAGTAAAGATTAAAGAATGTTTTCAAATGTTTATGGATGCATTGGATTTGAGTCAAGGTTTTGGTAGCAGGGGGAGCTGTAAGGTGCTCTCTATGAGAAAGGATGAGGAGCTGGCATCATGTCCAACAGACATGATCACTGCTGGCCAAAGCTAAACTGGTGGAACTTTTATGATAACATATTTAAGAGTAAAAAATATGCATATCAAGAGTAAGAGAGAGGACTAAGAAAAATGTGATGGAAACAAGCATTAAGGAAGAGGAAGAAAGTTCCCCAGGCACCAGAGCAGAGACTCCCCTGCAGCTCGACCATAATGATGCAGATTGTCCCTCTGCAGGCAGTAGAGTACTGAAGAGATGCAGGTGTGCATCTTTTGAAAGATACCACACCAGAGCAGGTGAAGATGACCTGAAGAAAGATGCAACCTAAGGATAGCCCCAAGAGTGAGCTCCTGGCAGAAAGGAAAGCAGCCTATATGGGAGCAGGTTTTCTGTCAGGTGCTGTGGCCCTATAGGAGATCCACGCTCTAGTAGTCTGTTGCTGAAGGATTCTACCCATGGAGAAGACATATGCTGGAGCAGATAATTAAGACCTACAGCCTGTGGAATGACTCCACATGCAAACAGTGGAAGAATGTGAAGAAGGAGCAACAGAGATGAAGTGTTACATGATCACACCACCTGATCACACATTTGTCGCTCAAGGGGAGAGGAAAATAGAAGAGTCAGGAACAAGAGACAAAAGATAAGCTTGAGGACAAAGGTTAGGAGTGAAGAGAAGGTATTGTTTGCATTGTCCTGTTTTCTTATTATCCCATTGTATTTATAATTGCAATAGGTTACATTAATCTTCCCCAAACCAAGACTGCTTTTCCCATGATGGCATTTGATAAGTGATCACCTATTATATATCTCAGCCCTAAAGCTTTTCGTCTTATTTTTCCTATGGACCTTGCTTATGAAGACAGGGTGAGACGGTGCTCTTGAACCTGGAGAAGAGAAGGCTTCAAGGAGATATTATAGAAGTCTTGCAGTATCTAAAGAGGCCTATAAGAGATCTAGAGAGCGACAAGGGCTGTACTGGTAGGACAAGGTCTAATGGCTGAAAGAGGGTAGATTTATATTAGATATTAGAAAGAAATTCTTTATTTGTAAGGCACTAGAAGAGTGTTCCCACAGAAGCTGTGGATGGCACATCCCTGGAAGGCCAGGCTGAGCAACCTGATCTAGTGGAAGGTTACACCCCTGTTTATAGTGTGTGACTATTTTTAAGGCCCCTTCCAACACAAACAATTCTATGATTCTAAGATTTTCTCCACATCTGGCAGAGGAGAGGGAGTTAGAGATTGCCTTGGTGGTCATACGGCAGCCAGCCAATTTAGGGAATGATGGATCATCTTTTGAAAACAGTATCTCTGATACAAATTATATGATCAAATAGTCTACTGTGGTTTTTCTCCACTGCCTCAGTAAATTCATGTCACTTTATATATTGGGATTGGCTGAGTTACTTCTGGAGCTTCTTAGAACTCTATTGACTTTACCAGGCATCTACAGTGATGACTTTTTAAATTATTGAAGTTGCAAAGAAAATTTGATGAGGCTTACAGTTTCTTTGTAGAAGTGAACAGAATCATTTTGATATTACTACTTTCTCTCAGGAGACTGTTGGACTTTTCTCTAAATGGCTGTCTTCTAGTGGGTGCTGTAGTGTTTTAGTCTTTCATATTTCTTTTATTTTTTTGCCTGATAGCCAAAGGCATTCTGATCATAGTATCAAGAGATGGGAATTTGAGTACCAGCTTAACGACAATCAATTCAAACAGAAGTTTAGGGAAGAAAGTTTCATACCTGTGTGTGAGACATCACATCCAACATTCGTGATAAAGATTTGAAGTAAAATGTCAAGCTTATTTTATCGTTCACAACTGCTTCTGAATGTTCATTCATCAATGCAAGTTCACATTGGAGCTATCTTTACTATCTTTACATCCAACAAGTTGAGTGCTCTATACTTTGTGTGCTTCAGGCAAGGCAAGAGAGACAATGTGGTCCACTGCAGCTAGAACAGGGTTAGGAGTTCCTGACACCAAATTGCAGCTCTCTTAAAGGCTTGTTTTGTGTCCTGTAACAATATGTTTAACATATTGTTACTATATTAGGAATCAATAGGAATCTCCTCTGAAAAGGCTAGCAACATGTTTTTCTCTTCCCAAGAGTCACGTGAGGATCTATCACTTCCGATTTGCAAAGCATTCTGGAACTAAAAATTGATAGAGTACAGTACTATGATGATTAGCATTACTGCTAAAACTAGTAGCTTTTCATCCCTTTCTAATGAATTCACTAACAGAATTTTGCTGAAATCTCACCTATCTAATTTTGTAGACTCTGAGGTGAGTGTCTGAACAGGGAGAAATTTTCATTACTAGATTCTCATACTTAGGTGAAATTAGGTTATTCTATGCAAAACTTTTGAGTAAATTTAGACAAGTTAAAAATGAAAAGAATAAACATACAAAGAAATTCTTTAATGAATCATTATTTGTGATACTGTGGGAAAACAAAAAAGTTCTTGCAGTGTGGGAAACTAAACAGGCAAATCTTAAAAAAATGGTCCAAAATTTCATGAACTTTCTAAGATTCTGTTGCATGATTTTAAAAAATGCAGATTCTGAAGTGCTCATTTTTTGCCTTTGGTATCTAAGACAGACAAATTTAATTTATAGCAGCGATTGACTTTAGCAATACTGCTTCATTTACTAGCCATTATGTAATAGCTGTTATTTGATAAAGTGTCATTTCATGCTTTTCTGAGATAAATGGAGCAACTGGCAAAGAGAAAGGAGACAGAACAGTATCATCATATGTGATGAATTCTGTACTTTAAACACAGAGATAGCAACAAAAAAAAGCACAGGAAGAAAGGTTTCTTTTCCATTTCCAGTATTTAAATAGTTTAATGTATTAGAATGTTGTAAGTGAAACCTACCACCTAAATTCTAAGTTGATTATAAATTTGGTGAAGATACAGAATGTTTTGAACACCTGAGTTTTCCTCCATTTTACAGGCATTGTATGTATAGACCTGGTCTTTTGCTAGGATAACATTTAGAAAATATTGTGTTTATACTACTAATTTCTGTCCTATACAAATCCCTTAGAAATTTACTACGGAAACAATAACATTGCCAGCCAGTTGAGGGAGGGGATTATCTCAGTCTGCTCTGCAATGGTGCAACTTTCTGTGCATTTTTTTTCACTACAAATAAGAAAGATATGAAGCTATTAGGAAATCCAAAGGAAGGCTACAAAGATGGTGAAGGGCCTTGAGGGGAAACTGTATGAGGAGCAGCTGAGGTCACTTGGTCTGTTCAGCCTGGAGAAGAGGAGACTCAGGGGAGACCTCACTGCAGTTACAGCTTCCTCATGAGGGGAAGAGGAGGGGCAGGCACTGATCCCTACTCTGTGGTGACAGTGACGGGACCCAAGGAAATGGCCTGAAGTTGTATCAGCAAATATTTAGGCTGGATATTAAGAAAAGGTTTTTCATCCAGAGAGTGGCTGGGCACCGGAACAAGCTCCCCACAGATGTGGTCACAGCCTGACAGAGCTCAAGAAGCATTTGTACAATTTGAAAAATGCTTTTGGTTACATGGTGTGACCCTTGGGTCCTCCGCATGACTAGGAGGTGGACTCAATGATTCTTTTTGGTCCCTTCCAACTTGGCATATTCTGTGGTTCTGTGATTGTAATTAAAAATTCATTTTGATTCAACCATATAATTTATTTTAAGCAAATTTTATCTATCCAATCAAAGACAAATACAATTCACACAGTTTATCTTGTGTGACCTGCAACCAACTGACTTGCATGAATCCAGAGTGAAATGGCCAGTACTTCAACCAACAACACTGTTCCATCTTTTCTGGCAGATGCATTCTATTTTTCTGGTTCATCTATTACTGTTCTATTCTGAGTTCATGACTGCCTTTTATGTTCAATACAAAAGCTAATTATTGTGCTAAGCAGCTTTTCTAAAGGCTTTGCTGTTGCATCTTTGATGCTTCATGAACAGAATGGCAAATTAAAACATAGATAAATGATCTAAAATTGAAAACAATTGTTCTACTTATCATTTAATAATAGACACAAGGCTTTTTTAGGAGAACATATATATACAAAGACATTTACAAGTCTGCTATTCTACAACTCATGCATCACCTCCTCTCCAATTTTTTTGCAGTAATAGCTATGTAATGAGTCTGTTTAGGATACATCTTACTAAATGGTTCTAATCTATATAGGTTCCCACTCCACACTCATCACCACAGTATCTGAGCAACTTCCAGTAGTGCATTAAGCAATGTGACTAACATCTGTCACATATTTTGGTCTCTCATCATTTCCCCAGGGGTAGATCTATGTGAAGTGAAGTGTTTTCTTTTGTATTTTTTTATTTTTCAAGTGGTCCATGACTTGGGGTTTAATTACTCCACAAAGTAAAGATTACTGTGAATCAAAGAAAAGTGTAATTGGGGAAATGTTTGTCCTAAATTGAGGTACTGAAATTAATATTAACATATTAATATATATTTCTTGATAATTTTTCACCTGCATATACCAAAACTTTTTTTTTTTCTGCAGTGTCTTCTTAAGAAATTTTACAATAACTTTTTCTTAGAAGTGTATGAAACCAAATCTCTGACACTAAGCAAACCACAATATACATCTGGAGCTTTTGTATTTCTCATCTGAAAGCTGATCTTGACAGCTTATTTGCGTCTTGCCTAAAAATAACTTGCAATAAACTTAAGCAGCTACTTTTATTATACTGCAAAGGTAGGGACCGAAGTCAGAACCTCACTGACAGAGTGTTTTATATTTCCTTCCATCCAGGACCACATATAAACTTAACCATTGGCTTTCTCATTTGAAGAGAATAAACATAAAGCAGATGCCTGCAAGTAAGCATGTGTTTAAGTACTCTCTTGTTTCCATGAATCAGAGCATAAAGACAGTAAAATACCTATTTAGATCCTTTATCCCATTTCTTAGACCATGTGCAGTTCACATATGCTTCCCTTACGGCAGATTTGATAGGATTTTTTTTTTTCTTTTCCAGTTGTTTGAAGTGGTTCAAAGTAAGGTTCATTTGCTTCAAAGCACAATTGCATCGCTTAGCCAACCTTAGCCGACTGACTATTCCCTCTGTGTTACTTATATTTTTTTTGGTCTCTTAGTTTTTTTCAGTGATAAAGCAACAAATTCTTAAAATCATACATTACTTTTCCATCTCAGGTTGCAGAGAGAAGTTTAAAGTGAGAAGACACTTTGATGCATATGTTAGAAGGCTAAGCTCTTGACATCATTCTATGTCACCGGGCGTCAGGTAGGGCAGGAGTTACCTTCAGTGCCGTGTGATTCCACAGTCTAATCAGGGTATCAGAGGATGTGAGTTAGAATTGCTCAGAACTGCCCTAAAGCCCGCTAGACAATTTGTTAACTGCTTTACTCTTGAGTGATAAAAACATTATTAGGTTTATGTATTTCATTTGTTTATAAAAGAACACATATTTTATTCCCTACCTTTCCCCTAGCTAATCTGATACATCATTTGCAGATGGCTTTCTCACCCCCATGTTCCCTCTTTAAGTATTCTGAAGTCAAATATGGTGCTAATAACATGGAGGTTGTGACTTCAATCCCTGTTTGAGCCTTTCACTTTAGAGTAGGTCTTGATGAACCTTGCGGGTCCCTTCCAACTCAGAATACTCTGTGTGACTCTGTGGGAAAAATCTGATTCTCTTCCTAAGTGTTATTGAGCCTTTGTGCTTTCTAAACCATAGAACAGCAGAATAAAGGGCAAAGACAGCTTTCAGTGTAATGCTTGTTTGAAAAGATTTGGTAAATTTCTAGATATGCATACAGCAAACTACAAGAGTAAGGAAAATAGTTTTTTGAATCTAATGATTATTTAAGATGTGCTCCATTGTGCATACTAATGAAGCATCATCATTTGTATTAATTTAAGTAAAATTTATGGCATCACTGATGATATTTATCAGCATGATATTGCTATGGAAATTTAGCTAATAAGAAAAATAATGAACTCCTGTGCAGTTTCAAATTGCTTAGTAGGAAAGATTTATTGCAAAATTTCAAATTTGTTTTCAAGCAAGATAATGAAAAATGTATAAAATATTTTTATACTAATTTTTACTTTTAGTCTTGCGTTGTGTGTGTTGGAAAATCTAGACCTATTACCGGTTTATTTAAAGAGGTAAAAAAACCCCAAAATTAATTAATGTCATTAATCAAAATAAACCATGTAAGTACAGATATCAAAGAAAGCCAACAAGAGCTGAAGCTGGGATACCTAAGAAATCTGGAGTGAATTAGACATGTTCAGGAAGGTGTCTAATTCAGCTGTCTTTACTACAGGTTTTTTCAAAAGAAATCCAATTTGATCAAAGCTATCCAGAATGGCATTTTGACATAATGTGAAGTGCTTAAAAAAAGATGGAATTGGAATATTCCACAAGCATTTAAGGATACTGTCAGCTTGCCAGGACGAAGGCCTCTAAGAAGTGGACGAAAGCTTCAAGAGAGTGACAGAACTCTGCCGAACACAACAGATGTGCCATGTATACATGTGAAGGGGGGACACTAGAGAGGGAGAGAGAGCAAATCCTCAGAAACTCTTTGTGCTGTGTAAATCTGTCATATTAAATCATCCCCATTTGTGTGTTAAGTATAATATATATGCATGTGTGCATGTGTACAAGTGCACATGTACATATTTACATGCACATATGCATGTATATATGCACACATACACCAGGCTATATACTAAACCTGTTTGGAGATATCACCAAAAATCCCCTTTTGAATGGGATGAATGATATCTCCTAAGGAAATTTCATTTTTCTCCTTGCTTGTGACTGTCTCTTGGTATTATTTTAACAGCTATCAATTTAAATATTCTAGTACTTTTAATAAAATATGCTTTATATTTTTTTTATAAAAGTACTAGCTTTGAGATGATTATTCACAGAGTTATGGTGGGTGAAAATAGAAATAAATTCTTTTCAGCTTCTTGATCATGCTTAATCAAGCCTTAAACTCAATTGTGGTCTGCAGTGTTTTCACTAAGGGTTGGTGTTGTGTAAGAAAAGTGTGTCTCTGGTGTAAAATTGAATATTATTTGAAAGTTCTTGGTTTGCTGTGTGTGTCCTGCAATATTTATGTGGTTACACAGTTAAAAATTAGTCTTATAACTTCATAAATGCAATGATGATGCACAACCTGAGGCTTTTCATCCAACCTTATTCAAACAGAGCAAATTAATATTAGAAAATATAAGTATTTATATTTACTGCATACTTTTACAATAAAACTACTGTATTTTTATTTATTTCAAAGTATTTTATTAATATTTTGATTTTTCAACTTAATAATGAGAAAAGAAAAAGTTTTTGTTGCAATAATAGTCTCTTAGCAAATTTTCTATGCTTTCTTGAGTGATTGTAATTCCACTAGAAGGGGCCACAGGTTCTATGCTAAGGTCAAAATGTAATATTTTCCATACACATCTGACTTCTTGAACATTACAAAAATAAAGGCAGAATAATGATGTTTAGATTTACAGATCTAAAGCAGCATCATTTTTAGCATAAACACCATTTCAACTGCAAAAATTTTACAGAAAAGTACAGAAAAACTCAGGCTTGATCAGGAACACAAAAAAAAACCAAGCCAAACCAAACCAACCAAACAATCAAAAAACCAAAACTAAAACAAAACCGAACAAAACAAAAAAACCCCAACTAAAACAAAAAAAAAAAAAAAAAAAAAAAAGGAAAAATCAGTTTCATTTTCAGCATATAATAGAATCATTGAATATTGGGTTGGAAGGTAGTCTGAGGATCATTTGCTCCAACAATTATTGGCAAAAGTATGGTGTAGGCAACATGGCCCAACGACCTGTCCAGCTGTATCTTAAGTGCCCTTTGTTGGGGGAATCCACCGCTTCCTTCTTATTCCAATGGCTTATTGTTCTCATTATGAAAATGTTCCTCTTGTATCCAATCAAAATCTCCACTGGAGTAAATTGTACCCATTACCTCTCCTCTTTGAGCTGTAAAAAGGGAGTCCTGGCCTTATTTTTAGCATCTTTTAAATTATGGAACATGATGATTAAGATCTTCTTCAAGCCTTCTTTTCTGCAGGCTGAACAAACTCAGCTCTCTCTGCATTTCCTCCTGTCAGGCGTCCCAGTCCTTTTCATCATCTTTGGGACTCTTCTTTGGAACAAGTCTTTTTTTTTACAAGGTTAGTATCAGCACTAGCTGAGCAAATTTGAAACCTCATTCTCATTATTTGACTTAAGAAAGTTGCAAAAATGTTGTCTCATGAAGATACAGCATCAGAAAATGTTCCTGGCAAGCAGTTTTCTACTAGTCTGTATGTTCTCAGTTCCTATCTTTGGTACTGCTGGTATTACTAGGATATGCAAGGATGCCTTTCTTATCTCAGGTAATGTTCTGCACTCCACTTTAAAGAGATCTCTGATGCCTTTCTATTTATACAATAAATCTTTCCTTCTATCTTGCACCTCAAAGGGTGAGGCTGACAAGAAATATTGTGTATGACTAAGTAATTTCATACCTCTAGGAGCTCATGACACATTCTCTGTACAAAACAACAACAAAACCATAACAAAATTTTTAAAAAAAGGAAAACTAAACCTTCTTTCCTCAGAAAACAGGTGTTTCTCTTATGAAAATACTTAATTGTTAGCAAGATACCCAGCAAACAGGAATTAAAACTTTTGTTAAAGTTTATGCATTACTATGCTAAACCAAGCGAGTTTCTGGACAATATTGTTGTATACAAAAAAAGGATCTAATAAGACAGAGATTGCAAGTAACTTATTTATTCTCTCCTGGAATATGCAAGGTTAGGACAGTTTCCTTGAGATTCTGTGTGCTGTGGTCCTATCCTTTAGTGTTCCTGTAAAATGAGGAATAGATTGTATTTGTGTTCTCTTCCTTGTTCTATTTGGCTAATGAAAGAAAATGGCGGTATGGGAACAAGAATCACCAAAATATTCCTAAAGATGAAAAAAAATCCACCCTATAAAAAGGTGTAACAGTAAGCACATTCTTTCTGCAAGAGGTTAATTGTGGGATTCAGTTTCTCTAAGGGAGGCAGTCTTCCTATCTACCCATGGCATGACCAGATGCATGACTCAGTTAAGTTCTAGATGGTATACATTGGAAGGCTTTGTCTTTTGAAGACTCTGTATTTTGTCATTCTTCTTACGTTCACTTGCCTTCCTATATTCACTTACCATCTTTCCTTTTTCTGTTACTGCATTATTCTTTCTTTGTCTCATCCTGTTAACCTGCTATTAGTGCAAAACTTGGTGGAATGATACTGCGTCTTATTGACTTGTATTTGGATGACCTAAGTGGAAAACTTTGGGTTTAGTGGTTGGTTAACTTTTTTTTTTTTTTTCCAGAATGGAGAACTTTGCACACAGTTTTAGACAGCTATTGAATGAGCTAAATCTGGAACAAGTTTATGAAGAACAATTCATTTTATACAACTCAGTACAGTATCAGAATTTACCAGACTGGCAAAGTTTACAAGTTGAGACACTGCACCATGTTATGACAGACACGGATTTTCTGGAGTAAGATGCATTATGCCAACAATTTGAAAAAGTCTTTACAAATCCTGAATTAGAGATAACTGATTCAGTGATATCTGATTCTGAATCAGAGATATCTGATTCATGCATCGTCTCAGTAGCCGGTATTCTGTGGCAACCATCATTCTGTGCCTCTTCATAACATATTAGTCTTTACTGCTGCAAGAATGATAATCTTCATCCCATTCACTTGTGTGAATTTCTCCAGGGCATAAGTGCTTCTTTTCCTCTCTTTGCTATGTGCCAGGCTTCTTGCATATGTACTCAAATGTCACCATGACATTGAAATTAGTTGGCTCACCCTGAAGAAAGATTTTGTGGGTTTTCTCTGTGAAATTACTTCCTGCATGCAGGTACATGGATAGGTAGATGGATTTTTGTTTTGGTTTTTTTTGTTGTTTTTTTTTTTTTTTTTTTTTTTTTTTGGTTGGTTGGGTTTGGTTTTTATTTTTGTGTATGCTTTTACTTCCCTATTGTCATGAGGACCTGAGCCATTAGTGGTTCTGCTGAATTATGGCAAGGATCCAGTATAGATGCTGAAGTTTACAAAGCCCAGGTGGCATGGTGACAGATGAATTGTGATGGCAGCTTGAGGGCTTGGTATATTAAATATGATGAGGGGGTGGGTGAGGATTGAGGGTCTCTGTGATTTGCACATCTTTCATCTGATCCCTTAAGCTTTCCAAGAGCAAAATTCATTAAGGAGATTAAGTGCAAGACCAAATGTCTGATGTGACAAGAGAGCACAGTTGAATTTTTTCCCATTTCCCCAGCTCTGATACCTCAGTATTAAATTGATTATGTCACAGAAATGGCCTTATAGAACTTGTGAAATATTTAAAGCTACAGCTTGGTCACAGGGCAGTCAGTATTGACACATTCACACAGCCTTCACAAGATCAGTCCACAGCTGCTAAAGTACCACCTGTCTGGCTAAGACAAAAATTTGAAGGGTGTCTGTTTAAATGGCCTATGTAGTACATGCTAGATAATTATCTTTTTAATCTGTTTGAAATAAGACTGTAGCACCTGATGCTGTACAAATCTTGAGTCTTCTGAACCCCCTCAAGGCTGATTCCACACAGTTTGGTTCTAATTAGTGGATTAAAAGTAAATAAAACAGCAGGGATTTCAAAGTATTCTGCTCTTCCCTATTTTATTTCACATGCACCTCAAGTTAAATACAATCTGCAAGATTGCACAACTCTAGACAGATATATCAAGTATGGGATAGATTCAACTCTGCCTTGAAAATATTAGCAATGATGAGATCAATCTCTTATTTCTAGAAGGCAATCTGTAAGTCTGTGTTCTGTTTATACATGCTTAGGATATACTTAATCTATGTTTGTTCGTCTGACTTTTTCACAGACTAGGTAATGGAATGCATCGAGCTTGAGCATGATATGTCATATTTCCCTTTTTCCTAATTGTACCCTGTATGGGTCTTTAACAATGTACTCTATCTTTGAAGCAGTTTAGTTTCCTGGAGATAAAACAACTCTTCATATCTGTTCTGAAGGAAGAAATCATATAGACGTGTTTAATCTGTATGGGAAGCACTATTATGTTAGGCTATATATGGATGGCTTTTATGCAAGAATAATTGGAGATAAAACTCATGTAAGGGCACAGAGCTTTTCAGATGTGAAAGAAAAAAAAATACACATCAAAAGAAAAAAGAAACCTGTATTCTGTGGAAAGCATGATGGCAATGAATAGTTCCAAGGTTGTTGGTTCATTCTAGTTTTCATTTATTAGAGTCTAAGATTCATTTGTTTCAGGTTTAATAGATTTCTAACCACAGGAGCACAGAGGATTCACCTTCTGAGGTGCTTACTGAGGTCATCAGTGAGACCTTTGAAGAGGGTGTCTTAAATTACAAGTGCTACCTGCAGCACTGAAATCAAAAGGGTAGTAGTGAATGTGGATACTGAGAGGTTCTTATCAAAGCCAAGAGAAAGATGAAAGAGGGGACCAAAGACATTAACCTGTGTGACTGGAAAGACTGTGACAATTGGGTTGCTCAAGATCATATTGGCACATATTTAATAAACTATATTGTCCTGTGAGAAGTAGTGAAACATTCAGCTTTACAAAGTGTGTGGCTTCAGTATCGAAGAAACACGGACCATTTGCTATATCTTTGGTGTTGCATTGGAGACAAAAGGAAGGAAAAAGTGTCAGAGCAGTGTCAGTATTATTTGTGTTCTTGTTCTTTTATCATTAACCTGCTCTTTGGAGCAGCCAGTGGGGTGCACTGCCTAGAACTTATTTCATAACTAGGATAGAGTTACTGTGGAGGAAGAGAAATCTGAGTCCCTTTTAGCAGTGTTTTATGCAATTTGCTCTATGCTTAGTTTTTAGCAATTTCTATTAGTTTGCCTCCATTTGTGTAAGACCTCTGAATGTTTCAAATAATTTGAAATAAGAATAATTTGAAAAAAAGAATAGACAACTGATAGAGATAGACTCAGATAATCTAAGTTATGAAAGAGGGACTTTCCAGCTCTGAGTACAGAATACAAACTGGGTGACTGGCTTCTGACACACTAACTAGTAGTCTGAGTAGTGAAAATATATACCAATGAGGTTCAAGTGGGTTAGTGTCTTCTCCCAGTGATATCATGCAGAGTGATATTTTCGCTTGCTTCACATGACACTTCAAATTTGGATAGCAGACATATCTGTACCTGTGCAACCATTTATCTGGTGAACAAATTAAACATTATTTTGGTTGATATATATCTGGTATTTCTAAAAGTGCCTGTAACAATTTTAACAATAACTACACTACTCAGACTCCTTGGTAGACAAAGGAGTTCATCTGTTAAGGGATTTCATCTAAGGTATTTTAAAATTAAAATTCATGAAAATTCACCTTTTTTGTGTCTTGTTCAGTTGACAAGACTGATGGAGGCTAACTTCTCTTCAGTAAAGAAACCTCATTGTCTCAGAAAATTAGCACACCTTTTGTGCTGAAATCCTAACTTACTTGAATGTGATGTTATTTTCAAATAACTGAAGTAATTCTGTTTCTTCAGTCACTTCATTGTCATGTCTGAGTAGTTTTATCAGGTTGCTGACTTTTATAAATATATTCTTTTTACCCAGCATGGAAAAGAGCAGTGAGACAGAGGACAATGCTCTTTAGATATAGTCCAGGGCAACAAAAAGACATTTCTTCAATCACCTAAGAATTTGAATGAGTTGTTTTAGTATTTGAGTTGTTTTAGTATTAAAAGCATGCTGTACTTGGGCAATCAAACTCTCCATAGCTTCTGAAATGGAACACAAATTAAAAAAAAAAAAATTACTCTTCTGAAAATTAAAAAATATATAGTTTTCTATAAATTCTAAGAATAGGACAGCCTCAAAAACAGTTAAAAATATGGATTGCTTTGTTTCCCACTTACCTCTAGTCTACACAAGTACAACTAGATATTTAGGCATACCCAGCAGTACCTTAAGCCACATACAGAACATATACCCTATTTACATAGAGGCCATGTGGTCTTGAACAGCCACGAATCGGACAACTTTGGTGTGCAGTATTCAAATACCTAAGAGCTTCCCTCATTATACAGTATAGAGAAAAAAATGAAACCATTCTCCCTTAAAGAGCAGAAACATTTTGGTTTTGGTTCTTTTATGATAAATTTTACTAGAATAATAATGGCACCACACAACAGAAAAGAATATGGTCAGCTGAAGATTCAAAAGCTTTATATTTCTTTTGAAAAAATGTGAAGGGGAACTATGTCTAAGTCATCCTTGCTCAATACTTACTAATAAACTCCTACAGGGTTTGCTTTGTATTTGCTATGTGTCAGACATTTTACTCTGCAGAAGGGACCTGTTGATAACTATCACCAGTCTTTCATTGCACTATCTGCAAGTGGCACATCTCCTGCTAGTTGGTGAATTTAGAGTACTGACCTAACAATAAAACTCACCCCTATACATCTCTCATTTGCTACTGAATTGTCACAGTTAAAGGATTTATGTGATTATATGAACAAAAGTAGGAATCTGAGCAATGTCCTCTTTAAATTGCACCTTCTTTTGATTATTTTACTTTATTTTTTGAACAAACATCTATTTTCAGCCATGGTAATGTTTCTGATCTAAAGGGAAACTGCTATATCTTTAGCTACCTTGGAGAAAGAACACTAGGCACTACGTACGAAGAAAAAAAAAAAAAAGGTGTGGTCACCTCTGTTCAGAAATGTAACTCACAAAATTAAAACACATAACTATGTGCTCAAGTGAAGAATTTATCTAGTTCACTGGGCTAGCTTCTTAAAAGGTTCCTGCTCATGAACACGCATTAAAACAAAATAATACTTTCTAGACAAATTTTTTATTAAACTTAAGACACTGACAACCATGTTAAGGATTAAAAAGTACTTATAAAATTTTAATTTCTAGAAACAGGTATAGTTGCAAAAACTTCATATACTTACTTCACTAACTTACTGACAATGATTTAAACTTCAGTCTTTAAAAGCTCTGGGATGAACACTAGATGTCTAGTTACTCTGGCCCTGTTGTTTCTTTGAAATAGAGAGTAGTGAATCCTGTTAATTGCCATTGGTTAAAAGTTACCTACTTATTTAGTCTCTCACAACACAGTCATCAGCCTAAAAAAGTGGTAGTGACTATAATTAAATACTGTTAGCAACCAGTAATAAAAGATGTCTTCCAGGGCTCAGTTTTACGGCTGGTACTGTTTAATCTTTATCAGTGACCTGGAGGAGGGGATTGAGTGGACTCTCAAAACTTTTGCAGGTGACACCAGTTGGGTGGGAATGTTGATCTGCTGGAGGGTAGAAATGTTCTACAGAGGGATCAGACAGGCTGGATCAATGAACCAAGGACAGAAAAAAACTAGTGTTGTTTAACCCAGAGAAAAGGATGCTGAAGGGAGACTTTAATGCTCTCTGCACAGCAACCTAAAAGGAGGTTGTAACAAGGTGGTATTGGGCTCTTCTGCTAAGCAACATGTAATAGGACAAGAGGAAATGGTCTCAAATTGAATCAGGGTGGTTTTAGTTTGGATATTAGGAAACACCATTTCCCTCCAAGGATTCCAAGCACTGGAACAGGCTGCTCAGGGAAGTCATTGGGTTGGCATCCTTGGAGGTTTCTAAAAGATGTGAAGACATGGTCATCCAATACATGGTTTAGTGGTGGACTTGGCACTGTTAGATTAATAGCTGGATTTGATGTCCTTAAAAGAATTTTCAACTTTCATGATTCTATGTTTCTAAGATTTAATATTTCTCATATATGTTATACTTCCAACATTTCCACTGGCCATAATGGAAGTTCAGAAATCTATCTAATGTGTAAGTATTAATATGAAAGTGTCTTGAACTGAATCCCACCCAAAGAGACTTAAATTATATAGTCCACAGCTACTTTGCAAATTCAAATTATCTCAAGAAGAGGAAAACTGTGGTGGCTCCCTGCCACAGCCTCGGGCAGATGGGATGAGCCGGCTGGCACTGCCCATGTGAGGCCGGGCAGCCACCACGAGAGAGGCTTGTCTGCCAGCCCAAAGAGTCTTTATTTTCCCCAGATGGGGCAAGAACAAGGTGCTCTCTGAGTGGGTGCAGGGAGCAAATGTCAGGGAAATCAAAGGTTACAGCAACTTAAATAGAGAGCTGGTGGACAGGGGTGCAAACCTGTTTCGCCCAATAGGGATAAACCAGAGAGGGATGATATCAATTATAAAAACCAATGATAACATAATAGGGGTGGGCACAAAGTCGAAGGACAAATAGAAAACTAAACTGGACTGATTGATACAGAACTTTCTCAAAGAAACTGGGGGCGGTTAGAGGATTGACAACCAAGAAGGTGTGAACAAACTTTGGCTGGTGGAATTAAATAAGGAGAGATCAGGGAGAGGTGAGAAGATTGGCAGATAACTGGGGAGACAAGTGCTGGGAACTTTTGGGGTAAACAACTTGGATCAAACCAACTGTGAGGAGAAAAATGGGGGAGTACAAAGGATAACTAACATTAATAAAAACACCTGACTAAATAAAACCACACCACAACAGAAAACATAGGTGAGAAACCAGGAAGCAAAATCCCTTGAAAAAACAAGTTAATATAAAGACCATTTTAACAATTAATGCTTCTTTATAGACCTGGGTCACTAATCTTTGCTTACCTTTAAAAACACATATACATGCCCACTATGCAGCAGTCTTCATGAATGTGTTCGCAGTGCTTTGTTGGCTAAAGCCTTCATTCAAATATGGTACTTCCACTTGCAAAACAAAGCAGAATTGGAACTACCACAGCCTTTTCTGTTATGTTTGTCTATGCAGAATCTGAAGGCAGTCCTCCTCTATCTAAATGTCAACATCTCCTTCTGAATATCTATGCCAAAACTAATTTCCCCAAGCATTCTTAATATATTCCTTTATGCTCCTAGAGAGAGAGAAGGAACCAACTGTAGGGAACAATTAATCTCAGCTTAAAATAGAATGAAGAAATTGCCTCCTAAAATGCCTCTTTGCTTCACTTGGAAGAACTATAAAGAGATTTTAGGGAGTGTGGCTCAGATGCAGACTTCCACATTATAGACAACTCAAGTTAGGTGAGATGATTTTCACTCTGAGTATCAATATAAATAGCTGCATCATCATTTACATGAATAGCTGTGTGCAAGGAGCCAGTGTACTTAAGTTTAGGTACACTAAAGACCTGCATAATGAAATTGCAGCATTTAGATGAGAAAGTTATGGCAATTTCATAGCAAAGCAACTTTCTAAATTACTTTGATGTAAAGTAGTAAAAGTACAGGTTTGGTTCTAACTCTGGATTTTTTTTTCCTTTCACAATCTACAGTGTTTGTAGCTCTCATGGAGAAAGATAAGGGTGAAATGTCAGTTTAGTGACTTTTCAGAATTTAATAGCCAGTCAGTCCTAATCTTCAGATAAATATATACATATTTTGCATTCCAAGACAAACTTACTGCAGTGCAGACCTCATGTATAAATCTTTAATTACTTAAAATGAAAGCTTTGAGAAGACATTAGAGGCATAATCAAAGACAGAAGTGGAACTAATAATACTGAAAAGACAAAATTATTGTTTTTGGAAATATTGAACAGTTATGATTATCTGAATTCTTTCAAATTTTTAACTAATTTCTGAATATCCTGTGTATTAAACTTTCTCCTACCCTCCATCAACCTTCTCTCTCTCTTTCTGTCCCTCCCTGGTTTTTTTTGGTTGGTTTTTTTTTTTTTTTTTTTTTTTTTCTTTTTTGGTTATAGAATTCACTGCAGATTGGAGAGTCATAGAATGGTTTGGGGTGAAATGGACCCCATTTAGTTCTAGTTCCCCAGCTATAGGCAGGGAAGACTGTCCACTTGACCATGTTGCTCAAAGCCCCATCCAGCTTGTCTTGAATACTCCCAGGAATGGGTCGTTATCTTGGGTTTGCATGGCTAGAATTTGGTAGCAGCGGGGTGCTACAGGGGTGACTTCTGTAAAAATCTGGCAGAAGTTTCTCCCATGAGTGGTAGAGCCAATGCCAGTCAGTTCCAAGACAGACCCACCACTGGCCAAGGCCAAGCCAATCAGAGATGTAGTAACGCCTCTGTGACAACATATTTAAGAGTGGAAAAAGTTATTGGGCAGAAGTAATTGCAGCAGAGAAGAGAGGAGTGACAATATGTGAAAGAAAAGACTTTGTAAACACCAAGGTGAATGAAACAGGAGAGAGAGAACATGGTTCTGGTGCTGGAGCTGAGATTGTCTGTGGCGCAGACAGTGGTGAGGTTGAAGGTGCCCATGAATGTGGAGGTCCATGTGGGACCAGAGATCCACCTTCAGACCATGCAAGAGACCCAAAATGTAGCATGCTGTAGCAGGTGGATGCTCGAAAGAAAGGTGCAACCCCATGGGAACTCCATGATAGGGAAGTTTCCTGGCAAGACCTGCAGAACTATGTTTGGAACAGCTTTGCTGGTAGGACTTGTAACCCTGTGAGTGACCCACACTGAAGCACCTGTTCTTGAAGGACTGAACCCTTTGAAAAGGACCCACACTGGAGGAGTTCATGAATGATTGTTTTCCATGGGAGAAACCCCATGCTGGAACAATGGAATGATGACTCATCCTGAGGGTGAAGAAGTAACAACCGAAAACAACATGTGATGAAGTGGCACTAAACCTTATTCCCCATCTCCCTTGGGGGTTGAGAAGGTAAAGATTTAGGAGCATTGTTAAGTCCAGGAAGAAGGGAGAGGTGGTGTGAAGGTGTTTCGGAGATTTTTTTTTTTTTAATTCTCATTATCCTACTCTAATTTTGATTGGTAATAAATCAAATTAACTTCTCCAAGTCAGGTATGTTTTGCTTGTGACAGTAACTGGTAAATGATCTCTCCCTGTCCTTGTCTCAACTCATGAGTTTTTTCTTATATTTTCTTTTCTCTGTCCAGTTAAGGATGGAAGTGACTGAGCAACTTCAGTGGACACTTGTTATTCAGCCAGAGTCAAACCACCACAAGCATCTACAGTTTCTCTAGGCAATGCGTTCCACTGCTTCATGATCCTCACAGGAAGGAATTTTTTTTTCCTGACATAAATCTACCCTCTTTCACTTTAAAGCTCTTATAAACAGTACTATTACTACATGCCCTAGTGAAAAGTCTCTCTTCAGCTCTGTTGAAGCCCTCTTTAGGTACTGGAAGGCTGCTATAAGTCTTCCAACTCTTTTAGCCTTTCTTCACAGGAGAGGCATTCCAGCTCTCTGAGCACCTTTGTGACCTCTTCTGGACACACTCTGTCAGGTTTGCATCCTTCTAATGTTGGAAACCCCAGAGCTGGATGAAGCACTCCAGTTGGAGAGGTCTCACAAGAGTGGAATAGAGGTGTAGAATCACCTCACTGGTCCTTCTGGCTCCATTTCTTTTGATACAGCCCAGGATACAACCGGAAAGTTTTGATCATGTTAAACCTTTATCTTACATTCCTTAAATATTATCAGTGTTGAATTTTATCTGTATTTAGCTGTGTAGAAATTTGAAAGTGGGCCCACGTCTTCCAAGTAATAGCCATTCTATCATGATATTAATATGTTGTCAGACCTCTCAGTGAGTTTTCTATAACCATTCTCTCTCCATGGTTTCTTGCATGATCACTAGTCTTGTCCTCAAGGCAAAAAGGAAAACATGTTACAGATATCATCCAGTTTTATTGACATTTACAGATGTCATCCAGTTTGACATTACCTTTCTCTTCTGCTATCAATTTTTGTTTCTCATTTTCTTCTTTTAATCTTACTTAGGCTTGTCTTTTTAATTCTTCATCCAAATTCTGCTTTTCTTATTCTGCTTGCAGTTGGGTTTTTTCATGGGTTTATTTTGTCTCTTAATGTTACTATGTATTATTTTGTTGTGATGTCCTTTCTCTGATCTCCACATATGACTTGAAATTTTTGATTACTTTGAGCATATAAACAGGAATTGAATAATTTCTTCAATGGGAAGAAGTTAAAGTGAATTCTCCATCAAAGCAAGAATGCCTATGTAGGTAATGTTAATATTTATGCAGGTATTATTTAGGCATTACTTTAATGATTATTATAAACATGTTTCTAATCCAGAACTCCCTGCATATGAATAGATAGAGGGTTCTGAACTATAAACTGATGAGTTTTTTATTTCAAAGAAGGGTCTTTTGTATTTCACTAGGGCTGTTCCGATCACAAGAAGTTTTTCTATAAATAGACAGGCACAAAACTGTGAAGTGGATCTCATTTGAAAGACTGCCATTCCTCAGAATCTGTGCATCAAAATACTTTAAAGCATTTGAGGGAAATATACTGACTCGGCTGCCAAAGCTACATTTTTGTAGGTACTGCTGTAATCCACTGCACTGACCGATGATGCATCATACTTTTTTTGATGTTCTGAAATCTGCAAAATGACACAATGACATACTGACTAACTCATCAGCAAGTAGCACATAGTCAGTTTTACTTGTCCTTGGAGCAACAGATCCACAGCACAGATTCACTGTGCCTGTGACAAAGACAGGTATAAAACATTCTCAGCTTAGTGTGCTTCCAGCAGATTTGTGATGACATGTGTTGAATCAACTCCTTGAAAGCCCTGTATTCGTCACAGGTTGTATATTTTATTGCTACTATTGTTCTTAAAAGGTAAGGAATTTAAATAATCTGACAAAATTATGTTGGTTAATGTCAAATAATATTCCTGATGGTAATGGAGTTTAATTTTGGATTATTGTTTTATCTCTTCCTAAGGATGATTAGTTTCAATGATACTAAATGGCTCGTAACAAAAAAAAAATGTGTAAGCTTTATTTTGGCTGGGAAGTTTACAGCATTAAGCTGAATACATGAACATGCACCTAAAGATACCTGGCATAAGAGAGATAAGATGCAATGTGAAAAGTGTAATAGTCAAAGCATGGAAAACATCCAATGAACTGCTTCTCTCCTGAAGCTACATGCCTACATCTCAGGTTTACAGATAGGTGTTTCCATGAAAAGAAAAAAAAAAAAAAAAAAAAAAAAAAAAGACCAAAATATCATCCACTTTTAGAAAAAAAATATTGCAATATTTGTTTAGAAACGTATCTTGCCTTCTCCACAGTTACTCCTGTTTTTTCCAATTACTGTTTAGGGTAAAATTCATAAACAGCTCAGGTATAGGAGTACTGTTTTTTTCCCTCAGCAAAAAGACAGGACTGTTTTCCAATTTCAACAGTTGGGTTCCTTCTAATCAGTTGTCCTTCCTGTGCTGGGATTTTATTGCTTTCTTCTGCAAGGTTTTTAAATTTGATTCTTTTGCCTTATGTTGTAGGGATCAAACAAATAAATGGGGTACAGATCTTTTTAAATGTTTCCTTTTTCAGCTGTTCTGCTCTTCATAGAATAATTAAAAGATCACAGGTTTAGAGAGAGGGAAAATAAATATCACAATAATCTCATGGCTCATGACTATGGTCCTGCTTCCAGATTAATTTTCAATGCTGCTTAGTTTCAATGCAGATTAAGGGCTTTTGAAAATACTCTTGGGGACTCTGTAATATTTTAGGCATTTACCTACGCTTTAAAATCTAATTTAAAATCTCAGTTTCTCTTAAACAAGAGCTAGGATTCTTATATTACAGTTTTTTTTCAGAAAAGGCTACATGAAAGTGTAGTAGAGTACAGTTAGGTAAGGTAGCTATGAAATAGGCATAAATTGTAACCACAGTCATAGTGATATAAATCTACAGCAGTTCTATTGTATAATTATGTTTTTCTGAATTTACAGTGATACTTTTTTTTATTTTTATGACTTCAGACATAATTATTTTCTACAACTACCACAAGTTTTATATTATAGCAATATCAGATGTATAAGAGAACAATATATATTTTTTTCAGACAAGACATTCAACCTTACCTTTTTACTGGTTATATTTCTTATGGGAGAAACACATGTCAACGTGACAGTAAGAATATTATTTGCATCTTTCTTTAACATATTAAGAGAAGAATTAAAATGGCTTAAATTGATATCTTAGAGGAAATAGATGATAAAACTATGCACGTTCATAATTTTTACCCCTAATTCCATTTTTAAATGTTATACCTTAATGTCAACTTAATCTCTAATGTAGAGGGAATTTCAATGTAAAAGTACATGATTTTTCATAGCACCACACATATCTTACAGTATGAATTAAAAGCCCTTTCTAAGCATCAAGGAAAATGTGTTATGGTGTGTTGGTTGTGGAACTTTCTACTGTACAAGTGTGGACTGAAAAGAAAAAAGAGTTATGGTAGGCAGAAAGAATCACAGTTGCCTTGAATACTCAAATTATCTCCTTAGCAACAGAATGATTACCGTGGCATATCACTCTTGCTGTAGATACATTTTTCTTTCTTTTTCACTTTTGTTTTGTTTTTACTTTGTAATTAATAACTGGAACTGGGATTTGACTATTTATTGACATGAAATTTGATTCTAGAAAGAAAAGAGAAAGCTGTAGCTGACAAATTGAGAGTGTACTGGTCTGCACAGAGATAGGGAGTGCATTAGAGTTGAAATGGACGCACCCTACTATTTTTTTACCCTTTTCATTATATTGAAAATAGAATGTAACCTGATTTAATCCACACTGTTCCAGTTTTACTCCAGTGAAAATGCACTACACTTGAAGTTTGAATGATAGAGGGATGAATCAGATCTTTCAATGCTAGAAATAAAACAAGTGCAGAAGGCCACTGACTTCTAAATTTATGAAAAGCTATATACACTGAACTTGACACTTATACCATACTGAACATGCAACAGTACACCTGTGACTTAAGAACAAATATAAGCATACTGTTCTCAAAAATAACCAGAAGAATATAAGGAGGAGTAGACTTACGCATAGTGCAAAAAACAATCTATAAACATGGGGAAGATGAATTTCCTTCAGAATTATTTTTTTATGAAAGCTAAAATGCTGCTACTGAAGTATGCTGAAATGAGGAACTGAGAAGGTCAAGTATATGACATAGCTTCAATCAGTGTTATCACGTGAGTTTTACCCAAATGGCCAAGGATGGGTCTCTGATCAGTAGAAAAGCTATTAAACATAGTCTGATGTTTAAAATTTGATTAGGTCTCTTTGAGACCTGTAGAAGTCAAAAATTCAAATAAGCCATAGTTCATGGAATTCAATAATTCATTTCAGTAGTGTTCACAGAGTGACTTACAATTTAAGCTGATAAAGTTATGACCATCAACAGATCTTGGCAGTTAAAAGTAACTGGTCTTTAGGAAGGTGCCATTATGAAAGCATGGTGATATCAAATAATTTGAACATATGAATGCCACCTGAATGTTTCTGGCATCTCCCAGCTTGTTAGCAGATGAGGTTTTCATAATGCTTTTACTCCTGTAATGATCATCCACTGTTCTCTTAATTTCCAGGACAGAGATCTTACAGTATTTATCAGATTTAATGAATATATGCACTGGGAAGCTTAATTATACATTGCACAAAAATGTATACGACTTGGGAAATTCAAGTGTTCCATGCACTAAAATGTATATGACGATTTCTAGCAACATGTTTTATGGTTATGTGCTTTGGCTTGCATTTATGCAGTTAATATCTATTTTCCCACTTTTTTCAAATCCAATTGTAGCATATTGATAGGATAGAGTTGTTCTTTAAAATAACTATAATCTTCAGTTTTCCTTCCCAACATTTTTCAAAAATTGTGGTCCAGTTAAATAAAAAGTCAAGACTAAATTTTGATATACAGCTGACAAATGGAAAAAATACAGTGCCATTTTCATACACAGGAAAATATCTGAGTCCCTTCTTTAAGAAGAAAAACTAGCTCAGCCTGAACAACAGAATGCAATAACTTTTAAAATGTTTATATTAAATTTTTAAAAGAGAACAAATTTTATTATGTTCCTATCCTTTAGGGGATATGAATTCTGACTCTATCTGAAGGCTGGAATAGCCTGAAGATTGTATTTTGTCTTACATTCAGTTTAAGGTTAGATGCCCAAAACAATATCCCCCTTGTAGCAAGTACGATGTAGTCTGAGTCATACATCCACCTAAGGTCTCTCAGTGGTGCAGTTTCTAAAAGAAATAGGTCAGGAGGGAAGCTGAGGGTGAGAACTGGTCCTACTGATTTATGTTTCAGTCACTGTTGCTATGAAGTGTTTCAGCTGGGAAAGACAAGACACTATTTTCTGGATGTGTCAGACCTATAATTACCATTTAATGCCCCTTTCCCAAAGGACTCTTCTATGGAACAAAGGGCAAAGACTGTTGTGAACATTAATAGTCGATATGGTTTATTCTGTTCACAGCAATTTCAGTACCTAATAAGGTTACTGCTATTGGAATTTCAGTACTGGGTTTGCCTGTGTAAGTAACATTTATCTGCATGATTAAACAAGCCCTTTGTTTGCTTCCCTCTCTCCAGATGGAAACTTAGCTCAGTATGACCCAATAACAATTAGGTAAGTGATATTGCTCTGCTGTTTACATCTCACCTCAGATGTCAGATATCCTGTTTGCCAACACTGAGCTCAGATAAGCCTATATACATTGTGTGTGGACCCTGAACTCTCTCAACTACACTTCTGATTTCCCGTATGGAATAACTAATGTCCTGTTTGCCCTGTCAAATCATTTAGTTTTGCTGCCAGACATGAGTTTTACATGCTTGTGAAGAACTGCTTGGGAAGGCAATAAGGTTCTGCTCCAAGAACATGGGAGATTCACGTGAAAGTTATTGAATTGAATAAAAATTGAACAAAACCCTCTAATTATATCTGCAAGAACTGGATTACTGACAACTAAAGTGAAGCCAGCTGCCAGGTTTAATTCAGCAGTCTCTTATGAACCCCTCACTTAATGTGTGCAGCTCCTACACATCATCTGGATAAGACACATCTGTGGGGTCAGGTAACCCTTGTGCAGCCTTACATCTGTTTTGCCCAAAGTCTAGTTTCTCTGCCATACTGCCTGATGGACTCAAGAAAGTGAAAAAAAAAAAATTTCAGTGAGGCTTTGTGCTTTAGAAAATATTGTCTACAAGAGCTGTAAACCAAGTGTACACTCTCAAACAATTTAAAAGGAAAAAATTTAAATCTACAGTGACAAGTTCTAAAAGTGTAACTTTATACTCAACTTGCCAGTCCCTTAGGAACAGCAGATCTTAAAATTCTGGAAGTGTCTCAAAGCCTTTGACTTCTGTGAAAAACTTTAATCTATGAAAATCATAGATCTTCCTTCCTTAAAATGTACTTTGATCTAACCTTTTAATTTGGTCTTCCTTGTAGTTATAATACTTTAATGCATGATGTATACCATTTTATTTTCTTTTTTCCTTTGTTTTTCTTCATACTCATTTTCCGTGAATCCTCATTCTGTCACCAACTAAAAGATAGTTCATTTATAGTATTGAGTAAAGGATGCTAGAAACTGCTACATTACAGTCTACTCATGTTCACATCCCTCTTTAATTATGTTGCTGTAACATCAAATTTAACAGCAACAAGCTCCAATATCTATGTTGAGTATATTACTTATATTTTGTTGAATGAAAGACTACATAATAAAGAAAATGTCTGTTATCTCAATAAGTGAATATTTTCTTATACCAAGGTCAATGTTAAACAATCTATCAAACAGATTTTTTTTTCATTGCAGATTATAATGCTTCCATTTCTGTAAGAGAGAAGGAAATCAAATAAATAAAAGTTTTTTCAGTCATGCAAACAAAAGCAACTTCTTTTAATACTGCTGATTTCATTTGGTCTGTTGGGGTTTTTTTGAGAGACTTCAGTGGCTTGTTGTCAACCTCTGATCCCAGAAGAAACAACTTCATCTTACTTCCTTCCTTAATCCATAGCAACTGAATTTTGGCTAATGAGACGATCTCCTCATGACCCATATTTAGCTAGAATAAATCTGTTTTATAAGGAACATGCAAGAAATCTTATTACAGTTCTTGGATTATGATCTGTTGCAGTGTCTTTTTATTCTCAAACCGAAAAAAAAAAAATCACTTTTCCATTTCAATTATATGTAAATATATATTTTTTAATTTATTCCCCCTTTCTGAGTACATTTGTTCATTAAGGTTTAACACATTGTCTGTGTTCTTCACCACAAAGCATTTACTTTCCCTCTGTTTAATCAAAAGTTGGAGGGTCCTAAGGTACCTGCTATTTATGTTGCTTTTTTCATCTCATTAACTTCCTTTTCTAATTTACACTGGTACTCAAGATATACTTTTTGTATTGCCACTGCAGCTAAGCAAATTATTCTACCCCTCATGACTGCTTTGGCAGCTTCCCACAAAACACCCAGGCTAGTTTCTTGGTTTTTATTGATATTAATTTATTCTGAAATAGTCTTCATCTGTTGCACAAATGCTGCAGCTTTAATTAGAGAGTTGTTAAGTCTTCATACTTCAGATCTCCTATAATTCAATATACCATCCAGAGACATAGACTCCAGAAAATTATCCGGCAACGCTGGATTTGAAATACCAGATGGTTACATATTACAATGTATCCTCATAAATAAATAAGAAGAATCCCAGTTTAAATGTAGTTGTACTAAGGTAAAAAATGTAGCTGATGGCCTGGTTCATTGGCACGAGGACAAAAGCTTTGCTATATCCTTTGTTCACTTCACTTTTATATTGTTACTTTGCTAAAAAAGGTCAAATCTCACATCCCTTTGTCAAAATAAAGAATAATTAAAATCTTCATCCATTACATCCCCTGGAAACTTCTGCCATTAGGTAAGAAAAGGTCAAGAAATAAACTGAAAATTTCAGCTGTTGGGAACAAACAGATTTGTAAGTACAACAGGGCTAGAGATCCAAGTGTAACAGGGCTGTGATAATCCTTTGCAATATTACTGTTTTTACTGATCACCTCTTTGAGGAAAAGAAAAACAGATTCTTTGCCCCAATACTATTGCTTAAATCATAAATGGTGTTAAAAGTAACATATCTTTTTATTGAGGCTCATTTTATGAAAATAAATTGACAATCAAACATAAGGGCAATAACTACATAGGTAAATTTTGTCATCCAAAATATCACACATTTTTTCTGTTGAATTTGGTTTTACTATGTGTTATGTTTTATTTTTAATTTACAATTTCTTCACAGTAGCATACTATGCAATCTTAATAGAGGTTCAAAGTGTAAACTTAAAAAAAAAACCAACAAACCTAGATAATCTCATTATATCTATTAAAAAATTATAAATAAATAAAACAAAGACAGACAAAGTGAAATTAAGATATTTTGGAAGTGTTCTGAGGCCAGTGTTAAACAGAGAAAAGGTACTAAAGGGTGTGAAACAATTTAAAGAAATACATTTTTACTTCCAAAATTATTTCTAGCATGTAAATATTATAATTTTAAAAGAATAAATAGAATGATGCTTCCGAATAAGGATAATTAGAGAAATACACTTTTAACACCAATAAGAATAAATAGTAATGTCTTTATAAACTACTGAATATTCATTTCACATGTTGTTTTGGGTATTTTTTCAAACATACTTTGTATTTAAGCATATGCTATATTTTTAAAATATCTTGAAGTTTTCATGTAATTTTTTTCATCACTTCACTTCAGGAAAATCTCTGTGATTTTTTTTTTAATTCACAAGCCAGTTTATAACAGTGCATCCCTGAGGTGTGGTAAAATAGAGTGTGAGCAAATACACTGAGAACAGTGTGAACAATGTGAACAGAACACCATAACATTCCAGTGAAGAACTGTTATTATTGGCCAACAAGAGTAAAGCCTGAACTTCAAGTTTTCCTGAGTTCTATTTCATACATGTTGATCTTCTGTATACAGTTTACAGTATTTCACAATTGTTGTAGTAATCCCCTTGCCTAATTTTGTTTTCCTAAAAATTTCTCATCTAGCCTAAATTGTCAGTCTCGATGTTTTTATCATTAATAGAGGAAAAAAAATGTACCTTCAGAAGATAATTCATCCTATATTGTGATAGGAGACAGGGCTCCTGCATGTGGCTCTCTCTTTTGATCTATTAACTTTATGTTCATTAGTGTGTAAGAAATTAAGACCCAAATTTAGCTGTTTGTTCACAGTTACTAAGATCATTCAAGATACTACATGAGACTCAGTACACCGTCAGGGAGCTGAGGCATAATAGCCCTTGTAAGACACCAAAACCTCCAACGGTATCACAAATGGCACCAGGCCCCCATGTTAAAGCAGTTCAGTAGTATTCTTGGATATTAATTCATATGGGGTGTCTAATGCTTGAACGGCTTAAATTGTATGCAATGAAGTCCACTCAGGAAGAAAACAAATAAACCTATTTGTGTATATACTATATAAACTATAACCTATATACGTTAAAGAAAATGTAGACTGTAAACTAAGATAATTTGAATTTTAACAAAGTCAGTTGTCATATCTGTTTTCACAATGATCTGCTATTTTATCAGTCCTCAGAAATTCAGGACTTGAATTAGCCATCCATCAAATACAGGTGCTTGACATCTGTTGTGCATAACTGTGACCTAGTCTATAAGTAGGTATTTGCATATATTTGTATTTTTAACCGTCCTTACGAATTGTGTGAAAAATGCTCAAAACAGAAGTTTTAGGTGCTTCTAACATTCACCTCTTTTCCATATAAATATAATTCTAAGACTACCAATTGTACCACTACAGTCTAACTTTTAAGACATAATTTGTCCTGGATATTCTTTTGCATATAAATTCTCTGGTCCATAATCTATCAGTTTGATAACTATTCATTCCTTCTTATCTTATTAGTGTTTAGAGTTTCACAACTCCAGGAGTGAAGGATGACCTTAATCTGAAAAAGTTTATTTCTTGAGAAGCTTTTTGTACTCTGGGGTGTACTCTTTTGAAAGGGAGTGAACCACTGACCAGAGAAGGCAAGCTTAAATTAGTGCATATCCTCAGGGCAAACCTCCTGTTCTCAGCGCTTGCCTGAAGCCAACACAGTTCTCCTGTTTTACTTAGTGGTGCAAACTAACCCAATTTCCATTCTCATGTATCTAAATGGCATCTAGGCAAAGACACTTCCCCAAACTTAGCGCTTAAAACTTTGGCTAATATACATGAGTTTACCACTATGTGACTAGAATGATTTTGGCTTGAAGTGAACATAATCAGTTGATATTAACAAACATTCACAATGTTACCCTTTATGTTTTAACAGTAAACTATTAGCAATTATTTACATAAACATATATACCTGGAAAGAGAATACTGAGAAATGTGATTTTACTGCTAAGTCTCATTTGTTTCTTCAAAAGAACTTCCAGTGTCACAAGATATTTTCAAACATTTTCTTCTGTATCTAAAGGGGAAAAACTGGATCTAATTATAAACTCCTATCCAAAGGTTTAGGGAGTTTTTACAAGTCTGATAAGTAAACTAGTACCTTTCCATTTTCACATTACCTTTCATCAAAGGCTAGTTATTCAGGTTGTCTTTGAAAATATCTCAGTGAACATACAAGACAGTCAAAACATTTAGAGCACCAGCTGACGGTCAAATAAAATACCTTAAAGCATCTAAGATAACCATGGTAAATGAAAAGGACTAAATAAAGCTTGATAACATAAATGGATTCTAGGAAGATGTTCAGCACAAAACACAGGTTTCTTATGCCAGGGACAGGTGAGCATCTCTCTTAGACTACACAACATGTTGACTCAACTTCACTAGAAACTTAAGATGCCTGAACAGAATCCATAAGTAATATAAGCATCTTCACTTTAAGAACTTAATTTAGATATCATTTATCCTGAGTTAAATGCCATCCTTCCTGTCTCAACAGGAAAGATCTTAGGAGAAAATATTAGCAGTTTCTCCATGGAAAGATTTCATTTCTGAAATTCTCTATTTTGTGAGCCTGATGAGGGCACCAAGTAACATGAATTTTAAGAAATTAAATAGTAAACTATTAAGAATTTTTGCCCACTCACTGAAAATTCATTGCTCCCTAGTATTTAAAAAAGTAAATAGTAATATCTGTAGAGGAAATTTCAAGGAATTCTCATGTTTTAATTTTTTTTTCATGCTATGAAATATAGCAAAAATGCAAAATCTTAAAAAAAATTGAAATATCTACTCAGGAATGAAATAGGTCTAACAACAGTGCTCTTTATTTATTAATCTGAAGGGTGAAAATCTCATATATTTATAATGATGTTTTTTAAACTAATTTTCATTTATTAAAAGAGCAAGGATAGAAGTGGAGAGTCCAGATGAAAGATGTGAGCAAACACAAAACTATCCATTTTCTTGTTATCTAACTAATTTCTCTACTCTTAATTAACTCAGGAATGATTCTGTAAATAAATTACATGTACTACTTGAAGAATTGACCAAATAGTCTCATCACAAGAAAAATATCAGAATTACACATGTAGATATAAAGCTGACACAGTATCTGCTGCAGTCATAAAACTCCAGAACACAAGAATATTTTTTTTTTTTTACTTCCACAGAAGCAAACAGCAATTAGCAACCAAAAAATCCCTTGGGAGGGTGAAGAATCCCAAATGTGCATTGCACAGAAAAGCAGTATCCCATTCTCTTCTTGGAGTTCAGCACTGTCAGCCAAAGTTACATGTTTGAGAGGCAGTTCAATTCTGGGAAGTATTCCAGATTCATTTATGAGAAAGTGAGTCTCTCTATGACCAACATATGCTAAACAACCTATTGTGCATGGGATAAGGGCTATTCTTTCTTTTCATGCATCCCTTTATATACTCAAATGAACAAATGCACATCATACATAGAGCAAATAGCACACAGAATCACAATAGAACACTTCAGTTTGGAAGAGACCTTAAAAGCCATCCAGCTTCAACTCTCCTGCTGTGTGTCTTCCACTAGACCAGGTTGCAGAAAGTCCCATTCAAACTGGCCTTGAACACTTCCAGGGATGGGGAATCCACAGCTTCTCTGGGCCACCTGTGCCGGTGTCTCACCACTCAAAGTGTAAAATTATTTTCCTGACGTCTGATCTAAACCTATTGTCTTTCAGTTTGAAGCCATTCCTCCTTGTCCTGTCACTCCATGCCCTTGAGAAAAGTCCCTCTCCAGATCTCTTTAGGTGCTTGATGGTCTTCCCAGAGCCTTCTCTTCTCCAGGCTGAAAAACACCAACTCTCTCAGCTTGTCTTCATAGAATAGGTGCTTCAATCATCTGAACATCTTTGTGGCCTCCTTTGAACACACTTCAAGAGATCCACATCTTCATGATGGCTTTCTGGGCTGTGAGTTCACATTGTTGTGTTAGGTTAAGTTTCTTGTTAACCACAACAAGTCGTCCTCCTCTGGGCTGTAGTCAATCCATTCTGTGGCCAGCCTGTACCTATGCTTGGGATTGCCTTGACTCATGTGCAGGACCTTGCACTTGGCCTGTTGAATTTTATGAGATTCACACAGATTACAGCTTTGAATGTCTTCTCTGAATACATTAACTGGTAAGTGAATCAGATTTAGAGCAGGGTTGTTTGTGATTTTTTGTCTGTTTTTCCCTCAGTGCCAGTCACAGTGTACTCTTTCCTTACCAATATATTAAAGGATTTTCCCTGACATTACCAAACCTTTTATCACAGGCAAATAATAAAGAAGTAATTTGATTGACTGAAACAAGCAGCCCATATTTGATCTAATGACAGAAGGTTCAGTCTGCTCATATGCTCATTTGCACCAATAAATTATGCACTAATACCAAGCCACTTGAATGGTCATAGCTATTATCACAGCTTCCTTACTTGTCTTGCACCTAATTTCCAGGAACTTGAACAAATTTTTTTATTTCATACAGTGTACCACCTCAACAATAAAGAACACATATTCTCATCCAGTTTTAATCATCCAATTCTTGCCTCTTTTTGTCAATACATTCTAATTCAACTTATGTTATGCACTTCAACTCCAAATTACTTATCTATCAAAAGCACTGAGAATATTATTAGGTTTCTTCAACTTTGTTTCTGTTAAGAAAAAGACAATGACTTCACAGTTATTTTGATGATTATAGGTATGTGAATTGTCTTTGTTTCCTTGTAATTAAAGGTCGAAGTCACAGGCCTCTATTAGAAAATTTATGAAATTCATGCCATCATTCCAGCTATTTTTTTCCAAATTCATCTACTACCTCTCTCTGTGTCAGAGACAGTTTTTTCTGAGACATGGTCTTTGCAGTACTATAAAAACCAGTAAAACTGTAGCAAACCATTGATTCAGCTGCTTTCTTCCCTGCAACCCACTAAAATCCTCTTAAGGGTTTTATGCTGCTGAAAATCACTATAATACCCACCTGCCTTCCCTTGTATTGTCTAAAAAAAGGGAATTTTTAATGGCTTTTTAGATTTTTAGGTGTGATGTACATAAATCCATTTCACCTTGACTTTTCATTTGGTGAAGAGATAATCAGTCTATGTTTAAGCTATCAATTTTATTTGTCTTAATTCTAGCTTTGAAAGTAAAATCTAGAACTGTAATTAAATAAATTTAGATAAGGAAAATAATCATGGTGTTAATTCATCAGATTGAAGAACAGCAAAAGTAAATTTCTTTTGTATTATTTCACATGGTATGAAAAAGATATTATGAGTATTGTCTCCTTTCCAGAGCAGCTCAAAAGCAAAGTAAAGCAACATAGCAAGAGTTAGGTAAAGGTAAGATTACTCATGTGATTTTTCTTATCAAAATGTCAAGCATAACCTGAAAACTTCCTGTCAGCCATCCCAAAATGTCATAAAAAGAGAAGTTTGCAAGGCAATGTGGAACCTTTCCCTTTACACAGAGGTGTGATTTGAGTTCAAGCCTGTGAGCAAAGAAACAGTGTTTTAACACAAACTTTCAGCCCAGATACCCTTTATGGTATTAGAAAGAATCTTAAATCCTCTAATTTCCTCCAGAGCAATACGAAAATAATAATATCTAGGTGAAAATGCTGTAACACCAATCACTTATTTTATGGGACAAAATAATTGTAGGTCTAAGCAAGCAAAATTTCACTAATGTGACAATAACTGCACTTGCTTGTCACAGCAGTGAACTTAACATTGTATGGACAATTTCCTCAGATAAGTAAATAAATAAGTGTTAAGTTTCATTAGTTCATCTTTCTGTGATGCATTCAGACAAATGCAGTCCAAAACACTGGCTTTACTTGCAAAGAATATACAAGATACAGATAAAAATAAAATAAAATTTTTACTCATTTTTACTTTGAAAAACCCTGGTGTTATTATTTTCTCTATTTCTAAAATGCTTACAAAAATAAATCAGGATTCCTTGGCATTTATTGTCTCAAATTATTACTATAAATAATTCTTATTCTCTTGGTTTAGTATGATGACTTCATTTCTTGTATCATCAAGTACCATGATGATACTGAGTCATTTTTCTTGAGCTCATTACTTTTTCATTATATTGGTTCTATTACTTGACTGATTAAGTGAAACATTAGGACAATAAAAATATTAAAGTATGCTTATGCATTGATAAATGAACTAATCAGAGGTATTATTGACTATCAAGCTCATCTGCTTACCTTAAATATTTGAAAATTGCCCTAAGTCATGCTAGATGTGTTTGTCATCTTGTTTACACAGTGGAGAGAACTAGCAACATTAACGGGCAGTACTTCTGAAATTACTTAAGGTCATACAGTCATAGAACCCTACAATCCTTTAGGTCGGAAAATACTTTTAAGATAATTTAGAGAAACTACTAACCCAGCACTGCCAAATCCACCACTAAAATATGTCCCTAAGTGCCACATCTCCATGTCTTTTAAATACCTTCAGTGACAGTGACTCAACCATTTCCCCAGACAGCCTGTTCCAGTGCGTGACAACTCTTTTGATGATAAAACCTGAACCTCCCCTGGTGCAACTTGAGGCAATTTCCTCTTGTCCTACTGCTTATTACCTGGGAGAAAAGTCTGACTGCCACCTCACTACCATCTCCTTTCTGGCAGTTGTAGAGAGTGATAAGGTGAGCCTGAGCTTCCTTTTTTCCAGGCTGAACTACCCCAGTGCCCTCAGGCTGTCCCCATAAGATTTGTTCATCTGAGATGAACTGTCTTCTAGAAGTTCTCTCCACTGACTAATTGAATCTGCAACATATATAATCCCATTTGCACATCGAGCATCCTGTGCTTCAGTTGCTGGTCTAGAAAAGCACAGGTGTTCATTGGTTACATACGTTGTCTGCCAAAGCTACGAGAAAATAGCACTATGGCACCTGTTTTTTGGCTTAGTATGATTAATTCTGATGCATGCATCAAGCTCAAAGATAAAATTGATGTTTTGGAAAGACATAGCGTATATTATTGAAATATATATATATATATCCTAAAGTGGTATAAAAAACTAAAGTCAAATTAAGTTCAGAAGTTACTCAAATGCCTATTTAACCAAAAAAAAAAAGAAATAAAATATTAATACAGAAGTGGTCAGTTTTAGGTGAAATCTGATTTATTAATAAGAAGCTGCATTCTGATATGCACTATGGAGTGTGAGGTTGATTAATGGATTACACTAGTCTGACATATCTTTGTCTTTTTGCTTTATTTCTGAAAATTATAAATTCCTAGTCCCTGAAGATTAAAACCTCAATTACAAATGTCTGTCCTGCACTGAAGAATGCATACTTCTTTACAATCTGTACAGGTCTCTAGACTGAGAATAGCACAGAGTAATAAGTTAGGTTTGTATGGAACAAACACTGTAGCTCTTTTAAAGTTTATTATCTGCTTCACAGAACTTTGGAAATAATTCAAGAAATAAATTTCTCAGTTTAGAAAAGCAGGAACCAGTAATAACTACCAAGAATGTAATATGAAAAAGAATGTAAATTTTAATAAATAGTATTTTTGAAAAGCGCTGTATTTTTTGTATTCCACTTTCTCTCTGGATGTAGAACATACTCATATGTCCTTTGTTCCTCTGTGCTTAATGTATTCCTGGCAATGGATTGTTGCAATAAATTCTGACTCCCTCAGGTGCTGCTGTTCCATAAATAAGTAAAAAAAACAACATTAGCTTCTTTCATTCTTCAGACAAGAGAATAAAACTGACCACTGGAAGTGCATTTAGAAGGTAGCCATCAGCTTACTTTCTCCTTTTATGAACAGTATCTCACTGGATATTAAAGGTTTTAATGCTGCATGAAATATACAGGAAGAATTAGCACCTAAAACATTCTATTTTTATTTCTAATTGCCTATTAACAATCTCAATTATCCAGGACTATTTGAGAGGAAGTCAACTCATATGTTATTTAAGCACTGTCCTTATACTGATAAGCAATGGAAGACTGTAGGTTGTTATTTTCTTGACAACACTGGATTGAAGTTGTGATGGTGACTAGCAGACAGTGCAGCGGGACATTTATAATCAGATGCATAAAGCCTTGAGGGATGGCTTGGGCACTCAAGCCCCTCCAATATTTACATTTGGTATTAAACACTTCAAGTGAAGATAATGATTTTGGCTCATTGCCCTTTCCCAATATTTTGAAAGAGTCATGCACCCATGGTCGTAATAAAAGCAAAAGTAACACCGCTGCAAAGAGAGAGGAACAGTTGCTAGTTGAAAAAAGGTAATGTCATACTTAAAGCAGCTATTTTGACACTATATTTTAAGAAACATTTAAATATTTTTGGATTCATCTTCTACTCAGGAGATAGGTAAATTAATGTCGTCTTTCTGATTTTCCAATAACTCTGCTTAAAGTTGACAGAAGACCCTCACTAAAAAGAAAGTCAAGTTCCGCAGTAAGGGAATTACAATTCCACATTTTTGTAGCTTCTAAATTGGCAACTAATGAATAAAAGTGCCATGACTTAGAGTAAAGCAGATTTAATGACCAAGATTGTGATATGGTATTTTTAAAATAAAGAGAAACCAGTCAGTCATTGAGTTTTCCCCCAGTGTCAACTTATGAGAACCACAGTACAGATAATCCATCACTTTATGAAAGCTATTAAACAAACTGCTTATCTTAACTTGTACAAAGTAAGATTCACTAAATAAAAAATTAAGAAATATTCCTCTAAAAGCAGAAATGTGTTTGAAAACTACTTCAAATGTTTTACAGACTAAACTTGAGATGAAACTGTCATGGGACTTGCATTGACAAAGTAATAATGTCCTCTGTAACAGAATTTTAATTAATCCAAATATGCGAGGAGAGGAATTGTTTAGCTTCTAAGTGAGAAGCAGAGTTTCACTAACACTTTTTCCCTTCATGGAGAGCGCTATCAACTCCTTTTGTGGAGCTGTAGTCTGGTTTACTGTAGAGATTGGAAAACAAGGTAGAGTTCCAGGAAATGATTAATCATTAACCTTTGAAATAAAAGAAATAATTGCATACTTCATATTCCTCTCTAGAAATATATATCATTATATCTTAAAAAACAGCCTGCAAAACCAAATTTTATAGTTCTCATTTCCAGAATTTTAGTCTTTGTGACAAAATATACCTTCCAGTGGTTAAAAAAACCCAAATGAGTAAATAAAATTCTCAGAAACCAGAGAAGCTGAGTGATTACTGGACCAAAACTGAGGCAAAGATGAGCTTTCCTGTAGTTTATAAATAGTTATTGCAATAAAACTGTGATTGATATAAAAATTCCATATGGTTGATTTATTTTTTTAAGGATAAAAAATTTGGATGGTGTATGAAACCTTAAAATTCAGGATATCAGCTTCTAATTATTTAGTGTTAAAGCACAATGTTAGCTACTCTGTACAGTAGGGGAATTTTCAGTTTCTTTTCAGTCGGTGAGGGCAGATCACTATCAGTGATAAAATATTGAAGCAGATAGGCTTCAGATATCATCTTATGTAGCAGCTCATACATTCCTTAAAGCTCACATTTAGAACCAATAACTGTTTATTTTTCTGCTTTTATAAGACCTGAAAATACAACTGTAACTTCTAAATAACAAAGCCCTGTCAGAATTATAAAGGCTTGAATTCTACCCACACAGTTTATGGAACAGAACAAAATTCCCCCCTGAAATGACACCATAGACTCAACACTAAATCCTAAGTCTACCAACACAAGTTTTGTAGGTTAAGCATTAAGATTGACTCCTGCATTCCCCAGACATTGTTATGCTGAAATAAAAGAGGCAGAAGGAGATAGAACAGTTCATTTATAACAGAATACGAAGAGACCCCAACACAGAGACTATTTCATCATCTAAGAGACAGAAGAACGTCTGTTCCAAGTCACTAGCCCATCACCATAATATTGTTCTTTGATGGTTTTACCAGCTCCATGTGAAAATAATGAAACAAACCCTAAAATTTAACTACAGGAATTTTTGAAAGATCAATTAAAAAGAATTTTAATCAAAATTTTTAAGTTCCAAATCAAGTGACAGCTAGTTTAAAGCCAAAGTCTAATTTCCTACTTTGTTTCAATAGAAACACAATTTAGTTTTGACCAAAGTCAAAGCAATAGGTTTCACTAGGATTTTAGAAGAATGTACAGAACTAAATATTATCCTTTCTGATTGGAAAGGAAACACCACCATGTTTAACACAGAAACAAGGCTGTCTTCACTACAGTACTCTGGAGAGTGCCTGGTTTGATTTTTGTTAAATATTTATCTTATGATGAAAAAGAAATCTAATTCTAGATATTTCATTTTATCTCCATTAACTTAAAAGAGAAGAAAGGTAGTGATGATAGTCACAGATGTCTAAGTTTCTGAAGTTTAGAGTTAAATGAGTTGAATCCTCTCCAAGATGTCCATTTTAGGTAGGACTCATTAGTGATTCATAGACACCCACAGTGCAGACATCTGTGTGCAAGCTAGCTGACTAGCTGTCTGTGTAAAACATTACCTATAAACTTGGGCAGAAGGAATTTCCTCTCTTTGTAGCCTATATAGGCTACAAAATTCAATTTTGTACAGTTACTTGCTAGATACATAGAACAAGGAACAAAGGAAAAAATGTATGTTTATCATATCTCAAATTAAAATTAGGACTGTGCAAGAATCTTCTGGTACTCTTATCAGCGGTTATGATAGAATTTCATATTGTGGTAGCTTACAGTGGGAAAAATCCGTTCTGTCTATTGTCTGAATTGTTGAATTTCATTTTTGACATTAGTAGAAAATTCTAGACATGGACAATCATTTTGAAATATGAAGAAGACCAAAGAATTCAATTGCATGAGCTGATTTGCTGAAATTCTGTTTAGCATATATAAAAAAAATAATAAAAGTTGAGCATTAAAAGGAACAAAGGTACTCAGAAAATAAATATACACAATAATAGGCTTAATTCCTGTAGATTTCAATTCACTTTCACAAGGTAGGCAATGTCAAATATATTGGATGGGTCCTCTAGAACTGACTGTGCAACCTAATGTTCCTTTAATTTCATAAAATATCAGTAAAGAGAGGTTACCACAGAAATTACGAGGGAAAAGAACTCAAGTGAGTTACTTCATCATATTTACAAATGGCACTGTCATAAAATAGCTCAGTTTGGCCTTGGTTTCTTTGAATTTAAAAAGAGTCATCACAATAAACCTTTGATTCACTAGACTTTTCAAAAACCCTCTACTGTATTTTATGACTTTATATTGCACACATTTTCTTATAAGAATTTTTCTTACAAGTCTGAATGACCCTCTATCATTTCAAATCTCCTTTGGGGGTATTCTATATCCCATATCAAGTTTATGGAAAGATACATATATATATCTGCATGAATACCTTTCTCTATGTTTGCATTCACCGACTTCAGTCTGCCAGCCATAAAATAATCAACTTGGTTCTTGGTTCTCCAGGCAGAATATCTCTTCGAGGCTCAAAGCACTTAAAATCTTTGGATCAGTCTCTCTAGGACAACTCTCCTCACCCATTCCTTTATGCACAGCAAAAATTTTCTTAGAGCTGTGCTTTCCTTGTAAATTAAATAAAGGTATAGAGATGTTCAATGTACCACAGAAACATATAATTTCAAATTGTATCATTGCTGAGATGGATAAAAGCGATGAAGTGTTACCTGTCATGAAGCATACCCTCTGCAAACGGAGATTAATTTAAACTCATTGTGTATTTCTGCTTTAATTTTTATTTATGTTTTGAAAGAAACAGCTGATTAATACTTTCTGACGTGCTTTTTTTTTTCTTTCATTAGAACTGAAAAAGCAAAGTATTATAGGGAACAAATGATACATCCTAGCTGATCAGCTGTCATTACATAGTGAACTTCTATCCAGAACTCTGACTTTTGTTTAGTAATAAATTAATATGGGAATTAGGTCCTGCATCCTTCCCAGATTATAATGAATAACAGAGGTTTTTTGGGGCCAGTGATGAGCCTGGCTTTCCCTTGTCCAGCCTATGACCTTGGACAATTTGTCTACTGCCACATTACTGAGCATTAAAAATGAACAACAGAATAAATAAATTCAAATATAAAAGCATTTGGAAGCAAACAAAGGAAACAAATCGGCATTGTTTAGTTGTGTTAACAAGATGGTATTTTTTTAAGGTTAATTTGGTATTTCAACAGGAGGCTTAAGTTAAAACATAGACACATACTGTAGCTGTTAAAGTTCAAGCCAAGATGGTGCTCTGAAATAAACAAGGATATTGGAAATATCCCACCTTCTGTAGCATATTGCAGCAACAGATGAAAGGTTCATCATGCTGATTTTGGACTGCTGAGGACAAGTAGCTGGAACAGGAAGCCAACATCTCTCTTCTGTTTATGGCTCTCTTCAATGTCTGGCAAAAGGAAAAGCAAAATCCTTCCAGAAGAGTTTGAAGGGAGTAGATTTCAGCTTCCATGAAGTCTTTGCTAGGAGTAAGTGTTTTATTTCTACATATACAGGCAAAAAAAAGTGTCTGATTAATTAATATTTTATAGATGTGATATATTACTCAAATCATCAACATTTTTATTCTATATAGTTAGGCCTAAAAATGGCTTCTAAGATTGGTCATACCTAGTTTAAGAGAAGAAAAAACCTGATCAAAACCATTGCCCAGAGTAATATACACCTGGAAGGTGGAAGGCAGGGAGAAGTCTTTCCTGCTTTTTTTGACTGTGCAATAAATGTGCCATCATTCAGTCTCCTTCTGGAATTTCTACCACATATATTCCAAGTTCTTGTTCTTGAGAATAGTCTTTATTAATTTATTTATACCTATTATTATTTGAAGAGAAGCTAGGCTAGAAGACAAGTAGTATCATGCAGAACAACCAGAAAGATACTGTTGTGTTATTGGTTACTTACACAATGATATCAGTACTCATTCTGCTTTAACCTGTGTAAATACATCTGAAAAAAGCCAAAAGGGGTTTTCCAAATATAGGATGCAAGGATTTAATATTTTTTAATGCAATTTCTAGGAGTCTTTGACCAAAACATAGAAAGATAGAAGTTCAAGATTTCCTAAATCATTCCATTGGCTGCATTTGCATTTCTCCTTGAGTAATAACTTTAATTTATTCTTACTTGGACAAACATCATAATCACCACGAAGAATATTGCTACAGGATGTCTTAGGTGCTGGTGTGTGAAATTGTTCACTTTAGACTTTAGAAAGCCTTATTTATCACTAGCATGATAAAGATTAAAAGAAAATAGATGTGCCTATCAAGTAAAAATATTTTTGTTATCACTGCTTTATAAAAATTATCACTTTCATCTGCTCTATGTTTAAACTTGAAAATTTTAATATACAATTCATAAATAAATATTTTTTAAAATTTGTTTTCAAACTTTACTAGTAGCAATATGTGACATAAACCCCGTTTTTTATATCTGGTCTCAGGAATACAAATCACAAAGTCATAGCTAATAACAAAAAAAATTGGTAGCTGTTCATGGTATCTACTTATAAAGTCAACTAGAGCAATACTGTCTAGCTGACTTTTATTTCTCGCTTTCTTTTTCTGTCTTCTTTTTCTTTTTCTTCTTTTTCTTCTTTTTCTTCTTTTTCTTTTTCTGTTTTTTCTTTTTTCTTTTTCTTTTCCATTTTCTTTTATCTTTTTCCTTTTTTCTCTTTTTTTATCTTTTTCTTTTTTTATTTTTGTTTTTCTTTTTTCCTTTTTCTTCTTCCTTTTTTTTTTCTTTTACCTAGACTAAAAGGTTTTTTCTTAGAAGAGGAAAAAAATGAGTCTCATAATTCAGCCGTGAGATCTAAGGACTAAATATCTGCCTAAGCACATGAGAGAACACACAGAGCTCTGTTTCAGTTGGCTCAATCTCCTACTGTGTCAGTGGCTTAAAGTTAAGGAAAAAAGGAAATGTACTGAAACAAGATAATGTTAGCCTACAAAGGCAAAGAGTTTCATTCTCACTGAAGTACTGAAAGGAGGAACCTGTAAAAAGTCATAAATACACACTCAGACAGTTGCAGTCACTCCTGTTCTCCAGTGAAGCAACTATCCTATTATCATAGCAGGATCACTGCACAAAACCATGGGTTTACTTTTCTCTAATATTTCTTAAGAGCAGAAAATAGTTTTCTTATTATCCTCATTATTCTAAGGATGACCACCTTTGATTATATGCTAACTTTTATTTCTGAATAGCAGCAAGCAGACCAGTTCTTTTGATTCAGCTGGTGTTCTTTCAGAAAGCAGGTGTAGAAAGGTTATTTAAGCTATTAAAACAGTTTCTGGCAATGATATGAGAGGAACCGAGCAATAATGTCAGTCACTTCAAAATATGGGAAAAGTGCTAGCATTCCATCATCTTGTTCCATTACTTTATTTTGAGCTATTGGACATTTGTAAACATAAGTTCATTATCATATAAGACATTAAGTAACCCAAACAAACTAGTTATTCTCAGTGATCTATTCCCTCATATGTCTCCTACTTTCCATGCTGTGGCAAAAACTTTGAACTTTATCGCCAGTAAGTCATCATGGTACTGACTCTTTACCATTATGTTTTACTTCTGTGTTTGCAACTCTACCTGCAGCTGAAGTAGCAAAAGTGGTAGTTTAGTTTTCAAACTCAAAATTATATCTTTGCAAATATAAAATTATCCCAGTTATGTGTCATAAAGGCTAATGACTATATTTTCAACATAGCTTTGTGAATAGGATATACTTGCTACTGCAACTCTGTTGGATGCGAAATATGATTCAATAGTAATAAGACTACAAGTAGACACTCGTAATGAGATTACAAGTAGAATTTAACTGAAGGATGAGCAAAGCAACTTTGCCAGCCTTCTTCTCCTGAAATGAATGGCAGACACTTCTGTACTTCCCTTGAACAGAAGAGCTGGCCATCAAGCTGGTGCGTTGGCCTCTGAACTGCCTGCTGAGCAGGAAATAAATTTCTAAGAAAATGACAGTGGTTAAGAGAAATATGTGTGAATCCACCACTGGTCAGGATGAATTCATAAATCATTTTCCCATGTGATCTATGAATGATGAAATCAAACCTTAGCAGTGTAGGAGGTAGAAGTTTTGTTATAGCCAAGCAATATTTATCCTCTTCTACTAAATACGCATATTGAGTTGATCTTCTTCTATTACATAGTTCTTTTATCAGTCATAAATCAGCCTTTCCTCACATTCAGTGAGAAGGACAGCTACACTAGAATATTCAATGTTCTGTGATTTTCTCCATTAGATTTCCTGAAACTAATTAAAGAATGAATTTATATCATCAAGCTATAAAGTGCAAAACATTCATGTGCCTCACCTGGTCTGCTCAAAAATTAAGACATGTCTATAGGAGGGAGAGATGGTGAGAAATGAGGAAGAATGCACATATGTGTATGCAGTGCCACAAGGAGCTTTTGAATTACTACCTGATCAGGTTTCAACTCTGAAACCTGATCAACTTGTTCATTAGGGCATGGCTGAATTTCACCTGAAATCTAATCAAAATAAATTCCTCCATCCCAAGTAAACAGCATGCTTCCATTATGGATGCACATTATCAGCACATTTAGTATTTTTTAGCAGAAATCAGCAATACACTAGGAGTGGAAAATTCCCAATTTTCCCAATGAAATTGGGTCTTTTCCCAATTTCAAAGATAAGTTTAATAAGTTAGAATTTTTATGTATAGAACAGTTGGAAAAACAAAGTAACAGAAACCACCAAGTTAATTGTGAAAAAAATGTTCTCACATTAATAATATCAGAGTATTGCATAGAAAAATTTGGTTGGTTTGTTTGTTTGTGGGATTTTTTATTTACTTTGGGTTTTTGTTGTTGTTTGTGTTTTTTTGGGGTTTTTTTTGTGGGTGTTTTTTTGTTTGTTTGTTTGTTTTAAGAGGTTTTCATTTGCTTGTTTGCCTGCTTTCTGGCCTAAAAGATGGCATGTAAAAGGGGCAAGAATAAGGGACAGCAACTTGCCTAAATTTCCCATAATACTGATCAATGTCACATCAGGGAACACATGGGGAAAATCCCAATGAAGTCATGAAGTCATCTGCTAAAGAAACAGAAACAGCTGCAAGGAACACAGATTACAAAAATACAAGGTGCCAAAATATAAGACTGTGTGTTGTATCAATGGTGACAACTGGAAAACAAGAACTGTAACATGCATACAAGGAAGGTAGCTGTGACAGGAGGGATATAGTTTCATACACCTTCTTGAAATCAGGAAGTGCACTGCTTTCAATGAAGCTTGCTGGGATGGCTTTCTCAGCTAGAGAAATTTAATTTTTGGTGCCAAAGTGAAAACAGGAAAATTTGGCATGACAAGTATGGTCATGGCTAAAAGAAGTTTATGCACAGCAAAGGAAAAGGTGCAAGACTCTTCCAATCAAACAGCAAAAGAACATGAACCATATTTTCATAGGCTATATTTCAATTACTCATTACTCCTTTGTTACAATGGATCCCTTTTCTCACCCAGAAAATCAATATCAAAACTACTAATTTTAGCATCAATTTAACTCTCACTTACACTTATATGGAAAATATCTTTTGAAGATTTTGAATTTTCTGCCAAAAGATATATTTTGAAAAAATATCCACAGCCAGCTTTACATTTCTAGTACCTCTGCTACTTTCCGAGATATATTGTACAAATTATTTTTCATTCTTAACTAGAGCTTTTTCTCCCCCAAAATAATTGTTTTATATCTAAAGTTTCAATCTGTCAACAAACTTGATAATAAAATAAAAAGAATAAAAATAATGCTTAGCTCAATTTTCTATATTATTCTAGCAGTATCCTTTGTAGAGGAAAGGTCAAATATGATGTGCATACTGTCACATGTAGAACATAGGAAAAATATTACTGTTTTCTATGTTGATGATGATGGTGATGATAGTTATTAATAATGACAATAATATCCAAATATCTTTGAATCAAGGATATGTAGCTAATTTCCTCTTCCCTTGCACCTGATTATCTTTTGTGTTTTTATTTCTTCAACATGAATCTGCAATATTCCTTTAAAGTTACAGTAGCTACAAATACAATCTGAGCTGTTCCTTAGGTCCATGATTGAACCTTTGCTTAATTTCCTGGTCACTGATGGAGCTGTGGCTCTATGTCCAGGGAGAAATCTAGGGGGAGGGGAGAAGGTACTCTTCATATTCTTCTGCAGAATTTGTGAGATTTTGCCTCTGGCATTCAGGTTAGAATGTCTCTTCTGATTACAAGTCTGCTGCAAGACTCCTGAGGATGTGACTGTACATTTCAAAAAAGCAGAGAAAATGAATGTTATTTCAAATTACTTCTCTACTTTCTGAGTTAAATATATGCTAGAATACTGAAGAAATCTGAACTAAACACCTTTACATTTTAACACTAATTGGATATGCCTAAGTAGCACAGGGAATATAAAATATCATTAAAAACAAACAAATAAACAATGATTATAAGAGTGCTTTCATGATTATAAAAGTGCTTTTTAAAAACTTCTCAAAATGCAATTTCTACATTCTTATTAGGACAGAATTTTTTATTAGCACAGAATTTTAAGCAATTTCTCCTGGATATTGAAGGTCTTAATGATCTGGAGTGACTTTTCTCTTAGCAATTCTTCTTAGCAAAACCTCTTTCTAATATACTTTACTGCTATTTCTCCTAGTATGAGTCCCAAAATGTGGACATCCATTCCAAAAAAGGGCTACATTCTAGTCTGTACTAGTTAAAGTAATATATTAGCCAACAGGAAGACCTAGTCATCATCTTTCCTATAGTGTTCATAGACACAGAGAAATCCCAGTCTGACTTTAAAAAGCTTTTTCAGCTCATAGTGCAGCTTTCTTCATGCAAATAAAAGAAATATAATCCAGTTCTGAAAAAAATACATATTTCCTCCGTGTAGTCCATCTCAAAATTACTTTTTCCTTCATATTGAGAATCTTTTCCGTAGAGTTTTAAAGAAAAATAACATTTTCATCATTGGCCACTTTAAAAATAAACACATTGTCAGCAGTGAATACATATATAATAGATATGAAATAGAAGAGTAAATTAAAGTATCCCCTTATCTGAAATGAATTTTGCTGATTTCTTTTTAACCCTTACCCAGCCCAGTCTGAAGTGCCCATGGGTGACTAGGCTCCTGTGATAGGTTAAGCACTGGTTGAGCATGATATAAACTAGTTGAGAAATTTCCCATGAACCATATATTGAAAATAAAAAGAAAAATCTGCTTAATGTTATGTCTGACTGATGAATATCACTTTATTACTATTTGAGGGAACTACAGAGGAGCATGTGAGGAGGGTTTGGCTCATGCTGGCTTTAAGGCAGAGCATAAACCCCATTTTAACTTTCTTTACATGATACTTACATTATATATTGTGGGGGGAGTCCATTTTATTTTAATAATTTTTAATTTTTAAAGTATTACATCTTTAACTTTTTTTGCTAGAATTTAAAAAGAAAATCAAAATAATACTCCCCTAGTAGCTGATAAAATGGAATATCAAGGGAGTTCTTGAAACGTTTATAAATGCTGTGTTTAACAGCCTTAATGAGCATATGTTTCTTCAGTTTATTTCACTAGTTTCCCCCCTTTTTAAATTTTGACCTCCAACAATTGGGAATATAAGACCAAGTATTTTCCCAAAAGTTATTCAACATTAGTCAGGTGCCTGTGAGAAAAGTGCAGTTTGGCTTCATTCACTTTTCACATATAAACCTTTCCCAACTAGGGCAATTCTCTCTTAATCAGGAAAATGCAGAAACATTAAGCCTGGTGCAAAGTTTCTCACTCAGGGATGCATGAGATTTAGGCTTTCAGCTATTTAGTGGTTCAACAGACCTCCCTAAAATACCAGAAGAGAAGTGAGAAAGTGCAGATTTTGGTGGGCAGCACAAACTCCTGTAACTTAATTTTGTGAGGTTGGGTTACAGTCCAATTTTTAATTTATGTTTTTAATATGTAACTGCTTTAAAAGAATATTTAGAATATTGTGACCCAAAAAAAAAAAAAAAAAAAAAAAAAAGCAGTATCCTGACTGATGCAAAGTTTGCATTTAAATTGTGGTTTTTCATAGCATTTAAGCTGACTGAAATATTTTGCAAGTGTATTTCTATATAGCTGTTTACTAATTCTTTTGCACAGCCTCCTACTCCCCCTTTGAGAGAAAATGGAAGAGACAAGCTTTCTGCTGTAAATTCTTGCCCACTTGCCTTAGTCTTCCTTTTGTATACTCATTATTATTTCAGTGTTGCCATCTACAAGCCCACCAGCCTAGCCTGTTAGATTGAGATGTTTACATTAGTATGGCTGAATTTGTCAAAAATGACAGAACTGAGAGATTTTCTGGAATGTGTTTTGTGGAAGAGCTTTTTGACAGTGTTCTAACTGCTGTTTTGAAAAACAGTTTTCTAATCATGAAGCTTCAAGTAGTCTTCTACTTATTAGCTTTTGAATAAGGGATATTGAAATCAGTGATTTTCATTAAAATATATAACACACTACTTATCATTAGAATAGGAGATAGCATCATGGCAAGGCATTTTATTTTGAAAAACAAAATAGTTAATAAAGTAAAAAAATTAGTAAAAATTAATTCTTATTTCACCTAATTGCATTTAATGTTATTTAAACACAGTTTGGAATTAATTTTAACTTCACAGATTGATGCAATTCCAGGTAATTTTTTTCAAAGGAAATATATAGCAATTTTACTTTTAAATTAAAAATATTTTAGCTCTGATTTTATGGATGAATAGCAAAGGTTCCTTTATGGCAGTGTGATTGTACTTTCCTGCTTTATCTATTTAAAGCTTGAAAACATGAAAAAAATCCACAGTCACACAGCATTATTACAGTTTTTAAACTAATGGGCATCAGAGAACATTACAAATTTATTTTTGTTTCAATTTCCTAACATAATGCCAAGTGCTCTTAGTATGATACGAGCTGAATATCATCTCATACTCCTTCTTGTTTGTGCTTTCTGGATTTGAGCACTTCGTCTATTTATATATATATATCTCACTATGTCTTACCACACAGATAAAGATTTTTATGCAGCTGGAGTATCCTTAATTATTATCAACATGTCTCAAAATAATAGGAATTTAGAATAGAACATTTTCTTCATGAGCTATGAAGAAAATAAGGAATTTTCTTCCTTAAGCCACTGCAGAATATTGGGATGTACAATTGTAACAGAATTTGCTTCATTATTTCTCACATTTGTTCCTGCCCTGCTTAATCATATCTATTCGTAATAGATCTGTTCATATTCCTTCCTTTGTGATGAGTCATGGCAAGACTGGCACCAAATGTCCTGTATTCTTTGTTCTGTGGACTGCTGTAACACAAGATGGCCTTTTGCATCATTATTTTCTTACTTCACAGCTTGAAATAAATGGCGCAAAGTAATGGGCTTAGCCAGTAAGTAGTATTTCTAAAAAAAAATAAATACTGGAGGAAGTAAAACAATTTCTTTTCCAACAGAGATGTTGTTATCAGACAATTGAACTGCCACAAGTTGAGTTCTGTTTGTTGGCAACTCATCTTCACCACCTGAAGCAAGTATGTTTACCCTGTAATCCTCCTTCCAGGATTTCAGCTGTCTGTGATCCAAATTCTGGTTTGGACATAGCACAGCTGTCTAACTCCAGCTTAGACTTCTGATAAGACAGAGATGAGAAAAAGCAGAAAGGAAGCATTCAAGCTAGAGCAGTGTGAAATAACAGAAGCAAAATCACAGATAAAGGTGAGAGAGTTTAGATTGTAACAGCAAATATTTAAATTATAATAATGGTAGCTCAAAGATTCAAAATCAAAACCTCTGGACTGAAAACTATTAAAATCCTAAGGGAATCAGAAGAGCATCTCACCCACAAAATAGATCAATCTTTTTGAACCATTGGCTTCCTCACCAAAAAGGACTGCAATGTCTCATCAGGAGGATTAGAGGATGGCAGCAACACTTAGCCTAGTAGCTTGTTTTTCCTGACTGTCTCACCTGTGTATCAGCTAGCAAATAATTATTTTATACTCTTACCCGGTAAATATACTCATTCTGACATCTGTGTGGATACAGTTGATTGAAAAGATGTGACAGGAAGAGAAGGTGAAAGAAAAATAAAACCTATGCTTTTGTTAGTGTGATTGTTAATGGTGGCTTATGGAGACTGATAAGAGTATAGGTATTTTATCATATTTTAGAATGTTTCTTCTGTATTACAATTCATAATCTTAAACAAGCACTCAGTACTGTGGCATAATGTGGCTGTAGCCCTAGCCACTTTACTGCGAAAATGCAACATTTTTTTCTTTCTTTTTTTTCTTCCTAATATTAGTGGTTTGTGTGCTTTAGTACTCTTCTGTGAACCAGAAAAAACAAATCAAATTTTGTTCTAGCAGTGTAACTCTTGTATAACACCAGTGTGGTTTGGTAGCCTTTAAGGGATGATATAGTGAACTCTGACGTGCAGATATAGAATGTGTTCTATAATTTGAAACTTGGGATTTATTGGTTTATAAATGACATACATTCCACTAATGGGTTACAAGCATATATTTCAGCTGCATAAATACTTAATTAGGTACAGATATATTAGTATTGTTTCATCATTAAGCATTCTTTAATATGTTGCTCTTTTGTGTTTCATGTAAAATACTGTCTTCTTTCATGTCTTATTTCATTGAAGTTGTAATGAGTGTATGATAACTTAGGTATAAATAAAATAGGAGAGTTGCAATAGATGAGGAAGAAAGACAATCTGGTCTAGTGTTACTTCAAGTCACAGCAACTATCAGAATGTTGTTTTCTAGGGGGTAGAACCTGTCTTTTCCCTAAGCAGACATGGAAAATACAAAACTTGTTTTGATGCACTGCTTTATTTTTGCTCCTTACAAACAAAAGATGTTGCTAAAATTCTCCATAGGCAAAAGAAATTATGGCTGCATAAACATTCACTTTCATTAAAGAGGTAAAAACAGTTCACATCCCTCAGCTGAGGAAGCACATTATAAACCAAAGTGAACTGTGGCTGATTTGGCACCACCTGAAACTGATGTAAGACTGAAGTAGAACTGCCTGGGCAACAGAGAAATAGTCCATGAGTGCATTTTTTAACTCTTTCTGCGCTGTATTTTTATTTTGTCTGGTCAATTTTGTTAACATCATAATTGTATATTAGGAAGTTCTGGAGATTTAGGGCCTGCAACTAAAACTCAGTCTACCTAAAACATATTTGTGACAAATAATTGAAATTAGAAAAGATAAGTAAAATGAACATTTAATTAGAGACCAGAAATTTTCTTCAGTATTTTATGTTATCAGCCATAGAACCAAAAGAGTTTAACTTTGGATATCTTTACACCATAAACATTTTACAATTAAATCTATGCTGCAAGACAGGTCACTATGCAGTGAGCAACACAGATTCAATAGGTAGGTAGTGTTAGGATATCACTGCAGCAAGGCAGCTCCACATTTGTTTGACTTGATAAAGACTGAAAAATTAGTAAAGCTCAAAGTTCTAATGTATTAAGTATTTAATTATTTTTCATACTGTCTTGTATTTTTGGGTCCAGACTCATAGTAACATTCCTAGGAATTTGTTGTAACTTAGAGAAATAAATTGTATGAGTGTTATTGTTTCAAAGGAAAATGTAGTCCTGTGAGTGAGATGAGTATTAGGATAAAATTTAATCCATGACAGGGTGACTTTATTCTCTCTTTGGAAAAAAATCTATTAAGACATCAAAGTAATCTCTGACTCTGCTACTAATATTGCACTGCTTATAGAGATTAGTTTTGTTTATTTCATTCTACTTTCTTTACTTTTCTGCCATGCTTCTATTTCTCCTGGCTTTTTGAATATGTAAGAGGAAAGTTAAAGATGTTTTCTGACACTTCCTGCTCCACCTCTTCAACCCTTTCCTCATTATACCTATGCTATGTAAACATTGAATGTCTTTATTTATACTTGCTAATCCCTTACTCTCTGTGGTTTTTAAATACCTTAGAGTGATACATGAGCTCAAGAGGCTATAAGTATTTCTCTAGTTTATTAAGAACAATTTTCGTTGCATTTCTTCCTTTCTAAAAATGTCAAAAATTAGGTTCACAGGAAAGCAAGCATCCTTTGCATAGTGCATAACTCTGCATGTCAGAACACCTAGTAAACTTTGGAATGTGAATTTAAAGACTAGATGAATAATCTTTCAACTCTTGATTGATGTGCCATATACAATGCATCGATGAAATGTGCTTCCCTAGTACAGTCTGTTATACCTGGCTTACTCTGACATTTCCTTCAAGAACATGGATGTTCATTTGAAATATATTGATGGAAGTAGAATTGCAGCTTTCACGTGATGGGTGAGATTGGTGATGGGTGAGACTCAGAAGGTTTGGAATTCCTGTTTGATTGAGATGAGCATCTTAATGTTCACAGGCTTAGCTGAAGCTTATTAGGACTACACAAGCCTCTTGAGTCTGAAAAATTGGGGCAGAAATCTGGAAAGAGGATTTCTTGTCAGATTTTTTTAGCAGTCTCAGTCTTAGAAGAAAATGCCATGAGAACAGCTTTTCACAATATTTTGGCACCTCTTTTTCCAGTCCCAGACAGAACATGGCACTGAAAAAAGACAGAGAAGTATAACCCTTTCTTGAACTAAAAAAGAGTTTTAGAGTTTTAAAATGAGATCATTTTTTGCCAGACTATGATAATTTTTTTTTTACCTATTTTGAACTCACGCTTCTCTCTTTAGCCAGGCTCTGGAGAGAAAAGATGCACACATATTAGCCATTTCATTAAGTAAAAGGCATTCATTGATTTAGTCCTTGAGTAAACTCATCTTTTAATGTGATGAACAGCTACAGCTTTATCCTGCAGTTATTTCTGTAACAGCATGTGACAGTGTCAGTGGGACAGACATGTTTTTCTCAAACAGCTACACCGCCATAAACATTTATGCTAAAATGTCAAGAATACATTTCATTTTCAATATTTTTTAATGTTCCACTCCGATTGATAAGTCAAAAACAGGAAACAATGAATATTTCACTCAGCTCTTCTTCACCCAGATCAAACTGCTTTTCAATCAAGTAAAAATAATTAAAAATAAAAACAATATTTTGAATTTCAGGAGACTCTTACAGCAGCATTATTACCTTTCATTAAGTCTTCAGGATGTAGACTATGCACTTGCCGTTGCATCATATTCTAAGAAGAAGGACTTAATTCAAAGCTCCACAAGTTACAGATTTCCACCAATTGTCTTCCTGTGGTCTGTATGATTTCCTTATTTACCTGGACCATATATTTTCTGCTCTGTAATGTCTCTTGGATGCTCCCAAATACATCTCTGTAGCATTATTAGGGATATTAAAATATATAATATATTATGAATATTAAAATATAATTCAATAACATACAAGTTATAGAAAATAATAAATTGATTAGAAAGTTGTACTTTGATCATTAAGGACATAGAGATAAGTTAGATAATAGTATATATTCAAAGCAAAAAATTTGAGCTATAGCCCCCTTTTCCTTAGAACCTTTAGAAAGAACACTCACAGTTTAATCTCACAAACAGTGAAAAGTCGAGGGGGGAAAAATTTAAAAAAACATCTGATCTGCAATATTCAGATAGAAAAATCTACCATTTAGTTTAGGAACTATTTTTTCATCTTAGAATCTAAGTAATGGCTTCAGTTAGTACAATTTGACATGTAAATAGTACTGATTACGCTGCCATGTGAATGCATTAAAAAATCCCAATATTTTATATTAGATTACTTATTTTATATTTAATTTTATGAACCATGTAGTACAAATTGTTGTCAAATATTAAGGTTATTAATAAGATAGTATTATGCTTTTTATCTAGAATATTGTCTGTTAAATTCACATGATATGATAGCAGATTTTATGTCCCTGTCTAGGGAAGAATATATGCAACATACTGTGACATATGCATCTCAGAAGAGCTCATATTGACATTTCAAAAAGACAGATATGTTCATTTAGTAAGTAAGGATCTACTTGCCTGTGAGAAAATTGTAATATGTTGCAACAAAGGAACCCACTAAAAAGGATTTACCTTATTTATACAAGTAAAGAAATCCAGTGTTTCCAAACATACAAAACATTGTCAAAAAAGCTAATTTGTTTTGATAAAATTGGGGTTTTGAAGTCATTTTCTTTCACTAAAATAAATTCTTCATCAACATGAGTGTTATCATATGTTGAAAATCTGGGGTTTATATGTATTTAATTTTTTTCTTTGTTTCCCCCCTTTTTATGACTGACTTTAGAAATTAGAAATACACATGTAATAAAACCACAATGAATATTATAAAAAAGAAAGACACAAGCATGTCTACAGGCTTACAAAGTAGACAGATTCAATACCTATGATAATGGTGTGGAAGCAGGGCTTTTTCTCACTGAGTGAAAATTATGACATTGGTGGAAATGTTCGGGATTTAAATCAATACAAAAAGAATACATGGTAGCTCTTTTAACACATCATTAATTGCTCCCTTCAGCAATCTTAACCATTCCCTAAAAATCTTACAAACACTTCAAAAGTAATTTTCAGTGAGCAAAATTGTCATAATCATAACATATAATTTAAAATTTGATTCATAGTTTAAGAGGACTAGTTGAGCAACATATTGTCAAGTTTTAATAAAAATTAATTAAATCACAACAGAAAGGGGTGGAGGAATGAAAAGGAAGAAAAAAATGCAGCTTCCACACTAATATTCAGATATCTTGCACTTATTTTAGAAAGACTCACAGATCCTCACAAAGACAGTTTTTAGAATAATTTCTCAAGAGATAATATAATGAGATCAACCCAAAAGCAAATTGCCACATAAAAGAGAAAGGAGCAAAAAACCCAAGAAAAATATGTCCAGTTAAATAATTGGATAAAAAATCGCTCGGCATCAGAAATTCTCAATTGTTTCCTTCTTAAACATGCTCATATGAGTAAAGAATCCTTCTAATTTGATTGTTGAGCAAAATCTAACAACACTGCTAGTACTTTTCATGCACACACCTGAATTTTTTTGAGAAGATCAGATAGAATTGAGCAAATAAGTTAGAAATTCAAACCTATAGAACACTTGCACATCATTTCCAGGATAAGTAAGGGGAAAAAAAAGTAAGGGGTTTGGAGAAAACTGATGCTAGAATAAAATAGCAAATACAGTCAACTGACAATATAGTGTGAATTAGTACAAAATTACAAATACTTTAGGAATAAAATATATTAATGGAATATGACTTTCAATTGTTAAGTCTAAATTGGATGAGACAAGAGGAGGGAAAGGGAAACATGACTAAGAAAGAAAATAATATGAAAATATGTATTAAATAATATGAAAATACAAGCCAGCATGAAGTTTGTGAAAAAGGGAGTGAGAATTCTACAATTTCTAGGCTTCCATTATGTTTATAAAACTTTGTCAATTATACCAGGCATAATTGTCAGGGGAAAAAAAATGAGAAAGAAGTAATGCAAAGGTTTTCATGCAGTCTTGAAAACAAGTCTCTTAAAATGGCTGCTGAATAAGTTAAATGAGTCAAGTGGTTTCCGTTGACAAGGAATTATCTAACAGAAACCTTTAGTTCATTTAGTTAACTTTCTCTTTGCTAATAGTCTCATAAAAATGATTTTCAATAATCTCTTAACAGTGTATATGTAATGTTTAAATGGCAATATTAAGAATATTCAAAAAACAGTTTTACACATTTGATGATGACACATAACCCTTCATTTTAATCAAGACTTGAGTACTCTGAGTAATTTTGGAAGATAATGCATTTTTAATAATTGTAATCAAAGTATGCTGTAGATGAAAGTGTGGATCTGAAGGTCAAGGTAATAATATATTGGAATTTTATTGTGGAAAACTCAGAGAACAAATGAAAAACTGATGAAGATTTTATTATTATTATTATTATTATTATTATTATTATTATTATTATTATTATTATTATTAGTACAATGAGTAATGGTAAAAATAGTAATAATATTTTTAAAAAATGTGTAAATTACATTGGAAAGACATAATTTATTTTCTTCTATCATGTCCACATGCTCAAATAAAATTTCGTAGACTTTCACTTCATAACTTGAGCATTATCCAAAGCTTGTAACATGCTGATACTACTGCCTCAACAACAAATTAGAAGAAGATTGTGAATGTGTCACATGTGTTAAAGATTACTCCCTGTGACAGGGTCAGAGTTAAAAACATCATGTGCATTGAATATACTCAAATGTCCATAAAGAAATTAGATCTTGCTAAATCTGCAGTCCCATCCATTTTCAAAAAAAAAAAAAAAAAAAAAAAAGAGGGTTTAAAGAGGGTTTATGGCCCTTGGAAGAAAGGGAAGGCAACAAATGAATTGTGAATTTATGCAGGAGAAAATAAGAAGGGCCTAATCCCAAATAGAATTTAAACTGTCTACTGCCACAAATGACAACAAAAATGTTTTTAGAAATACATCAGCAACCCAAGGAGGGCTAAGGAGAACCTCCATTTCTTTATTGGATGCAGAGGGAAACAATAGTGACAAAGAATGAGGAAATGGTAGAAGTACTTAATACTTTCCTTACCTCAATCTTTAATAGTAAGACTAGCTGTTCTCCAGGTACCAAGAACCCTGAGCTGGAACACAGCAACAGAGAGCAGAATGGAACCCCCATAATCCAAGTGGAAATCCAAGTGAACATGGTCAACAACGTGCTACGGCACTTAGACACAAATCTGTGGGACTGGATGGGACGCAAGGGGACTGAGAGAGATGGTGGAAGTTGAACTGAACTAATCTTCTACAACATCATGCACTGCTTTATGGGTGAGAGAAAGGTTGTCTTTTGGACTTTAAAAAACCTTTGAGACCATTTCCCACAGCGTTCTCCTGGAGAAAACCACTGCTTATGGCTTGGAAAGGTGCACTCTTCACTAGGTACAGAACTGGATAGATGTCCAGGTCCAGAGGGTAATGGTAAGGGAGTTAAATGAAGCTGGCAACCAGTCTCCAGGACTCAGTATTGGTGCCAATCCTGTTAAATATCTTTATCAACAATCTGGATGAGGGGATTGAACACACTTTCAGTCAATTTACAGAGGATACCGAGATGGACAGAAGTGTTGATTTGCTTGTGGGTAGGAGGGTCAGAGGGATCTGGACTGGGTTAATGGTCTGAGATAATGGTATGAGGTTGAAAAAGGTCATGGTCCTCGTCTTGCATTTGTGTCACAATTCCATGGGAGGCTACAAGCTGAAAGCAGAGAGGTTGGCAAGATACCTGGCAGAAAAGGATCTTACTCTCTATTCTTAGAGAGATCTGAGGCTTTTGGTAGACAGATAATTGAATATCATATGCCCAGGTGGGCAACAAGGCCAGTGGCATCCTAGTTTATATCAGAAATACTTTGGCCCACAGGACTAGGGTAGTGATCACCACTCTGCACTGGTGAGGCCGTACTTCAAATCCTGTGTTATGTTTGGGGCACCTCATCACAAGGAAGACATTGAGGCATTGAATGGTGTCCAAATAAGGCCAACAAGACTGGTTCTGAAATATTGATGAGAGAAAGATTGATTTCAGCTTTCAGTAAGGCTATATAGACCATGTTCATCAAAATAGTTTAGAAACATAATTTTTATTTGTCTCTAAACTTCAGTAAGTTTGTGGACTTATCTAATGTTGCCCTCATCTTATGAATGAACTTGAATTTTTTTTCAACTTGATTTCTAGTGACTTTAAGTTATGTCTCTACCACCCTACAATTCAGTTAGTGGTATTTGCTACACTGTACCTGAATGTGAGGAATAATTTAGGTTTCAGAATACAGCTGTTCATATACAAAACAAAATGGTAAAGACAGAAAAATATCAAAGGGGAAAAAAACCCAACCAAAAAAACCCCACCAAAAACAACATAGAAAATCAAACAAACAAAAAAAGACCATTAAAAAAGACACACACAAAGAATCAAAGTCATCACCAATAAAAGAATTCCTGAATATAATAAAATATTTTTTTTTCTCAGATCACATCTTTTTCCTTAACAAGAAATGAATTTGCAACCTGAATGTAGTCGCAACACCCAAAAATGGATGTAAAATAAAATTCCTATGCTCACATAGAAGATAAATGATATATCTTTGAGTTATATAATCTGTACGTCATTTATTTTATCTGCCCAGAGTAACCAAATTTTTTTTATGACATTTGTTTGACAGGTATGGGCATAGCATAGCACAGTGTATTTAATTGTTATGATTCAATGGTATCTCATCTAGTAGACCTTTATATGCAATTTAAGTGTAAGAGTTGTATAAACTAATGCAAAGTTGTATGTTTACCTAAAGAATAATTCAAATGTTCTCAGAGCCCTCAAGATTTTGGGTTAGTTGTGTATTATTTCATTCCTTGTATATCTATTTTGTATAATTTTTAAGAAAACCTTGGGCATTGTGTTGATTTTGTTCAAGGATTATGGTTCATCTAATTTCAAAGTTGTTATCTTGGGTCTCTACAATTTCTGAAATGTCATGCCAAGTTTTGGAAAAAAGCATAGCATAATCCCAGATCAGACACAGTCTCATGTGTACTGCTCTGCAAATAAATTGAATGCTAGCAGAATGGTGGTAATTTAACCAACTCTCAGAATAAACATATCTAAAAGTAATAACAACTTAAAACACTTAGTTAAATAAAAATGAAATTTTTGTTCTTGCTTTGTTCAATTTTTATCATTCCTTACCTTTTGCTTTTCTGCTGAAACAAAGCCTCTCCTAAACTTTGATAGTTTATTTTTTTGTTTAAACAGATGGCTGATAAAAGATTATGCAACTCAGACATCTCACCTAATCATTAATCTTCATTTCAGAGCAAGTGCTGAACATTAGTTGACACAATTCTCTGGGGATTTTTTGGAAGAAAATCCCAGATATTTCCTCTTCTTTAACTTAGAAAGTTAGCATTTACTTTATCCTACTGCCGTTTTACTTTTTAAAACAAAGTAGATAAAGAAGGACAATGCAACAATTTTTACATTTTTTTCCTCAACTAATGAATTTCTTTTTCTACAAAAAATGGAAAAGGCACTTCACAGTTTATATTTCTGCAGCCTAAGCTCAAAGCTCACTAACTAACAGATCACTAATAATGACCTTTTTCTCTGATTTCTCGTTATGTCTTAAAATGTTGGTGTTCTCCACAGAAATCTGAAACTTATTTATCATCATGGTTTAGCAACTCACAGAAGAATGACACATCTTGTACCAAAGATGCAGGTATATAGCTGTAAGAAGAAGTCAACAGGACAATAGCTACAGCAATAGACTTTTTGTACTTGGGTAATTCAGAAATTCAAAGTCTGGTTTTGAGATTACTGAATGTTCAAGTGAGAGAAGTAGGTCTTCCAGAAGCTCAGTATTTCAGCTCATGGCTTTAAGAGGCTTCTTGTTTTCATCAAAATGAAATGTCACACTCAGGCCACAGAGGTACACAATATTCAGTTCTTGGTCCCATTTGTAGTGTTCTCGATGAATAATATATTTGCTACTCTTTTCATAAGCTTCCCATAAGTTCCTCTTCTGATGTTTTGCCACATCTGAGTGCATCATAGGAGAATGTATAAATGTATTCTAGATGTCCCTTAATAATAGAATGCATAGAAATAATATTGAAGAAATCAAAATGTTCTACTAAATTTGATCTGACTGTGGCCTAGATTGAAAAAACACAGCTCCAAAATTACGTATTGCCAGATTTTTATTTCTTCTTCTTCTTGTCTGAGATAGTTTCTGTAGCTATCCTATCACTTTGGAGAGTGAAAAAAGACACTGATGAAGGTGGAATGCTCTGTTTGATAGTGGATCTTCCAAAACTGGGAAAAGCCAATCTAATCTTTGGAGTAGTTGCATATTTCTAATAGTATCTTTTTATTTCTTATTAAAACAAAACAAAACAAACAATGGTAGAAGTTAATCCAGTCTATTCTTTCTTGAAAAATATTTTTTAAATATTAATGAAACATAACATTTGTTTAGTGGTATTTCTAAAGCCTTATCAACTCATAGAATCAGAGTCCAACAAGAAAAAAAATACTTGCACATTCTGCTGGCAGGTTATGTGTTTTTTTCTTATTTTATTGTTTTTTCCAGGGATATACATTATAGACTCATTTAATCTTGCTGACATATGCAACAATAAAGAAAATAAAATTAAATAGAATTGTCAGTTAGCGTTATAAAACTTGAAAATTGGCAGCTTGATGATCTTCAGAAAGAATTTTTGTTAGTGAAACAACTAGAATGACTGACTTGTACCACAGTATATTTGGTAAAATTTAAAGTATTAACATACTATAATTTGCAAAAAAATATATATTTTTTACTAAAGTTAAACACTAGTGCTCTACATAAATTTCACTGTGAAAATTTCTCCATTAAAAGGTACGCGGTGGTGTTATAAGAACCTTTTCTCCATTAAAAGGTTCATGGAGGTGTGATAAGAAAGAAGAAAAATTTCTTTCTTATTAGATACTGCTCAGAAGGTACTGTTGTTATCTGATCCCCATTTGTTGATTTATGCTCCCATCCATGACTTGAATTGGGAGTGATGTGTATCTTACAGTCTGCAAGTTTAAAATGCAATACATTTGCAAAATAGCGGTATTATGACAACTCTCAAAAATGAGTCAATTAATTCCCCTGTTTTTTTAAGGTTTTTATACCTGATGTAAAACTTTAACATATTACATGACTGCTTGTCTAAAAATCTTCTTGTATTGTTCTACATTATAAAACTTTTATTTAAGAAGACCACATTTGATTTGAAACAGATTTTCCCTTCCTTTTTAAATGAAATGTGAAAAAAATATTATTGAATAGACTAAGTAAAGACTAATACTATGCACTTTGGTAACCTAATTATTTTTGTTCAATCATGCAAGTTGCTTGTAAACTTGTTCTTATTCTTGTAAACTTTCAAATTATCAAGGGACTCAAACCAGCATTTTCTGAAGCAAGATGTATGCCAGCCATTGCTGTAAAACTACAGAGGCATTTAGCAGATCAGCCACTGTGTGGATAAGAATTAGTAGGTCCTATCTGTTTGCAAGACTGATGAGTAAAAAATGAATTAACCTACTTCTCTGAATGGCTGTCCTTTAGCAGAATCTAATTAGTGTACTTTGCCAGTTAAATAAGTGATGGGTAATTTTATCAGCTTGTTTACTCGTATTCATGATACCAGTAAACTATATATACAAGACTAGGGAACCAACTTTGTGCTGGCTATTTTGTCTTGCACAAATCTAACATCTGAACCCAAAGAAAGTAAGCACTTCTTGCTGATAAATATTGAGGGTGTGATTGATTTTTATTTTATTATTTTTAACTTAAATTGTGGATCTTTACTTAAATTGTTAACTAAAACCAGAAATGAAATTGAAATGTGCATTTTATATGTAGGTATATATAATGATATAAAAATTGCTGAAGAAAATATTATAATACATAATATTTATTTATAACATACAATTTATGCACAGTAAATTCAAATCCTTGTGCTTCTTTCAATAACAACTCCCTGTCTGAAATCTGGAAGAAAGGTTGAGGTACAAGCAGGGGTTAATTACACATATTCAGTAGTACCACCAGACAGTTTGTCAATTTACAAAACAGTAAAGCCATGAGCTATGATCAAGGTGTAGATATTCAGTATTCACTGAGAAATACAGAATCAGCATTTTCCAGGAAAATGCAAATATCTCATAACACACGACATGCAGGTAAGTTGCATTTGTGTTATACAAATTTCATCTTCAAGCAGGATGTTCTAGACAACCAGCATTATACATGCATACATATGTATGAAAATATATGTGTATCTCCCAGAACAACGTTTTCTGCAGGACACTGTCCTTTCTTTTGCTTTTTTTAGCAGAACAACCTTCTGACTTTGTTTGGAGTAATTATTACATAAAAAAAATATAAACAAAAGGTTTCTAGGTATGGCTTTTATTACCAATATCTGAAGACATAGCCAATGCTAGTAAATGCAAACCTTTAGTAAATATATATATAATTGAACTAATTTTTTCCTAATTGATAGAAATAAATACTTTTGTAATTTCTGGTGTTCTTCATCTTCTTCCCGAATTACATGTAGCTTATTGGAGATATTTCCTGGCCTGGTGTAGCAAATTTTGTCTGTCTTTTCCACAAAGAAAAACAAACCAAACCAAACCAAAAAAAAAAAAAACAAACCAAAACAAAAAAAACCAAAGAAACAAAAAACCCCCCAAAAAAACCCAAAAAAACAAAACAAAAAAAAAAACCAACAAAAAACAAAACAAAAAAAAAGAGAAAACCCAAAACCACCTCACAAAACCCTTATCTTTCATCCTTCTTAGCTACAGGTAAAATTCAGCCTTATAAAAAATCCCAACCTAATAAGTACCATATCAGGAGTGTGCATCTAGTAAAGTAGTTTCCTGCTTTTCAAGTTCTATGTCTCTTGGACTTTAGCTGATAGAATCTATTCTGTGTACTTATTTGCAATACTATTAACATTGAATGAAAAGACTGATTGCTTGATTGATTGATTGAAAAAGACTTTTATATATTTCCTCTATATATTTCCTCTATAAGGATTTTTTCAAATTAAAAAAATTCTAAAACGAAAAGAGTACGAAGAGGATGAAAAACTCATGTAACCCATTTAATTAACGAGCCTTTTTTTCCTGCTCACTTGTCTGAATATGCATTTATTAATTTATCTTAATTGTATTGCTTTGGAATAAAAATTTTTTGCCTACATTGTACCGTATAATTTTCTAATTCTGTTTCTTCTAGGGATGAACATAGAAATCACAAGTGACACATGAACCAGAGCACAGTCAATAAATCTGCTAAAAACTGAAGATTAATTGTCTTAGGCTGATATTCCATATCTTCTTGTCTTGAAATTTACATGTGAAAAATAATATTTTCCAATTTATATAATTTTTATATTTATGTTTCTCTATATATTGTGAGTATTGATATATAATATATATGCCTGTCTAGAATGTGTGTCTGCAACTAGACTACAGTAATCTCTGCTACCCAATTTTCCATGGGACCAGCAATTCATAATTATCTTTCCCCCTGTTGCATTACATCCATACTGCTGTGATCAATGGTTATAAGTTGATAAGGCATCATTGGTTAGACAGTGGTTAAAAATTGCCAGAAAAGGTCTTCATGTTTATGGTATACTTTCCCCACAAAACTCTATCTACTTAGCATTTCCATGCCATATATCACATACCACAGGCAATGACGCAAAGACAATTTAATTGAAGGACTGTAATAAGAAGCAGGTATTTGTGATGAAGAATTCTTGGAGTCAGGATGTCTCATGACTCACATTTCTCTGTAAATTTGGCTTTGGTAGTAGCTTAATTTTATTGATGTCTTTAATTTGTTTCCTCAGTCTGACTTTTTAAAGTATGGGTGTAACTCACAGAACCACAGAACAGGAAATTGTGGGAGGGGGTGTGGAAGATAGCCCCCCTGCTTTGCCCTGGGAGGCAACAGATGTGTAATTTCCCACCTCCCCTGTTGTCAATCTTTTGTTATCCCGTCCCCTTGTCCCTGTCCATCACTATGTACTCCTTCTAGAAAGTTCTGAGTTCCTTGTATCCCCATTGGTTCCTTCCCCGAAACCACGCCTTCCCCCTATCCCCGTTGGTTGTCACCCTGCCACTCTCCCTTTACTCCGCCCTTGAGCCCTCACCTCATTGGTTGTTTCATACCCTGACCCTCCTTCCCGGTTACTGTTATAATCCCTACCCCGCCCCTGGTTCGGGGCTCTCAGAGCTGGCTGACCTTCTGAGTGGTTGTTCCTCTTTGCTACCTGCCTCTCCTTCCCCCTTCGGAGCCCTCAGGAATAAAGCCTCTTGAGAGTCACCCGCCTTGGTGGAAGCTTTTATTCTCCAGCTATCCGGCTCTTGGAGGACCTGACCCTGTGGCAAGCCAGAGTGGTCACAGGACCCCAGGGCCTCAGGAAATGCTGGAAGGGACCACAGTGGGCCTGTGGGTTGTATCTGAGCCAACCTCCCTGCTCAAGCAGTGTCTTCTTAAGCACATGGCACACAGTTACATCCAGATAATTCTTGATGGCCCCAGGGAAGGACACTAAGCAACCCCTCTGGGTAGCCTGTTCCCTTGCATGGTCAGCTTCACAGTAAAGAAGTTTTCCTCATGTTCAGGTGGAACTTTGTAGGCCAAAGTCTCTTGTCCTATTGCTTGGCGCCACCGAGAAAAGCTGAGCTATGTCCTCTTGAAACCCTCCCTTCAGATACTCGTAGCCATTGATATGACCTCCTCTCAGTTTTTCTTTCTTGATGCTAAACAGGCCCAGTTAGGTTAGCCTAAGCTCTCAAGAGACTTGTTCTCATCACCTATCATCTTTGCAGTCCTCCCAGAGCTCCATGTACTAAGGAGCCCAGAACTGGGCGGAGAGATCCAGATGCAGCCTCACCAGGGACAAGTAATGCAACGCTCTTTCATGGATGGAATGTGGTCCATGATGATTCTCTATACATATAATCTGCAACCATAAGCATTGGCTGAGAGGGATGGAATGGAGGATGCAGCAGAGTGGAAACCCCGTGGCCAAGGCTCTGTTGAAACCCTTGCAGGGAAGGGATCTTTACGGTCCTTTACAGCTAATAAACCTCATAGCAGCTGTCAGTCAATCTCTTTCCCATACTGTCAGGAAATTTTCCTAATCGTCACTTCAAAATGTTCCACATTTTACAAACCTTTCTGAATGCTACTCAAAGGGAATTAAAAGTGCTGAAAAATATTATGCATTTAATCAGATTAAAAGTTAAGAATGTCTTTTTAACCTCTCATCTGATCCCATAACAAAGCATAGAGATTGTTCCAGAACATATTTTTCACAAGTCTGAGGGCTGCAGTTTTAAAATCACTAGCCTTTATCTTAGTTAATGTTTTCAGTTTGCTTGTGGACAAACACTCTCAGCATAAACACCATCACAATTGGCAATCTTGATGATTGCCTCAGCAGGACAGCTAGAGAGTTAATGGACATGAAAGCTGAAGTGGTTCAAGTTGAAAAGCACAGATCTATCGTGTTGGTAGAACACTTCTGTTTTTTCATACTGCTACAGACAGAATTTTTTATTAGGGCTACAGGCTTTAGCTTCTTCCTTGGTTTTGTCTTAACCAGAAAAAATAAGCAATTGTAGGAACAGAAAATGAATTTTCTGGCTACTGTTTTTTTTTGTGGTAAATGATATATTTCTAATGTAATTGCTAAATCCTAAAGTGTTTTTGAATGATAGCCTATGGCACAAAATATGATAGATTTGGATAATAAGATGCTGTGTTAACTTCTAACTTCTTTTATATACCACAAATCTCACATAGTCAGAACTTAAAAAGCAGGTATAAAATGTAACACAAAATGAACAAGAACATTTTAGAAAGAAGTAATTTGATGTAGCTTTCCATGTCACAGTAGGTCTGAACATAAGCCTTCTTGTGCAACCCAGAAGCTTTAAGCAGAATAGCTTGATGTGTGTGGGGGGCAGCTGAAGGCAAATCATATAGTGCCTGAGGCAATCAGCAGTATTTCTGAATCCTCTTGGATATTTCTGAAAATGCAGTAATTCAAAAGTGTGTTATGGAGACTCATATGAAGTTAGCTCCAGTTAGAAGAGTAAAAAGTGGTGTTACCTCACTTCTGGATGATATTCAGAATTGTATTTGTCACCCAATGGACACACAAATTATTCAAAGCAGTCTCATGCCTCAGATTAAATATCTGGGAAAGAAAAATATTTATCATCTCAGTTACTTCAATGCCAGAGGACAGCTCAGAGCACATTTCTGACTCAGAAGGCCCTTAGCATTGCATTTCTTCTCCACTGGGTACTCACAAAATTAGTCAGGTAGGTAGTTCTTTAGTGTAACATAGGATTCTGAATAACATGTTGTGCCTTCCTGCCTTCCTGCCTTCCTGCCTGCCTGCCTGCCTTCCACAGCGCTACTGCTGCCTCAAACCGCTTCTACCCAGGACCTTCCTATCCAGGTCCTGAAGCCCAGCCTCGTGGCTCCATACTCTGGAAGAATGCAAATAAACCTGTTAGACCTGATGCTGCTTGTATAAGATGTTTTTGAATTGTGAGAACACGGTTATAGGGAAATTACAAATTTGAATTTAAATTATGTGGTTTGCTTCTTGGTCTTTTACTCATTTAGTACCTAAGCTAAATTACAGAGGGAAAGAGATATAAAGGGATAAAAAAAAAAAAATCCAGAAGGAAAATAGAAAGTAAGAAAAGTGAAGGGAGGAAAAGCTCTTATATTCCAAACCATGTCCTGCTGTAATCAGCTGTATTTTTAGAACAGAATCCCATTGGCTTCCAGAAATATCTCATCAAGAGTAAACAGTAGAAGGGAAGAGCTCAGTGTAAGAAGTAAGATTTAATTACTAGAAAAGTAAAATCCACTGAAACCATTCAGTTTCCACAAACAGAAAGAAGATATCAGTATATTTGTAAACAAGATTTTTATCAACATTGCAAGTGGTTATTCAAAAGGGTTTTCAGAAGTCTGTGAGATGTTACAGTGGTACAGGAATTTGTTTATTCTGAGTGTGTTGTATACAGTTTCTTTGATAGAATTCATTATCAAAATAAAAGAGAATCTAAACCTCATATAGATAAAAACCCCACTTTTGTATTTTTGGGATCTGTCATAACATGTTAAAAACTGTGAAAGTATTTTAAATATGGTGATGGTGTGTCTTCCTCGTCTAAAAATTATAACATGGATCAATCTCCTCTACCTTTCAGCTAAGACCTTAAACAGAACTAAAAGTCTTGCTGCAAAAGAATGAACACAATTAAAGGGCTGAAGACATAGAATCAAAAAATGATACATTTATAGAATTGGTTGTGCTGGGAAAGATCTCCAAGCCCAACCAATACCACCACCACTAAACATATTCTGTCACAACTCAAAGTTGTATCACCAGAATACAGAAAACTTTTTCTAGCAAATAATAATTTGGGCAGAAATTGACATAAATGAATATTGCATGTATGCAAAAGAGATTGGTGTGTTCAATTACACAGAAAGGCTTTCAGGTCCAAGATTTTTTCCTTAGCTATTTAACTAATACTAAGATTACCATTTAGCAGACAGAAAATCCCTTGGACTTGGTCCTGGGTCTCTGATGTCAAGGATGTTAATCCTTAATGTAATTTTAGAGCTTGTTTCTGCTATTTTAAAAGCTTTTATGGGCCTAATAATCTTTGTATGATAAGAAATTATTAGAATTTGAGCAGTACTGATCAAGAACTTCTATAGTCTTTATTTTAAAAATTAAATTATTTTAATGTATTTGTAATATGTATGATTTCCTAAGGTTTGTTCTCTCTTGCGGTACTCATTCCTTCTTAATAAAAAGACTGATCTGCCATCCTTTCACAATCTATTCAAATTTGAATTACTAATAAGCTCTTTGGTCAAATGAAATCCTACAATTGCTCAGAATATCCAAAGGCAATTATGCTATATATTGTTTACAGAAATCAAATCCAACAAGAAATAGCATGAATTTTGGAAACACACTCTGAAAAATAGTTTATCACTACTGAAGAGACCATTTTGTCAACTTTTACAGTAATAAGGAATAATAAAAAAAAAAAAAATTTCCAAAGAAAAATTTGAGTTTTCACACTAAGGCCTAAAGATTCTGTATTTGTGTTTAATTTTTTCTTTTATGAAATTCCAGAATATCTAATTCTCCTTTTCCTATTCCAAGTTAAATCCATATCTAACTGTGTAATTATGTTTTCTAGAAAAGATAAATTTTGAACATTTTCTGGACTTCAGGCCAAGTGAAACAATAAAGAACTCAAAACCCTCAAGTTCTGGATTCTTACAGGGAAATATGAAGAAAGATTAATAACTGCTGGCAGAGTAATTTTCTTTTTACCATAGTAAAATCTTTTAAGTAGTGGCTCTTTCTAGGTATGTATTTATACAATGTTTACACAATAGATCCTTTTCATTATTGGTGTTTGAATAAATTTTTGTAATACAATAAACAAATAAAAACAAATGAGGAATGTGTAGGGAGCAAAACAAATATAAGGACTTGTGCAGTTATTTTTTAATCCTGTGATAATCTAAAATTGCTTTTTAAACAATGTCATAATATTCAGGAAATGTGCAAAAAATCACTTAAAAGCTGATGGGATTCTCAAGGCTGAATTGTATGCAAGTATTCTGTTTGCTCTGGGAGAATCTATCAAAGACTATGCAAGCATATTTAAACTTGCAAGGTGAAGAATGACACTATTCTGTGCAAATGAGCTTGCAGTCCTTAAATTTGGTTTTAACGGTTGGATGTAATTGAACTCTATTTTCTATATTTTAGTTGCACTGCTGATGATCCTCAATGGCCACTTCTAGCATAGATTAGGTTTCCTGTAAAAGATGAGCATCTGAAATTAAGTCAGCAAAATCAAATGCTGTAATTTAGTTTTATCTCATTATTAAAGATATAACAAGGATTATATTGCATGCTATTATTGCTTTATGTCATGTTATAGAACATTATGTTCCATCAGTGCATGGGTAATCTCCATCAAGAAAGCACATAGTAATGATAATGTACAGCTGGGAAAATGACTAGCTTGGGGAATTTCTTGAAGGCCAAAACTGTATGAAGAAATTTTTTGACAGCTGGAAAACTATAACAGAAATGTTCAAGTATGTATAACAGCAAAAAATTATCCTAATTTTCCTTGGGGTTTTTTTTGGTTTTTGTTTTTTTTTTTTCCAAAGAGGAACAGAAGAGAGTTTTCACTGACTCAAACCTTGGATTTTTTTTTGTGCTAGAAAAATTATTTTATGGACACCTTGATCACAAAACTTATGAAAAGTTTTATCTGATTCCTCAGTTAAGTCTTTCTCTTGCGCTTTTTGAAATGTCCTCTTACCAACACCTTACCATGCCAGGATAATATTAAATCACTGAAGGAAACCACACATACTGGGCAAAAAAGAAATATGGAAGAGAAAGAAAAAGGGAAATTTAACTTAAAACTAATAAAAATAAAGATGAATTTGAAAGATACATAACAGAGACACTGAATCCTGCAAAACAAGTGCAGTCTTTGAGATGATGTCTGACAAGGAAATATTTGACATGTAATATATAGTGTGTTATAAATTCTGTTTGTATATAGGGATACCAAGCTAGATATTACTTTGATAAGAGTTGTGCCTGTTAGAAATCCAACAATGCATCTTTCAGCTGAAAAAATATGAACACTTCCATTGTCACTAACCCTGTGAATAACTACACAGCTTGACATTCAAATTTTAGGTTTGTAGAGCTTAAACTCTCATTTGATGAGGATAACCTCAACAGTTTATAGATTTGGGTTTTTTTTTTTTTTCTCATTGGAGATATTCAAAATAAATATAAAGAAAACAAATTGCTTATATTAATAAGCTACCAGTCCTTCTATCTCACAGAAATGTGACTAGTAGCTAGGAATAATAACTGCTGTAGACATCAGCCCCCAGGACAGAGAGTCAGCATTTAATATAACTGAGCTTATATGGGATCTGTTGTTTTAACCTTTCTCATGTTTATGCTTAAACAAAAGTTTGAGGAATTATTGGACAAACTTGATACAGAAAAGGCAGGGGTTAAAGAAATGCCCAGGCATACATCAAATGGCATTCTTCGGGCATGCATATTTTATGCTCTAATCTAGTATAGTGGGCTTAATGTACTAACTAAAATTAGATAATTTGTAGTCCCTACAATACCTGTGCTTTATTTATGTTGCTGGCAGCTCTAGAAGACACACTTGAGGAGTGACAGTCAAAAGCCAGATGGGGTGCCACAGACTCACGGACTTAGGTAGCTGAGCCAAGCCTGTGCAAGAATAAATCTACAACTGGCTACAACCTGGAAAAGGACTTAATTCTTACTACTCTTCCTGTTTATTACAGCTATTAGTAGATTACTTAGGATAAACTCTAAGAAACATGCTAGCACTTAGAGAATTATCAAAAACTCTGTTACTCTAAAAAATAATTATGAACTTGGATTTTTCTACTGATATAACTGAAATAAAGATTACACTAAAAGTAAAATTATGTAAGAATTTTATCAAATTATATTATAAAAGATGTGAAAGAGAAGGATCAGGAAGTAATTTTGAGCAAATAATTTTAAAGGATAACATAAAATGGTCCTAGATCACAGGGGTCCCTAGTAAGGCATAATACTAATAAACTTGGGGTCCACAGAAAGATTAATAGGAGCTATTCAGGAATCATCCCACCAGGTAGATCTGTCCCTGATGAAAACAGTCTGAAGCAGGAAAATAATCCTCTACCTTTATGATACAAGATTGTGTCTTACTTGCTCTGGCATTGATAAGAGGCATCCTGAAGGAGGTAGTGGACAGAGTAAAACTCCTGTAATATTTCTTCCTATTTATTTATTTGTTTTAATCCTTGGAAAATAAGATGAAGAATAAAAATACTAGATTTGTAACAAAGATTTATGTTAGTCTTTTATTTTAAACTAAAAGAAAAACTGTTTGCTTAATTAAAAATTCACTGGGTCTTAAATCAAAATTTCACTTTTGGTGCTAATAAAGAATATTATATGACTTATTATATGAAAATATATGTGTATACATAAAAACCCCTGTAATAATTTCCAAAACATTCCAGCAATTAATGTATTTTGCAATTTTAAATATTAAAATAATTTTTAAATGACCCACAAAACTAGTAGTAGTTGAAAAATTTTTCTGACTATTTAGAAACCTTTCATGAAAAGAGGCAGCCAAATTATGTAACTTTCTTGGGGTAAATAATTGGCAGTGCTGTGTGTGCTCTACAAGCAAGACAATAATTAATATGCCTAAAGATCACAGAGTTAAGATCCTCTTGTTTGAGCTAAAGGCCTAGGCTCATGGATTTACACAATTTGTAGTCTGATTAAATTTTCAGCCCAGATTGTTGGTGAGAATGAGAACTCATTCCCTAGGGATGAGGTTCTCCAAAGGAAAGTTAGTCTCTGTGAAGAATTTAAATGTTGCAATGTATAGATAGAAATGTACCTATACATTACTTCATGCCTTCCTCTATGGAAGAACAGGCAGGTTTTTCACTAACTGCAAAGTATGTTTCAGTGAACATTTCAATAATATTAGTATTGAATCATATGTCAGGTCCTTTGATATAGTGTGCAATCTAGTGCTTCATTCCTTCTTTTTTCCTCCTTCTTCTACCCCTAACTGTGAGACAGGACTTAAAACATAGATAATAAGTGTGAAGAACTTAGTTTTTCTGTTTCCTTTCAGCCCATTTTCCAGGCTATTTTGGTCTCTCTGGATGGCAGCACCCCTCCCTCCCACTGTGTCATCAGCAAACTTGCTGGAGGGTACAACCTCCCCCTTCATCCAGATCTTGGGACAACGTGCCTCATAAAATTTTTAACCATTTAAACAAAGTTTTGTTGGTTATTTTTTTTATTTCCTGAAAAATAATTTCTTTTTAGATGTTTGGGTTAAGATGCACAAAAATCTGAAAAAAAAAAAGAAGAAACAAAAAAAAATTGAAGTCGGGGAGATTTGTTTGTTTATTTCACAATGTTACAAACTCACTATTATGCCAGAAGAAACGGACTCTATTTTTCTTGCCATGTAGAAATCAGAGTGAAGTAATTCACAGGGTTCCATGATGACATGATTCATTGTTCAACTTCAGGATAGTGGATAACCCGCCCCCCAAAACAAAGATGCAAGAGTAATTTTCTTCATAACTCAACTTACTTCTACATATGCCCAGAGATCACAGCATTGAAAATATCTGTAAAAAAGAAAAAAAAAATAGGATCTGATGATTTAAGATGCCTTTTTGCTGTATTTTAGGGTGTTTATCATTATTATGGGAAATGAAGAGCTGGGAAGCACAGATGACAGTCACAAGAAAGAAATAAATGGAAGTGAGACCTATCTAAAAAGAATTTAAAGGGGGAGGAAAATGGTCCCTGCATTTAGAGAAAAGCAGGTTTGAAAAAGGGTATGAAATAGGTCAGAAGAAAAGAAATTTATGGAAAGGGGGGACATATTATCAGCAAGAGAGATAAATAGGTATGTGGTGGTTAGTTTCTGATCACAAGAGAAGATGGAAAAGGGGACTTCAAAGACCTTTGCTCTCTGCAAGGGCAACTGATGGAATTCTGGAAAGCTGTTCTCCAAGATGAAAACTGAATCTTTGATTTTATTTGATGTGCCTTCTTTAGAGGCCAAAATAACTGCAACATTCTGGATTTGCTTCTTTGTGAGAAAACCAGGATATATGAACACTTTTCATTATCTTAGTAAGCCAGCTGGTCGAAAAATAACACTGGTGTCTTCATCATGGTAATTCATTCTGTGCAAAGGGGAACTGAAATCAATTTATCTAAAAATTCAACCTTCTAACATTTTTCAAACTGAATATTAAACAGTAGGACAAATTTAACACTCATCTACTCTTCATATATAGCTCTAATAATCTTGACATCTTCAATGAGATATGCAGATTGCAAATCAGATAAGATTCTGGCTTAACAGAGAAAGTCCTGTAATTCTTCAGGGAAAGTTCCAATCCACCATGTGAGAATACTGTTTTCAAGCTGCTGCTGAAGTAACTGTTTACAGCAAGAATGGAATGAGGAGTGCAAGCTTTATGATCTTAAGAGTTAAATTATTATATATAAATATTTTTGTTGTATGTGCTCTGTTTTATTGAAAAATCCCTTAGAATCTCCTACCAAGGACAAAATCTCCTTTTTGCCTTTCTAGCTATTACAGGAATATATAGGAATAATCACTCCCCTAAAAAGTCTGAAGTCACAATAGACTTGCCTACAAAACAAAAGAAAATAAAAGAAAACAAAAACGAACCAACCAATCAACCAACTAATCAACCAACCAACCAAAACCAAGCAAATAACTGTCATAAAAGCAAGGCTTTTTGTGTATGATTTATTTTTATGCTTTCTTTAAATATGTCTGCAAACTATTTCCTGACATTACCTTCAGAATGAATACTTCATAGATGTAGAGAAAGCATCAGCTCTTAGATAATCCTAAAAGGAATTTTTCAAACTGCCAGAAATTTTACCATATCGTCATCATGTCTTTCTGTTTTGAAGAACTATTTGGACTCCTTTCTTATCTTTGTGACATTCAGAAAATTCATGGATTATTTTCTATCACGTATTGTCATAACCTTTCTATTGAGGTTTATAGATATTAAAAGAATCTTTAATAATATTTAATTAAGATGACAGGGGTTAATTTAATTAGCATAAAAGCTTAAAAATTATGTATCAAAGGGGTATTACAAATACCACATTTTAGTATGAGCATTTACATTTAAATAAGATGGAAAAATTGAAATGTCCTGTATTTCTTTCAGGTCAGAATTTAGACAGAACTGAAATCACAGGACCTCAGATGGAAGTTAAGTCTTCCTGTCAGATGAAGGCGTTAAAAAATTCTGAGGCCATCCTTTGTTAAGTGTAAAGGTTCTTCAAGACCCCAGTGATGAGTATTATTGCATTTTCCTCCTCTTGAGGAGTCTATTTCACTCTCACACTCAACTGCAATCTATATTTAGTTAGAGAGTTTCTTAGACATTGATTACATCTCCAGTATAGCCTAAATCACTATGCTTACTCTAAGCATGATGAACGCAAATATGATTGCACTGAAACTCATTAGAAATTGCCCTTTTTTTTTTTTTTTTTTTTGCATGAGAAGTTCATTATTACAGCACTCATCTCTCAGTCTCTCAGTCTGAAAAGTGCAAACCTGTAGAACATGTATCCACTATGTCTCAGGACATAGAACAAAATTTTTTCTGCTGAAGTTATGCCTCTTTTCTGACAGGAATCCATTATCCACAAAGCCAGAAGAAAAAAGGTACCAGGTTAGGGCCATGATACTAATGAGAAAATAGGTTCTTTGGTTCTGATTCCTGATTCCTAAGCAGTGCTGGTCCATTGTGGCCTATGAGATATGTTGTTTGGTAGAAAAAAATATCCTGCAGATTTGAAGAGCAGCAGAAACCATACAGCTTGTATAAATGCTTGTTTTATGAGACAAAAATTCAATTTGTCATTTTTAATGTTTTTTTAGCTGCTTTCATGATACATGTTTTTACATAATTTAATATTATTTCTTTCTCATTTATTTATTTGCAGATTTTTTGTGCTCTAAATCCTTTAAAAGGTTTGGCCATTATTTGTTTTTGATGACACAGTATATCACATGTGTGAACATACACACAGATTCCTATTCATAAAAAGCCATATGTATTCAGAACTTGAGAGACTATGTGTATATTGACCTACTTAAAACATATGTACATTGCTGGAGTGGCCACATTTGACCAGCAGCCAGTCCCACAGTGGAGAGTCCTCCTGTCACAGCCCAGTAGATAGAAGGCAGCTCTGGCTACCCAGAGCTACCAGACAGACAGAATCAGTAGAGAGGATAAGCACACATTCCTATGACTTTTTGGTGACTTTGACACAATGGCCTGATCATTCTTCAGTAATTTTTTAAGAGTAAAGAGTCACTGTGTCCTTCTCAGATTAGGCTTCTTCATTCCCCTGGCAATCATTGATTCTTACAACGTGCAATGTGCTTTCAGTTGATTTGATTATGTTTTAGTCAGATAACCACGTACACACAAACACACACACCCCCACACCCACTCACCCACCCACCCACACACACACACATATATATATACATATATATATATATATATGTATGCATGCAAAATATTAGCATACAGATAGACACTACCACTTGAAAACCTCTGTAATGTCTGGGGTAATGTGTTCAGGTCTGGTCTTTCACCTCTGAAAGAATTCATCAGAAGCATAAGAGGGTAAACAATAATGACCTGCAGAATGAATAAATATGCTACCAAATACTTCTGTTTGATTCTTTTCCTCTTAACCTACATTATGTGGCGCAGAAAGATTACCAGGAGTAAGATTTCTAGAATAACTCATCAAGAGTTATTCTAGAGTTATTACAATGCATTTGTTTAATTATTTTAATATTTAGCATTATTTTATACAAATAAATCCACAAAATCTTTCTTAACAATCAATTGAAAGGTGATTGTTCTAGTGTAATTTTTTAAAATATAATTAATAAATTAAAAATGTGTTGGAGGTGAAATACAATGCTCCCATTACAGTAGGTTTTCCATTTTTCCCATGTTTCCATCTCTCTCACACAGGTAAAGGTAGGAAGATATTTGCGCAGTTTTTGCACAAAGTCTTTAAGATATAAATACACCCAACTTCAAAGAAGTCCTAAAAAAAGCCAAAACTAGAGCAGCTAGAACGAAAATCAAATATGATGTTATAGTAAACTGTGAAATAAATGGTACTATTTGTCCCCAGCTGTCATCTTGATTTTTTTCTGCAAGTGGTGTCTTCCCTCTGTTAAATTTATGGAAGCTCTGATTACATAGGATGCTGTGGCACAACAAAACATGTTTAGTTGCAGAAGTTTATTAGAGCATGTTCAATGACTTACTATGATTATATCTGAAGGTACAGATAATGCCCAAAGCATTACTGAAAATATCTGAAGGCATAAATCATCTTTCAGGTTTTGAAGGTCATCTTGTATGATCCTTGATCTCTAAAGATATTTACTTTTAGGTAATTTTTGCTGCTTACTTGTGTCTTTTTTCTCTGGCTTTTTTTTTTTTTTTTTTTTCCTTAAATATTTTTGTCTCCATGGAAAACCAGATAATGGCTAAGTCAGAGTGTATACACTGCTAACACTGGTTTAGAGATCAAACTTCCTTAATTTCACTGAAAGGAACACCTAATTTTACATCTCAAAATCTGAATCACTAGGTGAATGTTTATGTTATTTAGCTGTCTGCAAGTGATGTTACTGCTCTTCTTCCTTTTGTTTGAACCGAACTGTACAGTCATGTAAAGATTGCAAAGCATGACCATGTTTTATAGGTAGCTTCTGAAAGACTTTCTCTTCTGATGTGTGGACTAGAATAAAAAGGTATTAAATCTTTCTTAATGGGGACAAAATCTTAATAGGCACTGATCTTTGCAGCTTATTAGGATTAAATTAGTGATATTTCATGAAAATCTAATGACTTTCTATGAAACATTAGGAATTTCTGAGATTTACCAAAGGTTCACACTGGGATAAAATCCCAGTAAGAAATTATTTTATACTAACTGCAATGTTATTTAAGTATTCAATGGCACACAAGTACAAGCTAGGGGCATATTATGGGCTTTCTCCCGAGTGATACTAATTAGGTTGGGGGACTGAAGATCATAAATCTTTTTGCTGACTTATTTCAAAGTCCAGGTAGTAGAGATTGCTGCTATAGCTCAACATGATTTTATCTTTACTGAAAAATGCAACCCTCTAGGAAAACGAATTATAAATTACCATTCTGTTGTACTGATTGTAGTAACAGAATATGTGTCCATGTGTAATACAATTAAGGTACTAGGGTTCATTGTGAAAAAGTTTTCATAAGACTGACATGCCAGCTGTTTTAAACTTTCAAGAACTTTACTAAATTCATTCATTCACAGCACCTTTCATGCCAATAATTAATTCTTACATGTCATTAATAACTATTAATATGAAGATGAGATTAATAAGTCTTTAATATCCCAAATTACCTGTGAGTACAAAATGCTGCATGATTGCAACTGATGATCCTGGGTGGTCCTGGTTCATAAATATCAGGTTGGTCAGATTTGGGTACTCATTGGTGAGAAGCCAGAGCTCAGGTGGTCTTGTCTTCTTACTTTTCTGATTTTCCTTCCTCATGTCTGTTGGTTTTTTGCCATTTTTTCTCCCAGTGCTGAAAATAAACAAACAAAAAAAACCCCAAAATAACCACAAATCCCCTCCCTACCCCCCCCCCCAAAAAAAAAAAATAAAACAAACCAGAGGGCACACCTGCTTCTGGTGCAGCTCACTCTGTGTTTTTTGTCAGTCAATATCCTAATGTATTTGGAAGGATGTTCTGCCCATTCTCACCCCATTGTTCTAATCTTGACTTTTGGCAATTCTTTAACACTTCTAAAGGAACATTTTGACTTGCTAGCCTCTTTGATTTGTCCCCATACATCCTTCTTTGCTGCTTTAGCAGTCAAATTGCTCACATGCTTCTGCAGTATGCTTATATTTTATATCTGATTTTGACATCACAAGTATTACAAAACATGCATTCCCTGTTTTTAGTTATGCTCATGTAGTAAACACACATTGGTCCAAGATAAATTACTTATACCCAAATTAACACATTTCAAATGCATAAGTGCCATAGTATCTGATTGGGTTGCACGATGTTTTTTAATCTGTCCAGCTTCCCTCTCAAGTTTTATCAGGGGTATAATAATATCAATACTTTAATCTACATCAAGTGTATGTCATGGAAATTAGTATTTTAATTATTTCTGGGTTTTTTTCTGATTTGGTTTGTACAATGAAGCAATTGAATAGGCACAAACAGGATTTCTTTCAGACAAAACTAAACATGAAAATATATACTACATGCACACCTACTCTGTGGTTCTAACTGTGGTTAGAAATGGTCATTCAGTCCCTCAGACCTGGCTAGCATCATAATATAATAGAGATTGGAGATGACGTTTGGTCCATAAACCTGTTCAAAGCAGGAACAACTGAGATCAGGTTGCTCAATGCCTTTCTGTGCAAATATCTACAAGGATGGAGGTTCCAATCTGTTCCACTGCAAGACTGCTCTTGTTCTGAGTGGAAAAAAACATATTTAATAAATAATCAAAATTAACCTTGAGTCTTGTGCCTGCTGCCTCCTGTTCTATGGGTTTTAATTTCTGTGAAGAATTTGACTGCATTTTCTATACTGTCCCGTTAAATTGTTAAAAACATGCCTGATTCTGAGTCAGAGTAATTTCAGAGGTCTTTTGGAATATAATATAACTGTTCAGAATTCTGTAGTTTATTATTCTTATTCTTCAAGCTTCTTTTAACCTTTTTGCATTTTTTTAAAATCAGTAAAATTATATTATTTGAAGAAAAACATTTATATATTGATTATTGTTTCACACCCCAGCTGGTTAAATGTTTTTCATTCAGGTTTTGGTTCTACTGAAAATGGGAATGACTACAAAAAAAAGGAGAAATCCTTGACAGACTCTTATGTTCAACCTTCCCTCTTGTACCTCTAAGTTTTAAAACAAGGTTAAATTAATAAGTACAATATGAGTAACCCTACATATTGCAATTCATAAATAATAGATAACTGGAAAGATTTGTCATTCATTTTGATAAGCAAAGAAATCTTTTGCACAAGCTACTGTCTTCTAACACAAGGAAAATAAAGCCAAAGGCCAGCTTTTTGTGACCACTCCTAGACAAACAGGTAAAGAATTAGTATGAAAGCAAAATCTTTCTTGCATCCTGATATGGGTAGCTATGCGCAGTACTGCCCACAGTCAATTCATCAGCACAATTAAATATTTTTAATTTTAAAGGCAGTTAACCATAGGCTCATCTTTCAAGATGATGTGATAAATTTTTTATGCTTTAGAACTTCTGAATCACGAATATATACATTTATAAAATACTGCCTAAGGAGCAGATTGTCACTTGCTAAAGGTTCACAAGAGGTGATCTTCCTCTCAGTTAAAAATTGTGGAATTTTAAGGTTTTATGTCTGGCTGGTTGTTTCCATATCCCCAAAATAGCTTTTAGTACTGTAAATAAAAGCTTTCTCCCATCATATTGACTTTAGTTGCACTTGGGAAAGGGAATTAATGACTTAACTATGGTTTTAGATTGAAATACAGGAGTTCGTTTTCCTATAAAAAATATTCAGTTATCTAAAGAATATTCTATAATATAAAGAATAAAGACTTTTTTAAGGCTAAAGGTCAACTTCAAGCATGAAGGATGGACAATTGTATGACTAAATAATTAGAAATGAAAATATTATTATGCTTACAATGTGATTATATATTATATTGTTACTTCATAACATTAATATCATCAGTTTCTAACAGACATCACATGCAGCATCAGATGAACATCAGATACAGCACAACCTTTTGTCACTGCACAAAAGATTTGCAAGGATTGGCATGGCTACTTTTACCAACATGGCATTTTCTTGTGTCCCAGTCTTTCAACTGACCCCAGTCTTAATTCATGCAGAAAAATGACTTCACTGTAACTGCTAGTGCATTCAGCATCCCACTTATAGTAAATTGCTTACAAGGTCAGGACCTCACCAAAGACACTGAGAGATACCCTTGGTCACATTTTTTAAGGATATGAATGAACCATTGAAATGAAAAAGGAAAGAGGAATTAGCAAAAAGATGTAAATCTTGAGCACAGACAAAGCCCACTAATTATCCTATAGGCTCAGCCCCCAGTTGTAGTTCTCTCAGAATATTTATATTCTGATTAAATAAATTAATTTTATAAGGTGATGGTTTTCTTCAAGTAATGATTATTTTTAAAAATATATTTAAGAGTTTTAATAAACTTGTCAGACTTGGTACTTGTCTCAGTTTCTGCTACATAATGAAATCTTTTCTGTGACTGCAGCACACACAAGCAGAATTTTTAAATGAGATACCTAATTTTTGCAGGTCTAGGTCTAAGTCCCGTGGTTCTCAAAAATCTTCATTTCAAGTTCTATTAGCAATGTACGATGCTAACTCATGTCCAAGCATATCCCAGAAATCCCTCCTGAGATATTTAGCCATGTCACTTTGAAGAATACTGAAATGAGCAAGAACATAGTTTTTTCTTTTTTTTCCCCTTTGATTCTTTTAAATTCGTTGCTCTGACATAACCTTTGAAATAGATATCACTGTGTGAACAGACTGAATAAAAATAGGTAAGTTTTCTGGAAAATGAAAGCATTTATAATTATATTCAAATCCTGCTAAGAATGAAATCCCACTGATTTTAATGGGATCAGAATTGGGCCCCACAACTCATCTAGTTAAGCCTCAGTATTGCAACAAAGAATGGTCATTGTTTTGAGACCAGTTTAATACTTGAAGTGAGGTCATGCATGCATAGCATGATGAGTTTCATTCTAAGCTCTGAATTTCTTTGTATTAAGTCAGGTAATTTATGGTATTTGAATAGCTTCTGCAGTTGAGATGAATCTTTTTAACATTTAAATGAACAGTAGGAGTAGAAATAGCGGGGTACTGAAGAATGTACAGTAAACTGTTGAGCAAAGGATAGAAATAAGAGAATAAATGAATTTTGCAAACTGTTCCTTTAGTCTGAAGGATTTAAAAATAAAACCAGAGCTACATTTCCTATGTATTCATGCTGCTCATAATCTCTGACTGAATTCCACTTCACATTCCTTCCATATTGTCCCATAGATAAAATATCATAATTGGAGTTACATCAGAAAGAAGTGGCTGGGTGCAAGGAGTCAAGATGGGGAAGCAGACCTTGATAAAGAAGCAGTAAAATTCTCTTGAATTTTACCAGAGAATTCATACTAAGTAGTAAGTTTGTATACAGAAAGGCCTTCTACCTCCCAAGAAGAAAGGTATTGCTCCAGCATTTTAATTGTTGATTTCACAAGCATTGTTTGGAAGAAATGTACTACAGAAAAACTTGATTTATTCCCTCTCATTCCCATATTTGAGACTAAAATAGACTGGGCAGATGGGTTTTGATCAACAGTCTTCCAATTCAATCTTATCTAAACATGTCCCTTCATAAATTTAGTACGCACTGTCAGGGAAAAAATGCATAGATGTATGCACACACACACATACACACACACATTCCTGGCACTGACAATCTAGAACATGAATAACAATGGTGTCATGGAACTATTGAACCTCCATTAGAAAGTGGGGAAATTATATATAGAGAGGTAGCTGTGAACATGGAGATGAGAGTCATGTTGGGAATCAGTGCTCTTCACTTACTTCATTTTCTATTAACACATAGAAACACCGCTGTTTAGGCTGCAGCTGCCAAAAAAAAAAAAAAAAAAGAAAAGAGAAAGTAAGGAAAAAGGTGCTTCCAGAGATTTTCAAAGCAAATTGAGTATTTATTTCTTCAAGGTAATTTTTTTTTTTTTAATGCTGCATTTCGGAGGTGTTCTGTCTGAATAAAAATAATTTTAAACCACTTTTAGGATGATATTTTATTTTAGTGGTCTAAAGTAAATGAGGCTTTAATATTGTTATCGATGGTCTGAATGAGGGAGTCTACCCTCAGCAAATTCGTGGATTCATCAAGTTGCATAGGAGTGTTGATCTGCTGGAGTGTAGGAAGGCTCTGCAAAGGGATCTGGACAGCCCAGACCTGTGGACTGAGACCAATGGTATGAGATTTAACCAGACCATAAGTCAGGCCCTATATTTTGGCTACAACCACCCCATGCAGCACTGCAAGATGAGGAAGAGAGGTTGGAAAGTGGTGAAGTGGAAAAGGACCTGGGAATTGTGGTTGATAGTGGCTGAACATGAGCCAGTTGTGCCCAGATGGCCAAGAAGGGCAATGTCGTCGTGGCCTGTATGAGCAATAGTGTGGCCAGCAGGACCAGGGAAGTGATTCTTCTCCTGTATTCAGCACAGGTGAGGCAACCCCTTGAGTCTGGTGCCTAGTTTAGTTCAGGAAGGACACTGAGGTACTGGAGCGTGTCCAGAGAAGGGCAGTGAAGTGGGTGAAGGGTTGTGTCTGGAGCACATGCCTTATGAGGTGCAGCTGAGGGAGCAGGAATTGTTTAGCCCAGAGAAAAGGATGCTCAGGGGAATATCTTATTGCTCTCTACAACTACCTGAGAGGAGGTAAGTTACATTACTGGCTAAAGTAACTTAAACCATCAATAATAATATGGAACTTCCTCAAGAGCTTCATGTCTCAATGGACATCTCAGGTCCTATCAACATCAAGATAACTAAAGGATGCTAGAATGTGCATCCAAACATATTGTAATAGTTCAATTTTCATCCTTCCTATCCATTACATAGATTACAAATTGGTTAGTGTAGTTTTCATAGCAAATAAATAATAACAATTCAAAAGACTTTATTTTGGTGGTTTTAATGTTATCAACAACAAAAATCTTTGATGATGTGTTTAAATAGTCTTCTAAGACAGTGAACACTAGAAATTGAGGGTGTTTTCTTTAAACTCAAGTATTAAAGGTTTGTATTTTCTGAAGTAGAAAGTTACACATTCTGTTTCCTGTGATGAATTGGAGTTATTCAAAAGATCACTGTGTGGGATGCATATATGTTGCCATGGATCATTACAGCAGTCTATCATGTGACATGTTTTTAAATAAGTTTTGCAGCACTTTATTTAACAGGCTATAGAAAGTAATATATCCTGTGAATTTTATATGTGTTATTACACAACTAATGACATATTTATAGGAAATCAGATCCAATGTACATAAAAGCTTAATTCAATATTTTTAAGGTTCTAGTTTCTAAATGCAGATATTTCTTAATGACTTTCTATTAATAACAGGTTATTACCCTGAACTATTTACTTAGCTTCTTCCTAGTTTTAATGTGTAAAAGTAGCGTTTATGCCCTAGAATGTGAAAATACAAGGATTTCTCTACTAACCCTCATCTCCTATAACCAATAATATGAAATTGCTATGCTAACTTGGTCTTAGTACAATCTGTTGAATATGATTACTGCAGCAATAATAATTTTTCTGTTTACTTTGTAGGAAGTAAGGCAAATTGACAGTTTTTTTCAATAGCTTGCTTCCCCATTCTCAATACCAGCTTTCATTCATGTTTAGTCTAAATTGGTGATCTACATCCTCCCATGTCTTTACATAATTGTGTATTTTAACAGAGTTAGAAAAATTCAGTGTAGTCTTTGACAAATATGTATTCCAAATTTTAAGTGCATCTAAAAATGCATAAAAATATGTAAGTAATGTTTTTATCTTAATATCACTCAAATGCATTACCATGAATTTCCTGTAATGATTTCAAGAATGTCCCAACTAGACATGCACTATGTTCACTTATGAAGCTGTCACTTCTACCATGTCTTATTTAATATTTAAATGTAAATATTGATCTACAGTGTTTATAACAAAATATATATATGCAATATAACACTGATAATTTTATTTAGAGAAATAACCCAAAATAATTTAGTTTCATAATGTGTACTACCTATTTTGAATCCCAGATAAGCCATCAAGGTTTAGAGTGGTTAAATGAAGATGCTTATATACATCCTTAGGGCTCTGGAAGATTATTTGCTAGGTGTGTTATATTAAAATTCTGGCAAGTATCAGTTCTTTAAAATATCCACATCGGAGTTCTATAGAAGATCATAATTTATCTCTTGAGGGGCAGTAATTTTGGCTATAGTAATGTATTTCATCATCATTATCATAAATGAATATTTCGTTCTCCAAAATTATTGTATAATTTATAGGAGTAAGATACCACTAAGTACACATCTGCATTTACTAACTCCTATTTCAAAGTGTCCCTTTTGTACATTGGGTTCTTAAGTCTGTCTATTCTACCTATCACTCAAATAAAGAAAAAAAAAGAGATAGATTAACACATTAATTTTTGTAGTTTGTTTTTGATGGTGGTTTTTGCATATAGTAAGCTTTTTCGCATTTAGTAATTGAATCACTTCATGTATTATGAAGGACATGAGCTTTACCAAATAATCCAAAGATTTCAAGACAAGCTGATAGTTTTTCAGTTGCAAATCTCCAAGGTTGCTCCCTTTTGTGAGTGAGCAACACAAAAGTAGTCTTTGAGCTGCTTACACTTACATTTATGCTGCCCAGTTATTCATGCTGAGGTGGCGTACAAAACACATCAGCTGGAATTTCTTATCGATTTTGTTGCTGCAGACAGATCTCTTAATATGACTGGAATGGCTTCTTACCTTGATCAGGGTTTTACAGTACTTAAAATGTACATGCAAATACATATTTGTATATTTCAATAATGAAAACAAAATATTGTGAAAAAAGTTTATGTATGGTACCACTGCATATTGATAGAGGCTGTTAATAGGAAAAATAAATATTGTTGCAGTTTTTCAAAGTTCCACAGACACAAAAAAACCTAAGGATAGAAAATGCAGCTGGCTTGTGGGCTGATGAGAACATTGTGTCCAGTTTACATTATAGAGCATTTGTTGCTTTTAAATGATAGCAATATAGCACTGACAGTTGGCTAAATAACATAATCAACTTTTTACTGCCAACAAAACAATATGTAAAGATGCAGTTGGAAATTCACTTTTTTTTTTTATTTGTTTGCTTTTCTTACAGCTTTTGGAAATAGAATGTTAAATATATTCTACAAATCAATGTAATCAAGTAATAATTTGTTTCTTTATCAAGCTCTTCTTGATAGAGCAGCAGCAGCAGCACAGGAGTCATGTTTTGGGGGAATTTTTAGTTATTTCTAAAACCACTATTGAGGAGCATACTTGTTATGGATAAAGTTTGGAAATTATTGATGCTGAACCTAACAGATCTGTGATTCTGTTTTGCTTGTCCTTCTGTTCCTTCTTTGTTTTTACAAGACAACCAAAAAAACTCTGTATTATTCAGCCATTGCTATCTTTTTACCATTTACTTGACACTCATGAAATTCTAGAGTAACCTCTTTAATACCACAAATATTTGAAATAGTAGTACTAGCCAGCTTCTGTGCATTTTTTTCCAAAATCATAAGACATGTTGCCACACATTTTCCATTGAAAATCTGGCTAGAGACAGAATACATTTCTTTGCTTTACTTCTATAGCTTTACTACTTCTTAATAGTGGGGGTGGAACTGTCATTAATACCATTATGTAATAGTCACTAATAGTAACTTTGATGTTTGCATAATTTCTCATCTTTCTTACTGCTTGCCATTTTCTAATTTCTAACCCATTCCTTTATTTTACTAATAGGAGCATGAATAGTAAAATATGTAGTGATGTAGAAAAAGGGCATACATGTTCTTTATCTGGTATTTATCTGGTTGTCACCTTAGAACCAGGAGAGACCTGGAATTAAAATACTGAATGGAGAAATAGTTTGAATCACACAAACACTCTACTGGATGTTCTCTTCTGCTTCAATATGCTTCAGCACTAAAAAAAAAAAAAACAACAAAACAAAACAAAAAAAACCAGGTAAAACTGGTTTTTAGTGATAGCATTTTTCTCTACAGGCAGCAAGAAATGAATATTGTTGTGGATGGTTTTCTGCCCAAAGAGGTAAGTCTTTCAATTTTCTTTATTGCAAATGTAAGATCTTGTAACCCCTTAAAACAGATATAATTTCTCTATTGTTAGAGACTATATATGTGCATTCTTTTGAAGCTGGCATGTTAAGTCCCATACAAGATTTTTTACATTTCATCCACTATAATTGGCATTAAAAAAAAAAAGAGATAGGTGGATGGTTGATTCATTCCAATGTGCAGCTCATCTTCAAAAAGTGAACAAACCCTCCTTACCCAATTTAACAGTGAGATTACTCTATTATACAGATGACACTAGTTACCCTGGATTGCATTATTTCAATGACATGACCTTTAGATTCTTCATCCTCTTTGAAAGGATCTTCCAAAGAGCAATGGAACATATTACTGTCTACTGCTCTGTCTCTCAGGAAAAAAATTAATTTCTTTAATTTACTGAGATAATTTCCCTATGAAGTTCTCATGACAAGTTTCTGGTTCTTTGTACAAATGCATTTATTCTTGATTAATTACAATTTGGGAAGTAAAGTCATGGACTTTGTTCTGATAGCTCTAAATTCTGATTCTGTCACTTAAATATACAGATACATTTTATCTAGATGGACACGAGTAATCTTAACTTTTTTTTTTTTGTATGTGGAGAGATTTATTCATGTTTTATTTTTTAAAAATAATAGTAGTGGTGCTATTTTCTTAGAATTAGTTTGTTAATGTTGCTTTGAAAATTATTTTTCCCCTCTTGACTATGCATAGTAAAAATTACTAAAGACATTTTCTGAGTGTATATTGCTGTGACTTAACTTTGATATTAGTCATTTTTTATGTATACATATTAGCCCATTTCGTTTCTGTGACAAGATGGGAAAAAAATCACTATTCAATTTTCACATTTTCCTAGAATTGATCAATTTTGATAGTTTTTTTAAATTTTGCTTGCAGATAAGATGTAGAACTCACATACCATGGATTTGCTGCTGTAATTCAGAAATTGTTTTTGTGACTGCTTTATATTTTTAATTAAAGTGTGATTTTAATTAGTAAAGGAAAGTATCATCCTACCTATTTTATTTGCATGAATACATGAACCCCTTTATCTCTAGGTAATCATTATTATTATTTGATATTATAACCACAGCATAAAATAGCCTGCTCTTCATTTTCACTTAATTGTTTTTCTATCTATATTTTATCAAAACTGATTTTGCTATAATCATACTTCAAGCAGATAAAAAGGAATGGCAAAAAGACATTATGAATATGTAATCACATATCCATGTCTAGTCCTATGAAGGGGGTGTACCTTCAATCTGTATTACATGAAAAGGCTTTAATTGGAAAAAGATCCATTGTCCAGCCGCAAGGTATTGCTAAAGCTTCCTCATATCCTTAATTTGAAATTCAGAGTTGAAAATTAATTAAAATCAAACCAACCAAACAAAAAAAACCCAACAAAACCTAAAATTAAACAAAGCTAACACAAAGACAAGACAAACAAAAGACAACCAACCAACCTAGTAAAATAAACAACCAAACCATAAACCACTTCTCTTTTCTAGAAAAATGTGATATGATAATTTTAAAATAGTGGATCAGGAAATCTTTAAACATTACTAGCCTGGAAGAGTAATAAGGCTCTTCCCCAGTTTTCTTTTCCCTTGCTTTGGTGTGTCTGTATCAGACTATAAATTGAATCTAGAAAAAAAAAACAAAACAAAAAAAACCAGAAGTTGAACAGGGATAACTTGGGAAGAGAGGAAAGCAAAATGAATTTTTTTTTCTTTAACAATGGCTAAAGGTAACTTCTCTCTTGGTTTTTTTGTGCAGTTAAAAATTGTAGAAGATATTGTTTGAATATAAAGAAAGCTGTTTTTCTGAGGCTACCTGGAATAGTAATTTTGATCTTCTGATACAAACTGTGACATTTTGCTTTGTTGATGTTTATAAACATCATCAAGTCTGTAAAACATGTTTATATGATATTTTAATTTCTATTTTAAATGAAAAATATTCTATTTTGAGCTAAATTTTATGTAATTACTGATCTAATAGGAAGAACAGTTGTGTTGGTGTTTGTTTGTTTTCTCCAGCTCTTTCCCCATCAAAAAACCAAACAAATGATGAAAAAAAATTAAACTTTGTGACTCCTTGTCCTTTCTTATTTTTTGCAGCACATGTCCTCTTTAATTGCATGTTCTTGTCAAGGAAGAGTCTAAAATTTTAGTCTTGCTTCACAAATTTTTTTTTTCCTGTCTGTCATATCATTGTGTCTGAGAACTGGTAAACCTTTCATTAAATGCCTTTGCCTCGTACCTTAAAATCCTGCAGAATAAATACATACATACATACATATATACATAAAACCAGAAAAAAATAATAATGGAAAAGAAATAATAAATATGTCAAGTCTCTGGCTGCCACATCAAAAAAAAAATTCTGTTATTATCATACTATGGCAGTCATTGGCTAACACAGCTGAATAATGGCAGCAGTCTGTCTTGTTTTAGGCTTTATTCCCCTCTATACTCTTGCTAGCCTTAAAATCAAGTCTTCAGTGAGAAGGAATAATATAGAGCTCAAAGTAGGTTTAGAAAGATCAAAGAAGCCATTACTGGGCCAGCATTCAGACAGCAGGGAGGGAAATAGGGTATTCCTAATTCTCCCAGCTACTGTGGAAAAAACCAGTGAAGGGATTTAAAATGCAAAGCAAAAATCTTAAAATCAATAAGATGCTTTACTGGTATTCACAGTTGTACCTGTAAAGCATGGGGTGGAGAGGTTAATTAATCCATTTAAAAGTCTTGAATTAATCTGAAGTTTTCTACAATAAAACCAGTTTACAAATCTCTATTTGGGAGATAGGAACAGGTATCCATAGCTTCGAACTGGTGCATAACTGGATCAATTGTTATCTGGAAATCTGCTTTCAACAGTCAGAAAACTTTGGTGATGTAATTTAAGTGCTTTTGCATGTCAGAATAGATCAGATATGTATTATCAGTCTAATATAACGCTTCAGAATTACACTGATTTAAAACAAAATAAAAACCAAAATAGATGATGGGGAAAATACTTTCATATTAATGTCAAACATTTCAGACATCTCTTAAATGCAAGGGAGTATTTTAAAATTTATAAATCCACCATAAATAATGTATATTTGTATAATGCATTAACATGATATATACGTGCATTTATGTTTTTCTAGTAAATTATATATTTTTACTAATGGACAGAAACTGATACACAGGAAGGTCCACCTAAACGTGAGGAAGAACCTCTTTATGGTAGCTAACTGTTGACTGAAACAGAGTGCCCAGAGAGGTTGTGGAATCTGCTTAACCAGAGAGACTCAAGAATGGTCTGGATACAATCCCGTGCCATGTGCTCTGGGATGACCCTGTTTGAGCAGGGAGGCTGGACCAGATGACCCCCTGTTTTCCCTTCCAACCTGACCCACTCTGTGATTCTGTGATCTTGAAATTCCTAATAAACTAAAAATATACCAAAAAAGGTTATATTCAAATAGCCACCAAAAAACCCTTGCATTAATCACACTCAAGGGAGCATAATCTTAGTTTAATAATAATGTGATTTAGTTGCTAAACTAAATTTTGTTTGTATTCTGACAGAATAGATCAAGAATGTAGTAGATCACTTGTCCAGGTGACTAAAAATATTCTATGCCTTGTTTTACCATACTGAAGAGATGGATTTTCTATCACGAGCTAAGATGTTTCTGGGCAGGGCATCCTTATCTATTTATGAAAAAGGGAATCCAATTTATACAAATCAGCATTTTAGAGGAAGTCCGAGTCTGATATTGTGCACTAAGGGATATAGTTAGATTCAGAATTTGTCTTTTTATTTTTTTGTGTGTACACACTCTTAGAAAAGCAGGAGGTGAATGAGAGTGTGAGAGACTGAAATTTTCATGATTAATGACTCAGTTGGTCCTTTGTAAAGCAGAAGGTGCTTTGCTGGCGATGGGCAAAGTAACATCCCAGGTGCAGAGGTTGTGAGCACTAGAGGATGGCCATGGCAAATTACCCTTTTCTTTCCATTCCAAACAAACTCGTCTAAAATAAACTCTACATATGTATATATATATAAACACTGATAACTCAGTTTTATTTCACAGTAATCTGCCCAAAGGGATCTATCAACAAAAATCTGAGTTATCTTCATCTTCAGGGGTGGGTTGTAACTGATAACCAGGTTACCTTCCTAGTGGCATCAAGAGAGAGAGAGTTATCCAGAACTGCTTTTTAATACTCACACTAGAAAATCAGGAAATAAGGGGAGATAACACAAGAGATTACAATTTGGAAAAAAAAAAAAAAAAATCTTTGTTTTAGTAGTGAAGCACTGTGTTCCTTTAAAGGAAAACCAAAGTTTTCTTTGGGGATTTCAGCAAAATATTTCTGAAAATACTCCCACACTCACCAAACAAATGGTTAGGGAGCAATTAGTGCAAGGGAAAAAATATAGCTGCTCTATTTTATAGGCTAAATCCAGACCACACCATTTCAAAAATTTCTTCAACCCTCAGATTTCTTTAATCATACTGAGGAGTACCCAGGAGGAATTTAAAATGCCCTATGAAAACATTAATTTTCTTTTGGGTGTGGGTGTATGAATGTCAAAAAATATTTTGCTGTATAAGTTCTAGATTCCTTCTCTTCCCTCCCTGGTCATTCCCTGCTGAATGAAATATCTAATGTCAACTCCTTCAAGATTTTGTTAAGCTTCTGCTTGTTCTTTCTTTTTAAAAATTATAGTGTTATCCCAGGCTGCTCTTGAAAAAATATTTTTTTCTGCTTTTCTGATAAATTACAGATATGAGTGAATTTATTTACTGATTGAACAATCAAAAATATATTGAGAATTTGGGTTTTGCAGGCAGGGAAGAACTAGCTTCAGTTTTTGCAGAGTCTTTTGTCTGTAGTAGAGTACACTCTTTCTAATGGGCAGGTTTTCCTTTCTTGCATAAAATCACAATAAAATTCTTTGTAAAAAAATTTCTTTGTGGAGGTCAAAATAGATGTATTCTCCCATATAGCTGTAGAATGCCAAAACACACTGCAAAAAGTCATGGCAGTCCTTGGATTTTCCTAGGCTGCACAGCTGTTGCTCCATACTGCTTTTAGAGGGCTTGACTAGGATAAATAAATTACTTTTTATTTATTACAGTCCTTCACTCTCTATCTCAATGTTTTTTATTAATTATACAATAGAAAAAGACAAGGCAGTGGCTTTTGCACATACAGTTTTGAAATTAGTATTTTGTTTTGCATCTGAAGTAGAATGAATGAGTGCTGACAGTCAATAAAGCAGAATGAGCAAAACAAACAAAACCCCTCCATATTTCTTAAAGGCTTCCAGTTTGATTTACATATGAAGCTCTCTAAATCTTAATGAAACCATACGGATATAAGCACCAGTATTAGCCAGAGGATCAAAATTGTTATCAGGACAGCGAACACGGAGTCTCTGGTCACCTGCACTGCCAGCGCCAGCAACTGAACCTGGCCAGAGGACAGCAGACAGATCATTCACACACATCCCTCAGAGCATGCAGGCAGCAAGCACAGAGGTCAGAGAGCTGGGAAATCTGCTCATTGTCTGGATCAAAGAGAACAGCAAGCAAATACTTGCAGGATGCCACTTCCCAAGCACTTGGTCAAAGCTGATATTTGTTTGGAATCTATCAGAGATCAGCAGACCCTCCAAATTTTCTGTAATCAATAAAAAACAACGTTTTGGTTTATGCTTAGCAGAAACTGCCATAGAGAAGTGAGGACTCCAGATAGATCAGTCTGGAAAAAGACACTGTTCTGTTTTCTCTAAAGACCATATAAAAAATTGTTAGCATATTATATTTCAAGGGGTGCAGAAAATGGTTACTAATAGAAATAATTGTCACACCTGTAGCTGTTTTTATTAGAAAAATCTTGGGGTAGAAAGTGTTATGCTCTCTCTTTTGTTTTCATGGTTTTCATTTCCACAGAAAGAATATTGCTTTTTTATTTCATTTATTCTTTGTATTGTTTGCTTGGATTTTCAAAGAGATGACTGTAGTAATTGTCAAGGTAGAGATATAAATTTTCTTCCTCACCGATAATACGAAGCAGAAACTGAAATGTCACCACATTTGGTTTTATGTTGACAGAACAATATCAAACATAGTTTTCAATATGTACTGTTTCCTGCTTTACTAACAATTTGAAGTCATACTGTAGGAATAGTTAAGCAAGAATACAAGGAAATTCTCCAGGGTAATTTGAAGGTTTTTGGAATATTTCTACACACTTGTGGGTTAACCTGTGGGCCAGTATTTGCAGCTGTATGTGTTGTTCTGATAAACCATTTCTTCAATGAAATTAATATTTTTGGGTAAGAATAATGAAATACTGTAAAATATTTCTAGGACTATATTCAAAGATTATCAAACAAGACATCCTTGGGGAAGCAAATATAAACCAAAGCAAAAATTTGGTCCTTTAGTGAATTCTAATAATATCACACTGTTAGGGGCATACTAAGTGTATTTGGGAATATAGCATTATACACTAATAAAGACAGTAAAATTGCAGTTCCAGGGTTGAATAGTTGAATTTTAATCTCTCTTGTACTGCCAGATACTGCCTAAGGCTCAAATAGAACCTTGACATTCAGGCTACCATTCTGTTTTCTGTACTACATGTTTTCCTATAACTTTATGTTGTTTCCTGTAAATGTAAACTGTTGGCATCCTTCTAAGTTCTTCCCCGGCTTCCAAAACTTCCAAAGCAGTTAAGGGCTGACTTCTATTAAGATGAAAACATATTTCACTACTTTTTTCTCTTGGCACAGAGCCTTTGAAAATATGTAGTAGCCACCTCACCATGCTATCAGCATCATCTTCTCTTTCTTATAAGAGATTTCAAAAGACTTTTCCAAGACTGTAAATATTCTTAAAAATTTTTTATTTTCTTCCTTCTGAAGGTCTGTTTCACTCGATGGATGTCCCTACTTTTGCAGATACAGGACAAACTGTCCACCTTCATATGCAGAAATGGCTGTAGCATGGATGTAGCAATGAGACTACCTCATTCCTGAGATCTGAGACAGTAAAGCTGCTTATGGAATTACATATGTAAGGGCACTATTTCCTGCACTTCACCATACCATTTATAAGCAGAAGCATTAACTTGCTTTTGTAACTGGGAAACATCTACTTTTCTGATGGACAAAATCTGGCACTGTTCCAGAATGCAGATACTCTGAAAGTCAGCAGACTCTTGAGGTGGACTTACACCAGCATTTTCTTCCTCCTCCTCTTTGTCCTTCTCTTCATTATTTTTGCCATTCCAATTTCTTAAAGTAGTTACCTAAGCCCAAACCAGGTTAGATTTATCTCTTCAGTACCATATTCACATGATGAAAATAGAGGACAAACATTCCTAAGTTTCTTATCAACTTTTCTTTTACAGAAGTTGATCAGCAGCCCTACACTAAGATGTCCCAGCCTCAGCAGAGTTCTGAGAATGAAGTTTTAGCAATGTTATCATCAATTTAATATTTTCATGAATAATTTCAAGATGGGGTTTCTCACTTTTTTTTTTTTTTGTTTTGTTTTGCTTTGTTTCTTGTTGGAGTTTTTTGTTTGACTGGTTTTGGTTTTGTTTTCTTTGGTTTTGGTTCTTCTAAGGCCTGGGACCAGTGTTGAATCCCAGGATAAGAGTATAGAAAGAGAAATGTTCACTGCAAGGATGAAGTGAAACTGATGTATAACTGCTGCCTCATGAAAACATGGCAGGCAGCCTGTGCAAGGATTCTGAGGGAGATTGCCTGACTGTCCCACTGTGCTAGACAAGTCCTCCAGAGGATGCTGCTTTCTGTGTACTTTCACCAAGGATGAGCATTGTTCCGGTCAGGTACTGCAGACAACATCAAACAGAAAAACAAAAGTTCAGTCACAGAGAGAGGCCAGCATGAACTATCATTTCAAAGGTGGCACTCATCTCATGTTCTTGAGCCATCTGAAAATTGGGCCACTGGACTAAGTTAATTATCTGAACTCCTTCAATAGATGGCAGAAAATGAGCGTGCTGAACCAGTCATATACAATGATCCACATTTGGACAACCTGAATTTTTCAATGACAGACTAAAATTAGAAGGTCAAGGTCAAGTTAAATAGAAAATAAGATAGTTTATTGAATATCTGAGAAACTAATAAAACCCATCATTTCTTTTTTCTAAAAATTATGCAATTAGCTAGTATTCAAATAAGTATTTTGTATGAAAAAACGAACACATTTTCTTTGGAGAAAAAATATTTTTAATTCTCAAATTCTTTTTACTAGATATAATTATAATTCCAAAATATTTTAATTTACATCTTTAGACTAGAAACATAAAATAAAGAATGACTTTACATCAGAAGCATTAGCTTGATTTTACTTTAGGTCTTGGGAACTGGTCAAGAGTGGTCAAGATCACATCTAACCTTTTTTTTTTAACATTATTTTGGGCAAGAGGTAAGTAAAAACTTTCCTGTCCTCTCCTTCACCCTTCTCCTTCTTCACTGAAAATTCATATTCCTGAAATGTCTTCTTCCAGTGCCTTGAGTCTATGGTGGATATTGAAGCTCAAAAGATTGGACAAACAATGGAAGAGTCAAGAGTTAAATAAGGATAAGAAATGAATAATTGACTCTCAAACAGAAGCTGAATGAACAAGTCATTTCAGATACTATTTTCACTAAGCAAACATCTAGGCGCTGTTTGGTGTACCAGATTTATTAGGATTAAGAGTCAAGGTGGTCTGACTGAGCTACAGGTTAACAACTAATAGCAAACATTCATATTCACTGTGATGGGAGGAACAGATGAAACATCAGAGTCTGACAGAAACTACTTGAAAGTATCTTGTGTATGTCTTTGACCTCTGTGTAGTAGTAAGTGGAGAATCCACAGTGACATAATTAGATATCAAATAATCACGTTCAGTTACTGTTTACAAGAGTCAGTAGCAAACACACTCTGCTGCCTGCATAGAGTCTGACAGCTTTAGCACTTCTTATCTAGCCCTCTGTTCCTGACTTGCAATGTGAGGATTTAAAGATGGAAGAGATACTGCCTGGATCGTCTAATTTGTCTGCACTCATTACAAATTTCCTTTTCAGCCTCTAAAAGCACTGAGTCCTTTATAAAAAGGGAATCTTTGAAGCACTGAGTCTTATCAAGGAGACTAAAGGAGACTAAATCAACATCCCTCAGTAATTGTAAGAGCCTTCAGTCCTGCAGCCTTCCCTTTAAACTAACCAGTAGATCTCATTCTTGCTCAGATAAGGAATTAATGAATATACAGTTCTATTTTTCAGCAGTGTAACTCTATCTGTTGCCTTTTATATGTATTTATATAATTATATAAATTATAGTTAATTTTTATGCACGAAATTTAATAGTTGATGCATTTATATTTAATTGCAAGTTTAAATCTAAGCACAAATCTAAGGTTATATATTTTATTTTTTTTTTTCAGATAGTCCGACTAAAATTAAAAGTTTTGCACTTCTTTCACTTAAAACAGAGAATCTGATATTTTAATTGCCAGTTTGGTTATTCTAGAGTTAGGGTCAGGATGCAATGCTTAACAATGTCTCTTTTCTTTCCATTGTCCAACTCTGCAGCAATGACTCCTGCAGAATGGTTTATGCTTTGCCCTTTTTTGGTCTGATGTGTTCCAAAAAAATGCAATAAGGAAGGAAGGAAGGAAGGAAGGAAGGAAGGAAGGAAGGAAGGAAGGAAGGAAGGAAGGAAGGAAGGAAGGAAGGAAGGAAGGAAGGAAGGAAGGAAGGAAGGAAGGAAGGAAGGAAGGAAGGAAGGAAGGAAGGAAGGAAGGAAGGAAGGAAGGAAGGAAGGAAGGAAGGAAGGAAGGAAGGAAGGAAGGAAGGAAGGAAGGAAGGAAGGAAGGAAGGAAGGAAGGAAGGAAGGAAGGAAGGAAGGAAGGAAGGAAGGAAGGAAGGAAGGAAGGAAGGAAGGAAGGAAGGAATTTTAGTAATGTAGAGTGTTTTGCATTAGGTTGGTGTAGTAAATACAAAAATTAAGAAACTCAGAATGTTTCAAAGATTGCACGTTTTCATGGAGACATCACTGGTTCAATTGAGGACTTCTGTCTGTATGACTGCATAGCACATATAGCTCTAGACTGCTTCCTGCCTTTTTTATCCATTCAGCTAATGAGACAGGTGGTGAAAATCAGCTTGTTGTAGCTATAGTCAAATCCTCTCTTGACTAAATAGAGCCTGCTAGAATTGAACTGGAGAGCAGAAGGAAGAGAGATTTAAAGTGGACTTAGAGAATGAGATTTATTTTAAAGTCTGACTTAAAAATAAACAGATGTTAGTAATTTGCAACAAAAAAAAAATCATATTTTATACACACAATCCCAATCTTGTACCCAGTAACATAAACTTTTAAACTTGCTTCAAACAGTGTATTACCTGTTCATTTTTGTCGTATTTATTGCATTTGTGGATTTCTCTGATAGTAAGATTTAAATTGTTAACTGAATAATAAGGACTTAAAATTTCTGGTGCACTTGAAAATATCCTCTAATAACCTCGCAGAGTTAAAGTTCTAAAACACTTTTTAATTCAAACTTGCTTGAGAATCAATGCTTTTGTAAAGTCTATAAAGTCACTTTGCTCCTCTTCCCCCAAGAGAATGATGAATGAAAAGTCCTTTTGAATTCTGCTCTTTTGTATTCCTTATCACCAATCACCAAATGAAGTCAATCCCAATTAGCTATTCATGAACAGTTATTCCAGAATTGTTCCTAAACAAACATATGTGAAAACAATTCTTATTCTAGAATAGCTGTACTTTATTTTGGCTTGAAATAACCTGCCCTTCATCTAAATGGGAACAAATCACTTATGCTAAAATGAAGCCTACGGCTTGGACTGTTTGAAAATTACTATTGAGCTTTACAACTTAGTGACAAAGATCTTTAAACATAAATATGTTAATATTGCAATAGCTGTAAGTCATGTATTAGCCTAATAGCAAACAGAACCAAAGCAATGAAAAGGTTCAAAGCTGTAGAGAAGTTATAGTGCCCACAGATTCTCATCAATGTAAACTGTGGTCCAGAAATGGTAGCTAGACTGTAAAAAAAGGAAAAAGAACAAATGTCAGCCTCTAAATCAGAACATTCCATTTGGCACATTTTCCAGACCCTAACCTAGTGAAGTCAATGAATGTCTGTAAAAGGAATGCCAAAGCCATATTGCTTGTCATACAACACTAATTGAGAATGTATTGAACCTACCACATGACTCCTTTCTTAATCTGGCTTTTAAAACTGTAATTTCAAACAACCAAGATGAACTAAAACCATCATTTTTCATGTTCACATCCTTTCCTAGTGGCTAACAAAAAGGGCAATACTTCTTAAGCCACACATATGCCTCCAGATCAATGATCTCTTTTTATCCAACATGGAACAGTTATTGATTCTTTTAAGAAAAACCATAAAAAATATCTGAATAAGAAAAATAGATGAACTTTACTTATTCTAGGGTGTCAAAATTCAAAGAGATGGCTTACTAATTCCTAAATTCCCTCTCACATTAACTGATTTTGTGACTAGTCTAGTAAGCAAAAGAAAGTCTGTGAAGTTGAGATTATTTTCCTGAAAATAAAATAGTAGTAGAGAGAGGCCTTATTTTCAGAAACCAAAATGCTTTTGTTTGCGTAATCATCCCTCTAGGTAGTTAGCTATTACTTCTAAGAGTGGAACCACATTATGTCTTGGTAATACAAATCCTCATTTTCTTGATTCAGAAGTCCTCTGATTGCAATTGCCAAAACCTGTCTGGATAAGAGCTGGCAAGACTTCATATTCTTACAATTTCATTCTGCTTTCAAAATATAGCTTGATACCTTTTAAATTACTAGCAGTTTTTTATTTTTATTTTAAAGCAGCAAAACTGTTCCTGATTAAACTTATCTGTTATGAAAGAGCTGTTAATTTTCATGTTGACCTCTCCCTGTTCTGCTTTCCCTTTCAAACATATCAATATATTGCAGGGAATAGTAGCCTTCAGGCAGAAGAATATCGGAAAAGTCTATGCTTATCAAACTACCGTAAACCAAGGAAAATTAGTTACTGTTTACATAAAAGAAATTGGATTAAGAGATTTGATATTGTCCATTTTGCTTAGAGAAAGCAGTTACTGAGACATAAACTAGGTTACACTCGAAACAAGGGGAAAAAAAGGCAGAGTTCTATCACAATTTAAACTGATTTCTTAAAAGAAACAAATCCCATAAACTTCCATGAAGTTAAGTGCTACATTTGAAGTTGATGAAGTCTTTAAAGAACATTAGATATCTGAAAACTTTGGGTATTCATTAGTAAATACATTTTTTGGCATATCTGAAATTTAATCATTGATTATTTTCATTACTTTTTTCAGTGGACTCTGTGCTAGATAAAGTTTCCAAGGAAATAATAAAAATTCCTTAATGGATATTGTGGAAGAAGGGGACAATTCAAGTCATTATATCAAATGACTGGTGCAATTTTCAAAAAGAATTATCTACCTTTCTCCCTCACAATCTACCACTCAGTAGTATCTCTCTGAATCCACAGAGAGAGCACGAACAGCACTTTGTGTGATAGACACTGGTTTGCCTACAAGAGTGATTGCGCTATTAAATTAGAGCTTATTAGCCCTGTCAACAATGCATTTGATATGCTCCTAAAAACTTTTTTCATAATAAACAGAGAAGTTTTTTTTCCTCCAAATAATTTTTTCACATGATTTTTTTTTAAATAACATTACAGTCTTTTTGCTGAAAATATTTTCTTAGTGCTTTATATAATCATACTGGTTTTATTAATGGTTTCGGGTCTGTTTTTGTTTGGTTTTTTTTTTTTGGTTTTTTTTTAATACTACATGCTTTCAACACAATCTGATTCTGGATGAGCTTTTGTGCATAATCATATTGGAATAATTTTCTTTTGTAAGGATGGCAGCCCAGTTGCTAGAGGAAAGGTAATCAATACAGACTGAAAAACCAAACTCTCTCATGAGTTATAGTAGAGAAGAGAGTTTTTGCTAGAGACGAGAAATTTGGTTTAATAGTTCATCTTCCATAACAGGAAAAAAAAATAGTTCAATCACCTCAAATTACATACATTTTTAAGAAGTAGCAGGTACAAATCTGTCTAAACCATGATTTAAAATGGTTTACAGACAAAATTAAATAACCCATGTGGATGCAACTCCAGACTTTTTCCTAATAGCTCAGAATTACAAAAGTCTATCTTGTCCAGAACTTGTCAGCCATGACTTCAAGACTATTAAGTGTCAGAGGAAAGCCTACTTGCTCCTCATTAGGAAGACCAAGCAGACTGCAAAAGACAGCATACAACCCAGAGTGTAGATTTTTACTTGGACCTACATCTAAAAATGTGAGTTACAGGTTTCTGGCTGCTCTTCCACCACAGTAAGGGGAGGTAATAACTAATCACGTCCCTGGCATATTGGTCACTGACATTGATGCCTCAGGTTTTAGCTTTTACATATTTCAGATTCTGTACTGGTTTAGTGTGTTATCCTAATCCTTCATATTAGGGGATAGAAAGCTCTCCTCACAGAGCAGGTAGGCAAAACAATTCTTTCTCTAGCTGGGGACCAAGGGAAATGATCCAAATCTCAGGCCCAAGAGCATAAACAATGACAGAATGAAGAGAGAAAAATAAGAAGGATGGGACGATCCAAATCTCAGGCCCAAGAGCATAAACAATGGCAGAATGAAGAGAGAAAAATAAGAAGGATGGGACTTCATAAGCTAAACCTATAATTGGACAATTAACCCCAATATGCTAATGGACCAGAAATTATAAAAGTGACAGGCCTCGTGACCAGTTGTCCATTTTGGGTTCATATGGGATGCAGCTCTTGTACTGCCCAAGGTGTATCCACTGAGGCCTTCTAATAAATACCTACTTTACTCTTTAACTCTTTAACGCTCTCTAGCCCCTATTCTAGGTCAGCCTTCACAATGCATCAACATATAATAAAGTCTGTGGAAATTCTGAGGTATTGCTGACTTGCAAGTCAAAGAAAAAAAAAAATCCAGTACCTTCATTCTATTTAAATTAGTGGTTTTGTGCAATTTCTATTAATTTAATTTTTGCAGTGATTTTCTTGCTTTTAATGAAGAACATTTAAGTCACAATAGTAAAGAAAGAGTTTGAACTTACATCTATATCTGATATCCTTCAGAATTCCCAGCTATCATGTCATTGTTAACTTTTAAATTTTAGGAATACTTCAGAAAAAATATGAAAGATGTTGTGTTTCATACCAGCTCCAAGAAATTAATCAATGTCAGTGCTATAGACCAATTGATACAGAATTAGAAACTTAACAAGCCTTTTGAAATATTAAAGGTTTTTTCTAATTTTTTTTCTTCTAAAATAGCACACAATTATCATACAGAACTTCCTATATAATCCATTACTAAAAACTTCCTTTTTATTCAAAAAGTACCAATGCAAAATTGCATGAAAATATTTTAAGTTGTAATAAATATCTCAAATTACTTTTTATCTTAAAGTGTATGCATTTTAACGTTTGCAAAGATTAAGATGACAATAAATTTGGCATTGATTTGTTGTGTTTTGACATGAAATTCCTAAAAAAAAGTTATTTCAACTTGACAGAGATTAACAATATAAAAATTTCCAGTAATTTGTTTACTCACACATTATCTCAGTGCTCATTAAATAAATGGTATTGTGTGTATCTCAGCCAATACAAACAGTATCTCTTGATGTGTTTGGACTAACAATAAAGTGTTAGTTTAGACTAACAATAAAAAAACACAAGGTCCCTGCATAGAGACATTCCCCAAACCTTTGTGAATCAAATCTGTCACAGTGAAAGAAAGATGATTCATAGCTAATCTTTATGAAATTTTATTCTGGGTTCTTCTGTCATCAGATAACTTGAACTACAATTTATTGCATTACAACACATCTTCATGCACAGAGACAAAATCTGCATTTGTGCTCTTGGCCTCTGTGTGTAGGCAACAGGTTACTCATGAGACCTTGAAAATGTTGTGCAGCAACAGGAAACAAAAAGCGGAAAACCAGTTAGAACTGAGGTTGATAGGAAATGCAGAGTTACCAGCGTTGCACTGTATACTGACCAAAAAGAAAAGGATTTTCTGTCAACTTAATTAGGCAACAGAGAAACTCTAAATCTCTGCTCAGAAGTATAATTCTGAATAAAAAATGGAAAGTAAAACACGATATTCTTCAACTTTTCATATTCCTCTGTAAATTAATAAATTGAGAAGATGCAGATCCTCTTCCTCATATTTTCAAACAGCATGGAAAGGACTTAAAATATTTTAAAATTCTAGAGAAATATTTTCCTCACTTTCTGTAAGTATAAAAAGGCATTTGACAGAGTGAATTATGTTTATGAGCAACATTAGACAAATAAGTATGTATAAAAAACCCCTATGCACTATTCTATTGAAACCACTTAAAAAAATTTCCTAATGTGTAGGTTGGATTCCCCACCCTCACTCCATCTTCTCCCTATCTCCATCAGTCATGATAGTTTCTTTACTAATCTGGGATTTAGAAATGCATTTATTTTTAAGGGGAAAAAGAAATAAAAGAGGTTACTAGAATCTGAGTTTGAAGGAGTCCACAAGGATCTTTGAAGTTCAACAACTTGGCCTAAAGAGGACAAGCTCATGAATTGCACCATGTGCCTGAGAGTATTGTGATGAAGAGAAAAGACAATAGATATGGCAAAAATTTTTTTATTTTTCCAAGGAAGAAAAACAAAAAGACCTTGTAATATATTCCAGGAAAGAAACAACAGTCTGTTGCAGACAGGTGGATCCTTGTTGGATAGATCAGAGCTTTGATTCCTACATATGATGTAACAATAATACTGATTTTTGTGTACCACTGAATTAATAAGCAAAAATCTTAAAGTGTTTCTTTACTATTACCAGCAGTCATGAGATAAGTCTGAACTAAGTAGTTTTCTGCAATTAATTCTATGAAATATGCAGGGAATCTCCTTAATAAACACTCAAAATTATTATGAAAGACAATATTTACCCCCTTGTACTACTGCTGTGAAACAGCATAATAAATTGGAACAGGTTGCAATTCACTAGGTGAGGTAGACTGAAAATCCATTAGATTAATTGCTTCTCATAAGTATAATTATATTTACAGTATGCTACATTTCTAGATGTCTAATGGGCTTCAAAGAAGTGTAAGGTATAATTAAAAACTTTATCTGTAAAGGCAAATCACTAAGCTTTCAAAGAAAAATTCTTCCAGCTAAGACAGAAAACAGCAGGCTTCACTTTTCCTAATTTGGAACTGCATTATCTAAATAAAGAATTCATGTTCTGCAAACCATAGCAAACACTGAAAATGCGCCATGGTTTAACAGTGAAAAATATGTGTTTGAGAAAATCTATAATCCTTTAAAATAAGTGCTTTCTTAGTGGATCTAAGCTGAAGATGTTATTGTTGTTTATATCTTGTAGATACCTGGTTCAGCAGTTTCAGCCAATTGAAAATGCAATGTCATATGTTACTGAGTGAGCAGTCATGGTGAGTGGATAGACTTGCATTGAATGACAAAATATAAGTTTTATTATTCCTGAATAGTTATTTAAAATAGCATAAGAATATAAAACAGAACCAGAAGGGAGATTTAGAAATCAAGTATAGAAGGAGTTTTACTGTGCCTTAAGCTGGATTTCTAAAATTTCATAATTTGAATTATGTATGCTAAAGTCTTTGTTATTACCAGAATGAAATAGCTACAATGTGTTAGACTCTAAGAGAAAAAAACACAAAACAAACAGGTATATCACATGTAGGTACCTCCATCAAGGGTGATTGTATGATATATTTTAGATACATAAAATCAAAAAAGATGATGCTGAGCTCAAAAAAGTCATATCATATTGTTGACAAAATATTTCAGAATATTTTTTGTCATATAATTTTCTAAACCTTCCTTAAAAAATGGTAATTTATTTCTAACTTGTAATAATGATATAATGCTTCCAGTAACCTTTTACTTTAGACAAATCCATTTTCTTTCTTCAACTCCGTCCCCTGGGAAATACAGTTTCAAGATTCTGGTGTACTCAGATGCAGTTGCCCATAAAGACTTTGAAATAGTTCTCATAAATCCCTTTTATAATCTTTTTAGTTTCCCATTTAGACTATTTTTTCATAGCTTCTAACCTATTGCCCTTAGAGTGTGCAGTTCTTCCATGTTACATAGCTGATAGCTCTACTTCCCTGAATGAGGTGGGAGTTCAGCTCACTACATCTGCATCGAGAGAGAGAGCAGTGACACAGGATTTTGTTATCTCTACCCTCACTTGAATTTTGTCATACTTTAGGCAATACTTTCCCTGAAATCACAGTGGAGTTACTGCCTTTTTTTAAGATAAATGGGGCAGGACACAGGTAAGCCTTATTTTTACGTGTGGCAGATTTTTCTAAAAGCCTATGCAGACTGTTGTGTATGAATCTACATTTAAATCATGGGGTCTTACAACATTTCCAATCTCTGGGAAACAAGTGACCAAACACTTTTCTAGACTGGGCAAATGAAATCTTACTGATTCACAATTCTGGTCTTGGAACTAGAATAACAAGAAGAAAAAAGAAAAACTAGAATAACCTAGGGAGCAGGATTATTCAAAATCTCACTCTGAGACCTAGAATCCTACATCTCATTATGCAAAAACAATCTTTAATCAACATACTCTTTTTCAAACACAGTCATAAGTGCAGTGACATTTCTGAATGTAATCCATGTAATCTTATAATTTAAATTGACCACAACTAAAGCTTGGTTCTCATCTAGAGACTTTTGAAGTTGCATATTTACTTTTCTTTTTATTCACATCTTTTCAGTCAGATTCTTCCTTTACAGAATCTTATTTTAAAAGGAAGTTGGAGATGAAGCATTTATTGAGGAGAAATAATCTAGGATAGAGGAAATTTCTTATATTTCTTCTATTTTTTTTAAATACAAATAATTAACAGATGACTGAAAACCCTCAGACTTAGGAGAAAAACAAAACAAAACAAAACACAAACAACCCAACCTCAAAAACAACAACAAAAAAACCCCCAACAATAACAGCAACAACTAAACCCCACCAAAACAAACAAGCAATAAAAAACCCAAAACCCCAAATCAACCAACCAACCAAAAAAAAACAAGCTCAATCCAGGTGGCTTTTATTTCTAAACATATTACTTTTCATTACTGTTCTTTTTAAAGTATTACAACAATCACTGTTTTTATTGGAGTTATAACCAGGCTATCTTATTGTTTAGAGTTTCTGAATATGTTTTAGTCTGAAAATAAATTTATCAATTTAATTTAACTAGAGACAAAGCAGGCCATTGATGCTGCTCCTTCTCATAAAACTGTCTGTTAGGAACAGTCTAAATTGACAAGCAATTGACCTCCTTGTGTCCCTCTCAGGAAAAATGTGAAAACTGACTTAATCAGGTTAAGATATGCAATCATATTGATGTGAGGGTATGATTTAGCATCTGATTGCACATAAATGTCAGATGCATTTAGGATGAGCATCAAAGAAAAAAAACAAAAAAGGATACAGAGCAAAAGCATTCTTCACATAGAAAATATTTGTAACTCTTCTTAGAGTTCTTTTATGCAGCTATATTTTATTTTTGCAGTGATTTTCTTGCCTTGAATAAAGAAAACTTCAATGGGAAAAGCAAAGAAAGAGTTTGAACTTATATCTAGGTCCTATTTCTTTTAGAATTCTCTGGTATCATTTAATTGTTGACATTTAATTTCTAGGAATAATGAAGAAAATTCTGAAATATGTCCTACTTTGTACCAGCTCCAGAGAAATTAATCAATCGCAGTTCCATGGACCAATTGATATAGGATTAGAACTTTAATGAGAATTTTTGAAAAGAAAAAAATGAAAAAAATAGTGTCTTATATTCTTTTGATTCCTTGTATCCATAAATATATTTAAAGCATACTCTCTTCCAAGCAAAATTAAGGGATACATACTAATAATGAATTAGGTTTCTTATAGCAGCTTGTGGGGTCTCTTGCTCTTGAGAATACCTTATTTTCAATAATAAGGAACATTTAACAACAAACCAATGCTGGCATGTTCATTACAAATTTATGTTTTGGTATCATAATTTATAATGCTTGACTTTGAAAACAGGCATTTGAAGACTGTTAAATACATCTACTGCCTTCCCTTCATCCACTACTTGTATGATCTTGTAATAGAAGGATATTAAATTGGTTAGAAAGGACTTCGTTTCTGTAAATCCAGTTGACTGTGCCTGACGATTGCACTATTCTTTAAACGTCTTTCAGTATCATCCAATACAACCTCCATCATTTTTCCAGAAACTGAGATTAGACTAACAGGCCTGTAGTCCCCTTGGTCTTCCCTCACACCCTTTTGGTATTCTGGAATAATATGGACCAGATTCTAGTCATCAGGATTTCCTGATGCTCCCAAAATTTAGGTAGGGGATCGAGAGGGGTCCTGCCATGACAGCTGCTGTCTCTTTCAGTATTCAGGGTTGCATTGCATCAGTCCCCAAGGAATGTGAATATTCGATTTCTACAGCTGTTCCCTGAAAATTTCACTGTACACAAGTGGAACGCCAATATTCCCACACACATATTCCTCTGACTCAGGGGATCAGGCAGCCCAAAGTCTATCAATATTAGTAAAAATTGAAATAAAAGAAAAAAGCACACTTTTTCTTCATCCCTATTAGTCAGATAAGTATCTTCAACAGGTATCAGTCCAATGTTTTCTTTAGGCATACTATTGCTATTAACATACCTAAAAAAGCTGTTCAGTTTAAAATTTGAGTTTTAGTCTTTTGTGTCTTCACCCTGCATCCATGAACTGTGATTCTATAATTCATTGCAACTACTTACCTCGCTTTCAGAAACCATAAAATTCTCTATTTATTTGGAGTTCCACAAGGAATTTCCTGTTCGGCCAAGATGGTCTTCTGCTCTTCTTGCTTGACTTAAACATGGGGGAATTACTTGCTTGCACAGTGGAATTGACTGATGCAAAAATGAAGAACTTGGTGAATAAAAGGTCACTTTTGGCCATCCTTTCCACACACTGGACAGGGTTCAGGTTGCTTAGGTTTTCTTGATTTATATGGCCACAAAATAACTCTCAAAAGAAAGGTGGCTGCTAAAGACTATTATATCTTTCAGTCAAATAGTAGATGCTGTGACCAGTTGCTCTTGGGATATCAGAAGTTCTTCATAAACATGCTGACAACTACTTCCATGAGTAAAGTCAATAGAAATGTTGACTTGTCAAGGCAAAAGAAAGACAGTAGAGGAGAATATGAATATTACAAGGAAGACTGTAAAGCAAGCAAAAAACCAGTAAATTAAAAATTAATTTAGATACTATATTTTTTTACTTTTATTTGAAAAACTTCCATTTTAGGCAATGTATCTAAAATTATAGTATTGCTGAGAAGGATGTTGAGTAAAAAAATTAAGGTCTGGCATTTTTATCCACATACATTTGAAAGAGACCACTGTAGTCCTCACAAATTGCATCAGAATTTCCTTCACACTGTCTTGGTCTTGCTTGTTTTGTATTGTTTTATCATCTTGCAGAATAAAACAAAAGGTTGTGATTATCTAATTATAAAACTAATTAACTCTCACAAAGCAAAGCATCCATACTTCAGGTCTTGTGCTTTTTCTGTAGGCATGGAGCACAAAACAATTCGCTGTCTAATCTCAACCCCAAATTGATGATTTAGAGAACAGCAACCTCCCTGTACTCTCCTAATTAAAAAGTTTCACAATATGTAAGAATAACTGTAATTTTTATGTAGATATAGGTTTCCTGCATGCTTTCAAGGTTTCTATTTATTTTTTTTATAAAATAATTAAAATGTGCCTTTCTCTTACATAAAAACATTATTTTTACAACTAGAGATTTGAATGTTTTTTCTTCAAAATGATAATAATAAATTAGTGGGTAGAGTTGTTTTTGTGCTTTCTTATCATTTTGTCACTTTTTCTGTCTCTCTTTTTGTTGCTGTTATTGTTGTTGTTACAAGTTGCTGGTCATAAAAAAATACAAAGTCCTAATTATGTAACACTTGATCAATGCAGTGCAAAAAGCTTCTTTATTGGCTGTCTATAAAGGATAAATGCAGTTTGATATTCCTTTACAAAACTTCCCTGTCCTTGCTTTCTTCTCCTTCACTGACTATTCACTATACAACTTTCCTTTTACACTGTTTTAGATTTTATAATTGAGCCTGTGAATGATGTTGGATTAACAAATGCCATGGAGAGAAAAGTCTATTTTTTTTGCAGCAGAACAGTATATCCTCAGTGTACAGTTTTTTAATGGGATTACCGTAATCTTTCTTCTCCCTTATTTCCTTGTTTTATTTTCTGAAAATCACTTTAAGAAGTCTTTAGAGATTGCCTCTTCACACAAATCTGAGGAATAGTTCTTAATACTTGACACCACCTGCTCTAAATGAAGCACACTTAAATCTACACATAGAAATCTAGACACTTCAGAAAAGTACTCAAAAATTAAAAATTGACTGAGAGGGAGAAGAAACTTGAGAACATGTTGAAAGCCCCTTGGTTAGTTGATTATTCCTAACTTAAAATAAATAAGTAATTTTAAGGAGAAATATATGATATTTTAAAAAATGCAGTTTCTTAAAAAAAAAAAAAAGTGGAATGGAAGGGGAATGTCTGTATTACTAAAAGAATATCATATCGATGGGGAACAAGCAAAGAAGAAAAACGCCATGGGATCTCAATATTTTGGGTTTTTTTCTAGTTAATGATTTCATGGTTTGGTCATTTTCTGCATTTCTTCTTTAAAAAATATATATATTTAGAATGCAGAATCTGTTGAAATGTCAAACTCCTTAGACTTATTAGGTAATCTGAAAAAGATATGCTGCAGTCATGACATTTGCATTTGATTAGAAAGGCAGCATAACTCAGTATGACATTCTGTTAAGAAGGATTAAATATTATTACATGTATAAGGTGGTCAAACAATTTACAAGAATTTCTGTTTATTTCTGTGCAGTTGAAAAGTGTCATTTTGAAACTAAGTATTTAGAATAAGGTAATAAAAATCTTTTTCCCATTCATTTTTAGCAGCTGTTTCCATTCCTTTGTCTCTTCTCTATGAAATTACTAGAGCTGTTTAGAGCTTCTGTTTTAGACAACTCTTCCTAAGTCTCTTCTAAGTGTAAGTCATTTATCAGTATAGAATGGAAGCTTAACCTATAGATAGGCAAAAGCAAACAATTGGGCTGTTTTTTTTAGACTTGTTAGGAGAAAGGAAAGCTAGTGAACCACCAGTGCTGAAAAAAAAGACTTCAGGTGTAACAACAGCTGCACTGAAAAAGATAAATTAGTTGTATAGAACATAATCCTATATAAAAAAATGTTTATTTGGGAGTCACAGCTTGCTCATATTACAAAATTTGAGATGGTTAGTGAGACCTGTTATTTGGGTGACCTAAATATTTTTAATGCCATCTGAAAAATATCCTTGAGAAATACTCTGCTAGCAGTGGAAGCACATTATTAGAGAAGAAAACTTCTGACTGAAAACTTAAATGTATTCTTCTCAATAGACACTTCTCTCTTGCATCCAGCTTCAACTTCATGAACATCATGCCCAAGTCCAAGAAGCATTTGGACAATTTAAGACACATGTTGTGGTTCTTGGGTCTGTCCTATTCAGAGCCAAGAACTGGACTTCCATGATTCCTGTGGGTCCCTTCCAACTCAGGAAATTCTAAATAAGATTCTAAAAAAGAAAAAAGATGGGGAGAAAGTAGAAGATGTCGTCCCATGCTACAATATCAACAGTGAAGACATAAAGCCTAAACTCAGAAAAAAAAAAATGCATTAGCCTATTCAGAGCAATCAGATGACAGGAAAGAGATGTCAATTAGCCCATTAAGGTCAAATGTCCTTGCAGAACTGTGTTTTTAAGCCAAAAGTTTTATATGAAAAAATACATTGGATGTCAGTGCACACATACACATTTCTACAGTCGGTTTAACCAAGAAATTTTCTAGTAATTCCCCTGTATTAATGTATTGCTTCCAAGATGAAGTTTCCACTGTATTATATTTCTAAAATACCACAATGTATTAAAAAAGAGAAAATATTCTTTTCAAGCGCTTCAAGGTATCTTTTAGAAAAACCCTGACACACAAAAACCCTACGAATCCTTCGCAGTTTCTAATCCACTCCATGGAAAGAAAATAATGGGATTAGATCACTATCATGGTTTCTTTCATTGAATTAAATGGAGACGACTGTGCTCTTCAATGCAGCAGAACATGGAAACACTTTTGTTGGCATTAAAGTCAGATGTCCTCATTGTGCTCATTGTGTTTAATCATGTCATTATCAAAACCCAGCCTTCACCTGACTGAAAAATCCTAGTATTAACAGCTGTTTAAGACTAAATAAAGAACTAGTCTGAACTAATTTTCTGTCTAGAATTTTAAATCAGTGACTTCATTATTAAGTGACAGTGTCTAATTTTGATCTCCATTTCACTGCAGTATTTCTACTGTATCTGAGAAAGTTCTTTCATGTCTCCATTGCACAGTTCAGCCATTTCATAGATATGTGTGTAGTTGGTTTAGATGACCACTCCTGTACAGTGACAGTATAGAATCCATCAAAATGTATTCAATCTAGTAGAGTTATGGCAAATATATGAAAAAATTTATTACATCCTTTCTAGAAGGATAATTTATCTTTAATATGATCATAACAGAACTTTTAAATATATCAGTTATATTAGCTTTAGGCACATATATCCTCTGCAGTTTAGTTTCAGCCTGCAGTTTTATCACATATACAGGCTCACTAAAAATGTAATATTTCAGGAATTTTTATTGAAAATGAAGATTCATCCACATAGAAAAAAGCTACCTTTGTAAAGTCGATACCAAGTCTAAACTTAGATTTTATACACCATTTTATATATATATATATATATATATATATATATATATATATATATATACAAAAAAATGTCATAAGCATACTTTCATATTAATTTATCATGAAAGCAATAATTATAATCACAAGATGAAGAAAGAGACAGGTTATTAAACAATATTTTTGTAAATTATTTCACAATAAGATTTAGTTTCCATGTAAACTTCCTTCTAATACTTCTAAATATTTTTTTCTTTCTTTTTTTAAACCAAAACATTTAAGAAGGGATTTAGAGTTCATTGATGCTCTCCTAATGGTTTTAATGTGTGTTAAAAATATTAAAATGAAATATTTTAATCATTATATGGCATCTCCCTTATTTATCTACATTGACTTTGCTTTTCCTATAAATTGCATTTCCTGAAGTATCATGATTCTCACCTTTGCCTAGTTCCTGAGAGGGGGCAGTTTAAAGTAAATTTCTATGCTTCATCTTCTACTTGTTTACAATTTACTGTCTTAGGTATCAGCAAATTTTAGATATCATTACCAAGAAAAATAACAGAAAACTGACAGAATTCAGGAAAAAGAACTAAAAAAGATACAGGGAGATGGAGGGAATGACTTCAGAGTAATGATAAACAATCTAAAAATAAGAGTTTAGCTAAACAAAAACTAAAGGGGGATGAGAAAGATAGCAAGACAAAGAGGGAGAGAGAAGAAGAGAAAGTATTTTATAGGGAAAACCAGCTATCCTAGAAGCAAAGAGGTAAGATTAACAAATGGAATGTTTAGACGGAATATCTGCAGATATTCTGACAGGGAGATGTAATAGGATTTGGAATAGTCTCCTAAGGGTAGTGGTAGAAGATTCATCATTTAGCATTTTCAACACTAGACAGGACAAAGCACATGAAAAAATACAGTTGGAGAAAATCCTGCCTTGACAGAGAGATGAAATGAATAATCTAATAGGCCTTTTCCATCTCTAACTTGTTGCTATGAAACTGCCAGAAAAGACTAAATTTAATCTTCTTGGTGTCTTTTATTCTTTTATACTTAAATTATCTTAATCTTTCCTGTGCATTTTCTATCTCTTCTGTCTCCTTTAACACAGATTTAGAATGGGTATTTAAAATGCTTTTATTTTATTTCCTCAACTGTTGTAAGTTAATTTTAGTTCTCATATGAACGAAACATGAAAATGAATAGTGGTTAGCTGTGTATTAGAGATGAGCAAGAATTTTTTTATTTCAGTGTTTTCTCTTGGAATTTTCAGGATTTTCACTAAGTTTCTGTAAATTGTTAGGCAGTAGTTCTAAATGCAGACAAAACTTTTAAGAATCTCTAATTACCTGCCATGTTTTGAATATTTTATTTAGAAACTATGTTAAAAAGAAGGTTCACATGAGCATTTAAAAATTATAAGTATGATACTGTAGAAGAAAACATAAAAATCACTGAAATCTTTCAGGCAGTACATTTTACTATTCTATTACTGTTCTTGATTTTGTTTCCATTTATATGTGCTGTTTTCTTTCAGCAAAGGAAATGGCTGTGGATACTTTATTCTCAGAGGATTGTATAGACATGTGTCACAGTGAAGTTCCTGTACAAGACTACCTTCTCATCTCTGAAATTGTCTTCAGAGAGCCAAGTGCCACAGGAGACTTGGGAGTGACAAGCCACAAGAGACAGACCACAAATTTCAGAGAATGTCCTGTGAGAATCAAAGCTTTGTCACCCATGTCAGAATGGAAAATCACAAGGAGAAGAAAAAATTATTGTTGTGATGAGCCAAATGCATAAGTGGAATTAACAATGTGATTCATGGGAAAAAAAAAAAAAAAAAAAAAAAAAAAAAAAAAAAAAAACACTACTCTGTGGTTTCATTAATTGCTTTCAATGACTTAATTTTCTGAAGATCTCTTATTTCTCTTGAGGTCAGAAAGCCAGGTGGGTTTGGCATGTTTTGTTACTGACTTAATGAGTCTGAGATAAGCAAATGCCATGACCCATGGAGGGATTAATTATTGCTAAACTGGTGATACTCTTACTTATTACATGACTAAAGTAACTCATATTTTATTTACACAACTTTTAAAATACTGGCTTTGGTTCTGAAATGGAAATTTTCCTTTTCTCTTTAAACAGCAATAATAAAAGCAATTGGAAGTTATTGTTCTTTTAAAGATTTGTAGTTTATTTACCATCTCATGTCATTACTTAATAGCTAGGAGAACCAAAAAATCTGAAACTAGGAGCTGTGCCTTCACTTTTTCTCAGTATTTTGAATAGTTAACCGGCTCGAAATATTGTGATTAATATGTTGTATAAATAATTCAGTTCTGGCAAAAGTACATATTGTTTTATACAAAGACAAATACCTGAAAACTGTGGCTTTAATGAGATGTTTTATTTTACTAATACAATTGAACAATGTAATTCCAAATCTCTTTAAGAACTTGCATAATATCAATGTGACATATTCTAAAACATACTTCTGGCATGAGGCAGGAGGAATATACTAAATAAATAGTGTTCATAGTTTTAAGAATTTGCAGCCTTTTGTAATGGCGACATTCACATTAGAAAGTAAAATACAGTAGAACCTTTTCTTTGCCCCTGAAGACAAGTGGCAGAGCATTTTTTTCTGATTGTCTCTTCCCCAGCTCTTCCCCAGCCGGTTCCTAGGAACTGCCTGGAGATCATTAGCTGCCATGAAGCAAGACTTACAAGGTTACTAGGGAGTGTGCTTGCCAGCTTTCCGCTGTGCAGAGGTTCAACGTGTCCTATGGTCTTGGGTAACCAGCTTCAAACACCTCCTCTGTTAGCAGGATTTTTAAAATGATAAGCAGTGGATCTCTCCCTCCCTTACGGTTGTCCTTAGGGTATTTCAGATTGGGCTCTTCAAGTCACTCTGTTCTAAAATATGTTTTCCTTTTAATTTGATAAGTTTTAAAGCAAGTTTCTCCTGAAAACACTAGTTTTTATATTTTGATATATTGTGCCTTTTCTTTCAAATTCAAGCCCAGAATACAAAAGAGAAAAAGGAGGTCTTAAAATAAATAAACAAAAAGACAAAGCATGAACATCAGAGAAAAATCTCAAAACAATGCCAGTTGTGATAATACTTTACATTCAATTACTCTGTCTAGAAGATACACTACTGCACTGCTATCTGCACATATGCATAAGTAGCTACTCTGATTATTATTAGCACAAGAATATGAAAAGAAATAATGATTTGTAACTTATTCTAAAGACCTGCCATGGAAGCTTGCTAAAAAAAATATGAAATATCTGGTTGTTTAAGTGAGGAAAGCACTTTAAAATATTAGCCTAATAATTAATTATTTTGATATTTCCTGTATTATCATAAATCCAAAGGAATTATTTTTGAATTAGTGAAGATATAACACAGATTTCTAACATTAATTCAACACTGAAACATTTATAACAGATAAAAATTAGAAGTATGGTGCTTCAATTTTCAGTGTACATTATCATTATAAATAAGGGAAATACTTTGCTTCTTTTGAAAGCAAATAGAAAATGAGTAGGAAGCTACATGAGAATGGAACTATAACTCTAGGTTGCAGAAAGCTTTATCCATGTCCCTTTTATTGGAAAAATGTTCAGAATGGTGTTGTTAGAATCATCTTCAAGCATGCAATTTGTAACTGTGTGTCTCTCATCCAGATACTCCATTTCTGCTTTAGCTAGGTACACTAGTGCAGGGAGGCTGTCAAAGTTCTGGCAGCTTTTTAAAGTAACAATAGATAAAAAGATTGCTTCAGGCTTACAGATGTGAGTCCCACATGTGGTTATCTTGCTGTAACATATGTGTGACTGGTCTGCAGTTCTTTTTGAGAAAGATGCACACAGACCTCATAATCTCTCTCCTTGGTTGCTGGGAGTAACAGCCTTTAACTTTAGGAGCGACTTTCATTCAGAGAGACTTTATCAAACAGCCAAATTAATGAAAGTTTTGAACAGAAGAGGCTGGATATTGAAAGAGGTGCAACTTTGCCATCAGGTGCTCACCTCACTGATAAGAGCATTCATACTCATAATTTGCATAATGCCTGATATGTAGAGGACAGCAGCTAAGGAATCTGAAAATATCCCATCAGTTTGGAAATATGCCTTGAAATTCATATGATTGTGTAATGGTAATAATAGTAATAGTAATAGTAATAGTAATAGTAATAGTAATAGTAATAGTAATAGTAATAGTAATAATGCCACATTTAACATTAGAAAATACTAGTTTGTTGCAGAACTTTTTTTTGATACATACAGAAAAGCTGATGAAGAAAATTATGAATCACATTGCATTCACTACTTATTATTTAATTCAAATAGCAAGATACTTTCCGTAATCCATTCTTAAAACTCATATAGAATTAGCAGTATGAAAAGCCCAAACAGCATCATTCTGCAAGGAATAGAACATTCATAACATTATTAAAAGCTAGGAGTGATAAATGTTGTGTTGAATCAATAGCTTCCTAATAACAAAAAGGAAATAAAAAATTATTTTAAAAATAAAGAAGTATGGATGGATGGTGTAAAAGAGTGACCACAGTGGTAAAAGTTAGGGAAAAAAAAGAATGAAGCAGAGCAAATTATGAAGCAAATACCATGATCACTATATATAGCTATTGCACAGCAATGAGAAACATTAAGTGTTATTAAGCATTTTGCCTAATAAAGGATAAAATGCCACTGAATTTTTAATTAACTAAAATACCTAGTAATATTGAATCTTTGAAATATGAAAGGACTTAAAGTAAAACTCTTGTCTTTAACTCATTATGTGTGTTTTGTATAGCTTGTCAAAGTCAGGGAAAAATTCATGTGCAATTATCTCACATGCTGCTATACAAGTTTGTGATCTGTGATCTGTTTCTATCAAGAAAATGATAGCAGAATATTGCAGCTGCCGAGATTTTTCTAATAACACATTCCATCATTTATCTTGTCCCACACTTGAGAGATTAGTCAGATTTTTTAATATTTGTTCTCAAATATTTTTGTTTGTTTGTTTCCTGTGTTTTAATCTTCCTTATTTTAAAATTGATTTTACTTTTATCTAGTATAATTTTACATATTATTGCCCTGATGAATCTATGCAGGACATTCATATTCAGAAGAATATAAAACTGTGTTTCACATAGCAGTAAATGTTGAAAACTGTATATTATTATGAATATTTTTCAAAATTTTTATTCAGTCATTAAATCTGAACACTATAGTGTAATATTCTGGAGTTTGTTTCCTCAGCAATTATTGAATTATTACTGCAACAATGCCCATAACCATGGTCTATCTTCCATTCTAAATGAAAACCCCAGAAGATAGCTAATAAATTGCAAAATATATACTGCGAAGTAAAACTTGTACTTATAAGGAAGAAAAATATGAAAAACAAGAAGAAAAAAGACAGCTAGACAGATAGTTTCACCTTGAAATTGAGATGACTAAAAATAGATGTCTAATTGCAGGTGTGAACATTTGAATTAAGGGTTTAATGTTCTATTTATGCAAACAGAGCATTAAACATCTATTTCTTAGATACAGTTTTCTAACTATGCTCTTTGAGATCATGTAGAGAACTCAAGACACTACTGTGGCCGGCATTTGTAAACTAGGACTTAATCTTTTTTGAGACAGCTGAAGACAAAGTAGGTATGTCAAAACACCCAAAAGTACCACTAAAAATGTATGATTGCCCAATTAACCTTGCCCAAGTAACCTTGACAGAACTTCAACTCACTATAAAGTAGACACTGGGGACTCAAATCTATGCAAACACCTAGAGTGACCTAAAACACTCTAGGGATTCTCAAACACTTTGATGGAGTTGACAGAGACAGCAAACAACAAATGAGATATCCAGGCTCTTCTGGAGTGGCAAATGAACAAAAAAGCAGAGCACTCTAAAACTTCCCAAATGGTACAAGACTCGTGTATGTATGCTGACAAAAGAAATTACTTTGTTTTATCTAGTCAGGTAAAACATATTCTAAACACTGGGACTCTTTGGAAGCAACTCAGAGAAGTTGTCTAAATAAAGAGATCTAAAGCCATCTCACATTCTGACATATCATAACTTCTGCCACCTAACTTCCATCTGCCTGAAGCTATTTGAAACATAGACATGGTTTGATTCCTTTAGCTCGAGTTATAAGAGATCTATCAATTTATCAACTGCTTTAGCCACAGTCATAAAACTTCATTAGACTTTTATTTTTTTAAAATTATTATTCTTTTACTTATAAGAAACAAGAGATTATAGAAGTAATTGGAATTTCTATATTTATTTTGAGCCTTTTTTTCCTTTTCATGCTTTCTTTTACTTCACTATCTCTAGTACAGTGTTTAATTTTCTTTTCAGGTGTTCTTACAGAAGGTATGTTCACTTCAAAATGAATATAAAAATAGTCAGTGGAAATGATCCTGTCTGATCTAATATGTTAAAAACAGATCTTATTAAAAAAACAAAAAAAAAAAAACAAACAAAAAAACCAGGCAAACTCTCAAGGATAAAAAGGGCAAGGAATGTAGAATATCTGGAGTTTGACATAAACTAAGTATATAGCGCAAGATGAAAAAATCATTTAACACACTTGACACAGTTTGTGCTCACAAACTCTTAGGATGTTTTTGAGCCCATGTTTGCTATCCTTAGAAAATTCAATTGTGTTTTCACACATATCATGTGGGTTTTTTTCTTTTTTTTTTATTTCTTATAAAAAAAAGAATAAAATCTGAAAATATTTCTGGAATACAACAGTAGAACATTTTGTCTAAAAATATTGAGGGTGTTTCTTAGATAATACAGACTCATTTGGATTCCAGACCTACTTGCCATACTTCAGCACAGTCACCTATTTGATGACCACTAGTAACCAGTGACAGGAGGTGGTGTGACTTCTGAGAATTTTATGGCTTCTTACTTCTAATTGCTGAATTAATAGAATCTATTTTTCCTCAGGTCTCTCCACAGAAGTAGCTGTGAGTCTCAGAAGACCTGGAAATCTAGTTTACTGAGGCTTGTCAAGGGAGCCGAGGATGTATTCACAGAGGATGTATTCACAGAGGATGTATAAATCACAGACATTATAAAACAGAGCAGAGTGCCTGGAGTTGGAAAACTGGACATACTATTATTTAATTTTTCTCAGAGTTCAAGTCAGAGACTTTCAATACTGCTTGTTTAGTTAGAGTTCCAGGATCTGGCTGACAAAAGATCCAGAAAACAGAAGAGCAAGTTGGCTGTAGGAGAAGATTTGGAGTTCTTTATCTAAAGACAGTTAGATAATGGGAAACTACACCAATACATATCATGGCAGTTGAACAATGAGGAAACTCATGAAAGACAAATTTTGACAGCTACTTCAGAAATCCTTGAAAATGAAAAAAACTGCTATTAAACAGAAATTTATTTGAATTCAAAAGACCTAAAGACTACTAGTTGCTTTCAATTAATAATGTTCTATTAAAATTGGCTTTTCAGGTTCATCTGTAAATACTACTAGGCTTTGTAGTAGTACTACATTTGTTTATGTCATGCTAACATGTAACTTTATCAGAAAAAAAGTGTGGCTTCTTATAAACTTTTAAGTAAAATATATTAATAAATATTACCTTTTCAAAAAAATCCTAAATACTTCTACATATAATTTTAAACTCAGGGACTGAATTAGATTTTATTACCATTATCATTATAAAGATATTTTTTTTTTTTTTGGTGACAATATCTAGATCTTAAATTACTTGCTGGGGGAACACCTCTTTGCTAGTGTAGAAGCACTAAAAAATTAACAAAACAGAATAAAATAAACAAAAGTGGTCTTGATGTTGTAACTTTCTCATTTACCACTGCATTTTGAAGGTATTTAAACAGAGATTTAGAGAAGACAAGACTTGACATAGCCATGTCATTTTATCCTATGATGTTACTGTATTCTGTTACTTTATTCTTTTCCTGACCTCATTAATCAATAGTGAAAATTATATTGGCAAACAATAATTTTGCATCTGGAGATACTGAACTAGTTGATATCTTAAACTTAATGCAAAGCAAAGAAAATAGATAACTCTGCTTTTTGGTGCCTACATGAATTCTCAATTTTTAAATACATAAATATTTTGAAAACTATGTGACAAGGTTCTCTTTCAAAAAAAATTCAATTTCCTGGCTTGATTAGGAACACAGAAATCGTAGCAAATATCAGTCAAATAACTATATTCAAAACATGACACAATTGTTGTCCCATCAAACAACCTCTGGAGAGTCATTAATAAGAATTACAAAGGTTCAGTGGAGATACTTCTATCAGTTTTAGCAATCTGAAACCAAACCTGTATGACTTGAGCAGACACCTAAAATTTGGATTGAAAAAGAAAGGTGAAACAAATCCACATATTGAAAACTCTTTCAAACTTTATTTGAGCATGAATAATTTGGAGTACCCAAAAGAAACTATGAGTGGATAGCACACTGTAGCTAATTGAAGGTTAAATGTATCCTGTTAAATCTTGAAAAGTACATCATTTTGTCATCTTTTTTAAGTGTAAAATAATCCATCAGGAGATCAAGATGGGTAATTAGTGGATTGAGAGCAGCCCTTGAGGAGAAGGACTTAAGAGCATGAATGAAAAATGGAATATGACTCAGTAATGCATGCTTACAGCTCAAAAAGCTAATCTCATTCTGGGCTGCATAAAAAGAAGTGAGACCAGCAGGTCAATGGAGGTGATTCTGCCCTTCTACTCTGCTCTCACAAGGCTCCACTTGGAGTGCTGCATTCAGTTCTGTGGCGCCCAAAATAAGAAAGACATAGATCAGTTGGAGTCCAGAGAAGACCACAAAGATGATCAGAGAGCTGGAACACTTACCCTGTCAGGATGCACTGAGGGAATTTGGGTTATTCAGTCCAGAGAATGGAAGCCTCCGGGGAGATAAGGAAAGATGGGAATGGACCCTTTTTAAGGGAGTTTAGGGATAGGATGAGGGTGAATGGTTTTCAAAGGAAAGAGGGTAGACTTAGATCAGATATCAAGAAGAAAGTAACAGTGAGAGTGGTGAAGCACTGGAACAAGTTGTCCAGAGAAGTGGATGACCCATTCCTAGAGCTGTTCAAGATGAGGTTGAATGAGTCTTTGCACAGCCTGGTCTAGTGAAAGGACACCCTGCCTATGGAAGAAGAGTTGGAACTTGATTATCTTTAAGGCCCTTTCCAACACAGAATATTCTATGATTCGATGATTCCTTCTCTAAATTCAGCAGATAGACATTGAAAAGTAGTTTTAAGGTATTCTTTAACAAAGAGTGTGGAGATAATTTGGATCTTCATTAATTGTGAGTGAAAAGAAAATAACATCTGACAGTATAATACCCAGTGAGTACTCATATATGAAATCTCTGTATCTTGTGTGCTTAAATTAATGAAGTGATTGTGAGAAAGTGATGGAAGAATTGAAATTAGGTCTGGGGATGAAGAAAATTAAGAAAAGAATTTGTAATACTGCCTGTTTCCCTTTAATATATTTGCTGCTGAAAAAGGCACTCCTATTCTGTCCTTTTGGCTCCAACCATTTCTCTCAGTGCCTTTGCTTTGCAGATTTGAGTATTTAGGTGGCCTTGAGAGTAAAAAGAGATATTTACTTGATAAGAAACAATGCTGTTTGCATTATTTGTCATGTGTTTGCTGGGAAAGCTGAGGGAGTGTGCAGTAAGGGAAGAGAGGGAAAGAAGCCACCCTTTTCCCTAGTAGCCCACCCCCATATCAGTTTAACTGATAGTGGAGCTATAACTATAGATAGTATTTTGGATCCAGTTCCATGACTATCTTCATCTTAAGTGACACTTTAGGACTCAAGTCTCAAGATTTAACATATTAAGAACTGTATAGTCTCAGCTGGAGAAACAAAAAGGTTAAAAAGAAGAGAAAAAGGAAATTAGGAAAGTGGAGACAAACTAGTAGATTGGGAATGACTAATATGAAAAATTTACATATGTCCACTAGCTGAGCCATTCAAAGTGAAGCCTTTTTCTCTCTCATTGTGATAATTAATTTAGGCAAATGGAACAACAAGGGCTAACAAAAAAGTGAGAAGCACCTATCAGATAGCTGATGAAAAAATCAATTTATCCAGCAATGGGGAATGTGGATTAACAGGGGAGACAAATCCAGGAGATATTGGAACAAGCACTACTACACAGTAACAAGAGTAGGTTTGGGGGTTACTTGAGAACAAGCTAATAATAAATGGAATCTTCCTAAGACTTTGTGGCATTTTCATGGGAGTAGCATGAGACTTGTTGCTTTTTGGGTTTTGTATGTCAATCTTATATTAAAAAGAATTAAGCTAAATCACAGGATTGCACACTGTTATCTGTTGTCCTTGAAGGTTTCACTACATCAGAAGTCTCTATGCTCTGATACTATTTAGCTCAACAATGTATATGTACATCCTGTCAAAATTCATGTGAACAAAAAATCTAAGCCTCCTCAGATTTCCTCCATTCTTAAGTTGGTAAAAGCAAGTTGCTTGGTCTGTCATGTTATTGGTAGGTACGCAGTTTGCACAGTTGTAGTTTGCTGATTTTAAGCAAACCTAAATTGAGAGCAAGGTATAATGTTTTTAATGCCAGAGAGACAGATTTTATTTTCCAATGGAAAATATTTTAAAGTAGCAAGACATAAAAATTCTCATTCATAAAATAAATGATTTCCCAACTAGATAGTGTCAAGCAGTACAGGCAGATTTGAAAGGCTAAAACAAGCCACATAAGGTTTCCTGTCACTTTGGAAAGTAGAATGTATGAATGTACCAGATGTGCCAGAAGTGGAAAATGCTGGCAGGAGATTTTGTTTTGTTTTGTGTCATGGTTTGACACAGGAAGAGAATTTTTTTTTTTGGAAAGAAGAGGTCACAGTCAGGGGTCAGGTTTGGATATTGACACTTGGGGTGACCAATTGAAGGTGGACACGCCTCTGAGAACACAGAGGGGTTAAAAGCAGAATTTCCAGGAGGACTCGTCCTTCTTTGGTTCCGGTCATCGCATGGTACGGACCTCCCCCCCAGCCCAGGCTGGGTGGGGGAGGGGAGCCATGCGGCCTGCAGAGGTAGGCCAGGGGGTGAAGGATCGGAACCGAGCTGGGCCAGCTCCTGCGGACGGAAGGGTGGAAAACATCTGGGATGTCTTTGTTCCCCCTCCCCTAAGCTAGAGGGAAAAGAGATAGAGAGCCAGCAGACACCTGGAAGTTTGCTGGCAGAGGAGAAGGAGAAAGGGTGGGGGGGGAAGATGCCCAGCGTGGGAGACTGGAGACGGAGTCCTGGGCTGAGATTTCAGCATCCGGGGAGTCTGGGAATTTTAACCCTTTCCTGTGAAATGAAGGCTTTATGAAATATTACTCCTCCTCAATTTGAAGGAAAGAGAGACAGCCTGGGACCTCAGATGTTCAGAGAAGAAGGTTGGGGGGAGATGATGGAGCAGCTTTTGGCTGGACTCTGCTTGTTTACCATAGACTGAACCACTCCTTCTTTCAAGAGGGACTGCATTTTAGGGGGATGCACAGGTGAGCCAAGAGACCTTCTTCAGCAACTACCAGTTCTGGAATGGACAGAGAGAGCTGAGGAGGGTGTGAGGATGCCCTCCGTCTTCAGAGAAGAAGAGAAGGAGATCTCTGTCCTTGGATCCTCGGCCCCAGGGGAAAATGGGGGGGACTCTAGTCCCAAAATGCGACACTGGACTGTTGTTCCTGGTGGTCCTTGGCAGAGCATCCTTAAAGGGGCCCTATAAGCAGTCTCTGTCCATGCACGGTGGTGAGAGCACTGTGACATGGAGAGGAGAGTGTCACACTGGCCGGTGTGTCTGGGCAGTGCCACGTGTGACATGGAAACACAAGAGGTGGAAGCTGTGTTTCCTGGGGGTCTGTAGTCTCTCTTCCCCGATGGACTCAGTATTGATTATATTGAAGGGTGAAAACTGGATAAAGGATCTAAATGGTTCTCGCTGTGGTTTGTTGGAGTTGGGTGGTGGGAGGAGGAATGTTTTGGAAGGTTTTCATTTTGAACTTTGTGTTGTTTTTTTTCTTTTTCTTCCCCTTTATATTATTAGTAGTGGTGTAATAAAGTCTTTCCTTTGTTATTAAGTTTGGCCTGCTTTGCTCTGTTCTCGACCGCATTTCACAGCAGTTGATTGGTAGGTTGCATTTTCATGGGGCGCTGGCATTGTGCCAGCGTCAAACCATGACATTTTGTTTTATTTTTTGTTGTTGTTGTGGTTTTTGTTGTTTTTTGTTTTGGTTTTTTTTTTATAAATTCTTGCCAATTTAGTTTTTCATACAGTTAGAAAATTGCAAGACAAGTACCCAAAGACCAACTGTGGTTGCAGGTTTTGTGTGTGGCAGTCAATACTTTTCTTCACTACAGGAAGATAAATATTTGATGCAGTTGGAGCACTGGAATTCAATGAGCAGTCTGAATAATAGTTACTGCTATGAACAATAATATCAGTTTATTCTTGAAAGTTGGAAGAGGCCCTTTTCATGATAGAGATGATTTCCACATAAGGAAATAATTTTTTTCTTAAATTAATGAAAAGAATTCACCCCAACTGCTGTTCCAAAGAGGCATTTTCTAGCATGTTTTCTGCAGTAAAAGATACATAAGTGAGTTAGCTCTCTACTCGTGGGCCAATAAAGAATATTTTTTGTTTCTGCTCCTGATACTGTTGTGAATATGTGTGCACTAACCCCTTTTTCCCAGTAAATTTCAGGTGCAGGTTGTGGCAGTATAGATTATGTCCCTTGAATAGTTGAGTACAATTAGTACTTATTTGAAAACCCTACTGTGACATCTGAAATATTTTCTCTTAGTCCTAAGTGACTGGACATGCCCTACTTTTAAGGAGGATGAAATACCTGTGCAGTCTGTTTTCCAGTATTTAGGTAGGAAAAAAACCCATAAGCTCTTCAAGCTATAAATAATTTCTCACTGTAGAGTTTTCATGTATTTTTTTTCCTTGCAAAACACATTGCATATTGACTTACAAGTAAATTTGTGTTAATATACAATATTATATTATATATTATATATTATATATTAAATTATGTTATATATAATATTTATACAATATTTACCACAATTTTAAAAGCTTCTTTATTAATTTGATCTTTTGCTCTAATATATAATCTTATTTTTGTAATATATATATAAAATATTTATAAGTAATGCATCTATCTAAAATTGTATCACCTGATATCTCTAAATTATCACCTGATATTTTTCAATCTGATTTTTAATAATAATTTTAAAGATTACCTATCTTTATTAGGTGTAGACCATTATTAGTCATGAAGGTCCTAAATTTTTCTTTTATTATGTGCCACTTTATATGGCATGCTGTGATACCTTAATTGAATAGGCTAAATAATTTGAGCAGTAATACAGTCTGTGAAACGAAAGTAGCACACCAAAATATTAGTTAATTGATGGGGAGTTAACTCTATCATAATAATTTATACCTAGAAACATAAAGGAAAAGATTACTAGAGGCAGATCAGATTATCTTTTTCTGTACATAACATAATAGTTTGCATTCATCTAGGAAGATATTCCCTAAAGTATCATAGGTACTGAAAGTACACACAGAAACATCAAAGACATTAGAAGTAATTTTTATTGCCCTATAGAAACTGCAGAAAAGAGTAATAGTCAAGTCTTCTAATACCACCTTCATCTTTCAAATAATAGATAACCCATTCTTCTCTTTTGAGAAGCACACTCAGGAGACATGAAAGCTTAAATAAAACATCTTTCCTGCTGACAGAAGTGCTTTCTTGGCATAAAAATCAACCTTAAAAAAGAACATAATGCATTTTATTTCTAATGCATTATGTAGATTCAAATATTAGAGATTGTTACTGAGTTATAAAGTAAAATTAAGAGAAGTGCTATCAATAATAAGAAAAAGCTAACTGGGTGGCTTGAACACAGATCTTTGGCTTAACACTTAAAAGAAAAGGTAACAGCAAATGTAGCAAATATGGATATAAATTATAGGAAGGTTTTTATTAAATGATATATAAATATCCTAAACATTTTCATATCAGTCTGATAAATATGGACTTTTTTTTCACTTAGTGAAGTAGAAGGATAAATGGTGTGTTATTTGTTTGAGCATTTATTGTGTGGAGTGGTTTTTTGATATTTTCCATAGTTTTAACAAACCATGGGCAATGTGATTGACAATATATTTGCTCTGAAAATCTGTTTATTCTTTTAAAGTCTTTTCATTCACCTAAAATTAACCATTTAAAGCAAAAAACAAATGCAGTCCTTGCGCAAAATATTTGACCATCCAAAATGCAAATACAGGCATGAGAAATTGCTGATTACTAAACCAATTTGGCTAATTAGCTTGAATTTCAGAGCAGGATGGGATTCCAGCCAGAGAATTTTGGGACTTAGTATGGCCTCATATATATGTGGTCTCACAGTATGGTTTTTCTGGCTGTTTTACAGAAACGTGCCATAAGCCTGACCTTAGCAATGACAGTTCACCTGATACATCTAAATTATATAAATGTCAGGCCACAGATATCATTGAAATACTGTAAACATATAAATTCAGTTTTTAAGTATGGTTATAATACAACCTTTACAATGTGCATGGTCTCATCTTTCTATACAGCTGATTAGGCACTGAAGTAATCAAGCCTTTTCAAAGATGATAATTTTATCATTTGGAGAAACAATCCCCCATGGATTAACTTTTTTTTTTTTTTTTTAATTTTACCTTATTTCAAGTAATCTTTTCACTGACAATGTCTAATACAGATACTGTTTTCAGCCAAAAGTATGGATATTTGTTTGTAAGAGAGGAAATATTTGTCCTAAGCTGTTCTGGACTGAGTCTTTTTCTGACATTTACTCTTACAGCTGGAGAACATGCCCTTTTAATTTACAAGTACAGATCTAAGCTTAGATAACCAAATGTTATTCAATATTAAAAGAGAGGTGGAAAGCATTTGAATTTCTGGAAATTAATCTGTTCTCATGACTTCATAATAAGATAGGAAATGTGCTGAGAATATTTCAAGTGACTTTCTGAAGTAACTGGAAGTTGTAAAATTCAAATTATTATAGTAATTCAAACTACAGTTGCTCCCAAGGTTAAATCTCATTTAAGACAGAACTTGAAATTTTTAACACATCACTATGTTAGTGCTGAGATTTCTGAGTACTTCTTGTTCTCTTAAACTCATCTGTGGAAGTCAATGCAAACTTTACTCTTTTACATAATGAGGAAGTCAAGGTCAATCTGGAACACTTGACACCACCACTCTAAATGCTTGTTTAAACCTGTTTACAACTTGAGTATTTTCTTGCTGAAAGAATAAAATGCTTAATGTGGTAACTAAATTGGCTGCATGACTTTTATTTCTGGAGCCAGGACCCATAAGCACGTTTCTCCACATATAATTCTCAAGCCTTCTCAACATATAATTCATAATTTCAACAAACACATTCCATCTGTGAGAATGGACCAACAGTAAATGAAAGGCTCAACAGTAATTAATCTTAATTACCTTCTAGTAGAAATCACCACTAGGATGCAAATATTCACATATAAGCCATATTAAGTTTCCTAGTCTGCAGAGAAAAATAGGAAGTTTTACAGTAACGGCCTTTTAATCCTGAAACATTTGTCTGAGCTAAGTCATATGAGTAGTTGTTCTAAATATACTTATTTCTCTCTATCTATCTGGCAGGAAAGTTCGGGTTGTACATCATGTATATGCCTACAGGGTAGCCATGTAAAGCTTAAATCTGCCAGTCTTATAATAGAAATATTTTACGCTATACTAAAATGGACTAATGTTTCTGCAAACTCAAAAAATAATGCATATTACATTCTTTATTGTTAGTATTGTTTTGCAGTTGCTTAAAATTACTTTCAACACATCCATGTCTGTTTAACTTACTTAGATATTTCTATGAGAATTGACACCATGCAATGTGGACTTGCTCAGAGTGGAAAGGTTTTTTTTAGAATACTTTGGATTTGGATAAGGCCAAAGGTGAAACTGAAATGTTTGAATCATTAAAATATTATAATTCATTTAGCAGAGGAAAACAAAAAATGGACTATGCTCAGCTTGCTAGTCTAGACACCTGAGCATTTAGTTTGATCATCATTATGAGACATCATAATAGGCATGGCTATCCATGTGGGTGGGAACAGTTCCTGCTCCCAACCCTCATAAACATCTAGGTAGCACAAAAATGAAAGTAATAATGTCTGAATCATCAGAGGTCTTGTCTCAGATCATAATGCCCAAGCTCCATCATCTTTCCTTCTCCTCTGACTAGTATGGCTGGCTACCTTACTAGGAATTCAGAAATATTTGGCTTTGGATACAGCAGCTGTCATGACCTGACTGGGGCTACACAGCCTATGGGTGCAGAGAGACTCAGCCCTGGATAAACAGGATCCTATGATATATAGGTAGATAGATACCGACAGAGGAGTTTACCTTATAAATTTCTATACTTTTTTTTTCAGAGTAAGCACAGCATGAGAAGTTCTAAGGGAGAAAAAAGTCCTCTTTGGTTAAAACTGAAGTCATTTTTATATCACAGAGACATAAAAAGGCATTGAACAGCCTGCTTTAGCAGCCAGTATCTAATGTTATTTTCTATTTTTCACCTGGGATAACAAATAGATAAAAATATTTCCTCTTCTTGCAGACCAATATTTATGTTTCCAGGCTGTTTTTCTGTTTTTGCAGAAAATTTACAGTTACTGGTAGCTATAGACTCTGACTTTATCAGGATATTTTTCCCTTTTATTTTACTATCTTTCCCCATTTCACGGGATAAATTACCCTTGTAATTCTGTCTTTTTACAATTACCCATGTTATCCCAGGATGTCTCTGGTTTCTAGGTACCCAGCTATCCTTCAAAGATGCCAGCTGCAATTTTCAAGGATGGTTCTGGTTCACATGTCTAGTTCCCAGGCTGGTAGGCATTATCTCTGTTTGTATTTCAGTGGATATTTTCTTCTGGTCAATGACTATTTCCTTCCATTCAGGTCACCTTTCTGACTGCTCACATCCATAGCCTAAAATACTTGGTCAGGTTACACTGAAACAAAGTTATCACCTTTTTTTTCTTACCACCTGTACAGAAGTACTGTGGACTTGTGCACAGATGACAAATAAATCTGTGGGAGAATATAAGACTTTATGAAATTTATGTTCAAAATTGGAGTCTGACTTGGAAAGCCTTAAGCTCTTCTTTCTGCTCAGCAAAGCTGTAAAAGTGTGTTGGCATGGGAAGGGATGTAAAGAATGGTCCATATATGTACATCATTCTAATTTAAGTGGTTCTGAAGAAGATTCATGCCCCAGAAAGACACAATGGAGTTCTGACCAAGAACCTTTATCAGGGGGCAAATGTTTGCTTGACTCATCACAAATTATATTCTTTTCCTATTGTGCTTATGTCAGCCCAGGCTGTACCCATACTCCACTCTTCTTCTTCCCATAGATACAGATAAGGAAGAAAGGAAGAATTGTTATTTCCTCTGGGCCCCTGCACTCTGAGGCAAAATCTGCTCTGTTACGTGAAGAGTCCTCAGTCCTTACTTTCAGATGATAAAGCAAACACATTTCAACAACCAGAAGGATCAAAGAGCCTTAACAGGTTCTGAGCCTGTGAGCAGAGACAGGAACCTGGCACAGCTTTGTTCTGAGGGAACAGTCAGAGAGGCAGGACGAAGTCTTGTAGGGCAGGCATCATCTCTCATGATAATGAGAGACACTTACTGTCTCTCCTGTGAGATAGGATACTAAGACTGGAAACTGACAGTGAAGGAAAATTGCAAGTGAAGGAACTGCAGGGCCAGACTAGGACAAGCAAAGTTGTGTGTTGTTTACTGCCTTCCTTCTCTTTCTCTGCATCTCCAGCCATCCTCTTCTTTCTGTTCAGCACCTACAGCTCACCCAGAGTCAAGCAGAGCTGGAGACAGGAGGAGCTGTCACATTTGCAAAGTGGAGCAGCAAGCAGTCTCTTGGTCTCTTCCAGGGCATTTCACCCAGCAGAGCTCCACAGAACCCCGAGAAGGGAGAACTCCAGGCTGTAGTGGCAGCCACCAGTCATGGGCACTACCCAGGGGCACACACTCTCTGCTATTGTACCTCTGGTGTGGACACGTGCACCTCTGCTGCAAAAGCAGAATCACTGACACATATCTATTGTCTGTCCTAAAGGTACACACTACTGCTTCAAAAGGAATAGACAGATACAGGCAGAAGGTGATAAAAGTCAACAACTCCTTTTAGTAAAGCAAAAGACCCAACAATCAAAAAGAATTCTGATTTTCCAACAGATGCCCCAGGAGCAGTCATATGCAAAAATGCTGCTCCTAAGCTGGGGAGAGGTATCCTCATGGTTCTGGGCAGTTTTTGGGCAGAATTAGCAGAGCTGTTTCACCAAGCCATCACCTGCCCCTGTATGTAACCAGCCATCACCTACCCAGTCCCATCCTCAACACTGCTGCTGCTCTCTGCTTCACCAGTGGACAGTGCCTGTGTGTTTCAGAGACACTTGAAAGTCTTCAGTGTGCTGGGAAGAGAGAGAAAAGGTGACTTGGGGCTCACAGAGCTCTTTGTCTGCCCTTCTCCATGTACAGACCACCAAAAATAGTGGAGGGAGTGAGAAGCTCCTAGCTCCTTGGGAAAGAGCTAGGCCACCACAATGATGTGAGCGTTCCACCCATCTCTACTCCTCCGCCAGATGATTTGGCAGCTCAGCATCAGATGTGTGGCTTCTCACTTACCACATTTCTCCCCCTTTTTTCGTTTGCTGCGGACCTTTCTTTACTCTTGAAAATTAGAGGCAGGAGCAATGGCCACAGGACAGATTTTGACAGTCAAACGTCAATGTACATAAATCCTCCATGACAATACCAATATATTACATTCCCTAATATACTTTCAAGGACTTGATCCTGAAATTACTAGCACTCTGTGTCAGTTAGTTCATATATCCAGTAACTATTGCCTTTTACACATGTAAAAATTGGATTGACTTTTTTTCCCTGATTGGAAAGGTATGCTGGGGCAAAAAATATGGATGCATATTGATTTTTTCAGAGGTCACAAAGAAATCTATTAGGTTGCTCTCAGTAATCTTTTCTTCCAAAATAATCTTCCACTTTTTTTTATAGTAAGGCTGCAACTTTTGTTGCTGAACTGTGTCTGTACTGCAAAGCACATTGTAATTACAAGATCTTGAAAAATAAATGACAGCTGTATTAGAAGATCAGCAAATTGCTCTTCTAACAACTTCTGTGTCATTTCCATTGATGTACCAATTTTTGACAGAAAAATCTCACATATCATCCTGGTTAGAGAATCAAGATGCTGACGGCAGTTTATTTACAGAACAAGAGTGTGAGGGGCACTAACTTCCTTATGACATTAGAATATCAAGATCAAAGTACAGATCTTTCTTTTTGGAAGCCTTGAAAGACTGTTATTCACATCCTAATATTGATCTTGTAGGTCTAGGCCTGTTTACTTAAAGAAAGATTTCATTTTTAAACAAACATGAACCTAATAACCTATTTGTCATTCTCTTTTCCCTTCTTCAGGTTCTCTGAAGAAAAAAAGAACCAAAACAGTTTTTTTTTTAAGTACATGTTTTAGTTTAGATTGAAAGAGGATGTTATGTCAATCCCATGCAAACTGATAGTTCATTGGTTGTTTTATTACATGGAAAAATAAAGCCATTTTTTGTTACGAGAAGTGTCTAGACTTAGCTACTCTGTAAATATTTCTTCTCAGTTACAAGCAGTCATCAGGATTGTTCTCACTGACTTATTTTAGTATTTTAAGGATCAAGAGATTGGCAGTAATGTCTGCCCTTTCCTAGTGGTATTTATTTATCCAAACTGAGGAAATGAGCAAATTACGAAAAACTCTCTACTATCTCTCAGCTCATACTCATTGTTTTCTTACTTCAGAAGTCGTGATATGCAGTGAAACAATCAAAGCTTTTGAGTTCGGAAGTTCCTTGCATCTATCAGTAAATCCTGTCCATAGGTAACTTTGAACTTTAGTGACCTGGAAATGGAAACTCTGCTTAAAGGAAGCAGACATGCATAATTCTCCTTAACCTGACATGCTGCACAGTGTCTTCTACCATTTAGTTGGTTCAGAGTGAATGGGTTTCTGCCAGTGATTTGGCATAAATCTGAAGATGCTACTACAGATATATCAAATGAATGATGGTAAAATTCATAGACTGGTTTAGCAACTGCAAATCAAATGGAAGATTTACTTTTAATACTTTTGAATATTGATATGTTTTATTTGGTCCTAGCTAAAACAAACAAAAAAAAAGCCAAAACCAAAAAAAATCCAAACAACACAAACCTAACAAATGAAGACATTAAATAAAACCAACAAACAAACAAACAAACCAAAAATTATAACAAAACCAAAATAGGTAAAGGCAACCAAAGAAAGACAAGGAAGAGAGGGTCTTTTCTTCATTTAGAAAAGACTCAAAGCAGAAATAATGGTGGCAACAATGACGGATTTGTGATTATGGAAGAAGTGGTGTGATCTGAGTTTCTACAAAAATATCTCCCTTTGAGCACTACATTTATATGCATGAGCACTATTTTATTTTCAGAAGCAGACAGGTGTCTAATAGGACATTTTAATAATTTCTAAGAATATGAATCCTGCAACTGATTGAATGTAAAACTTTTTATATAGTTAGCACTGTAGTATGCCAGTAAAATGAATAGGAAACATGAATTTTAAAAATACAGGAGTGACTATGAATTTATTTGAACAAGATCCCAATGCTAAGCAAACTAGGGAAAATAAACCCTTTGCAAATATACACATGAAGAAAACTGTTATCAGTTCAACCACCCTCTCCATATGCTTTACTTTTCATACAGATATCTTTCAAACACACATAACATATAATTGTGGACTACTAATTGCTCATTTGCAAAACTGTCATTTCAATAGCTCTTTAATACTGATATCTCACACAAACCTATCAATGAGAAGAGATGCAGTAGTGCTCTTATATTTTGTATCTGAAAAATAATACTTTTAATATGACTCATCAAAATGGCAGACATCTAGTTTTCTATGATATCTTTACTGTTTTAAGGAAACCAAATAGATTTGATAAATGACTGATGAGCAGCAGAATCTTGCACAAATGGGACGACCATAAGATTAGGCACTGAGAGAAAGTATGACAGAATGTAGCACCAGAAATGTCCCATTTTTCTTCTTGTCCAGACAAAGCAACCTCAGCCACTCCTCATAAGACTTCTCTAGACACTTGACCGGATTCTTCACTCTTCTGTGAGCAATTGTGTATGTTTGACAAGTTAAAAACAAACGTGTTTTACATACAAGCTTTGTGACAGATCAGTGCCTCATTTTGCATTACTACTCCTTGTGAAATAAAAGGCCTGTGATATTTTTTTAATAATTTTAAAATTATTTATTAGTTTTAAAACCCTTAAAATTAAAACAAAACAAAACAAAACAAGACCAACAACAAAATCCCCAAACAAACAAAAATAGCAAAATCTTCAACTTACAAAATCTGATACTACATTATGAGGTAGACACAGAAATTAAACCAAAAATTAGCTGTGATTCTAGTACAGGTATCAGTTTTTTATTTATTTCCTTCAGTAAGCAAACTCTTAGGTCATATTTTTGATAGAATTAAGATTCCGTTTGGTTCTGCATAAAAATAAGTTTCACTCCACATATGTTTGTAATTCTAAAAAATAATTTTAAACTATTTATTAGTACTTACATAGAATTTAGCACAATGTATGTAGTTCATTAACAAAGGTTATGACAGACAGAGACTTTTCTGGTTGACAATGTGTTAGAAATAGCCCCAAAATATCAGTGGCTGGAATGAGAAGGGCAAGCTTTATTACTTTTTTATATCCACATATGCCTCATTCTTCTTGGTTTTCTCTGTGCATCAGAGCAGCCTGTTAATAATTGGTTTTCTTTTCCTCTCACACAATGCAAGACTGTAGGTTAAGCCATTGGACTTGCTACAGAAACATTTTATTGATGTCCCTTGAAGTAAAATGCCTTCTTCTCACATCATAACCAAGAACAAAACAGAAAAATGAAAAAATAGAATTCAATATATTTTTTTATTTGTAACATTTCTTATTCATTTATATTTTCAAGATATCTCTTATTACTTTAAAGAGTTTGGCTGCTGCAAAACTAAGTGCTTCATCAGTTACCAAATAGTTTTGATTCTGTATTGCCTGGAAAAAATTATTATGTTCATAGAATCCTATAATCAGAGACTGGTTTGAGTTGGAAGAGACTTATAAAGATGATCAAGTTCCAGCCCTCCCTCCACAGGCACGGACACCTTCAAAAACACCAAGTCATTTGTAGGCCACCAAACCTTGACTTCAACACTTCCAGGGTTGAGGCATCCACAATTTCTCTGGGCATCCTGTTCCTGTGCCTCACCACCCTCACCCTCAGTAAAGATTTTTTTCCTAATATCTAATCTAAATATACTGTCTTTCAGCTTAAAACCATTCCCCCATGTTCTAGCACTACATATTTTTGTAAAATATCTCTCTCCAGTCTCAGCCTGCTCTCACCAATCAGGGAAGAAAGACATATTTTTTTCATATTTCCTAAGAGAGTAACTATTACATGTGATGTAATATTTCTACTATTGTCCATGATGTAACATTTGCTCCAAAATACATTTTCAAGTTCAAAGACCACCACGTGAGTGCAATGTATTGATAGGACTATACATCTACCAAGTATCAACCTTACTGCACTATTTTCCCATACAGAAAGCTTTGTATATGTATATTTATATGAATACACACACTCACACACACACACACACACTAACACACACACACACACACACACACACAAATAACAAACAGATACAAGCACAGTATGCATATTAAAAATATTCAGTATGATGGGGGGAAAACAAGAATGAAAACCCCATAGAATAGGGCAGCTTCAATTATCAGTTCACAATATGTGAAAAGTGCAGCTCTATCACTTCACTGAGCGGGCCTCAAAGATCCCCAGGGTCAGGTTTGTTCACTGGATGGTTTCTAAGGTTTAGATTGTATTTGGCATTTTAGCAATCAGAAATTGATCTCTACCACTCTTTCCATCATGTTTTGGACCAGAAGACTCAAGCTGCTGCAAGTAATAGAGCTGTATCGGCAGACCTACTTGGTAAAGTCTGTATAGCCTCTTTCTTCCCTGTACCTGGCCCAGCTAGGGCTATTTCTGCCTATTGATTCCTTTCATAAGCAGCATATTTCATCAAAATCATCCGCACACATGAAATTGGTACAACACATGAGGAACATTTATTGTGGAGTCTATTATTGTCCCAGCTTAGTGAACCATCAAGAATGAAGTGAATCACTGAAGCAAAGCGAGTTGAACTACGAACTCCTGAAATTAGTAAAATATGAAAGTATGTTTAGGCTGAGGGATTTTTATTTAATTTTTCTAGAAATCCTCTCTTTTGTGATGCCTCTAATAGGAAATAAGTTTTCTGCATTTTCCTCTCTTTTGCCTTATCTTCATATTTCAACTTCAGCAGTGCTCGCATATTTAGGACTTTCTTCAAACCCTATTACAGAGCGTCTGCTCTGTTTTGATGCATGCAGTGTTCTTTTGATTATCAAGAAGAGGTGGGATGGGCCAGTGCTTAGTCGTGTTCACTTTAGGGAGTTGGCTACCATGGCAGTGTGGAGGCTGGAGGCTCCAGGAGGAAGAGGCAACTCCCCATAAGGTTTGCCAAGGGCAGGCACTGGCAGTGAGGGCTGTCTTATTGCCCCAGGCAAGATCAAGTCATCTGGGAAGTAAGGGCAGCCACAGTTCTGGGAATTGTGCACTTTCATGGGAATGAGGATAGACCAAAGCCAGTCAGAGACATGGGCCTGCTGATGGGGGATCAGGCTAATGGCAGACCAAAGCAATGTCTCGGACCTGGCAGGGGTGGGGATTCAGGTGGATACTGTGCACGGAAGCTTCAGCTTGAAAACATCTCTCACATCTGGATAGGAAGCCCCTCTGAGTCTCTCTAGCAGAGATATTTGGGTAAGTTAGAAACACCTTCCACTGCTGTCTTTTGAGGTGACCAGTGATATGACAGTGATATAGACACTCTAGCTTGGTACTGAACCCAAACAGCTGTAACCTGGGGAGGAGAGGACCCAGGGGCATAAGGCTGACCCACATTCCTAGCAAAATTAAACCATCATGTTTTTATACATAGGCTGACCACAGAGAGGCTGGAATCAGAAATTCCACATGATCAAATGAGTTTAAGATGACTGCAGCCTCTAACGGCTGCATTAAAAAAGAAAACTTTCTAAAGCAGTAAAAGCTTAAATTATATATAAACTCCACAGCATCCAATACGTAAATATATAAAACTCTATTTAGCACTCACCATGAGCTAATTTAGTAGAATTTACCATAAAGCTGATAAACAAGGTCAGAAGTAATTTACAAAGGACTTGAGTGTGAAAGGCAAAACATATATGGCTGGAAAGGTGAAGCAAACTGCCTGTGGTATTAGATGTAGCTGACAGATCAGAAAAAGATCCCATGTGAAATGAGATAAACAAATAATTTTTGTCATGGTGAAAGAAGTGTTTAGAGAAGGCAGTAGGTGTGCTTGCTATACTTTGAACAAAGATGAGAAAGGCAGAAGGATTTTCCTAAGCAGACACCCACTTTCTCACTTTCAGTGTTCAAAACAATGTGTGGATACCAGGAATTTCTCATGCATTGTAAACAGGGAAAAGGTACTTTAACTCTGCCTCAGAGCTTTTTGCTAGTAATATAAATGCCAAAGGCTGTAAGTGTAGAAGAGTAGTACAGAAACATTGAGTTTCACAAAGGGAAACATATTGGAAAAAAAACACCTGAATTTAAGGTATTTTGTCTAAGACAGGGCAGAAAGTATCATATAGGTAGTGTGGAGATGCCACAGATGAACTCAAAAAATTTAAGCTGAAGGGTAAAAAGGCCATGAGGAACATTGTAAAAAACCCCTCCATCAGGAAAGAAATAGGGAAAAATCATCCTCTGTGCAGCAATCTGAATCAAAAGCAATCAGGAAATGCAAGCACTTGCCAATCAGTAAAGTGCAGTTGAACAGTGAAAGAGAACTTCTGGCAGGTAAATGCTTCAGCCTCATCTACAGGGACTTACTAACCTCACATCAAGCTCTTCCACCCTTCCTCAATGCCGAGCATTATTCTCCACTACAAATAAAGCATGACTCTTTGTGGGTCAGAATGGCAGAATGGGAATCTGAATGATTTGTGACGCTGAAACAAAGAGCACTTTATCCTAGTCACTGGTAGAAATACTGTTCAAGTAATCATGGTTTGTTGCAAGAAAAATCAGGTGAGATCACATTGATCAGATTTAAATGTAAGCTTTTCAAAGTTAGATGCCTATTGTTAGTGACTTACTGGAGGTGTCTTCACAGATGATATAGAAAAGCAGGCATCTCCAGAGGGTGATTCTTTCACCTGCTTTAGACATCGACATTAGAGCAGATTTATCACTCTCTGATAATGCCAAATCTTCTCCATTGACTCTAGAAAGAAAGTGTGTGATAACTGTAAACTAAAATTAATGACTTTTAGATGTTCTAAACTTAGTGACATGACTCCTACATTAGATTAACAAATTAAAAAGATAGAAATTTTGTCCTGTCCCTCTGCACATAAAGTAAGTTAAGACTTCTCTTTCTTCGTGTCTTTTCAAAACTTTCTTCTTTTTTTTTTTTTTTTTTTTGGGAATTGGGGTGGGAGCAGAAAGGATGGGAATTCCATTTCTCCCATGAATTTAAGATACCTTACATATGACAGCAGCATTGTTACTAAAAATATTGCTCATTCAGGAATCATCTTTTGTTTGGCTTGCATGGTTAAATAGTGATACAAGAAAATTTTCTAGATGCTTAAATGCATATATTTCTACATTTGTCTGCAAGTTATCTGTAGCAATGTTTCTAATTGGATTGTCAATTTAGGGCAAATCTGACAATGGTTTTCTCTTTTATTTACATAGCTAACTAAATAAATTTAAAAAGTAGAATTCAATTCTGTGCTGCAAGATGGATTGGCCCTGACTCATATATACAGTGTTAATAAAGAACCTTATCAAGAGCATATCTGTACAGCAGGGAGTTCTAGCTGCAGCAATGCAAACCAGAGCCTTGGGAGAGCTAATATTTAACTAAGCAGTAATCCAATACTAGAACTTATTCCCAGAAGCTTCTTTTAATTACAAGTACAGACCTGAAGTTCCTACTGGTTTCATGAAATGAAGCATCTGTTGGAAGAGAGATCTAAATAAGTGCTTTCAGTGATAGAAAACTTCTATTCCGAGCTTTAAAAGCAGGAAAGTGACAGGATATAAGCCTTCAAATATTCGGTCTCTCATAGTAATGTTTGGTTTATTTGATGACTGATCATGTTTTCTGCACACTTGTTAGGCTCATTTGGTTTATTAGCCTTTCTCATATTCAGTGAAAGACTAATAAAAAATAAATATGCTCTGGTAGTATTGTGGTATTTATTTGCATTTCACATTTTTGTTCACATTGCTATGTATATTATCTGAATAACCCCTAAGATTTCAAATAGAACAAACTGTTTTAAAATACCATAATTTTCATCCACAGAGTTCAAAATACCTTTTAAGAGGTAAAATCATTGTCAGTTTGGCAAAACTTTCCACACTGAGACCTTATGTGACTTTTCCAGAGTTAGTAATACCATCAACAATGTCAATGGCCTCTCAGTGAAAGTGAATCCACTGAGGGAAACACGCTGTAGTCCAGATGAGCTGTTCATTGAGTGCCTCCTCTGCATTAGAAATGCCAGGAGTGGCCTGTTATGCATTTGTCTAAGGATACATCTATGAATGTGAATGAATGCTGTACAGTAATAAATATTATGCATGCATAACATTAATTGCCATCATGGAAGTCATTTCAGATAGACATACACTGGAACCATGGTGCGGATCTGAGTCTTTTGTAAATTTTATTCAAACATGTAGTGTGTGCTGCATACAAGGTTTTTTTGTTGGTGGAGATTTTTTGTGGGTTTTTTTTTTTTTGTTGGGTTTTTTTTAGCTTAATGTGCTAGTTTCTGCTAAAGCTTCTTACAAAACAAAGAACAAAACCAGAAATGCCTAGGGAGAGGAACAACAGCCAGAAGGTGAGACAAAGACAGAGCATGAGAAGTAATCTCAGTTGGCAGGTCCAGCCAGCCACAACAGAGTGATAGTGTGGGAATTTGTTGAGAGAGATTTTCAGGACAGCACTGTCCGCACACAAACCAAGGTACACATTACGCAGTTCATAACACAGCCTTCTGCATTACTGCTACTCTAAAATGCCTGTGCATGGCAGAAATAGTTTGCCCTCATATCATTTGTTGTTCTGTCTAAACTGTACCCAGCCATTTTTATACACTTAAAATTGGCTGAAAGGACTGTGCTTTTAAAAATTTTCAAGATGGTATATAAATCTAGCAATCTAGTTACCTAGATTGTTATACATATCTAGACACAATATAGACTTAAGTTATCACCATTTGTCAGACATGAACTTCCAAGAATAACATTCTCACAGAAATATTTTCATTTGTCTTACATTTGACTGTATAAAAAGCAAAGCAAAATGATTGAGGAGTAACAGATAGATGATTTACAGAAGTGAATGTTGTGCATGTGTTATTGTTCAGCATGCCAGAAAGCTGCTTCTGTACCAAATTGGACTTGGATTTACTTCAATTTGCAGACATCTATGTGCTTATTCTGTGCACTTTGGCCCACCTCCTAAAGGCAGTTTGAGGGCCTAAATTCATTGAAAGAAATGGAAGCTAGGTGCACAAATACCTTTGAGAACCTAGCCTTGTCTAATTATATCCTATGAAAACTCTGAAGTTATAACCATACTAGAGAATTGATCAATGCCAGGCAGCATTCCCAGGTATTGAAAGAGTTTATACTATTAAATTTTTAAGATAGTTGCCAGCATGATTTTATCTTGTGCCAAAGGATTCTTGGCTGAGGCTCATTGGTTTGCATGGAAGTGGAATAATTCTCAGTATGCAGCTTGGAGATATGCACCTTGTTCTGTTGTGTAAGAGTTCATTAGTGGGGATATAGGATCTTTCAAGCCAATTGTCCATAGTTCCAGAAAGTAGTCCTGCACATGTTTTATAGAAACAGTATGAATGGCTCTGGGAGAAATTAAAAAGTAGAGCTGAAGGCTTAGGTTGGCCTTTGAAAGAGCGGAATTTCCTAAAAGCTAGAAAATTCACAGCCTCAACTCAACAGGAAGTCAAGAAAGACAGGAAAGCAAAAAAGACAGATTGGGAAAAGTCATGTGCACCCCCTATTAAATATTTTGTGGCAAAATACAAATCCACTCAAATTCATTGTTAGCTTACAGATACTTGAGTGATAATAATGAAAGAGTGCGTGCCTTTCAGGAGGGCACTGAAATATGATAATATATTTTGGCAATTTATATATATATATATATATATTTAATAGGGTTAGGGGGAATACTACACAGTACTGTGAATTACAAAATCTTACCAGACAAATTTTGGTTGCACTTTGGAATCTGGTCACTTATTAGCCTATTCCGTGCATAAATATCGTGCTGCACTATAGAAAAAAAAAAAAAAATCAAATAGTGATCCATATTGCCCTCAACAAGGAAAACCCCAAACAAATAAAAAATAAAGGACACGTTAGTTTGAATTTTTGCTCCTGATATTTCAATCCTGGAACAGATTCTATTAAAACATGTTCTTTACTCTTGAAATACTCTGATGAATATACCCCCTCTGTGTTTTTTCTAGGTTTTTTATGGCATGTTCTTTTGTCTTGCTTTGATTATTTGTTTTTGATTATTTATTATGTATGCTAAACAGAAAATTAATTTTGAATGTATGCAACTGTTTTTACTGAGATTGTTTAACTGGTGTACCTTTTTTTAAAATAAAATTGCACATAGAATAAATATATATTTATTGCCAAATTCAATTATATTCTTTTATTTGCTTTTAGTTGGTAGTTTGGAATTTTTTTTCCCATGATAATATTTTTTTGAGTGTATTAAAGACATAAAATCTTGTGTTCTATAGGTTAGAATATTTTCCATTTTACATCTTTGCTGCAGGTAGAAATTTCTAGACCAATGAATGTGGGAAATATGGACTTCTACTGCAATATTCCCCAAATTTTTTCCCCTTTTTCTCAGAATTCAAGAAATTAAAGGCATGATACCACTGAAATTAATACCAGATATTTAATTTATGTTACATGCCTTGTATATATTTGTTTTGTAACAATCCATCAATAAGCAAAATTTTACAATAAAACATGTACATTGTGTTTTCAAAACAGGTTTTAAAGCTCTTGGGAGAAAATAAAAAAAAAAAAACATAGAAAGAAAATAAAAATCTAAAGCCTTTCTGCTCTTTCTTTCAGGAAAGAGCTTGCAAGACTGAGATCTCTTCCAGAGAAATTCTAGGATCCTCTGAATGCTGCTTTAAGGAAATACTTTTACCTGCTATAATTTTGAGAGTTCCAAGTATTGTTCCAATTTTTCAAAATATCTGTGTACTTTATTATTAACTTCTTAAGAACATGTTGCCTTACAAGATTGTTTTACTATGTGTTTTTAACTGAAAAACAATCTTTTTAAATTCAAATATTGCTTACCAATAATTCAAGATTTGCTTATTTCTACTGTAGTAACCTTTCCATGATTACACTAATATTACCCCAAGACCAATACACTTTTGGAAAGTTTATTAAATCTCTTTGATAAGAGTGTTTAAACATGAGAATATTAATGTAATTTTTTTCCGAAGATATTCACAGAACATATATTTTTCTTCAAAAGGATTGCTTTTATTATGATTAAAAAGGAAAGGTCTCTCCATAGCCATTCACAATGTTTTAAGGCCCTTTTGACAGTGCATGAAACAGTACAACAGGTCAAAGATATCCATGATACAACCCCTCTCCCTTGCTCAGGTAAAGACTATTTAAGTCATGATAAATATACAGTTAAAATTAGGTTGCACTGTAAAAACTTATGACACTTCTGTATCCTGTTCTGTACCCTGTGATTTCTGTTCTTATTTGGCTTCAGTCACTTTATCTTTTATATTTATACAAAGCATATTTATGAGGAAGGAGTTTATCCCTTTGTGGTAACTGACTTTACAAACTGTTTTCTCAGTTTGTTGTAGGAATTTATTAGCTGCTCCACCACTTATGTGGTGTTGCCTGCTTGGCAAATTTTCCATTGTTTTCTATCTTTTGTCAAGAATATGAAACAATCAAGGATATCAATGCTAAAAAAAAAAGAAAAAAGATACTTTTATGTCCAATTGCTATTCTCTAGATCCCAGGAAAAGTAATTTAACTTTCTGTGTTTAATGTGGCAATGACCCAGGAGCTTGGTGAGCCTGACAGCCTTGGCAGGCATTCTTGACAGCTTGTCAGGCCTGAGGCTACTGCATGTTGTCTTTCCTCTCAATAATTAATAATTAATTAGAGTCCATGTTTTTTTAATGATGGACTGATTTAAATGTACTGGTTTTCGGGGGGTTGTATTTTTTTAAATGTTCATTTTTTAAAAGAAAGAGAGACAAGTAAGAGGAATGATGTATATGCCTTCAAACAAGTCAAACAATCACTAGAGGAATAAAGACCTAGCATACACATACATTTATCTGTGTATATAAGGACGTATTTGCACACAAAGCATCTAGTCTCTACTGGCCAAACACAAGTGACTAAATACCTTTTTGCAAACCCAGAAAATCAAACATTGCCTGAAGCACCTCATTTATGGATTTACCATGCACACAAAGCACTAATCCCAAAGCTGTATTTTTTTTTGTCTTAATCAGTTGATATGTTATGCGGAAGTGTAGGAAAATTGTGGTCCTAATTTTCAAAGACACTACAAGGAGCCACAGAACCGACAAGGGAGAAGAAAAGGAAACTATTGTTAATTTATGTGAATCCAGATATCTCCTATTATACTTCACTTCCATGTATATTACATAATAAACCTTACATAGCATATATTACACATTATGCACTATGCCATGTATACTGTATATTTTATGTTGTATACTATATATTATCTCTATTTTTACTCTCTAAAATTCCCCTCATTTTACTTTTTGTTTTCTTGCAGAGGCCCAAGTTCAGTGAAGACTCCTGATGTTGCTGAACTAGAGGAAGAAGTCCACAACTGCCCCTTGAAGTGCAATCTCCAACCTTAAAGTGAACATCCATGTTCCACACTCAGTGCCTAGAGAACACCTTTCAGAACAAAAGATGAGTCCAAATATCCACCAGTGTTGGAGTCCCTTCCTTTGTAGATATTAGATGCTTTGTTGCCAAAACTGTCTCTCTATTGTCAGGACTTGGAAACTGATCGTGCATAAGGGTATCTGCATAAGACAAAACACCAGCTTGGTTTCCAGGAACAGCTCATCCACAGAAAAACAAAGGTTCTTCCAGGGTGTTGCTGTTCTCTTGTATGTAGGTAATAAAATACCAACAGAGAAGAAGTGATTTCACACTATGCATGACAGCTCCATACCCAGCTGTAGTCCTTGTTATACTAAGCCTCCCTGAGTGAAATTCTATTTAGTCCAGTAAATGCAATTGTCTTTCTACGATTCTCAGGAAAAAAAAAAAAAAAATCAGCAGTATTCATCCATAAGTTTATTAACTTTTAAACCGTTGCACTTTATTGTAACTATTTAACATTTGTGAAAGCTTTGTTTAACTGATACTAGTAAATAGCACTATATATGTACATCATCTTCCAAGCCTTCAGACTTGACATTAGTGTCAGCAATATCCACCTGGGTGGATAAGAAAGGATAGCCCAACAACAAACTGGGACATTTCTACATACGTACAGTCTGTAACTTGAGAATAACAGTATTAAACATAAGGGAATATTCTAACAGAAAAGTTCAACATGGGAGTATAGTCATTGTCTTTTAGATTATTTTTGGTTCTCTTCTCACAATTGCCAAGCAGTAAATACTATAAGATTTTGATGGTGTGGAAGTTGTGTTCTCTTAGTTATTTGGAGAGGCATCCAACAAGAAGGAAAATGTACAACATCACAGTATTATCCATATTTTCTGATTAACTGAATTCAGTTGCTGAATCTGAATTTCATTTGGGGACACTCAGTTGATGGAATGAGATTTTTGATGCAAATTAATTACTGGTAGGACCAGCCTAACATGTTTGCCATTTCATGTGGAAATAAATTGTCAGTTTCCAATACCTTCCTACAATCACTATTTGGTGAAATGATGGTACAACAGAAAGGATCAGAGATGCCATTTTCTGACAAAAAGATGGGAATAGGTCTTGACAGTTTGACTGCCTTATTTCTGTCCAAAGGCAGTAGCAACTGTGCCAATGTTGTTCTGGACAGTTGCTTTTATCAAACTGTTCACAAAACTTCCAGTGATGTGGATCAGACACTGACTCTAGATGATCTGTTTGACTGCTCCACTCTTCTTACTGCTAGGAGAGATTTTTGTTTGAGTGCAACCTAAATCGGCCTTTCATATAATTCCTTAAATTGTTGTCACCGTGATATAAGAAAAATAGATCAAAATATCTCAGAGAAAATGCTTTCCTGCATCTTTAGCCAACATTATCTAGAACTTCTTGAAAAAATGGTGGGACATTATTTTTAAAATCTTAGTGCCTGCATTTGTACATATGCTGGAAGCTGCAATACCTGGATTATGTAACTGCTGACATGATGGTCTTTTATAGATCCTATGTATTATACTGTATACATATATCCATTTCAATGCAAAATAATAATAAAATACACACAGTTTTTATAGCCCAAGGGGTAAGTCGTATCTGGCAGATTAATTAATTGAATAGTAATCCAGGAGGAAATGTCTTTCAGTAGAGGCAGTGGAACACTCCCTTTCCAATTGATCATATTTAGTTAAGAGGATTGGCAGTAGTTTGTAATTCACTCAGGTGCTGCTTTGGGCAGGGTCTGTGTTACTTAATCTAGTAGCTCTTTTTTCAGCTTTGATGTTGATAAAGGCCCCTGAAACTCATCTTCCTTAATTGTATTATAATGGAAAGAGTGCCCTAGGGACAATAACAAGGAGCAAACCCCAAAAGACTGAATTCATTTGCTACAAGAAGAATGTGTTAGGCTGTGTGATAAAAGCTCATCTGAACACCCCCGGAGAGAGACAATAGCAGGTGAAGACTTAAAAAATACCCTTCCAGGTTACTGCCAGGCCCATCAGTTGAGCCATCAGCCTATCAAAAAAAAAAAAAAAAAAAAAAAAATCCACACTTCTACACAGGATCAGAGGGATTCAATGGCAGATGTGAAAAATCCAAACTAAAGAAACTAAAGACTCAGAGGAACAGATAGTGTATCTGAACTTTTCTTAGGGCTACCTCAGGAGAGTGCTAAACCCAGTGTCCAGAGATGAAATTCATTAAGATATGTGAACAGTGCACCTTTTTGACTGAGAAGCGTTATTGCTAAGAAGTATGGGACACATTCTGTGATACAGGAGAATAGCATTTTGGGATGGATAGAGCTTCTTAAGGGATGTTTAGAAGAGAAAAGAAAGGCAGAAAAGGGGTGGATCTAGTTAATCTGAGGAGCAATGAGTATTGGAAAATAGATGGATGAAGGGACAGAAATGTTTTGTCATATGCAAGTAGTTTACAAGTCAGTAAACTTGTCTGCAAGGGAACAGTGCAGTCTGCCCTATTTTCTTATTAAACTCCATTTCTAAATAATTTCCTGAGTGTGGGACTCTCTATTTGATATGCATGTGTGGATGAGTTCTGAGTACCAGCAGGTGGAGGAGGACCTCAGGTCACACGGTTCCGTGAATGCAGTAATGGAACAAATATGTATGAGTTCTAGCATAGTGAGTTGAATCTAGCCAGCAGCTGAACTTCCACCCTATAATCTCTCATGCTCCTCTCCCACAAGATGGGGAGAAAATTAAAGGAAGGTGAAAAGACTTGTGGACTGAGATAATGAAAATTTAACAAGGAAGGCAAAAGATGTGTGTGAGAATGTAACTAGAGGAATGAATTCACTGCTTCTCAACAAGAAGCATGTATCCAGCCAGTTCCTGGAAAGCAGGGCCTCAGAATTCCTAATGGTTACTTGGAAGCGAAATGTACTCCTTTCTTTGCGCTCTTGATTGCTGAACATGTTGTCATATGGTACAAAGTATCTGTCTAGTCAGTTTGGGCTGTCCTAGTACTGCAGTCCTAGTACTGTCCCTATTTAACATTTTTAATGTCTCTTCAACTAGTAGAAATCTACTTCTGTTTTTAAATATAGGTCTGGTCATATACAAGGTAAAGTGGGAGTAAGCTTCTCATACAGGACATTGACCCTAAATGTCCTCAGACTATTAATTTGTAGAAAAGCAAGCATGGAGAGTGTCTGATTCCTCATTTGGCTTTTCCACCTCTCTTCTAAATATATGACTCCTGGCTTCAATAGAAAGGGAATGAAAATAAGAGAGCTCATCTCCTCCATTCTGAAATCTGAGGGGTTCCCATACTCTTCATTATGCTAAAAAAAACTTCACGGGTTGACATAGGGTGTCTGTAATTAATGAACAAAATAGATAAAACAAAAGTCTCATTAGAAAGGTGAAAATGCCTGACTTTAAAACAAAACAGACATGAGGCTTTGGCGACAGGAGTGATCCAGCACCTAGCAGATCAGTTAGCGTGTCAGGTGCAATATTAATAAAAGGCAGAAGAGGACCCAGAGCTCTGTGAGTCTTGCCATCAGTTCTCTGGATTGTGCTGGATATTGATCATAAATAAGTAATCATTCCATTCTGCTGTTGATTAAAATGTTAGTAAAAATACAAAGTTACAGGACCAGAATCTAAAACCATACCATAGTTATGAAAAATCCATAAAAGGGGTCAAAACATTTTTCTTCCTGCTTAGTCCTTCTTAGATTAATACAACCTTCTTGTCACATGGATTTTCAAAAGGATAATATGTCTGAAAGATGGTATTTTAAGTTTCCATCTGCAAGTGACAAATCATTTTTCTTGAGCGTTTGTATTATATTGTATATATATTTGTTTTCACTTTCTGTGGTGTAAGAGCAAACATGTACAGCAAAGTTTATATAAATCATACAAAAGCTTACTTATATAAAAATTTAAAGGAGGTAAAAATTACTTTTTTTCTTAATTTTGAATTTCTGGACCAGATTTAGTGTTCACTTTATTTCCTTTTTCAACAAACCAAAAACTAAAAAGTAAAGAAGGTTTCTTAGTTCTACTGAAGTACTTTTTCTCTCTCTAGGCTCAGAATATCTTCTTTACAATGTCAGTTCCTGTGGCCTTTATTTCAATGAGCAAAATGGCAGATTGATCCTCTTAAATTCTGTTCAGGGGCTTTAAATTAAACTGTAGAACATTATACTGAAACCAGCTGGCTGTTTTGTGAGGTGATAACATCCAGCTGAGAGGTGGCAATAAGTAGCTGGTAGGCAGTGACATCTTAAAACGACAGCCCTTTCTGAAATAACACCAGAATAGTGGCTCACATTTCTGTCTTTCAGCATGATTTATTAGGTTTCATTTAGAGGAGCACCTTCATGGCTAAAGAAGTTTTGGGTGAAAACTAACTTATGCCTGTCTCACTTTCAATGACATTTTTCACAGCATAAAAATTAGCTATTGCAACCACTGTATTTGAAATTCCTGAGTTATTGTTCATTCATACTGAGAATATTTATAATTTATTATAGAAAAAATACTCCTAATAAGCAATAAATACACTAATTTAATTAAAATAAGGAAAGAAAGAAATTTGTAAAGAAAATAATACAAGATTACTTTTATTATGAAAAATAAAATATTGATAAAGAAATTAAATGGAGTAAAAGAGGTTATCAGGATAAGTATTAATTACATAAAGAGCCAATGACCAGAGTATATAAGTGCTCATTTAAAAAAGAAAATAATATGAATTCACACTGCATTTAATGTAAAAACTGAAATGCATTCATCTTGACGTAGTATGGGGAAGCCACATCTTCCCCCAGTCAAATTTTTGTGGTTTTTTTGACTGAAGCAAAAGAAAAGTAACAAACAAAACCCCTTGAATAGAGTAAAAGGTTAATATTTTATGGAAAAAGAAAAAAAACAACAAACATCAATTTGAAGCTTTTAGGGGGTAGGAGGGGTAGTGTTTGCTTTTCTGAAACTTTTCAAGAAAATTATATATCATCAAAAACATGAAAAAATAAAGGATACCATAGATTGGAATATTATAATTTATTTCATTTAATAAAAATTGCTTTCTCTTCATCCAGTAGTGTCAGAAAAGGGGAAACAGATGTTGCATTGTAATGCCTTCTTGATCTTATATTTCTGTTCATCTGTGCATATGTGTGAAAATTGCAGCTGCATCTCACCTCTCTAAGACTTTGAGCACTTGCCTCTGATTTCGGTACTCCTCATCTGCTTCAAACCAAAAGGCCAAGGCTGTGGCTGGAGTTTGAGGTGATGAGCAGTTGCTGTGGTCTAAGCCAAAAGTTGCTTTCTCACATGAGGTAGCAGAGTATATATTTCTGGTGCCTGGCTACCCATTTTCTCCCTTGCCAAATGGCAGCTGGGATTTGAGATCCACCTAGCAGCAATCAGTGAATTGCAAAACAGTGACTGCAGCTTGCTGGGTGAGAGATCAAAGGAGCTTGGTTTTGAGCACAGGAAAGAAAGGGAACAGTTACAAGCAGCCTTCAAGGAAATTGAGCTTTAAAAACATGAAAACACTAAATGAACCACATAATTACCTGGGGAAAGAGGAAGCAAAAAAAACTCCACAGAATAAATGGCTACAACAAAGAAGGAACATTTTAGATTTGTTTAGTTATTTATGTACATGGGGCTTTTTTTAGTATCTCTGAAAGGTCTCAGTAGGAAAGAGATAGGATAAGCTGGGATTCAGCTGAAATATTAACTGGAATTTAGAGAAAACATTAAAAGAAACATATTGCAAGATATCATTTATTCTTTATGTTTCTTTATGTCTTTATTAGATTTTGAATTTTTATATTTTACAGTAGGCGAGATGACAATGTTTTAAATGTCTTTCAGGAAAAGAGGAATTCTTCTCCAGTAAGTGTTGACATTTCAGGTTATGTATCTTGACAATGCTACCAAAAAAAAAAAAAACCAAAAAAAAAAAAACCCAAAAAAAAAAAAACCCCAAACCTAACAACACACCTTTGGCAGAAATCTTTAAAATCAAAGTGAGCTTGAGGCAATCACAATGACTGAAAAATTTACATGAAAGCCACCAAATTTGCATTCATCTACAGTATTTTTCCCCTACATCTATTTCAAACTTAAAACACGTAACATTTGTTATGAACACATTCTTCTTATCCCATAATCTATTCTTGATAATAAGAGTATTTTAAGCTTCATAATACTTCAATCATAAAATTAATTAATTGGGCTTTTGTGATATATCTCATCCTTAATTCAAAGCTTTATTTCTTGAACAATATACTGAATTTACTCCAGAAGTTATTATTTTTATGTCCTGAAGATAGTCTGTCTTATAGAATAATTTTAATATTAATTTACTAAAAATTTTACTATTTTTTGTCTTTTTGTGTTTGAAGCAGTTATGTGAATTATCAAATAAAAGACATTACCAAGAATGAAAATCAGATGGATAAAACTTTGGGTCTTTTTCTCCGGAAAAAGTTTGATACTATGTGTCTGTGATTGTCATACTCACAGTCCTTTGACTAAATCTATAAAGCAGGGGGCAGAAATTCTGCTATGAAAAAATATATGTTTTACAAAAATTGCAATTAATTGTATGTCATGGTCGATCAGATGCGTTAATTAACATAACCAACTTCCCAAATCAAGGGGAAACTTCCACATCAGCATAGAAAACATAAAGCAAAATTCTTCTCTCTAATTTTTCTGAATCATATTGAGATTATTCAGCATTAAATACAGTGTAAAAAAATCCAAGCTGTAAAGAAGCATAATATCTTTGGTAATAAGGAAAATAAGAAATGTAATCATGTAAGTAGGAAAAAGGAAGCATTTTATGAAAATTATTTTCAAACTATCTCAGAAATCAGTCTACATTAAGTCATGCTCAGATCTGGCCATTTCTCTCTAAACATGATTTCTTGCAGGCAATAAAAAAGAGAAAATTTAGAGCATTATTATTCTCATATGACTGCATGAATGATATCGAATATGAATCTCGAGCATGAACATTTTCAGTCATAGAATTTGTGTCATTATAGTTTATAGAGATTTAATTTGTGTAAGAAATAAGTTCTGAAGACTTGGTTGTGTCCTTTCAACATAGGCAGTGCTATTTCAGGTGACCTGTGACATCCTACCCTGTGTCCGGCTGATGCATTGGGACTTAAGCCTTCTGTATATTTTATGTCAACTCTGACAGCTATTACGACAGACCAAGTCTGTGACAGTCTAGGACAGTAAAATACCACTAGAAAATTCATTTTATCTGTATGTACCTATTATCTTGATCCAAATATCACTCTAAGACTTCAGGTTTCAAGAGAAGTCCTAATAATTGGGACCATATTGATGGGTAATATGACGACATGCCTCGAATATATATGTCTCTTATAGATATGCCACCTCTCTGAGCTGGGGGGAAGGGAGTGGGCATACGCCCTTTAAGTATGTTACTTAATATATAGACAAACATTTTTTTAAATGCTGCTTAAAAAAGAAGTCCACCTATTATGTTTTCAATAATTTACCTTTCTGACAATATTTGTAGCAGATTAACAAATTTCATACAGATGTACAAAAAAACTCTGATCCTACATACCCATATGTACTTTATTTAATCTCCTGTGTTTCCTCTCCTCATACTCACATTTGCAACAGAATAAAATTAATAAAACCAAAGACTAGCAGAAGTCTAGCAACTAAATTCCCATTTCTCAATATTCTTGCAATCGGTAATTTGTTTATCTTATTCCCTAAGTACCTATCGGAAAGCAATCACATTGTGGAAATACTCCTTTTTTCCTCAGCTGAAAAAATTAAAACACATGTTGCATAGATTCCTTTGGAAAACAGGATTCTAGCTGATATCTAGAAAAGATGTCCCAAAAATTAAGTTATTAAGTTGACCACCAGTAGGTATCAACGAAGCCAGAGAGGATGTGCTGATGAGCACCAAATATTACAAGACATTGTAGCCTACAAGTAAGTCCTGGGAAGCAAATCATACTTGGGTAGATGAACAATATAGGGAGAAAAATGTGAAAATGTTTCTAAATATCAAGGCAAACACACATTCTGTCGTTAGAAATGTTTTTTATGCCACATTTGCAAGCAGCTATCAAATTACTAGGAACTGGGAAAATTTTTGAAATAACAGAAAAGGGACAGCAGATGAGTTCTATCTAAAGAAAACAAAATTCAAACATAAAGTTTGCTAAGAAGTTTTAAACTAAAGACTGAGGAAAATCCAACAGGTGTTCAAGGGTGAAGTAACAAAATCTCTGCAGTATTATAAGCCCTGACAGAAGTCAATAATGTTGAGAAAGGTAGCAGATATGAGCAATCTCTATAAAGAACTCTACTGAAACAAAACACATAAAAAAATATGATAACCAGAACAATGCCAATTATATAATTATAGAAATATAAAGAATTTGGCAGCCAAGATCAAAGCCCTGACTTTAAATAAGAGTATTGTGATACTAGTGACTGAAGAATATGATGGAAGTCAGATAACCAGAGCAGCACTGTATCTTGGATGTTAGCAGGCAATTTACATTAGGAGTGGCAAAAACTGTTTGTGTGGAAGAGTGGCACTGTATGTTAAAAGAAAGATTAGATTGAAATATGGAAAAACACAAAGCAAAATAAACACTGGCATAGAACATTTATTTGTAGCAAAATCTTGTGCCCAAATAGAACAGTAGAACAGTAAGGCTGTATTGTCAACATCTTGGAGCACTTACATAAGAAATACTGGGGAAAAATATTTTTGAAGGTGTAAATAATGACTGCTATATCTATTAAATTTCCTTAATGAAGTCCAACAGCATTTTTGCTATCAGATTATTTTTGTTATCAGGTTTTTTTTTTTTAATGATCTTTTTGTTATCAGATTATTTTCTCTACATAGAATTCCAGGAAGATTTCTGGAAAGATTCTCTGGTGTTTCATAGTAAAAAAAAGAAGTTGCATAGATGGATTAACAACTGCGTAAATTGAAGGCAACAAAGGACTAGTTAAACCATCTAGTCTGCTGGATTCAACGGGAGTAAACAATGAAATTTCGGAGTACATTCTTTAAAGACTTCTGCTGGTCAGTGTATTCACCTGATGAATTATTAAGTGATAAATCTTACTGATAAGGTGTGATTACTGAGAGAGTGGCAGAAGGATCTTGCACTGCTAAGTGTCTGCTAATCATAATGGCAGACAAAATTTGGTGCCAAGATGAGAAAAGTGCACCTCAAAACCACCAGAAATGTCATGCCTACAACTATTTGCACTCATTGCATATCACTTTGCTAAAAAAGAAAAACAAAAATCCTCAATCCAACATATATCAGCTTGAAGTTCAGCAATGATTAAAAATATAATTAGAATCATTAGGAAAGGGACAAAACAGAAGTCAAAATTACCTCACTGCATAAATCTAAATAGATTCACATTCTGTTTACCAATTATGATAAAGAATTTTCTGTCTCAAAGAAAGGATACAGAACAAAAATAGTGCAGGGACAAAACACAAGATGTTCATAATTACAGAAGATCTTATATGTGAAGAATAATTGAATAAGCTAGGATTCTCAAATATGAAATATGAGAAGATTGATGGGATTATTATATGTATCTGTTAAAAACTAAAACCCTAGAGGCTAAAAATGTGTTGTTTTAAAAATAAAATTAAAAATGTTTTTTTAACTTTTAAGTTAAAATAACCCATCACACAATGAGGAGAAAAACACAAAAATTTAGATTTGTTTTCTTTTTAAGAAAGGGACTTTATATTCACTTTTCGTGCCTTCAGGACACCAGCAGATTTTGTAACCTCTTTCACTGTCTAGAATTTTGGCAGTCTGTACTCCAGATCAGCTCCAGTATGGTGCCACTGTAACCTTAGGTCAGACTTCTGGGAAAAGATCTGTGTGAGAAGCGTTAATTGCATTACCCCATCCTTCATTACAGAATTGGATCTAAGTTCACAGCCTTGCCCTTGCCTGATCCATCTGCAGATGTACCTGGGCTTGGCTTCATCTTGCTAACACTGACCTGCCAGCTTGACTGGCTGCCTTGATTATTGTCCTGCCTTAACCAAATCTGGGCTTGTTTGTCAGTTTGGGCTTGGTTGAAACTGGCAATTGTCAACTTTTTTGAGCAGCCAGTTCAGGATCACTGGCATAAACCCCTTCAAGGGGCCACTGTCTCTGCTTGCCTTGCTGTCCCCCTCAGCTCTTTGCACCCACACAGAAAAAATGATATCACAGGACACACTGAAGGCCCAAAAAAGACCTATGCCTCATTCCTCTGCTTATGACTGAGGATTAATCCCTATACTACTTTGTATAAACATTGGAATGCTTTCTGTAGGTGGCTGGGGCCAAACAATTTTAATGGCTAAGGCCTACAAACCCTTTCCTAATTGGTAAACACTCTTTATTTAAGTATTCTGTTGATACTTTTGGTTCTGCTAAAAGGTGATTGGTTATTCTCAAGCACAATAGTTATTGATGCCATTTAGTGAAGCTCTACAACTTCAATGCGTTATCTCATATGGTTTGGCCCAGACTCTTCTATGTCCTAATGCAGTTTAATAAAACAGACTCTTGTTCTGACCAGGGAGATAGCCATAATCTATTTTTAAATAGGTCTTCAATAGCAGAGAAATACTAAAAAAAGAGAGAAAAAAACCCCAACAGATAAAAGTGATAATTTTGTTGGGGAAAAGTGGATGGGATTTTTTGAGAAAACTGTGAACTCTGGGGACAAACATAAAAAAGTTAGGGAAAAACACACATACACTTTGGTAACTGTAATCACAAGTTTGTTAACAGGAAATTCACATACTGCGATGTCCAATGTCTTATACAGATTTGAACTCAATTTTATTGGATCTTATTTGAAATTTTTAAATGATACATTATTGTGCATTCCAGATAAAAGTCTGTCTTTCAGGAAGTAGTGGTTTACATATGGAAAAACTTTTTTTCTGAAATTTTTGCAATGCAAAAATTATTTTTAAATGTTTAATTTTGCATAATTCAATCTTTTGCAAAACAAGCAAAACAGCATTACTTGACTTAACTTTTTTTGACTAGTTGTACAGTTTTATTAAAAGAGGAATAATATCTACCATTAAAGTATAGATAAGTAACTACATAAATTTGAGATAAAGCAATAAACTATATAATCATACAGAATAATCACACAGTGCTGCACTTGCCATTAAAAATATTCCCCAACACATGACTGTTAATGATAGCAACTGTTAGAGAGCATACTTACCCCTCTTCTAAATTTAGATTTTTGAAAAACGCAAATGACAACAAATCCTATATTATTATTCTATAACTAACAGTAGTCCTTGTATTTTAAAAAATGCCTGTTCCTTAGCTTTTATACTAATCCTTTAAATCTGTCCAGAAGAGTGGGCTAGGAGTACTATAATAACAATATCTCTGTGAAAAGCATAGCTTAGTGATCCTTTGCAAAAGATGAAAGTTTGTCATATAAAGTATTTCTGTGGGAGGGAGTTGTTGAGTTGATTAAAAAAATACTATCTACATGTTTTAACTTAAAATGAGTGTTTCACATTACTGTTGATAGACTAACACAAAGGTTAATATTGAGAACTGCCTGTATACATGGCCTTCATTAACACCATATAATTATACTGAGATTTCTTGAGCTTGACTTGTCAGATAAGATCTTATCTAGATGAATGGTTTTTCTTGCTTTGAATGCTTGAATGAATCTGAGAGTCATTTGGCACTTGGCTGCCTACATTATGACATGTTATCAGCCAAGTAATGAAAAGAAAAAATTAATTATTTCAAAGAAGAAATACATGATAGAAATATTTTAAAATGTAACAATAGCTGTGCTGGCTCTAAGGAGATAAAAAAATGACGAAGCGGAGACAAGTCCAGTGAAGAAGAACATCTTTCTTCAGAAACTTGCAACAAGGTTACCTATCAGTGAACACAGCTGTCAACTATCAATCCCCAGATGAAACATTATTTGGAGAATGAAAGCTAAAGCAATTCATGAAATGTTTTATTGTCCTCATCCCCATAAATTAAACCACTTTTGCTGGTATTGTCATCTTCTTCAGGGTGTTTCTTGACATACTTATCTTTCAAGGGTAGTCAGAAGACAAAATTACATATTGAGATAAAATAATGGAATTTTTTCTCCTAGTTCACTAATTTTACTCTCATTCTGTGGCTATGTCATTGGTTTGGTTACCTGATTTTGGGAAGTCTGTGCACAGCACAGAAATGCAGCTGTTTTTTCTTAGGAAGATGCAAAAACTTGCAGATCTTTGGCCACTGTTTATAGAAGAATTACATTTAAATTTAGTTCATCAATAGTGGGATAAGTAGCTGCCCTAAAGTATAAAGCCACATAACAGAAATTTGAAGGATTCATGTGCTGATTTGCTATAGGGACCCTTTGTTTACCCTTTATACTCTCTCCTAAATGTAAAACATATTAGTATTTGTTAGACTTTTAATTTTTTTTTTCAGTAATTGCACTTATCTCAGGGAATCATAGACTCACAAAGTACATGGTGTTGGAAGGGACCTCCGGAGGTCACCTAGTCCAGCCCCTCCACTGAAGGTGGTTCAACCAGAGCAAGTTGCACAGGATTGCCATCAGGTTGGTTTTCAACACTTTCTGAGAAGACTACTTGTTATACATGCAGTCACATCTCTCAACATTTTTATATGAATATAGCTTATGATTTTTCTCTGCTTGGCATTAATGCAGATTAAAATACAATGTTAATTAAAAACACAATTGCTCCTCCTAAATAATTTTAGCTGACCACTCTTATTACCTCTAAAACATGAAAATGCAAAGATCTAAAACTTTTCTTTGTGAGTACAGATGATTTGGTGTCTGAATATAAATTTTAAAGAACACGCATACTGCAGTGAAAAGTTAGCTTTTTTCCAGGCTTGTTGTTCACTTCAAACTACTGTGATCCTCTATGTGGTCATGATCCCTAATTTTGGAATCTGTGGGCTGTACAAAATCAGAAAGGACTCTTCTTAGGGAAAAAAACCCAAACCCACACAAAGCCTCATAAAACCATACCAAAAAAAAAAAAAAAAACCTGAAAAAAACCTTAAAACCCCAAACCACAAAAAGCCCCAAATAGCAAAACTGAAAACAACTATATGCATTTCCACAATGATTTGATGGGGAACAATCTATGCTGCCAGACAGTTTCCTTAGATACCAGGATCACAGTAAGCTAAAATAAATATTTCTACTGTCTGATATTGGTGCTTGTTGTAAACTTTTAGAAACATTTAAAGGAGCAAATTTTAAAGTATGAACAATCTCAATGTTTTCATTCATTCCGTATACAAAGAATGTAACGAAATATCATCATACTATCTCTCAGTCTTCATTGAATGTCATCTTTTTAGGACAAGGAGACTCCTTATCTTACCAAGGAGTCTAGCTCAAAAGGGAAAAAAAACATTTGTTGAGAATTCTAAGTCCTACAACCATGTAAATTATGCAATTTTATGGCATAAAAGCCTCAAATAATGAACAGATATATTTTTGGTGCTAGAATGTTGCAATATGTGTCCAATAAAGACTTGCCCACATAAAACTCTTATCTCCAAGTTATAACTGCAGTAAAAATAATCACAAATGCAATTTGATAATCTGTCAACATGCAGTTTTTTCAAAATTGAAAATAACATAAATTAGCCTGCAGGTTAATTGCTTATGAATGATAGTCTAAGCTTCTAGACCTTATCCTCCTGAGAGGATACTAATGCCCTTTTGTCCTTTAATTTAATGCAGTGTTTATTTTGGTTTTAAAGAAGCAAATACTACAACAAAAAATTCTCCTAATTTGTGTGTCCCTTAAAATTTTGTTAATCCTCACAACTCTGTCAAAAGTTAGATTGATTATCAAAGGCGAACACTGAAGATGTTCATTTGACCTTTTCTCACTTTTTCCGTATCCATAAAAAGCAATGTCTATCCACTATAATTGTTTTTCTCTCTCTCTTTTCATTTCTTCAGACCTGTCAACTTAGATCAAATTACTAGACTCAAGTCTTTTCCTCATTTTTCAGGCATTTTGCAAAACAATTTTAAAATATTATTGAACATTTTTTTCTGTCATAATAAAGTGTGCTTACACTACAGTAATGGATCTAGATTATACACCAAACTGCTAAAGGAATTGACAGATACTTCGAGCCTAAATTTAATTTTGTAGCAGTGTGAGACTCCTAACAGAAATCATGGACATATAGCAAAACCATTGTAAGGAATTGCCATTTTCCATATACACCTGGTAAATACTGCTCTCATACCCTTCTCAATGCTGCTTTCAAGTCCTTGCTGTCTCTTGCTTTCACTGCTTGCTGTGTTAGCAGACTGGTGACAGGCAGTGAATGACTGCAGTGAGCACTGCTAACCAGCAAAGATCTTTGCAGAGGGATAATATCCAATGTGGGTATAAACTAGAATAAAATGCTTGAAATAGGACCTTGCACAAGCAAATAGATTCTTTCCTGCACTATAATCCCCTTGGGGCATTCAATCAGATTATTTCTGTATTATATCTAGATTAGCTAAATCTGACTAACTAGGTTTTTGAAGATTTGGACAACTTCCAGGCATTAAATGCAAATTTCCCTAATTTTTCAGTATGATAAAAAGTCTATTCAGTTTGGGAATCCACTCTCTAAACGCACTTTTTGATGCATGGTTAAGACAGTTTTATGATTCAGTAACACTGAAATAGGCAAATTAATAGGACCTTTGGAGATTTGTTAATCAAACTTTTGAATTGTGGATAGTTAATAATCCTTAGCCATACTTGACATTTAAAGTGTATAATGCTTTACAAACATTGAATAATTACAGTCTCCGCTTTTTCAGTTGCTAGGAAAATAATTTTAGCATTAATGTGCAGACAAGGAAACTGAGGCAAAGGCAGCTTCCCAGTTTTGGAATATCCTACTGACTGGAAAGAGACGGTATCACTATCCACACAGCATCGATCTGGGCATTTACAAAAAACAAAGGAAATATTGGCATTACAAAAAATATTAAGGAAATGTTGGAAAAGGTGTTACACCATTCTACCATTTTTCACAGTATGCAATGTAATATCTGTTATTGAAATATCCGTATATTAGTTGTATTAATTAATTGCTCAAAAATAATTTCTGCTACCAGTAAGAAGGTGCAGGCTTAAAGGAAAATCCCATTCATGCAGTTTGGATGGGAAGGTAAAGAGGGATTTTGGAGTATGCATTGTAAAACTAAAAGGTTAAAATTAAACAGGTGAAAATAAGAAGTATAGAAATTTTATATAAATTATAAAGAACTTATAGCTCTGGTAGTCTACGTCATTCCTAGGGTGAGCTTTACGGGTTCTTTTGTTATTTGTAGGTTTTTAGGATTCTTTTGAAAAGAGAAATGCATAAACATACCAACAGAAGAAAATCTCAAAAGATGTATTTTGACTGTATAGTAGAAACTCCTGAACTGAGTTCAAGGCTGCAATACTTTTTTAAAATTTCTGTCCTTCTTTTAAAATACTCAGTTTTCAGAGTTTTGCTATTTTACACAGACTTTTGTGTTAGGACCATTTATTATGGAGTCAAAAGAACTGAAAGAAAAACATATAAATGCATCAAAACTGTGCTTTGGTGAGTTTAGTTTTACTTGTCTTTTCCACTCTTTATTATGTTCACTCCTCCTTTGTTCACCACATGTAAGAGCAAATTTTACAATCTAATTATTCTAGGTAACATAGTGTGTTACTTATATACATTTTTTTAAAACCCTTATATTTGCTTTATTTCTTTATCTAGTGGAAAACAAGTTTCCAGATCTGGGAATTAATTACTAAAAAACATTTCCTCATTCAACTAATCCATTTATTATTTCCTAGAGAGAATTTCTGGTAATTTATTTTTATAATACAACAATTTTAAAATTATTTTTTATCATTTAATACAATTGGATGTTGTGCTATACTTAAAGAATATGTCCCCACTTATCTCCATAGTGCTCTGGAGATATACCTCATAATTCCCACATCTGCCTATAATTAAAAACCCAAATTACAATCTAAATCAAAAAACTTCTGATTTAATTTAATGAAACAATGAGAAAACATGGTATCATAGTTTCAGCTAGGGTGCAGGAATTTCTTTTCTGTAGCTGTTACAGTGCTGTGTTTTGGATTCAGAAGGAGAATGGTGTTGATATTGCACTGATGTGTTGGCTTTTTGTTGTCATGTTCATCCTAAGTCAAGGAATTTTCGGTCTCATGCTCTGCCAGTGAGGAGGGATGCAAAAGAAACTGGGAGGGAGAACATCTGGGACAAGTGACCTGAACTGAACAAAGGGATTTTCACACCTAAGAATGTCCTGCCCAGTATGTAGGCTGGGGGGAGTTAACCAGAAAGGAAGCACATCTGGGTTCAGGAAGGGAGGTTTGACATCAGTAAGTGGTGTGGTGAACAAGTTTATTGTACACCACTTTTCCCCCTTTTTTAATATCATTATTTTTATAATTAATCCTAATTATTGTATTTTACCTTATTTTCAATTATTAATCTGTTCTTATCTCAATCTACAAGTTTTTGTATAATTTTTCTTCCCATTCCAGCAGTGAGTAGTGCGGTTTGTGCGAGCAGCTCAGTGGCGCTTTAATTCCAGATGAAATTAAACCATAACACATGGTATAGCTATCACTATATCTAACTCTAAAATGTCACCCACTTCAAAATGTCCCTGTTTCTCATAAGTTTACAAGTGCTTTCTGAATGTGCCTTGCTCCTAATAAGGCTGAATGATTGACATAAGGAAAGCCAGTATGATCTTTCATATTTATCAAGTTCTTCAAAACAGGAGAGAGGTCTTGAACAATTACCATGCTTACAAGTTCAAATATTACCATCCAAAACAAGAATTCAAGTTTAAAATTTAATTATTCCTGAATTATTAATGAATACCTATGCAATATGCAGGATAATAATAACAACAACAACAACAACACTGAAATTTAAGCTCTTATTTTAAATATGTCCTGAAATCCCCCATGCCCCACAAGGAACTCAGAAGAACCAAATTCCCAACTAGAAAAGGCTTTAAAATAGATTGAAAGTTGATGTTAAAGCTGAAAATGTCATGAGTTATCATCCATTCCCCTGCTCCACTTCTTGAAAACCAAAAAATCAAGCAATCAAGCAATTAAATCAAGCAATCCTCCCACTCCTCCAACACCACAAAAATAAAAGCCTCTCCAAAGCCCAAAGTATTCCATTACTAGTCTCTTTTATCTTCTTCTCGAAAGAAGATAAAACATCCTGTTTCATAAACTAACAAAGAGTATAAAAATTAAAAAGACATTTTCATCTTAATAGTTGCAGAAAGTAAATTACTCTGCTCTAATACTGATGTTTACATGAAGTATAATTAATAATTTCAGAGAACTAGCAAGGATTCTTACAAAAATCTGGTTCATAACTGTATTATTGTATTTAATTGGATGCTTCATTGTTAGAATGAAAAAGCATTAGATAGACATGAGAGAGCTGATACCGGACACAAGATGCGACTAGATTCCCAGACTAACTTTTGAGACTTTTGTGTCAGAAAAGCGAAGGAGATCTTGCAACAGGGTATGCAGAAAATTAAGAATTACCTGATGGTTTTACACAAAAGCTAGGATGTTATTTCTCAGCAGCATAGACAAGATGCAGGCAATGAGATGCATAGAATTTGTACCTTGGCCAAATAAACTTATAAAAAAAAATTAATTGACTAATTATAGCAGATACCTGTGCCAATTAAACTCTGGATAGTTTTTTTGTTTGTTTGTTTGTTTGGGTTTTTTTTTTTTTTAATTGTTACAGCTGTTAAAAGATGGAAATCCTGAGAGGCTTGGATTTTACAGGCAGGACGCTGAGACACTAGAATGAAATAGCCGTGGAATTTGTAACCTGAAGTTATGTAATCAGTCCACTGTGAAAAAGGTGCAAAAGATTGGAACTAGCTAATCAACAGATTATGTTAAGAAGACAGCAGTATTAAGTACTGCTATAGAGGAAATTTTTGTCTCACCTTTCATGAGCACTCAGGTAACCTGAGCATTTCATTGTTCTAGGACTAGCTGGGGGTCCTTCCTTCTAATATGCTGTAGACAAGTGATTAAAGCACTCAGTGATGATGTGTACATGCAAATTAAGCATTTAATAGGATAAAGAGTTGGATGGTAACTACCTTCACTGGCTGTTCATCAGCACACTCACGTGTGTGACAAGTTAATGTCAAAGCCACATGTTTCTAAACAAAACTGAACATTTTTCAAAGGTTTTGCACCGATCAAGCCACATTAAATCACAAACTATCTGGCAAGCTAGGTGGTCCCTTTGGGATGAGCAGAAGTAGAGAAAAATTCCAGCTCACAAAGACAAATGAAAGGGATTGCAAATGGAAAGCTTCCTTCACAAATAAGTAGGTGCTTTGTAGAATTCTTTTAAACCAGCCCTGAAGTTGCAGATATGGTAAAATGGAAACAGACATTTTTGGACCATGTACATATTTTTTAAAATTGATTAATAATTTGATTCTTTAATCAAAATATATAACAAATACCTAGAAATCACAGATGCTATTTTTTATTATTTGTTATGATGGCACACTCAGCCATGAATAACCTTTTCCTCACACCAATAAAACCAGTCAATATTTTCCTTAAGTTTTCTATTTGAGCTCAATGAGAGCTCGCTCAGTAAATAGTTGAGTTATCTTTCCGAACAGTCTGCTGTTAGTCTCTGTTATCCCAAGTCTGAGGGTATAAAAATAAAAAAAAGAAAGAAGGAGAAGTAAGAGAAACAGGTATATTTCAAACACATATATTTTATTACTTTTGAATCTTCTTATGTTGTTTACGTATTCTGATAGTGCAGGATGACTCCTGCAGTATATGCAGAAATCAACAGTGGATACATCTAGAAGTAAATGCTCCTGGTCTCCTGTTTTCATATCAATCCTATTGCATTGTGAGAACATTAACTGGAAGATATTTGAGGGAGGATATTTTGTCACAAATCTGAAAGCATTAGTGCTTTCATACTTGTGCTGCAGCAATTACCTTTGTGGGCAGCATTTCACCTACAGCAATCAGTTCCAAAGGATACTTCTACTTCTCTGTACTAGGTTAGCACAGAAACAGTAAAGAAGGAGACAGCTATAGCTTTATCCAGTGACATAGAAATTAATATTGATATAGGACATATTTTCTACCACTGAATAATAGAGAAACTGAAGAATAGGTTCTGATTATTGGCTTCACTTAGAGGTCTAGATATGCTTTTGGATCTACAAAGGTACACACTACTTGAATGTGGGTTAATTACCATATCTTGCTCTAAATGTTAGTGTTCTCTGTCTTAATAAATTGAGAAAGATGCATCTATTCTGTGTCTTCTGAGAAGATTTTGCCATATTTTCCTTATGGTACAGTATTTCAACTTATAAATGCTGAAGAGAGATCTCCACTATGACTATCAAAATAATCATAAGAAAATTTATATATAATATTTTCATAAGTCCCTGACGTGCAATTGGATGCTAAAATTTACCTGTGAACCTAAAGTTATTGCTTTATTGTATTGCTTTAAAAGTTCTCACCTTGTGTATACACATAATTTTCTAAAAAAAAAAGTTAATTTAATGCTACCTCTGAATGGTAAATGAATCTAAATATTTTTTACAACACTATTTTTTCCCTGATCTGATTCTGCAGACTATCTGATAGTATCAATCTTAATCCTCTCAACAAAAATATTTTATTTTGTAGTTTTTTGTCCCCCCATCCTGGGACCGAAAGTTGTTTTACTGGGATAATTAGAAGGGGGATTGAATCAATAGAAAAAAGCTAAGATATGTTTTCAGCTGGAACTGCTGTCAGAGAAATGGTATTCTGAGGCCCTACCTGAAGTTTTTAATCGTAATTATTTTTTAAGACTATAATTCTTGGAAAATAATCTAATGGAGCATAAGCAGTTCTGTAGTGCATCTCCAAATACAGTTTTGACTTCTTTTAAATAGATAGAGAATGAGAAGACTAATCTGAACCAAATGGTTAGCCTTCTTATATAAAATATGAGTTGACTGGACCATAATTGCTCTTTTCAATCTATATTCAATTATCTGTTAAAAGCAGCTTGTCCATGGCCTGTGTAGCATAGTATTGTGGTGATCACAGACTTAAAATTACTACCCTAAATGGATGTCTTACCAGACAATATACACGACGAACACTTTTTCAGAATATAAATAGATGGTAGAGCCATCTCACAGCAAGATGTATTTGTGTTTGCAGGTAACAAATGATAATTCTCATATGAATTATTCTGTTCCTTGTTGGCTTTGTAACCAGGCTACAATTACCTGAAATGGCAGAAATATTTACTCAGATGATAGAGAACTTTAATATTCCCACAAATAAAATTGTAAGAATATTTTGCATTCAGAAATGTTTTCATGCAGTAGAGATTTAAATGTCAATGTGGGGCAAAATTAAGTGAAATTTTTTTGCTACATGCAGGTACAGTAGTTGAACACCTCTTGCTTTCAGCATGGTCGTAGAATGATAAATAAGAGGAAAGCGGTGTTTATATTCAGAGGGTTATACATGTATATGTGTATCATCTACATCAATAGAATCAATATTGTGACTGTCCCGTGCTGAGAAAATCATCTGTATTAAAAAGCAGAGAGGTAAAGAAATCAAATATAAATACATCAGAAGGTTTTAGAAAGAGAAAGGTTATTGTTGAAAGAAAATTTTTGAAGTATATAAGGGTCTCTAGATTATAAGTAACAGAAGTTATTTTCTAATAAACTATTCAAATCTTTAAGGAGTAATTGACACCACCAATCATAAGGTTGTTTCAGTGTTATTACTGTTAGTGTTATTACATGCCCATGTTATGGGCATGGTGTTCAAGGATCCTGTTTCTTTTTATGAAACATAAGTCCTGTCTAACTAGTCTCAATTAGATTCAGGTATGATGAGAATTGCATAATTGTATAATAGTGCCTCTTTTTTCTAGCTTGATTTATAACTTTCACAGGGAAATGAAATGTAGGCTCTTTTTTCACCCCCCATGCTAACAGGCTAAAGTGAACAGGGGAATGTGGTAGTCTATGCTGTGATTTGTCTGCTCTGTTCTTTCATGGCTACAGTCCTTGCCTTGCAGCAGACTTTGTTCTTCCTGGGAGACCTTATATGAGGCAACGTGCTTTAAGGCTGCCTACAGGGCGGCTATGACTGGGGGTTGTGACTGCTAATAAAATGTTCACTCTACTCTTACCTTTTAGATTTTGTGGTAGCAAAGGCAAATGTGTTGAAGTAGCTCTATATAGGAAGCTGGAGCGGGGGTTAATGGAAAAAAGAGGAAATTTCTTGTTTCGACTGAAACAGAATTAATGTGGCATTTTAAAACAGTGTCTTTATGAGCAAGCAAACGAAAGAGTTTGGTAGGGAAAAAACAAAACAAAACAAAACAAAACAAAACAAAACAAAAAAAAAAACCAAACCAAAAAAAACCCACAAAACAAAACCCCACAATTTTCCAGGAAGAAAAAAATGAAGGTGTGATGTTGAAAATATTAGTCGGGATGTATGCAAGACATTAAAATGATTCTACTACATTGAGAAGACTTAAAATTATAAACAATGGGAGTTAAGTGATGAAAAATTGAACAGGCTATAAATATTAGAGGATGTTTCATTTTATATTTTTAATCATAACACCTCATAGTCCTTTCTTTCATAATTTTTTACATGAGACATTGATGATCAATTACAAGGTCTTCAGAGAAGCAACCTTAAAAAACTATGAAGAGCTTCCCTGTCACTGCAAATATTTAGACAGTATCTTTGCACTTTAGGTATTTCAGTGATGGCTCAATGCCAACAAGTTTTGAAAAATCTCATGTCATGACTATTGCACTAAGAACTTATTTTTAACATTGCTGAGGTTACTTCCCTGTGTTTATTTCCCTAGGTTTCTCTTTCCAGTCTCTGGATTTTTTTCTCCTCTTCTCCATTCCCTTTCTCTCTTGGCTTCTGACCTAAGACTGAAATCAATTGTTTCCTGCAGCATATGGCACAGACACTGAGATGAAACAGTTTAGCCACCCCTGACCAAACTCAAGAGAACCAGGAAGAGAAAGACAGCTGCCAAATTCATCCAGATGGTATCCCAGGCTGAGGAAGCAGGCCAGGGCCCAAAGCTGCACGTATTATGCCAACCTGCCTGCTCAAGGCCTGCAGATATACCTGACCTGCAGTGACCCCAGCGAAGAGTAGGCAGAAAGTGCATTTTCTGAATCTTCTTATTCTGGTTTTCTATTGTTTCATTTGTTTTTAATAGCTCTCAGAATAATATGGCTACAATCAATGGAGAAAATTTAATTCTATTAGTGGTAAAAGAGTTTAATGAAGTAAGAGAAACTGAGGTCCATTCTCTGAAGCAAGCAATGTTCCTTATAAGCATGGTTTATATGCATTTTTAAAATATCTACTCCAGTTTAAATACTATTTGATTTGATTTGATTTGATTTGATTTGATTTATTTTATTTTTATTATTATTTTATTTTATTTTATTTTACTTAGTTTTGTTTTAATTTTCTGAAAGACAGAGTTAGATAATGGTATAATGCTTTTACTATGTTGGGGCCACTGGGCCCATCAGAAAACAGTATATTCAGCAATTAACTTATTTTCTTTTTCTGTTTTTTTTTTTTTTTTTCCTCTTTGGTAGAGATGAGTAGGAGGTGAAAGCGGTAAAAAATGAGTGTCATTTTTTCAGTGTACATGTTAAGAAATAATCTGGAAGTTAATGGATCTGGAGAGCTTGAGGGCTCACATTTGACCTGCTTATAGTTATTGGTTCAGGCCTTTTGCAGTCATGTAGCTGTTGAAATTCAATAGTTATTCTCAGTTTCTAGTAGAGTCAGCATCTTTTTTTTCACCTACCAATTTAATCATAGGTGTTTGGGAGTCTGGATCCATAAAGAGACTTAAGTATGACATTGCTAAATTGCTAAATGACATTAACTTTCCTGCTAAATAGTTGAACCACAGCCCCATTCAGTTTTCGAGGTTCTCCATGCAATGCATAGAGAGAAATAGACACATAAAAACTGGCTTTAAAGAAACTAGAATTTTCATTAGGAAACTGTTTAATCCACCTTTTGAAACATTAAGTCCAACATATTATGTATATGTGTCCTTATTCCTTTGGGACTTTGGCATGTTCCTTTACTCAGATATTTATCTGCAATTTTTATCTTATGTTAGTTCATACACAATTGGTCTTACCTATGTCTAAGATCAATTCTGAGAAAAAGGAAGAATCAGATATGCAGAAAAGTTAATCTTTTTGACAGCTAGAAAAATGTACTGGCCAAGTGCCTACAGACTTGCTTGTGAGGTATGTAGTCTAAATCAGCTTCTTACTTGCCTCATTCCAGGACTCATCTGAAGTTTTGCCAACACATGAAATATTTTATCACATTACTGTGAAAATAGCAAGACTCTTATCTGGTGACCAGGACACTATCTTCTGAATCCCTAGTTCTATTTCTTACTCCAGTAAACAGTTGTTAATTTTATGAACTATAGAATGACTTCAAAAGGATATTTCCAAAAAGAACTAAAGTTCAAATAAACTTAGTTCTTCAAATGAAGAGAAAATATTAGGATATCCAAGAAGAATAAAATAAAAGGTAGAAGCAATGAACTATAGAAATTTTTAAAAAGTGTTACAGTAGACAGTTTTGAAAAGATATACTGTTCTTTGCACAGGGATAAGTAAGATTAGGAGGTCAGAGCATTTAAATACCTTTTACAGAACAGACACAGAGGAAGATAATTGCACTGGAAGCTGAAGACAGACACAATTGTTACTAGAGATGTGTGTCTATTAAAATGTAAAAATGTACAAAGAAGCATGGCACAGAGAATGCACCTCATTCAGTCATTAAAAGAAAACATCCAGCCATTGATGGACCTCAAGTAAGTACAAACAATTTGATAACAGATTAATTAAAGAAACTGCACAGTCAAGAATTAAATAATTCTCATGTTGAAAGTTTTAGGGGCTCTGAGGGGAGAACAAAAGCAATATTTTAAAAAAGGCAAACTCTTTAGTTATCAAGCCCTGAATAAGATACAATGTCTAGTAACAAACACAAAGGAGCCAGTTTGTGACTCAGATATCTAAAATGTGAGTTATTGCACCTTGATTGTTCCAAAAGAATCATGGTACCTCCAAATTGTCATTTTAGAGTTTAAGTTATGTAGGAATGAAGATGAAAAGCAAAATCTGTCTGACAGTGTATAGAGGTATTCGAGTCATTCTCAATAGGACCACACAAAATATTGATCTAAACCTAGCCATTGGTATAGGCTACAGTGAGGGAATTCATGATGACAGCTTGAGGAACATTAGCCTGCAAAAGTGTATCTATATTAATTGAAGTACACGGGACTGTTCCAGTAGTGATTCGCTGTACCTCTAACCTTCACTAGGTTGAATGTCTTCTAATTGCCTGGGGCAAAGTACTGACTTTCTGTAATTATATATGTATACCTTCTGTCTCTATTTATACACCTGAACAAAGACACAGCTCATCTCTAAACACAAAGTTCAATTTTTGCTGAAGAAAGGATTACTTAACTTTTTCCAAGGAGGCCCCTCAGTTTTAATTAGGTAGAAGATGGTCAGAATAGGCAATATCTGTCAACATTTTGGTGTGAGATCATCTACAGAATTTTCCAATCTTCCAGCAGATATTTCTCTCCATTCTGCTGAAGAAGGCTGGCAGCAACACTGTAGGTTGCCATTCAAATGTATCAGAAAGTTAATGAGGTGACTCCATTTTTCTCCTATACAAAAGCTCTGTATACTTTCAACATCTGTGGAGACAATCCAGCCCGTCCTTAGTCTCATAATTTCTTCTATTTTTTATTTGATTTTCCACATCTCCTTTTTTTTCCTATTACCAGTATATTCCAAGTTGAAATTCAGGCATAGGCTATCCAGGGTCATTATTTGTTTCTTGTGTTCTAGAAAGATGATTAAAACAAGAAAGAAAACAGAAACAAGGCTGTCTTTTTTTTTTTTCTTTTTTTTTTTTAATTTCTGCTAGAAGATAAACCAGATTACTTCTTTTCCACATAGCGTACAAGGTATGAGAGAAGATGAGACCTTTCCTAATGAAGACACATCTGCTTCACCACTGATTGAATAGCCTAACAAGATTAGTGCTGCAGCCTTTTCTTTCCTTAAAAGTTAGTTCACCCAGACTGATAGAAGTATAGACCAGCTTTCCAGCTCTGTGGTATATTGCAGATGTCTCAGTGTTCCCTATAGACAAAACACAGACATGAGTCTGTGTAGTGTTACTGTGATTCAGTGATCTCCATGCCATAAGGTTCTAAGAGAACATCTACAGCTACAAATATATATGCACTCTTATATATCTAAACCTTTCAGGTAAAACCAAGCAGGAATAATTCTTAAACCATAAAGGAACAATTTTAGGCAATAATATAATGTCTATAGCTTTCACCCAGTAAAAAAAAATATTTCAAAATTATTAAAGTAATTAATATGTGTGTTATAGCTGCCAGAGTCTTAAAGAACAAAGTATTTCTAAGTTGTCTGAATAATTATTTAATATCTGTTTCTGTTGTCTGGGCCATCTGCAAAGCCATATGATCTTTTTGATTTGCAAGAACTTGAGCTTTGTTTAAGACAAAACTAAACAATTTTCTATTGCTGTTCTAAAGCTATTAAGAACTTTACAATCTAAAATGCTTTCTAAAACCAGAAAGGACCTTATCTTCTTTCATGATTCTTCATCTTCTGAGGCTGGTACAGAACAAAGATGAGTCCTGAACATATGATTGTTTTTATATATGGAACCATTTCCATCAAAGAGGATGTATAATTCACTTGCTAACAGAAGTTAACAAAACATGCCTACAAAAATTGAATGAAGTTGTCTGAACAGCAAAATTTTGCAATATAGCTTACTTAACTTCCACTACACTTTATGTGCAGAGCAGAAAGTGCTCAAATTTCTTCATGCAGTAGATGTAAAAAGATCCATCTTATGCCAAGACATTATGGTTGTGTTTTGACTGTTACTATTGTAAATAAACACACACCAATGCATGAAATAATGTGTTACTGTAACGAGTAAATTACAATTGAAGAACAATCAGAATCAAGATTTCTTGGTTGAATGTTGAACCTTAGAGTGCTGCTTTGGCCAATAAGCCCTACCTTGTCACTTTTTGGAGAATTGGTGATCGAATATGGTCCACATATCAGACCACCTTATTGCTGAATTTGTATATAAGTGATGGTGCCTGAAGATTAGTCCTTCTGTGTCTGACAGAGAATGCAGTGGTGTGTGGAATGGGGCTCCCTGTAGTGGCCTTATTCCTGGGAACAGTTGTCCTGAATTAAATGTATCTCAGGAGTGCCTCTGTGCTTCAATTTAGTCAGAAGGGAAGATGGTGCCTGAGTTTCACTGGGATGGTGTACTGAGACTTTTCAACTTTAAAGCTGTCATGCTGTGGGAGCCTGCAGAAGCCCTACAGATAAAGCTATGTAAGGCTGACATTTGCTGAATACAGTCCTTAATGATCACACTAGATCTCTCTGAAGTCATTTGTGATTTGAAAGCTGAAAAAACACCCTGTTAAGGGAAAAGGTAAAATGCTGTAATGAAGATAAGAGGCACCCAACAATTCACATTCTGCCTTTTTTGGAAGTAAGTTGTTGCCTGTGATCCTAAAGAATTGAGTGTTATGTAAGCTTATCTGAATAATTTTACCAACAAAATAACAGAGCTAGTTTTGCCAATTTAAATTTCATCTCACATTTCATTATCTTCTCAATATACAGACAAACACAAAGATGAAGGCTAGTTATTTTGTGAGTCCTCTTTTGTGAATATACTGCTTGGACTGCAGCTGCCTCTATCTTGGATAAAAAGGAAAGAATGGAGAGCAGGAGAAATGGGAAAGTAATGCTTACATCTCCATTTCTAAAGCATTTCTATAAGACAGAATTAGGGCAAAGACATGGGTAAAAAGTATTTATGCTCACTGTAGCTGTAGTACAAGAGAATAATTCTTTGGATATCTAAATGAAATGAAAAAAATAATTTGAGGAAGAAATGGGGAGATGTCAGTGTGTTTTTTTAAAGAGCTGAATAAAGAGTATGGGAGTAGCAGGTCTTAACTAAATGATTCATAGTGAACATTGAACTCCTGATGCAGACTTTATTAGCTGGTGAATCATTTGTGGCACATTTTTGCAGATACATTGTTTCTTTCAACAATGGAACCTATTATGTCAGGAAAAACATCCAAATAGTATTACTCATGATTTTATTTGCTTCTGTTCAGTTTATGTATTTCTTATTGTTTTCTTACCCTATGCCTTTTCAGAGTGCTCTGCTGAGACAAATGGATACATTTCCTTTTAAGTATGTTTTTCCTCCTCAAAGACTTGTTTTGTTTTGTTTTGTTTTGTCTGCCTGAGAGCTGCAAAAGAAACAAGTTGTATTTGGGCACAGAGCAATAATAAAACCATTGTACCGTTAGATGTAGGAGCATTAAAGGACATGATGCTATTGTGTGTTTGTGATATTTGGAACCATAGTCTAGAAAATGCAATTCTAAATTTTTAGCTCAGAATAAAATTGCAAAAATTAAAATTGAAAAAAGGGGATAATCTCATTATTTGACACAAAGATGTGTTAAAATTATGCATGCCATATCTTTTAATGACACTAAAAGTAAAATGTTTCAAAGAAATTTTCATATAACAATATATCTTTCAATGTCATATCACCATCTCAGCAGCAGTATCAGTTCATATCAGCTCTTTTAGATGTCAGATTTAGCTTCACTCTTCAATAAAGGGGAAAACTCTTTTCCATCCCATGTCTCGAAAAACACCTGCAATTCTCTGGGCTTCCTTCTATCTTGCAACTATGGAAAATGTCACTTCACTGCCTATAAATTTCTATACAGGATATTAGGTGGATTTAAACAAAACAACATCAGCACTTTCAGATCATCACAGCACTTCTGAAGTGAGTTTCAAGGTTGTGCCACAAGAGTATATTTGTTTGAAACACACTGAGAATATTCTTATCGAGTGCAACCAAAAGTCCTTTTGGAGTAAAGTAAACTGGGCTCTCCATTCCAGTCAGTTACCAAATGTGCAGCAGAGGTTTATAAGTGTCTGAACCACCTGATCCAGACTATCATGAGTTTCTTCAACACACACACATCCTATTAGAAGTACAAGTACTGTCACGTCTGCTATTGCCCACAGCCTCTCAACCCTTTAAATAATGAGCCTTAATAATTTATTTGCACTTCCTTTCACTTAAATTAATTTCTGTCTTTTCATGCATTTGTAGTTTAGTGATATCTTGCATATTTTTTCTCACTCTATTTTATTACTACTCCCTTATTAGTGCTGTATTTACAAAGATTCAACATGATCCCAGATGAGTTCCAGAGGAAGTGAAAGAGCTCATTCCTAAGGAAATAGCAGTATCAAAATTTATGAATCAGTATGATAAACTTCTGCAAGAATACAAATGCCTCAATTCATCTCAGAAGATGAAGACCCTGTTTGCGAAGGCTCAGTAGGAGCACTGCACTTTGGGTGTAATGCAGATTTTCATTGATTACAAGCACTTGAACTGACCATGGTGGTGGAGGGTGCCACCAGCACTGCTATCTCTGACTGCATTCTCACACCTGAGGTGTTGGGATCTCCATATAGGGAAGTTTAGGGATCAACCTAGCACTGCTTTATTGTTACTAATTTCTTACTGAGGACAAAAGCACATCTACAGATACCTTTTCTGCTTGCTCCCTGCCAGAGATTGTATAGGAACCCCCTGTGTGAGGACTCCAGTTTTCATCCTGAAAAGAAATTGTGGTGTTCTTCTGTATCTGTCACTGTTACATGTGCAGTGGGAGGGAGGAATGACAGCCCTGGTGTCAAGAGTTGCAGAGAGATGACACATAGCACTGAATCATAAAGGCTGTTTTGTCTTTTAAAGCTGTTCTGAGGCTCTGAGCTGTGAGGGAATGTTCTGCCTGGAATTTAGGTATGTCAAAAAACACCTGCCCAGCCTGTGTCCTGTGTGAATCTAATTCAGCCCCAGTACTAGACAAAGCATAGAAGTGCACTCACCAGAGTCCTCTAAAGACCTATGCACATGGTTTCATGTCTTTTTCAAAAACAGTGGGTTATGAGCTGATGATATGATCAAAGCCAGAAATGGGCTGCTTTTCTGTCATATGGCCTTTTGATTCTCAGCCTACAAATTAGAATGACAAGCAGGACAGGATGTATTTTCATTCAGAGTACAGAGCAGTTAGTTTGCTGTTTGTAATGCTTCCCTACCCCTTCCCTTGCTATTTTCATCATTCACAGACTACTCCAGCCATGATAAGCTACTGAGAGTAAGCAGCAGAGAAAACCTGCTCCTAGGACTTGACTGGGTCATGGATTTCCCTTCATGAAGTTTTAAGCAGCCACTTGAGGCTCAGGTGGCTAAAGGCTTGCAGGACAGTCAGCAGGTGCAAGTTTTTACCTCTTGTTTTAGTAGACAGTCTGCAGGTAAAGGCTCAGCTGTGAGTTGTGAAATTCTTTGTGATCAGGTGAGGAGGAAGGCATGTTTTGCCATATTTGCAGACACACTATAATTTCTAATGGTACATGGTTTCACTGAATGCTCTGTTTTCACTTGGTTTGAAATCAGAAACAGTAAACCTTATTCTCAGTAAGAATTTCAGGCTGTTGACTCTGAAAACCAGCATTATGGTGTTTTGCACGGTGTTTATGAAATACATCACAGTCAATTGCAGTGAAAAGAGTAGAGTCATAGAAAATACAGATTGGGTTACCCTGCTAACTCAGAACAAGAGATTTTTATTTCTTTACCTTTTTTTTTTTTAATAAATTCTGTGTGTATTTATTCTTATGGAGGAAACCAAACAAGAATTAAGAGATTACCATTGGTGTGGGACTTATATGTGTTTATAAAAAGCACTAAATTTTGAAGGCATTTGGAGTATCCCACTCCACTCTCATATCCCCACCCCTGCTCCTAAATTTGGCATATAGTCCCAACTACCTTAGATTTAGTCAACAGAAGGTACACCCTACTCTATTAAGGTTTACCTCTTTCTCATTCAGGTACAAAGTCTGTTAAGTGATGTGAGTAGGTAAAAGTTTCCAGTGAACCAGATAGAACCAAATGTGGTGAATTATTGTGATTATCCTTTTAGAGAAAGCACTAAAATCCCCACAAATTTACGACAGGAATGTATAATTAACCATATTTACATTATCCACAAATTTATCAGCAGATAGTTCAATAGATAGGTACCATGTAATTTAAAAGGCTGTAATTAAAAGCCTGTAATTTTTTTCTTGGTGTTATCCACATTATCCAAACAAGTTTTGGAGAATGGCGTCTGAAGTTTGACCATTATTTTGCCCAAGGTAGTGGAATTGGTGATCATAAACTTATCAGACCACTGATTTCTGCTAGTTTGCTGTCACAGGACTTCACAAGAGGAAGGGAGAGAGAGGCACTTCCTTTTTAGCATAGATGTGATTTTTTGAAATGTTAAGCCATGATAACGAAGCAGCAGTATCTCACAGTGCCAGGAACATAAAGAAGAAAGACTACAACTGTGTCTGCAAAAAGGGTATTATACTCATTGCTGCTGTTCATTCCATATTCCTAAGACAATTGCATGCTGGTATGTTAATTGAGGATGAACAGGAATAGAAACAGGCAAAAATATATGCAGGAATAGAAACTAACTCCGCTTTCATTTATGAGATTTTTATTGGAGTCAGTCTGATGTGGGCTATGATATGCTACTACAATTCACCTGACACAGAAAAAGGTCAGTATGACAGCTGGTGGTCTGGTCAGAGCTGTGGACTACCTTTACTTTTTATGGCATTGTATCACATGTAAGAGAGAAATATTAACTAGAAGACAGAACAAAACCATCCTGAAATAAAATCCAAGACCACACAGACTGTGTTGTAAGGACAGAGTTTCTGTTTATTCACGCCTGTTGTACCATTAATTACATGCTAGTGTAGAACTAGCCAATGCATCCTGGATGTTGTGTTAAATTTTCTCTTTGGAAATTTTAATTTCTTTCTCATTGGCCCTGTCTTCAAACCATCTAACTTCATATGGTTGTTTGGACATGGAGAATGATTCCTGTAATAATAGAAAGACTTAGCAATGATTATGCAGACAAAAAATATGTCAGATGAGTTATATTAAAGGACAGGGCCACTCTCTGAAGGACAGTGAGAGTAACCAACAGGTAAAAATATAATTAAAGAATCCTTTCATAGTCCCATTTGATTTCCTCTTTAGTAAATTGAATGGAAAATACATAGTATTTCCATTCTTAGCCTTTCCACCAGAGTAGTCCCTAGCATTAATAAAAATTATTTACCTTTGTCTAACTGTAGCTTTGATTTTCTATCATCATAGTATACAAACACTATATAGTTCAATCAGATCTTTGCAATGAGGAATAAAAGAGAACTATAGAGAAAAACTCTATAAGTTTTATTATTTCTTCATTGGTAACAAAACCCCAAAACAGGCCCCAAAAAAAAAAAAATGTTAGGAGACAAATTCTCTTCTCCAGCAAGTTTGCAGGTCTAGGAATCACAGGTGCACCTAGGACAGTAAAGTGATCAGATCCAGTCTATATATAACCCTTCTTGAATAAAACTGCTGTTAGGAATTTAAGATGTTCTCTTTCCAATGATTATTCAGAATGTATTTTTGGTGCAGCTGGAAGTATTATACTAACAAATAAGCAAACCTGAGGAATGAGAATGTAGCAGAGCTGATAACCTTAAAGGTAAATATGAGAATTTGTATTACTGCTAGTGCAAATGCAGATGCAGCTCTCAACACTAATGTGTGATGAGTGACTAATGTCAGCTCAACATGAAAGACTTCAAAGGCAAGCGAAGTTCTCTGATCATGAATCCTCACAGGGTACCACATGATCACATAAAAGTATTGGAGTTTCTGCATAGAAGATGACTGGTTAAAGGTCATAAAAATAGATTTATTTATTGACAAACCTTATGATGATTTCAAAGCAAAGCTATAGAAAATATTTTTCTAATAATGTTATTTTCTGTCCATTAAGTGACAATTTAAAAACACTAGTTTATGAAAAGAAATGTGTAGCCTACCAGTAGGGGCAGAGAAGACCCACACCATATTCAAGACATAAAGTAAGTTTGTTCAGACTTTGAAATACTAATGTTAAGAAGAAAGTGGTTAGACAACATGCAGAAAATATGGTCAAATTCTATTAATTTTTTTGACGTGAATCAGGCATTTTCATCTACTCTGTTTAGAATATTTAGAATATTTAGAATCAAACACAAAATGAGAGGAAAAAAAGGGAGTTATGTCTAATCACCAGTCTGTGGAGTAGGAAGACCAAGCCTGGTACTACCTTGGTATTGGTATAAACCTTGGAATTTCTCTTGTGAAATTCAAGAGACAAATTTGCAATTGAGTATACCAATACAGCAGATGTCTAAAATTCTAATCGCAATTTTAAATTAATTTTGACTTGGACAGCATAAATGTACTCGGAATAAAGAGATGGTAAGCTTACTCTTTAAATATCCCAAAAGGCAACAGATCTTGGTCTGAGGATATCAATTTAAATTGATTATATTCATTCAATCAACTTACACTGAGTACACAGAGAAAAAGAACAGAGAAATGGGAAAAGATCAGGCCCTATGGTTTGTATCATAACCCTGCATATTGGATTTAATTAGGAAACAGTAGCAACTGTTAGATAGGCTAGAACAGAAGTTCTTTCCTTGGAGGAAAAAGAGAGCAGAAACAAATTTAGTCTGCTATAGTTTTGGTCAAGGCTGAAAGAGACATAATCTGCACATCAAGAAAACAGAAAGCTTTCAACACTTCTAAGCTTCTTGTCATCTATTGTTCCTTAGACATTGTTCTGGTCCATATGTCCATTTTATTAATGTTGAAATTCTCATTTGAACTAAGAATATGGTTATTTTATATCTATATATGCTCTTATATATTTTTCTTGGTTTCAAGATTCCTTTTGCATCAAAATTTTATAGCTAATTCAATTTGTTTCAAAAAAAATATTCTTAAATTACAAGAAATTTGCTCATCTAGGCAGATTTGTAAAATTTTTCAAAGCTTTAGAATATTCCAAATACACGGATGGACTCTGTGGCTTTGACAAGAAAATTCTTTGTGCATAGAGCTATGAATATAATTATACTTTTAACGATATATAGCAAATAAACAAAGAAATACTTTTACAACATGGGATGATGACATGTTGCTCAATTTTAAATTCATTATATAATGGAAATGAAGCTTTATGATGTCATTAAAATGCTTACAAAGTAATAAGAAATCAACATTTATTAGAAAAATAATGATTTGAAAACAGCCTTGCAATAAGACAAATAAATAAACCTCTCATTTATATAGTAGTACAGTAACAATAAAATTCAATGTCTGAGAAAAACTCAAAACAACACAATGAAAAGAAAGAGGCTCTATAATCATGTCCTTAATTATAAAAGAATTGTAACAGCTCAAATTTTCCTAAACTCATTTTAAAATCTACTTGTAGGTTTTAATTCATACAAAGTGATTTGATACTTGACGTGTATATAGTATATGTTGGTATTTGCTTGCCATTCAGTGTTGCATTTAAATACTAGTCTATAAAAGATAACTGAGGATAAATTCAAGCTGTTCATTTGGTCCCTGTCAGGTTTTGTGAATATTATCTATCTAAACATTTTGAATGGAGTACTGAGACAGCAACACACAATTCTGTAATACTTCCTCACACATGGAAACAATTTGTTCTACAAATTCTGCTAGTTCCAGAAGGACTTTTCATGAAATGTGTACTTTGAGAAAAAAAATTTTAAAAAACCAGAGCTACTGATTACCCCAACTGCAGATTAAAAGAGGCAGTTCCAAACACCAAAGAACTAAACAAATATATGTTCTTATAGAAGCATTTAGAGAAATTCTGGAAAATTGAAACATCTTTATTTTTTCCCTCTTCTTTTTTCTTTCATCCCCCAAATGTACCCTATCAAGTACTCATATGTCATATAACTGATTATATAATGTAGATATGACTTTAAAATTAAACTAAAATTTTCATTAATCATCAAAATAAAATAGAAAATCTATTTTTTTCTATTTGAAATCTTAAAGGAAATATTACCAGAGGGATTACTTTCCAGAACTGTGTAGCAAAATGTAGGTGTCTTACACAGATATCCATATGAAAGGTATAGATATTTAGTACTTTAAGTAGTACAGACAGGGATGTCTGGAGGGCAATTTTTCCAACCAGTTGCCTACTTGGGGGGAGATGTAAAACTGCTTTGATTCCATTAATTGTATGGATTAGCTCTTCCAGTTGGGATCAAGTTTCTTGTACACAGGAGTTTTGTTTTTAACCTCATCTTACTTCAAACCTTTACATTTTGTTGTATAAATAGTTTCCTTTAGTACATAAACTTACATTTTGAAATAAGAGTATCAGTAAAACAAACAAAAAAAAAAAATTTGACTTCCCCCTCATCCCCTAGCCCCAGGTCTAGATTTGCCAGATATTGGTAGTGAGGTCCCTGAGCATCTCTAGCAGAACCATTTAATGTAACTCTCATGTAATACTGTTTTCAGGGGACTTTTTTGCATGCAATAAAAGAGTTGTCAGTTATTGTATCCTATTATTATGAATCATTAATCAGACATTTCTGACAGTTAAAAGTACTAGTCTTCATGTCTCAGCAAACAGTTGGAATCTAAACCTCTTGTTGGAATTCTGTCTCACTATGTGAATTAGAGGATTTTGGGCTGCATGTTTGGAGGAGTAAAGACAAATAATGTACAGAAAAATAAGATGGAGAAACCTAAGTAAAGTATCTAGTTGTGTAGCCCCTTAGATACAATAACTAATGTTTTGATATGCTGAGATAAGTGTGAGTAAATTATAAGCTTTACTTAACACAGAGTCTTGAGAGAAGGGTCGGAAGTTTGAGGGAAAATATCAGGACTCTAAAGAGAGCAGTAGGAAAATTGATGAATAATCAACTTAGTCTCTGAGAAGGGATATGTGGTGAGTAATCTTGCATTTCAGTTTCTCTGCTGTGCTAGGATATTAGGGCTGTCTTTCAGACCCAGGAAAATTGCCCCCAGTGGTAGTGGAAAAGATAATGTAAAATATATATAAATACTAAAGCAATAATGGAAAATCATACAATTTTATGACTATTTCAAGGTCAGAGAATGGACTAAGGAAGAGGCTAATTTTTTTTATTGCCTCTTTTTTCTCTCTAATGCATAGATAGCCATGTGTAGAGAGTACTCTAAGTACACTACTTCAAACTCTGCTTTACAGATGGCAGGGCAGAGAATGGTATCAAAATAGATCACTGCATCATGAAATTGTGCTCCAGGGAAATGACAAGAAGTTATGCATTAATTATAGTTCTGGTGGAATGGGTCACTCCAATTAATATATGAGCTCAGCTTTAATTCATATTTTATATTTAGAAAGAAAAGGGTACCAAATAAAACCCCTCAGAAAGCAGACATCTTAGCTAAATAACATGAAGCTTTGAGGGAAGGCAAAGTCTGTGTTCCACTCCACAAAGGAAGGGTAAAGCTTTCCCATACTACTATTTATTTGCATGTCTAAAATATAATGCATGGCTGATAAAACATTCAGGAGAAATCATAATATAAAGCAATGAAATAGTACATCTTTATCTTCTGGGACATCAGCCACAGACAGCAATGTACACTGTGCATCCACTCAAGCAAGTTTATTTTCCTTTCTGATTGAGTTTACATACTGAAAGCTGATGGTCCAGATAGGTAATTAGTGTCAGGCAAGGAGTTTGAAATTACTTTGTTTTCTACAATGCTTATGAAATTTGAACCATATTGCTGGTTTATTTGCAATTTATAAAGAATTTAGACCTTATGTCTTTTTTATCATCTTTTAATAATCCATTAAAAAAAAATCTGTTCCCTATGTTCTCTAGAACAGTTTTATATTAGCTTAGAGTAAAAAGATATCTCAGAATATTTCAAAACACTGCATGAAATGATTTTTTTTAAACAGTGATTATGTCAAAGAAATTACTGAACTCTAAATAATCACACACTTGTTTTGTGTCTATTTCCACAGCATATGTTTCCAAAGCTTTAGTGAAATCTTGCGAGCACATGGCACATGGCAGAGGAATGATTTAGGTTAGTACCTGAGGCTCACTAGCAGAATCTAAAAGCTAAACTTAAGTGACAATGGGATAGTACCATGAGTCTGACTTAAAAAAGAAAGAAGATAAGTAACACGGTAGCAGAAATATTGTCCAAAAAGGAAGAGCTCAACAAAAATTCAACAGTCCCAGGGACCCTTTAACTTTACTTTCCAGCAAATGTAGACTTTTATTGGCATACTGAAAAGCATTAAATTTTCCCAAGGTTTTCCATCAAAACAGTAAAATATGCCACCCTGATTGCCAAGCTGAGGACCAGCCAAAATTAAAATGGTCCTCTCCATGGAAAAGGGAGGGGCAAAAGAAAAGGGTGGATGATATAGAAGAAAGAGAGAAGAAGGAGAATGGACAGCAAGGACTGAAAAAAGCCTTTCATACTGTTCTCATTATTGCTATGGAGAGATAAAGGCAACAAATGTTGCTCTAAACCACAGAGCATCTGCCACCTTTTCCCTACCACATCTTTGGTAGCAGCATTGAGCTTGACTTTCTAGGGCTCTGGCAGGGGCAAAGGAGGTAATTTTCTTGTTTTTCCATCTCCAATGGTGTGATCCCCTAGTGAGCTGATAACTGCAGTTATGCCTAAGGGTTTCATTGGTAGGGTGTGTATCATAAAAGGAGTGAAAAATGTCCTTTCCATCTCTTGACAAACAAAAGAGGCATAAAAATATGTGAAACAAAACTCTATCACTGTCAGATATTAGTTCCACATAGTTGTTGGGATCTTTTTCCTGTAGTGAAACTGAGATAGCTGAAATTATGTGCCAGGTGAAAGATCTGATTTCATATCTCAGCATGTCTGACTGAACTCTGTGCAGCACGATCACCATCAGCTTTGGGTAACTTTTAACATAAATGACCACAGAAAAGATTTCAGTATAAAGACAAAGACTTTTGAACACAATATATAGACCTCTGGCTTTCACTAAACATGCATGAAAGTAATTTCGTATGCTGTTTGTATTTCCAGAAGTAAAAAAAAAAAAAAAAAACCAGCTTTCTTTCTTGTGTATTTCTTGCCATCCTCTTACTTTATAATGCTCTTTGGAAGTGTTGTGGCTTAACCACAGATGGTAACTAAGCCTCACACAGCTGCTTGTTCATTCTCTCCCAGTGGAGTAGGGGAGAGAATTGGAAGGGTAAAAGTGAGCAAACACATGGATTGACAAAAAGTGAATTAAAAGGTAAAGCAAAAGCTGCACACACAAGCAAAGTGAGAGAAGGAATTGGTTCACCACTTTTCACAGGCAACCTAGTCCCAGAAAGCAGGTTCTGCCACATGTAGCAGTGACTTGGGAAAACAAACACCCCCACACTAAATATTCCCACCTTCCTTCTTCCGGCCAGTTTTATATCGCAGACCATGTGGTCTTGGATTTCCCTTTGGGCTCAGCAATAACAAAAATATCTCCATGTCATCAACTCTGTTTCCAGAACAAATTCAAAACCTACTACCGTGCTAAATGCTGTAAAGAAATTTAACTCTACCCTGGACAAAACCAGCATAGTGAGTTGTATAAAAACTTCAGGAATAATGCAACACTAAAATAGAATTGAAATATATTATGAAAGGAATTCATTACTTTAATCTATAGCTTCATTAGATAATTTCCTTAAAAGTCTAAGGGATCCACAGGAGAATACTTTTGTTTTCCTTTTAAAATTGTTTTCTGTTTTTCTAATGATCTTTGTCCTCTTTTTGCCTTTGTACTTGTAGTCAAAATAAATCAATTCTACCATATCAATGTTATATTGCTATGCATTTTTTGTATACTACAAACTCTTCATTCATATTTCTAATTGTAAAATATTTTGAGATATTAAATTAGATATTTTGAGATTTTTGAGGGGCTTTGATTATTTTTTTATTCTATTTTTAAGAATTTCTCTTTAAGAACACCTCAATCAGTGATTAAAGATCGTTTTTGTCTCTCAGGGAGCTGTTTAAAGCCTATCCTGTTCTGGTGATAATATGGCTTGAATCAGTGAAGTGCTGACTTATTTAGCTTCCCTTATTGCATGAGATGCTGCCAAGGAATCATGGTGAGTTGATACATCCATGGATGAGGAATTTAATGCTTAGAGGTAAGTAAATGCCGTTGAATTTTCAATAGCAGTTAAACAGTTTTTGTGGATTTTTTAAATATTATTTTTATTCCTGATTTCCATATAGAGATTTAGATCTTAAAATTAAGCCATAATGACTTAAGTTCCAAAGTATGAATTTATGATATATTGTTTTCATAAAATCCAGATAATGCATTTATCCTTCCTTCTCTAATTATGTTGATTGCCTGGTACGAAACCCGGCATTTTCAGATGGATATGACAGTAAAAGCAGGAAGCTGATCCATTGGGAGGACATAATTTGAAAGCAGCATTTATAAAATATTACAGGAGAAAAGTGGGTGGAAAACGATGAACAAATTGTTTGAGTGAAAGCTAGCAATATTTCAGCAGTAGGCTGGGGAAAAAAAATGCAATAGTGTAACAGGGAGATGAATGAAGACAAACAGGAATTTTTGGCAAATTACTCTAAATATTTGGCTAGTAGCTAGCCTTTTATCCTTTTGGAGCTCTGCCGTGTTATGGTGTGTTACATGATACAATAACATTAGGATTTGGCATGATGAATTGCTCACTTCCTGTAGAAGGAGTAACAGACTTTGGGTTGCTCCAATTATGTACCATCCATTTGCTCTGTTTTTAGGGATTGTACTGCTACCCATGAAATGCACTGCTTAAGCCTCTTCATGAATTTGACTAGTCCAGCTTCTGAGCTTCAATAACTGTAGGATTTTTAATTTTCTCTTCTTCCCCCATCACTCCCCCTTCCCGCCGCAGTCTCTTGTCCCAACCCTGCGTTCCCTTATCTCTCCCTCTCACCGTGCGGTCCAGTCCCTGTCCCCCGCCCCCCCCACCTTTCCCCTCACCATGCGGGCTGTCCCTGCCCTCCCCCGCGGCTTTCCCATTGCAGCCCCCGGGGTTTCCCTGCCCCTGTCCCCTGCCCCTGTCCCCTGCCTCCGTCCCATTGGCCGCAGCTCAAGTTCCCCCCCGCCCCCCGGCACGGAGTATAACCGAGCCCCGCTCGGTACCCCGGTGTCTCGGGGAACACGCGCCCACAATAAACACGTGTTTGCACCCGAGCCCCGTGTCGCCATTTCGTCTGTTCCCGCGCAAGCTGAGCCTCGCAGAGACGAGGGGAAAGCAGTTGCCCTCTCCTTCCCTCCTCGCCATGCCCACAGGCGTCTGCCCGGAGCCGATCTCGCACAGCAACAAATGGTAGCAGAAGATGGCTATTTCCATCGATTTGTGAAAGGGGGGAGAGAGAAAGGAACTCTGCTGCCGCAAGAGCTCTGCAGACGCTAAGAGGAGTGGATTCGCCGGGCGGAAAACAAACTCGAAGCTCCAGGACCCTCTTCCGTCCTCGCCGGCATGCTCTCTAACCTGCCCGGGAGCAGCCGTGCTGCGGGGGCAGCTGGACTGCAGGGCCAGGAGCCAGGTAGACTTACCCGAGGGCAAAGAGGACAGTTTGGCAGTGGCTCGATGGACTGAGCTTGAAGAATGGCCCGTCAGGGGACGGCATTTGAACAGGGACCAGAGGCTGATAGTGGCTGAACCCAGGGTTTCAAGGGCGAACTCTGGTTAACAGGAACACCCAGGCTTCTAAGAGAGCCAAACCGCGAAAGAATACGTCCTCAGTTCAGTGCGATTTTCCACCACCGAGGAGAGAGATAGAAATTTCCCCGTCCAAGCCCGGAGGGTAAGTTGGGTCAGAGCAGGGTGGGACCCTGGTGGGCGGCTGAGCTACCTGTTTTTCTTTTCTGCGTTTTAACCACCGTCCGCGTCCAGACGGGGACTGTAGGCTTGCATGTCCCTGGCATCCGGGAGTCTTTTTCTTTTCTGAGGAGGACGCAACCTCACTCGGTCTTTTTGGGGTAGCTCATACTGGAAAGCTCCTTCTCTTTCTTGGAAAGCTGCCTTTTCTACCCTCTCCTCCCTATTCTGGGCTATGGGGGCAGGGGGGGTCGAAAGGACACCAATGGGACAGAATTGTAAACGACGACATGTCAGCTATGGGAGAATTGTCAACATCTTAAGAGAGGCCCTTCACATCCACGCATTTCATCGGCTTCCAGCCACATCGGGCCCTTCTCCTGTAGATTTTCCCCTTGGCTTCTGCAAAGCTTCCCCTTCCCTTTTCCCCACAGACTTCCCCAAACCTTCTCCCTTGGGGATGGCAGCAGCCGAGCCACCCTAAGCGCCCTGCCGGACACTGTTATCCTCCCTTAGGGGCGGCATTGGCCGTGCCTCCCTGGGCAAGATGCAGTGCACCCAGCACCGCCTCCCAAGGTGGTGCTGGCCACGCTACAGTGATCCCATTTTCCCGCCTTGACCCTTCTCTTCCACCTACATTTTCCCACCAGCCCCACCCCTCCCCCAATGGCCCTGCACCATCCTGCAGCGAGCCAGCCCCTATTGGGGGGGAGGTGTGGTTGTATTAATCCCTCAGTCTTTTTTCTGGCCCCCCTTCTGATGGGAGGGATCGCCGGAGGGGTCCCTCCGTTAGAGGACCTCCCTTTGTAAGAGAGCTTTCCCCTTTGCTGTGGGGGGGGGGCCCTTCGAAGGGAGTGGAGCTGGAAACCTTTACTGGGGCTCCACTGTTTTCCTTCCCCTGAAACAGTGGCGCCCAGGTTCACCCCTATCCCATCTCCTAAATGTACCTTGCCCAAAGTTCCCTTATTATTTCAATACAAGTTTTTACTATTGCTTGTGATAATTTGGAAATAACTTCTTGGATTGAGTTATATCTTATAGAAGGAAAGATCATCCTCTCTAATTACTGCCTACAATGCTATGCCAACTTTGCAATCAAATTGGAGAAACCACATCGCTGTTCGCTGCTTGCTTCTGCTCTGCTAAAATTCGAAAAACCACAAGCATCGCGTCATGAATCCTGCTTTCATCCTTCATACAGAATGTGTTTATGTACGCTTTATCTTAAATTGTAATGTGGAAAAGATTTTTGCCCCATTCATTGTAACTATGATTGGTGCATCACTTTCTGATGTCTCTCGAATTTTTAACGTTGCTAATTTGTTTTTACCTCAGAACTCCCTTTCCTTTCTGTAATTTCAAAAGAGTGAGCTGTAGGATTTGTAATTTTCTCTTCTTCCACCCCCCATTCCCCTTCCTGCCGCGGTCCCTTGTCCCGGCCCTGTGTTCCCTTATCTCTCCCCCTCACCATGTGGTGCGGTGCAGTCCCTGTCCCCCACCCCCCCCACCTTTCCCCTCACCACGCGGGCTGTCCCTGCCCTCCCCCGCCTCGCGGTCCCCGGGGTTTCCCTGCCCCTGTCCCCTGCCCCCCGTCGCATTGGCTGCGGCTCAGGTTTCCCCCCCGCCCCCTGGCACGGAATATAACTGAGCCCCCCTGCTCGGTCCCCCGGTGTCTCGGGGAGCACGGTCCACAATAAACACGTGTTTGCACCTGAGCCCCGTGTCACCATTTCATCTGTTCCCGCGTGGACTGAGCCTCGCAGAGACGAGGGGAAAGTGGCCGCCTCTACCCCCCCTGCCCCGCGTGCCTGCAGGCGTCTGCCTGGAGCCGATCTCACACGACAACAAATAACAACTTTATAAATCAAGCATCAGGAGTGTGCATGCATCTCAAAGCAAGCTCACCTTCAGTCATAAGACTACAAGACCTTCTCTTCCAGACAGTGCTTTTGTGGGGTAATTCTAATAGAGTATGGAAATACACAATTTTTTGATGGAATTTAAGATGCTGATTTCCCAAACAGTTATTCAAAAAATAAACTAATTTAAAGGAGATAAATTATATTGATGCATATATATTTTTTAAATTCCATTGTGGAAAAGCAATATGATTTTAATCTGTGACTTTCATAAATACCAGAAGTGAGATAGGGCTAAAAGGGAAAAAAAAAATATATTATACATAAAATGGTTGATCTAAACTGATAAAAGGCAACAGGCATTTTCATCTGGCTTTGACTCAAGTTCATGTTTGTGCTAGTGAAGGATACATAGCTAACGGATTTTCTATTACTAGTAATAGAGAAAACTTAGCTAGTTTGTTTACCTAGAGATCTGTAGTAATTCAGTAAAATGTTTTTAAACCATTAGTGTGGCCTCTGCTAGTCTTCATGATATTCCCTGTTGTAGTAACCACATGGAAAAAGCCAACAGGTATGCAAGTGCATCTAAGTCTCTAAGTGTAAATATTTTTGTGCATCTCTGTAACTATTGTTCATAATGTACAAGATGAAACAGTTAGCCTAAATTGTGTATTAATTTTGTTCTTTTTTCTTTTGTTTCTTAACCTAAGGATAATTTTTACCTCTTTGTTGTATGCTTCCCAGCATACAAAGATTCATATTAGCTTCCTGGCTCAGATTATTAGAGTACTGATCAGTACTGATATCAAATCTATGGTCTTTAAGAGAGTCACAGAATCACAGAATTCTTTAAGCTGGCAGGGACCACAGTGGATCATCTGGTCCAATCTCCCTATTCAAACAGGGCTATCCCTGTCATGGGATTATGTCCAGATGGTTCTTGAACATGTCTCCAATGAGGGAGACTCCACAACCTCTCTGGACACTCTGTTCCAGTGTGTGGTCACCTGTATAATAAAGTTCTTCCTCATATTCAAGTGGGACTTTCTGTGGCAGCAGCTCTCTGGCCACAGAGAGCAGGCACAGACTTCCCAGGCATTTTCCCAGGGAAGGCTGTGAGAAGATCAGAGGAAACAATGAGAAACAATTCTTACCTCCACTTGTTGCACCTGCTGTTGTGCGCGTGTGGAATGTGTTATGGAGATTTGTTTACCAAAGGGTGGTTTCTTAACTGGACACTGGATGGTGTTTAGATTGATTGACCAATTCGGTCAAAGTTTTATCAGACTGGATGTAAGGGTTACTGAGTTTCTTGATAATTATAGTATAATATAATATAAGATGATAAAATAATTGATCAGCCTAGTGCAATCATGGAGTCAATGCTAATTATTACCTGGCTGGGGGCCTGCGGAGACACTTTCTGTGCATCAGTTTCTGCCTATTGCCTCTTGTCCCATCACTTGGCAGCACCACCAAGAAGATCCTGGCTCCATCCTCTGGACAGCCTCATTTCAGATGGTCATAGACATTGATGAGGTCCCCCTGTTGTCTCTTTCAAGGCTGAACAGGCTCAAATTCCTTAGACTATGCTCCTAAGAGAGATACTCCAGTCTCTTAAACATGTAAATAATCTTGGGAACAGTCACATGCTAAAGAAAAAAAGAAAAATTGTACAATTTATTTTTGATAGTGTAAGGACAGAAAGCTGTTGGGAGACTTCAGCTTTTCCACTATATTAAAACTAATTCTTACTGTTTGATGATCTGTAAGGTCTCTTCCACAACAGGCCAAATTTTGGCTATCATCAAAATTCACCCAGAAAAGGGAGTTTCCCTACACCATACATTTTAACTTATTCAAACAAATGGTTTTTTAAGCATTAAGTGTAACTTGAATAATATTGATTTTTTTTTTTTTTTTTTTTTGTCACATATTATCAGGGAAAAGTAAAACCAAACTAGAAATCTACTTGTTTTAGAAGGCAAGTAACTGTAATCCGTTTTCTGCACTTACATTAATGTTTCTACTCCCAGATCAAGGAACAACACACCGTGCTGTTTATTGCGTTAGCTGCAATAATACAACATGGGCTGACTGGTCTGCATAACTTCAGAGTTAGCAGGATATCTGTTCTGATTTTTAACTTTTCTCTGCTATTGATTCTGCCACTGACTAAACATCCTGTCTTGATCTCCTTTTCCTTACATCAATAAAAACTGGAATGCTTTACAGGTGGGGGGTCCCTCTTTCCGCACAGGCGAAGGTGTAGCATCCTTTCCATCCTGGTGCATCCCCCTGTCTCATGTGTGACAGTGTTTGGCTTTGTGCCTTTGTGTGCACTGTCTGTGCTTGGCACTGGAGGGAAGAAAAGCTCACAAAGATTTGTACTGAGTTATACAATTCTGGTGGGAATGCATCCGAGCACCCCTAAGGCAAGAGGTGCCCTTGCTTTTGAATAAGAATTACAGATGTCTTCCAGTGGGGTTAATGTCTGCATTTGGAAACAGGTAAGGTGTTGTGCATTTTCTTCTCTTGTTTGAATCAGTGAAAATTTCTGTAGCAGTTTCTAAAGCACAAAACTCTGGATGATCAGTTCTATTTACAAAGGCATACTAATTAAAACTTATGTTTAAACAATATTAAGTCTTTGAGGACTTTTCTTTCCTGTTAGTATTTATTTCATGATTTATGTGTTTTTTATCCCCAAGGCAATGTGTATCAGTGTGGTTTTTTGGTTGGAATTTCTGAAAATATTTTCTGTCAGAGTCATACCTGGATTTTTTTTAGACTCTTCACCCTCCCTCCCCCCAAGCCCAATGTCCATGACTCTTCAGAATACTTGTTAATGGTGGCCATGCAAGCTAATTAACTAATTTCTTTTGGGAACATTGAAGAAGGTAAAAATATTCAAATGATTGTTACCTAGAAACTAGAAAAGTGTATTAAATAATGTTTTTAAAATCTATATGAATTTTCTGATGACAGAATTTGTGTGCTTTTAGAGAAAAAAAAATTCAGTCTTAGTTTTTAGTCATGATCATTTTTTTGCATATCTCCATACTTCTTACAGTCATCATTTTGACAAGCATAAACATACATTTTCTTGATGAAAATAATTTTCCTTTCATGATTACACTTGCTGACTCCTCATTACTTAAACTGCTACAAAGATATCTCAAGGGAGTGGCTTAGTCTATTCCTTTAAGGTCAAGAGCTTCACAAGTGGGTGTAAGTAATTGAGTTATAGGGCAAAGATGAGTAAAGCTTTCAGGAAGTTAGGAAGAAAAATCCTCTTGATAAAGAAATGAATCTAATTTACAGAGTGTTGTTTTAGTACATAAATTGTCTAATTATATTTTATCTCACAGGCAAATTTCACATTAATTGCTAAAAATGAGGGACCAATTCTGACCCAGTTCCCATAATCCTTTTATGATAGACTGGAGGAATTAGAGATTCAATAAAACTTATTGTGCCCCAAAAATGAATTCTGAATTCTGTCTGTGGTTGATTGCTGATGTTTTGTCACAAAAGTATAGATAAATTGTTTAGATTGGCAGAACACCATAGTTTTCTGTCAAAGAATACTTCCTGCATCTTGGGTTGCAATTCTTCTGAATAGGTATAGAAATATGTGTTTATACCTACATCTCAGTCATAGGAAAATCAGTGCAGGAAAATTGGCACTTTCAAGTCACCATGTATCCCACTATACAATACTTGTGTAAAATATAGCAGATGAATCCTGCTTCACAGCTTCTTCTGATTATAAAGGAAGTTCTTAACAACCTGGCCTCTCATGGCAGTGTCTGTGTGAGACCTCCACAGTGAGGGCTTAATTTAGCTGTATTAAGCAGGGCTGTGTAATGCTGTGCAGGTTCACGAAAATGCTGCATGGAAAGCAGCATGGCTTCACACTGTATCTGCTCTCTGGACCATCAGCTGGATGTCAGCTGGCATAATGAGACTGTGTATGGGTGACTATATTGATCTGACAACATTAAGTGAAATACAAACACACTCTCCATACAATGAGTATTAAATCTTTGCTTCCTGGCACATTTGCACCATATCCTTTACTGTAGTTTTAGTCTTCTGTTTAAACTTCTTGCAAACCCTTACAGTTCTGCCCATTCTGTAGTCCTGCTGCTTGACATGGGAGGAAAGTGTGCTTTTACTTCCAGATCACAATACAGTCATTGAACAGCAACACTGCTACATCAAGGATAACCTGAAAGGAAAACATGAGAAGAAAAGAATTTTAAGAAAATGGCCCATATACAGATCGAATCCACAACCTTGGTGTTGCCAGCACCGGGTTCCATCCAGCTGAGTTAAAATGCAGTCTTTGTCATCATCTACTGTGCCAGTCACTGTAAAGAGCCTGCTCAGGACTGACCTGGGAAATAACACTTTAAAGCTAATGCCTGGGTTATTGGTTTTGACTTTCTGTGATTGAAGGGTGGAAGATGACTGACACTTTTAGTATGTTATTACTGCAAATTACAGTGTTAATGAACCATCATCTTGAAAGAGGTTTGCACAGACATTTATTACAGATAACATAATTTTTGCTTGTTGCTTACACTGTTTCCACCAAAGATTAAAATATAAGTTTGTAGTGAATATTTGCCAAGGTAGGGAGACAGTCTAGGTGTATTTATCCAGTTAGAGGTCCTGATGCTAGTCATACAAGTTATACGTGAGTTACTTTCAATTTTTCACTCATATGAATACTTTTGTGTACCCTCTGAAAATGTGTTGTTTCCACTTGAATGTAAAATTTCTAAAAAATTATCGTAAAAATAATTACACTTAGGAACAAACAACACAATCTGAGCTATTTGCTAAAGAACAGAAACAAAATACTTATGGACACTCACTGTGTTAGAGAAGTTGGTGGGACTACAAAAAAAATAGTTTCATAAATAGTCAATGTTGCCATGTAAGTGGGATAATTTCAGAATATGAACAAATATATCCACTCCAGAGGTGAAAAGAAGAGAGGAATATGGAGGAGTGGCAGAGGAAAATGTGATAAGCCACATAAAATCACAATACAGAAGCAGTAAGAAGCAATAAAGAGTTAAGAAAGTCAGTGCTTATTTATTTAGGTCTAAAGACAATTCCATAGTTTTTCACCATGACACAGAAAGAAAACAAAGGGAATGTAGGTGTTAAGGAGATTGAGAAATTTATTTTTAATGAGTTCTGTCTGGTCCTTTCCCTTCCATTATAAATCTATACAAGAAGTAGTAAATTGTTTTAGTTTTCTGGCCACACAGCTTCACTTGAATATATAAAATTCATTGTACATTATTCAGAAACTCAGAAATGCAAGGCCAGAATGGATCATCAGATCATCTTGTCTGACCTGTGCTATAACCCCACAGAAATTTACCCAGCTGAAATCTATAATTTATGCTTGAATAATACATACAATAGCATTTCTCCTATAGCTTTTCTTCCCCAATTTTCTAAGAAACAGCTAGCCTCATTAAAGAATATTCTGAACTTCTGTGATAACTGGAAGACCCAAACTGCCAGGATTTTAAAACAGAATCTTACCTCATCCTCAGTCCTGAATAACTTTAGCTAAGTCAGGGTGAAAATTATTTTGATATAATTACTCATGTGTGCAGCATTCAGAGGATTACCTCTTTGCTTAGTGAAATGTGATCCAAACTCGTACTGAGCCAGTGCAGCAGACCATAATGATGAGACAGTAATTTCAAGCAGAATTTAGGCGGAGTTTAACCAGAGGCTTTGTTTGTAGAGACTTGTATATTGGCAGGAGTGTCTGCTGTTTAACCCAAGCGTGTACCACGGCTGTCTTTCACAATACCACCTCTATTTCATAGAATCATGCAATAGTTCTTGTCAGAAGGGACTTCTGAAAGTCATATAGTCCAACCACCCTTAAATGAGCAGGGACACCTTCAACTAGGTCAGGTTGCTCAGAGCCCTGTCCAAACTGACCCTCTGTGTTAGCAGGCATGTGGAATCCACCACTTCTCCAAGCAACATGTTCTGGTCTTTCATCAACTTAATTTCAAAAACCTTTTTCTTATATCTAATCTAAACTGATCCTTTTTTAGGTTAAAATAATTTCTCCTTGTTGTACCGCAACAGGCCCTGCTAAAAAGCCTGTCCCCATCTATCTCATAAGCCCCTTTTTAAGTATTGGGAGATGCAGTAAGATTTCCCTGGAGCCTTATCCAGGCTGAGCAGCCCCCTCTCCTTTCAACACAGGAGAGGTGTTCCCACTCTCTGATCATTTTTGTGGACTTCTTCTTGACCTTTGAACCACTAGTAAGTGCTCATTTCTATGGAGATGGGTAAGAGGGTGTGATTCAGTGAGAATTTTAGTGTGTCACTTTGAAAGGTTAGTATTGAACAAGTAAAAGACCGATAACTGTGCACTTGAAAGAATATTCTAGAAACCTGAAGACTCGTGAGAATTTCATCTTCACGCCATGCTATGGTCAGTGAGTAGGGGTTTGTCATATGCTACAGGAACATCAGAAGAGATGTAAGATTTATGTAATTTTCCTACCAGTTCTGGGTTTCACATAATAAATTATTAACTACTCTTGCATGTCTGTGCATTTCTGACTGAGAATCCCAAATGAATGGGAACCACTGTGGTGTATATAAAAAGAAATATACAATGTTCCTTAAAGTTCATTCAAAATGTTATTAGAAATTTCACATAGCCATTGTGTTGCTGATCTTCCGACTTCATCTTTCTCTATCCTTGCTTTACGAATCATGGAATTATTGCTTCTAATGTATATAATTTTTTTTGCCTATGAAGAATTCCTTATCTTGCCATAGTTCCTGTCAAAAAATTATTCTGTTTTCAAATGTTTATTGTTATTCTTTTCTGCTCAAACTATCAAAACAAATTTGAAGAAGACAGGCAATTTTAGATAAATTAAAAGTAGCAATATTTTTAAACATCATTGCATGTAAATCTGAAAACACATGAATCAGAAACAAATTAAGTGTGGTTTTGCACAAAAATGCTAAATTTTTGCATTTTTATATTATTCATTATTCAAATAAATAATCATTTATTTGATGATGATTAATAGATTGGAACTGTGAATGAATTTTCTTATTCATGTATAAATGAAAATTGACTATTTTTTTTTTCATCAGATGACAAAAGGAGTATTCCATACAGGAGCAGAGCAAATAAAAAAAGAAAAAATGTGATCAAATTAATTTCTATCTTTAAATGATTCACAAGAATTTTACATGGAATGACCATAGTGATAATCTAATTCATATTATAAAACATGCCATTTCAGACTGGGTAAAAACTGAAAAATGAAATTTCCTTTCTATCTTAAGAAGTTAATTGAATTAAAGCTTTTCCTTAAAGGAAATCATATTATAATTTTTTTTTTTAATGTAAAAATTTAAGAGTCAAGTGTTATTGAACAGTGTGCTTGATAAATCAACAGAAAACCCTACCATCTTCTGTACACATTATCTTTTGAGAAAAGTTAGTTATGCATGAGAGTATCCTACAAATTTTGAGATGAAACTAAGCCTGAATCCTGTTCATATTATTCATACATGACTTGTGGTTCACTGAACTGTTACAATGCAAGTCATTTCACAAAGTCTTTTAATGTTAAACTGGCAGGGCCACTTTCGCAAGGCTTTTCTATGCCAGCTCAATCCTTGATCTCCTTTGTGTAGAAATGCCAAGAATATCAACTTTTGTTTATGAGTTCTAATAGATATTTTTTTCCATTTGAGAACAAGCCTGAAAAGAGCGTGTACCATCTAATTCTTTGTTTCTTGTAGTTCTTAGCATGATACTGAAACATCAGAAATAATTAAACAAAATTGTATTGTAAATCCCAAGGTAAAATATGACTAATGATTAATTCTCTGGTATTTTGTCAAAACCCTTCTCATAATTTCAAAGCTCTAGTCAATATTCATGTAGCTAATTCTCCTATAGTAATTTTTTCTTTCTACTAGGAAAATGTTTGTCTGCTGCTTAATAAATAATTTCTTAAAGTTCTGAGGATATGGTTTCTGTAGTTGTTTTGCTTTACTATTTTATCAAAACTTTGATTGTCAAAAGGGTATCTATTTTGAGAGTCACACCAAGGGATTTAATTTTTACATTTATATGTATTTCATTCTCACATCAAGAAGATGAAGTAGATTTATTTTCCGTAAAGATATAAAAAAACGTAATGCTACTTTTTGTATGGTTTACACTACAGTTAAAAGACAAGTTTTTTCCAAAAAAAGAGCTTTCAGACTTATCCTTCTTAAGACATTAGGTGCACAAAAAAATAGATACAGCAAATGCAATTTTCAAGTCTACTTTTCTGATATATACTTATTTCCCATTAAACCTTGTTCTCGTTCTTTAAAATCCCCATCTATTTTTACATCTCATTCTGTTGCCCATGTTATCTGTTTCTCTGTACATCTTTGAATGCAAAGCAGAGAAATTCAAGTACTTTCTTGAACTATTGAACAATGGTTTCATTCAAGCAGGGCTTTTAATGGTCCATGTAGTAACAAATTTCACTGGGTATTTTAATGGAAATTTATTGTCTGTTGAATTACTTTCCCTCTGTTAGTTTTAACTGCCTGTATTTGATAGTCATGTTCTGGCACACTCTTTTTAAAATTCTTAAGTATTGATTAGAATTTTTAATCTGAATGAGATTTCAAAGACCCTGAAATTAATCAGCCTTTCAACAACTATTTAAAATTAAATTCAACAGTTCATTTTTTATACTGCAATATGAAACCAGGAGAATTTAAGTTTATTCCTTTGGCTACATGAATTTATTTGTTTTGCCTCTATTTTGTTATCTTAGATATGCCTTTATTTTCTAGACACTGAAATAAAAGTTTACAATAACTTACAGTACTCAGAGACTACTGTGAAAAAGAAAATGTTTGCTTTCTTGCTTTCTTTTTTTTTCTTTTTTCTTTTTTTTTTTTTTTTTTAACTATAAAGGTCATTGAAAAGTGGAACAGTTGCTCAGAGCATTGTGCAGCCTCCATCTGTGGAGATTTTCAAAATAATCTGACTGGACACATTCCTGAGCAACCTTCTTGCGCAGGGAAGTTTGGCCTAAATGATCTCCAAGTGTCTGTTACAACTTCAACTATTCTTTATGTCTCTTATCTTGCACGCCATTCAAGATCTCTTCTCTTATTGTTCTGCTGAGATTGAGACAGAGACAAGACCACAAAAATAGCAATCTATTTCCAATTTGCTTAGACCTCAGTCAAAATTTTGTAAGTAAGGGATGATATTTTACCAGACAAGGGAATTTCCAGTAGTCAAGAGGAGAATATGTGAAATGAATTGTATTATGGCAGTATGGTGTTTCAAATGAGTTCACATGAGAAACCTGCGAACTGACTGTAGCTTGAAAATCCTGTGCTGAAGAAGAATATGAATGCCTACATTTAAGAGGAAAAAGTCAGTATAGAATTCTTCTCATTCAGCCTTAAAGACCTACCATACAGATATATTTGACTTAATTGCTCTCCATAAGTTATTTTCCTAATTAGAAAATTAGAGGAATAGACCTTTCTAAAGAAGAAAAACTGGATTTTAGTTCATACATTCGCATTAAATTAATATATGCTATGTCTTTGAAATTAATGATTTTGGTGTTGATTATAAATGAAATCTAGGGTGAAAGCTGACATTTAAACAATAGGCATCTCTCTTCCAAGGCCCAGAGACCTTAAAGAAAGTAAACCTTTCAGAAAGTTGTTATTAATTTGACTGCAGAGCAATATGTTCCTTTACCACATTTACTCATTTAGAATTTTTCTGTGATGCTGGTCTGGCTGATTTTGCTTTTGATTTATACCACAGAAATTACCCTGGTAAGCTATAACACAGCTCACTTTGACTCAGGAATGGCAAACAAGAATAAAACCAAACAACACAAACCCCACAAATACCTAAATATTGATTAATTGTTGGAAACATGGAGATACAAAAAAAGAGCAGGAACATGTCCTATATATTGAGTGTACAGTCAGCCTAGAAGGGATTAGCCCTATGTGCAAGTCAATCTGTATCTGGAGTTCACGAATAATCCTGGTATTAATGCCTTAGGTGGTGCAGAGGTCACCAGATTATTACATAAATTTTTGGAATAGATGTGTGCCTAGAGAGAAATTATGTCTGACTATGCTTAGGCAGCTATCAGGACAACATGTCTGTACAGCTCAGCCACAACCTATCTCTATTTATAGATTTTATAGAGACCTTCTGGAAAAAAAGCGACTCAGACAAAGATTTAGGTGCTTGTTGTGAAGGAACACATCTATATATTTACATAGCTCTGCTACACATCTTGTAGTGCCTACTAATAGAAACTTCCATCTCTCACAACACTTTCATTATCTAAGTTTATGTCAAATAGAAATGAGCTTTTAAATTTTATTTAATGGGAATTTCTAAATTGTATGTTCTTCTTCAAACTTCATGTCTACCATGTCTGGTTACTATTTATCCTATCACAGTCCTCCAAAATATGTAAATATTTAATTAAACAGACATATATATCTCTAGGTACTTATAGAAATGCTAGGATACTTTTTTATTACATTCATTGAAAATTAGGCATTTTGAACAGGATGTCAAACATCCCCCTAAGCCTTGGTAGAAATAATACAATTAGTTCATGAAAAGTAGTGTTTATCTTTAGCTAGATAACATCCTCTGCAAAGAAGGATCAAATTCCTCACAAATGTCTACAGAAATAAGACCCTGATTATGAACTGCACCCCACTCTAAAGAGAAATATTTCCAGAGGAGCTCCTTATTTCCAAATTCAATTCCAGTCCATAAACCAATATTCAATGTATGCATAGAGAGAAACCTGTGAATACCCAAGAGTAGAATTATGAATGTCACATACTTTCAAGACTCTGAGATCTGTGTAAATGTCAAGTACAGAAGAATTTTGTTTCCTCACTTTTCTTCTTGGAAAGGAAAAATAAAAGTAAAGGGAAATGGAAAAGAATTAAAAAGAAAAGGAAAATAAGAAAAAAGAAAGAAAAGAAAAAAAGAAAAAAGAAAAGAAAAGAAAAGAAAAGAAAAGAAAAGAAAAGAAAAGAAAAGAAAAGAAAAGAAAAGAAAAGAAAAGAAAAGAAAAGAAAAGAAAAGAAAAGAAAAGAAAAGAAAAGAAAAGAAAAGAAAAGAAAAGAAAAGAAAAGAAAAGAAAAGAAAAGAAAAGAAAAGAAAAGAAAAGAAAAGAAAAGAAAAGAAAAGAAAAGAAAAGAAAAGAAAAGAAAAGAAAGTGATTTGAAAGTGGTAAATTTATCCCAAGAACTAAGTAATTTGGGGACAATTTCATAAGATGAGTCTTGCAGCATTTCACAAACAACTGCTTTTCTTCCTTCACTGGTGTTCATTCAGCTACAAATTACTTTCTTTTGCAAGCATGCTTTTCTAATGCTCTTTCATTTTGAATTATTGTTAGTAGTAATATTAGTATCATTATTGCTAGTGTCAGGAGTAAGGGTTTCATCATGAAGTTACTTGAAGCAAAATCTTAACTCCAAATAAATCAAAGCTTTGTTGAAATCTACATCCAAAATCACAGTTACATTACACAGACTTTGTGCGTGCATTTCAGCTGAAAAAAATGACATAATTCACCTCCACCTTCTACCTTTTCCATTGAAATAATTAGAATACATATATTTACTTTGATAAGACAGAAAAAATATATTTTTCATCCTCTAGTACCTGTTAGATACATAAAGAAACTATGGAACTTCAGAATTTCAGGAGTTATCATGGGGTTCTTTATCACCTCTTCTTTTCCATAGAATTATATAAAAAATCATTTTACTATCTAGAGTATGCTTATCCTCATTTCTAATGAATATTTCAAGTAATAAAAGCCCTATAATTTTCAATATTGAACATTTATATTTCAAATTAAGAGAGTTTAACAAACTTTCTTTTACAGAAAAACTTTCTCAAACTGAGGTTTTCTTGAATGTCTGGAGTTGTTTTTTTTTTTTTTTCCACACTTTCTTCTTGAGATTTTAAGTCTGTAGCATCATATGGGAAAAAAGAAGATGAGATTTTATTGACACCAAAATTTCTCTCCCAATGCAAAAGGCATAATCGTTCCCCAATAAAAGGAAAGTATAAGGTAATGATCCCAAGTTTATAACCACCTCTTGTTTTTTAATTCAGTTCTTCAAGAATGGGCACAGAAATATTTGGGAGACTAGTTAAAAATATTTTTTGTTTCTTATGAAATCTGTTCAGATTTATAGGTATACAGGTATGGAAGGAGACATTAGACATAAATAACACCACAGGACGGAACAGTTTTACAAATGGTGTATATAGGATACAATAGCAATATTCTATTTGTGCCCAACTGCATCTTCTTTGTTAAAGCTCTAGACTCCAACTCATTATCATGCTATCTGATAAGAAACATGGATAGAGGCAAAGGAAATTAGGCTTTTGGTAGTTCCTAAAAACAGCATTTCCTTTTTTTTTTTTTTTTTTTTTTAACTTCCAAAGAGTGTAAATCATTTCAACTGCTAACACATCACCAGAATCAAAGAAAACCAGAGACATGCCACCTGTCTTTAGGCAGTCCTAAATTAGGGATTAAATTTTAGAGAAGAATGTTACAGTCTCTGTATAGTCAAGAGGGAGGCAGAATCCTCCAGTTAACGATTAACACTACAAAAAATCTCAGTAATAATTTAAAACGCTAGACTTAGACTTACAGATTATGTTTAATGCTCTTAAAGTAGGAAAGCTATTTACATTGGTAGGCTGGTGGTAAAAAAAGCTGTTCCTCAAAGAATTTCTTTTTAGTAGCTCAGGATGAAATCCAAAGAGCTAACAGGGCTTCTGTACAACTCAGCTGAGATCTGAAATACAAACTGAGCAATCTAGTGAGCTGTCAGCTAACAGTTCAGAAGTCTGCAAGTTTGTATGCCAATCTGTTGTCACCACAAAACCTACTTAGAACATTACATTTATAAACTTGTCAAAATCTTGAGATACCTGAATATGTAAGAATTATCTTGTGCATGTGAACTTGCATAAGTAGAATAGTATGTATCTTATTCAACCCTGAATGTATTAGGGAAAAAAAAACCAAAAAAACAACAAAATATTCTGTAGTTCAGTAGACAGTTAGGGGGGCACATTTCCACTATGCCATTTCTTATTGCATAACTGCAGCTGTTTCCAGCACAGAATATTCCCTGATAGAAAACCAGCTCACTGGATCTCTTTTCAAAAGAGACCTGAGGGTGTGTTTCCCCTACATATTATCATAGGATCCAAATCTTTTCCAGGATGCTCTAAAAGTAGCATTCCAGCCACGTGATAGAGCAGTAATGTAAAGAGGTGCCACTGCATTATTCAAGATTATTCAAGTCTGTGTACTTTATTGTAATTGATTGTTAACTTGAATATTTCACTGCACTCTTGATGATCAGATACTGACTCAGGTTCTAGAATTCATCTGGGAAACAGCAGATTAGAACTTCTTGCCAGTATCTCACTGCATAATGGAGGAAGACACTGACATGCACTTTGTCAATGTGGTTTAATTATCAAAGCCCTGGAATTTGATTTAACTTTATTTTTCAAAATCTTGCTTATATTTTTTTAACAAGCTGAACACTTAGCAGCCTTCTATGTTTTAGCACACAGACCATGAAAAGAAATAATGCATTAATACTGGGACAGAATACAAAGAGCAGTATGAAATTCCTTAGAAATTAAAGTATATCAGACTAAAATATTAATATTCTGGTGGATATCATGCTGTATTCTATCTAATATTCAGTACTTGGTTAAGACAGACACAAAAGGTAGTCTGAGTAATATGTCTTTTTTCTCTTCCTTTTATTTTTTTGGTAACTAAGCAAACAATGTATAATATCTGTTGATTATTAAAGTCCTACAATTTAAACATTAAACAGTCTTTTGAATGCTAATGAAATATCATCCAGTATTAAATTGATATTTAATTAGCACAAACCATATGTCAAGTTATAACTTTAAAAAAAGCAAACAAAAATATAATAAAATTCATGTGATGAATTGCCAGTTTTATGTGCAGATTGAAAGAAGTCTTCACAGACTTCATTTGCTACTCACTAGCCAGATACATTTTGTTGTTGTTTTAACAATATGTTTAATGAAAAAGAAAAGCAAAACATCTCCATGTAAATAGTTGAAGTACTGTGTGTGAAGTGAGAGTGTTGCTGATCACATATCACTATGCTCATTTCTGTTTAAATACATTGAGGAAGAAAAACTATCACTTATGAAAGAATTTCCTACCTATTACATCGGAGGTAAAGTTCCTCCAGATGATTTTTTTTTAAGTACATCAGTACTTGGTTTGTTATAGTGTAAGGATTTTAAAAATTTTGTTTTGAAAGATGAGTTTGAGAAGATATTACCTCTTCCTTTAAAATTTACTCTTTTACTTGAGCAAGTTCTCAAGGTACATCCTGTAGTTGTTTTGTATCTTATTTTGGAAAAGGAACACCTTTAAGGGATGAATTGTCTGAATTCTTTCTTCGAAAAAATGTCAAAAGACTCTTTAGTAGAGATTGAAATCTACATATATATGTAAACATATATATATATATATAGAGAGAGAGAGAGAGAGACAGAGACAGAGAGACAGAGAGAAAAAGATTTAAACATATATAACCAGAACCAGGAAGGTTATTGAAATACCTTGAGCAGGATAATCTGCAGACCTCAGCTGACAATACAGCCTTTTTCTCCTGTTGGCTGTTGGTCTGTAAATCAATCTTTTTATTTGTTTGAAAATTATTGTATGCCTACTTAAAATCTATCTTGAGATAAAAGGTTTTAGTAGTTTCATCCATTTGATTAAAGGGATTTAGGACGCTATGGAAACTGTTCTTCTGAATAATCTTTATGATGTTACCTGACATCATACAAAAATTCTGTCTCAGGTATATTTTTATCCAACCTCAGTTACATTCAAAATGTCTACATGTACTTCAGGAACTAAACTTCTGAAGGAAGTGCAGCTTTTTTACTTTGTTTTGTAATCTAGGAAAATACACAATGTCTTCATTGTTTAAAATAAGCAGTAATTCTTTGCTTAAAATAACCCCAAGAACTGAATAGATCCAGCAATACAGAACAGTCTTGGAAGTTCCAGCATTTTCCCTATGATCACCTGACTTATATCTTTGTAGAGAAACAAATCCTCCCTCACATTTTGGGAAAATAGAAAACGAGGAAATATTCAGATACAAGCGTAACAAAGCACCTGGATATTAGTTCCTTTTATTCTAAATCTTTACTAAGAAGTTAAAATGACAGCCATTTCAAAGGGGCAGATTGCTGGAAAACACAGATTTGATTTTAAATGGATTTCATTCCCATCTGAATGTCTGGGACTAATGCCATGTATTGGGAAGTTAAATATCATACTGTTTATAAGAAGCAAGAATCTAAGCACATAACCCATCCTAATGGAATTTAGCTACTATTAAAAAGCATGCTTTCAACAGTCAGTAGCTTCTGTTCCTTTAACAATTTGCACAGTTTCTTAAAAATCTACAAGCCAGCAACTGTAGAAACTTATATATTTTTCTCCCACAATAAGCTAATCTTTTTCTCATCTGTTTGTTCCATGGCAATTTTAATGAAAATAACCTTCTTAGTTATTATATTCATCTATTTTTTTTAATAATGAGTATTAGATGTGTCTTAAAGATTCATTTTAAATGGCACCAACAACTATCACCCCAACTAACAGACCTGAAATGGTTAGGCAAAGCTGTGAATGCACATCAATATTTGTTTTATTTTGTTCTGCTTTATGTATTTTTCATGAAAATAATACATTTTTCTATATTCTTTCTAAATTGATTAGTAAATATTAATTCTACATTGTTATTTGAAGTCAAGAGATAAAAAAAAAAATTATTAAGCATTTTCTTTAAAGAGATTTTAAAAAATAATTCTCAATTTCTTCACTGAGTTAAAATATAGCAATTTGTCTTCTTTTTAATCCTCTTCTACATCACAACAACTCAAACTGAGGTGAATTCCTGACTAATATCTCCTAACACCTCTTATTCAGAATGACAGAACTTCATTGAAATCCACAAAAGGAACACTTGGGCTTTCAGGAGCATATAAAACTGAATTGATCACCTGATTATCTCTTGTAGCCATAAATCTCCTTTTACTTGCAATCAAGTAGGATCTCAAAAACCAAAAGAATTTCATAGGATTGTTTGAAAAACTTGTAAAATAAGAGTTAGCCTTTTTCATTGATTCAGCATGACTCTTCTTCAGGTAAGAGGCTTTCCTGTGCTACAGACTGTTTGATTCTATTATTTAAATGTGGGATGACTTTCTGATGATATAATCAATATAATAGTTCCTGTGTACCTTCAGCTGCAAAGAGTAGTGGGGAAAGGAAGCTGCCCTTTGTGAGAAGAGTGTGAGTGCAGGAAGCTCTGCCTAGGAACAGGTATTGAGCAAGCTGAGAGATAATGGGCTGGGATTAGAACTCGATGATGTGGGCATTATTATTGTACATGTCTTCCAACTAATGAAGGAAACATTATATTTGCAGAATCTGCTCCTCATAGTAGACCTTAATCATCCTAATATCCACTGGGAGGAAAGCATCACAGATCAGAAGCAACCAAGACAGTTTCATGGAATGCGTTGATGACACCTTCCTGTCAGAGGCAATCAAAGAAGCAAAAAGGGGAGATTCTTTGCCGGAATTCCAGATAGGGAATAAGTCCAGCTCTTAAGTGAATGGCCCATATGGGGATAGAACCCACAACTTTGGCATTATTATTGCTGTGGTCTAACCAACTTCTTCTACTATGTTCTATACTGCTGAAATGTAATGGGAGTGCTGGGTCTAGTTCTGTGCCCTGGAGTATCTCATCACACTCATCATAAATATTTTATTCCCACTGAGAAGAAGCAAATTCTTTCTTAGAAAAAAGTAGTGCCTAATACAGATAAAAACAAAAGCATAGCAACCACTTGTTTGTATTGTCAATCTTTTTTTTTGTTGTTGTTTTATTCCAGTTTGACCCTCAATCCATTACTAAGAGCTTCATGAGCAACATAATCAGGAGCAACCACACTGACTTCAGGTTTTGCTTTTGGTTATTGAGTTTCACATTTCTCAAAACTTTATGAAACATTACATCTGTTGTGATTTTGCGGGCCCCATGTCAGGCAACTCCCTGAGGGCTCCCCTGGCAGGGGGAAACCCCCTGAAGCAGTTCTTTGTCAGGAAAAGGAGACTGCACAGGACTTTTTTGGTCTTCAGGTTCTTCTTGTTTTATTGTTATCTTATCATGACTTCAGCACACAGTCTGTAGCCAGATCTTGCATGCATGAAAACAGCACAGAAATGGCTAACAAACTCATGCTGCAAGGTCTTTTAAAGTCTAATCAAAAACTAAACTACTCAATTAAAAAGTGACACCTAGATTATTTCCCTTTCTAACCCAATAACTGACCCCTAAAGACCCTCAATGAGGATTTTTCTACCCAATTACAAGATACCACCGAAACCCAAGAAGAAGGAAGAAGAAAGAAGAAAGGAATTCAAGACAACACCTTGTACCCTCCATCTTGTACCTATCTACATATGCTAAAAATCCTAAAATCCAAATTTCTCACCCATGTGACATACTAAACTACTCTCTACAATCTCTACAATCTATTTCACACTTGTGTCCTCCATGAATGAGGTCAAAGTCAGTGTTTTCCTGGGAGTCAGAGCACCCCAGGGCAGACAAGGGAATATTCCCCCTGCCCTGGGTTCCCACAATCTATAGTATCAATTCTAAGAATAACTATTTGGTTTTAATAGCAAAATTGCTGAGTGAGTGGGTATTACACTAATCCACTTATTTCCACTCACTAAACTGTTTTTCAAAATTCAGTACAAGATAGGCACTTCATTACAGTAAATTTAGATTCAATAACAATTTCAAATGTAATATTTTTAGTAAGAGAGACCTCAACAAACACACAACATGAACAAAATAATTTGTAGAAAGAATCAAAGTGTAAAATGATCCTTATATCCATTGACAAATAAATCTCTGGTCTGTAAACCTCATGAAATCTTTTTGTTGCAAATGTTAGCAGTTGTTAGCAATTTCCTCATATGACTATCAGCATAACAGCACAATAAGCAATTGTGGGAATCCTTTTGTAAATATTTATGAGTGATCATGTTAGTTTTGTCCATGGATAAATTCACCTGACTTTTTGTTTATCTTTTCACAAAGATGCCTCTTGGCTGGAATAAACATAATGTCACCTTAATTATGTTCTTGCCATGGTAGCATAAATTATTTATGCTTTACATATTTATATTTAGCCTTCTCTAGTTTTTATTCCTGACCTCCAGTGTGTGATCTATGTGAGGAACACAGTGTTAAGGTACATGACTTACCAATGTTTTTTTTTACCTTGTCATATCTCATAGTAATGTAGACAATTGAGACTGAGCAGCTATGCTAGCCAGCCCATGAAGTTTAAAGGTAAGAATGTTCTTAGCTACGTTAAGCGGATTAAGATTTTATGCATATCAAGAAGGTCATTCCAACTGCTACATCTGCTTCATGATAGGTGTACAGTTCTGGAGATTGCCAATGGACAAAACATAAACTGTCAGCTAGATCATTAAATCAAAAAATTGTCATGGGACTGAGTGTCTTAGGAGTATTACAAGTTGTGGTGCACCTTCTCCCATTAACTGTAGTAACTGGGAACAGCCAGTACTTGAAGGAATTAAAAGACTGGATTTCAAACTGATGACCCAGTACCTGAAAAAAACATTTCTTATTCTGTGTCCTTTTCCCAGAGTCAGTATTAACAGCATCAGCCCCTTGATTAACTGTAATTCCTGAGTTAGGAATGAGAAAGTTGCAGAACTCAAATGCTTCTGGAGCTGTGGAAAAGATCACTGCCAGCATCAAATCCAGAAGATCCCAAATGCAACTGAGCAATTTATTTAGAGCACCTGTAAAGTAATTTTGACCAATCTGATACAGCATACTGAACAAGCTATTCAGCTGAAAGTATAGATTGCTTCATATACAAATACAATATAACATTGCTTCTGCAAATGGATTTAGAAGGTGGAGAGTAACTAAAAAAACCAAACCCCTGAACTACATTCATATTCTTGTTTTCTATCCCTGCAATGCATACTATGTTTAATAATAATAAATGTACAGACAGTGGTATTCTGATTCCTAACATGAGCTGGGAAATCAGTGATTTCAATTTTTCAGGAGAATGGTTGAAATTAGTGAATTGGCTCAGGCTTCTCATTATTCATGATAATTTCAGGCCTGTCTTACTCAGATAGTACCTAAACAATGCTAGCAGAAGTTTAGAAGTGCTATGCTACCCCCACTAGACATTAAGACTATTTTGACTATCACATCTAATCAGGACTTTCCTGGAAACCATTTCAGGTTCTAACATTCTTGACACTCCAAACTAAAATGACTATGAAGTATGAATAAATTTTATTGTTGAATCAATTTCTAATCTTTTAAGAGAGAAATTGTTTGGATAAACCTATAAAATTATTCTGCCTCCCATTTGTCAAAGCAGAAATGAAGAGCAAATTAGAAGCGAAGGAAAGGTGGAAAAAGGTATGCATATTTTCCCCAAAATGATGCCTGAGTGGGAAAAAGTGAAATTACATTTATTTTGAACTTTTTGAGGAATGAAATGATCTTCTTATCTTGAACATAGTTGTAGACCTAGTTTTCCCTCTTTTGCCACTGTAGGTTTCCCTTGACCATTAAAAAAAACCAAAGGAAAAATAAGACTACCTATAACATTGTGCTCCCAAGCCATAACAAAGTTCCAGACTTAAGGTAGATGATAATAAAATCTAAAGCTATACTATTACAGGAAGAGGATTCATAGCTAAGGGCCATTTCTGACATGATGTCTCCCATGCTTCTGAGTCACAATAGTGCAGGTGACATTTGCACTATTTCTCAAAGAAATCTTCTATGGCAGAAATGAGATAAGCAGAGCTATATCTGCTGATTACAAGAAATTTGAGTAAATAAGGGCCAAAAATTAGATTCTGAAAATCTTGGCCATTACATTTATGGGACGCATTAAAAAAAAAAAACCAACTAATTTTTTTTTGGTGGATGCATGCTAAGTTGAATATATACAGATTGTAAAAGGCAAGCTATTTTATCATTACAGAGTTAATAACACATTAGCTGTTATATCTGAAATGAGAGAAGCAAAATTATTTCCCTGATCATGTGATTATCATTGTGATTACTCACTGATGGTTGAAAATTCAGAAGATGAAGGCATCTAGGAATCAGAATAAAAACATATTCTAACTAGAGATGAGAATCACTGTAATAATATCCTTGGATAGCTCCATTCTGGAGCTTCAGACTTTTAATTCTTGAGGATGGTTCATGAGTATATTACTAATTTCTGAATTACTCATAAATAGTCACAAATTGTAGAGTCTCTGGAGGGAATAATCTGTTTGTTATGGGGCTCTCTTCCTGTCAGGACCTGTGCAACATCTGGAAAGTAAACACAATGATCATTTGGCTCTCTGACAGGTCCAGACCAATACACTCTTATAAAAACATGATATATTCTCTCAATCAGGCCTGTCATGATAAAGTGTACTAATTTACTAATTTTGCAAGTACAGGCAACTGTAGTGCTTACATTTTATGTACAGTGTCTTACACAACACTATCCTTTCACCATTTCTTGATTCAGTTCAACTGTTTTATTGTGATTTGCTCTTCTACTGACCATACTCTAACACCCACACTTGATGAAAATATCAAACCTCCAAACTCTGCATCTACATCTTAGGTCTTTGTGGAGAAGTTTAATATCAATTTCCCACTTCAACATGACAACAGTTTGGAAGAGACTGACCTTGACTCTTACTTCTTTGTGTAACCCAACAGCAAAAGACTTAGCAAGACTGTTATGAGTATGCATAACATTAGATATAATCTCAAGATATTTCAAAGGTAAACATAAAGACATAATTTTTCCTATCAGTTCTGTCCTGGAGGATACAAGATATATGAACACATGAATGTTTTCTTCCAAGTCATTGGTCTTACAGGACATAATCAGTATGTTGGTTATACAGTGGTTATGCAGTGCAGAGGCACGTAGTACCCTGAAGGCTATAACTATGAAATGTTATTCAGTGTAGTTTACATCCATACTCAAGTAATCTCTCAGTAAGAGGCTTTTCTGGAATCAGTTGTGCCTATTTAATATGGCCAACAATGTAGTGCTGGCCAAAAGTGATTACAACAGCCAGCTCATGAGAGAAGATCATATTTCCCTTCCAAGATAAATTGTGAGTTTTGCCTACTTACCTGAAAAAAAGTGCTAAAGCCATTTGCATTATAATACGTTGTAATAAAATATGTTGCTGCAAAAAACAGATGGTGCTGCCCTTATAAGTCTCTTAGCCCTTATGAAATAAACTGTCTTAGAAGGTACACTGCTGAGGTGTCTTCCCCCGAGCAAGGCAGTATGGAAACAGAGCTATATGAATAAGGGCTAAGAAGCAGGAACACAGCCAGAAATGTGTGCACCACTGACTCTTTTACAGGATGAAAAATCTTATAATCTGATTACTGTTAAGAAAGTCCCTGGGTCTACTGGCCATCTGTTTTACTTGTGTGCACTTAACAATGACAGAATTGTCCCATTCGTTCTCTACAACTGCTGCTGGGGTAGTATTCAGACTCTTTTGAAAACCATCATGCTACTCAGTAAGGGCAGAATCTAAACATCATTTTGAGTCTGCTTCAAGGGAAGACCACTAGTGGTCAGAGTCTGACCACTCACTTCCCCAAAGACCACTAAAATCAACATAACTTTTAGGGTCCGTGTGTCTGGGTTGAAAATAGCAGCCAGCTGCCTCTGGGTCCCAAATCTGATGGATTGGCCTTATCACACATGCACAGGGAACTCTGCATGGAACAGACTTGGGCTCACTGTGCATAGGTGTATAAAGCCACCCTAATTTCTTCCCAGGGAAAGTCAGTACTGCAGGCAGAGTTATTTACTAATAATGGTGTAACTCTGCAGCCCTTTAATATCATACTGCCTTTGCTAGTAATAGGCTGTAAGCTCTGAGTTTGCCTGGCTTCGAGGCTGACACTTTTCATGTCTGCTCTGTTTGAAGTCACCTTGACCTGCCTGCATCTTTGTTTCACTTGGTTTATCTGTAACAATTGCTCTTACAGACCAGATATCTATGTCTAATTTATTTCACTTTTGTTATCTTTGTAAGGTAAAAAACCCAAATTATATATAGGCATTATTAGTTCTTCTATGCAGAATGAGAGGCTTATGACTCTAAAATAATGATGCAGAGCAAAGGAATAGAGGTCAGGTACAATAATATCCTTGAGAGGTGGGAACTGGGGATGTGTCAGAGAGAAGTACAGCAATGGGACTTTAAGGGATAGGGCACAGGGTGGCATTGGAGACTTCAGAACTGTGAAAAAATCAGTGGTGAACATTTAAAGAAAAACAGACCTGGAGCAGAACTCATTCTGTCAACAAAGAGAAAATAAATACATATTTATATGACATGTAAAGGGCAACATATATAGTAATTTATAGTAATTTTGATACAAGATGAAATTGTTAAGTTCTTAGAGAAACAGAAAAAGTGTAAAAGTGTGTCCATAAATTCAAAAAAGGACAAAAAGTGGATTCTAGAGTGAGAAAGAAACCATTAAGAGGAACATCACACTCCTCACGGCAAAGGACTAGCTACTGATGACTCACAAGAGCATCCCTACCACTGCTGCCACTATAAAACCAACAAGTAGCATGAAGAGCGGGAACTTGAAACCAGTAAAAGGAGGAGAATGCAAAGGATGTGTACACAAGCTTTTAATTACTTTGCAATTCATTTTTCTTCTCTATAATAATCAGAGCTAGCCCAATAATGATTTTCCAGTTTCCCTATTAAGATTTCAATGACATCAACAGCCTTATTTGTAATGCATTTCCTTTTTTTGACCATTCACAAGATTTTGGACATAACAAGAAGACATAAGGAAACAGTCTGTTCAGATTGACTAGTATCTACTTCAGAGTGCTAAAATTACTCAATAAACTCTAGTGAATTAAGTAATAATAATATTATTAACCTCTAACAGAGGTGATATTACTCTTTGAATAATAGAAAGATAAAGCTGTATTAGTAATTACCACAGTATATTTCCCATGAAATAAAATTTAATAAAACATGGGCCCTGATCCTACCCACAGTGTTTTGTAATAATTAAATTGCCACCACACTTACTGCTTTTAATGATATTTTATGAACTTTAATATCTATATAGAAATTGAATATTTTCTTCTCTCAAGGAACAAAAGAAAAATAACTTGTTTTCTGCTTTAAGACTTACAGTGTACTTAATGGAGGTTGGAATCAAAGAGATTTGCTAAAAATACATTGTCTAAATTAAAAAAAAAAAAAAACCACATACTTTTTACTATACATAGACTATTGTGTGCTTTAAATATTTCTTTTCCACATAATGAAGCACACGTACAGAATGTGGAAACCTTGTGCTGGAACAAGTATTACATGTGCCCATAAATTAATGTGTCCCCTTAGGAAAATGAAATTTCACAATGTAATTACCCCATTTCTTCACTGAAGACATAAAGGAATTTATAGAACTAATTACCCTGATAATGGAGAGGGATTTTTCTTCTCTTTCATTGCAATCCCACCTAGAAGTATGATATAGGAAGATGTAATTCATTGAACTCCATAGTGGCTCTGCTCTTATATATTTATTGGAAGGAACTGCAGCATTCCAATTTGGAATGTTGTGTTTATTACTATATTGGAAGTTTATGAATAAATATGACAGAAAACTATTGGAATATATGGAAAATTGGAGATTTTGATATAAACTTTTCCTGCTTCAAGTTTTATTCTGCTAATTTCCCAGGTAATATTGTTATTAATTGAAAAAAGCACTTGACTTAAATTACTGTTTTTTCAAGCCTTCTCTTCCATAATTTTTTGTCACACAGTGTATGAGGTGCCTCATTAATACCGTTCTTTAGTTTAAGAAAGCTTTCACTGAAAATATTTATCCTAATAACTATCCTTATCCTAAGATAAGGATAGTTCTTAGTTATCCTAAGAACTATCCTTAAAGCTATATGCAGCTAGTTAAATATGGATTTTTAAAAATTATTAATAATTAGAGAACATCTTTCATTTCATGATCTCAAAAATGGTTGCGAATTGGAACTGTTAATTGTCTAGAGGCAATAATTGCTCTCTAAGACACATTGGATGGTTAACTAGACAAGAAAATCAATCTTATATTTAAGGAATACCATGCTCAATAAATCTTGTCAACTAAAACAAATAAAAGGACAAACAAATACCTTTTTTTTAAAAAAAAATAAAGATTAAAGAAAGGAATTCAATAGAAGTTTAGAAGCACGATCAGTCCTCTGAAAGGCTCCCAGGATAATATTTAAAGTGCGGGAAGTATCTCTTTTGTGAGTATTGTGGGGGTGTGTGTGAGATTTTTAGTTTTGTTTTTAAAAAAACAGTTTGTAAAACACAGCAAGAACATAAAAGTTGATAAAGAACCCCATATACAATTCAGATTCATTTTGGTTTGAAAATATCTTTAAGGTCATTGAGTCCAACCACAAAGCTGTTAAGGGCACCACTAAACCGTGTCCCTAAGCATGACACTTGCACATATTTTAAATAGCTCTGGGCCCAGTGACTCAGATACTTTGTGGGACAGCCTGTGCCAATGCTTGATAGCTGTTCCAGGGAAGAAATGTTTCTTAATATCCAGTCTTTATCTCCCTGGCACAACTTTTGTTCACAAAGAACTGGACAGCTTCCATAGTTCTCTTGCTCAGCAGCTGTCTCAGGAAGTAACCTTCCACACACTGCAAGAACCTCCTAAACTCTTTCCTCTCCACTGTATTTCTTTTCCAGCAAGAATCTGCTAAGTGGAAGCCCCCCATGTGAACAAGGGCTAGTTTTGTGAGACTTCATTTTATTTTACATATTATAATTATAAAATATTTCGTGTGCCTTTTCATCTGGGTAGGGTGGTCTACAGCAGACTCCTACCAGGACATCTTCCTTGTTGACCATTCCCTTGTTTCTAATCCACATAGACACAACTCGATCATCACCATCGTCCATCAAAACACTCCATAAAATACATGATAGCCCCACCACCTCTCCTTCTTTGCCTATCACTTCTGAAAATTTTCTAGTGCATCCATTGTGGCACTCCCATTGTGCAAGTCGTTCTACCATGTTTCCATGATTGCAACTATATTTCTGCACCATTTAAAAAATCTATTTTTTCCATAAATGGCAAATCTACAGCAATCAAAAGAATTAGACTTCAAAGACATTTAACATCCCCCACTCTTACTGAATTGTAAGGACTAGTTATTACATCAAAGTGCAGAGAGTCATAAAAGAAATGTCAGGGAGGACTGGTTTGCCTGAACATCAGTGCTTTAAAATGCAACGGTTAGTGCTGTGCTAGTCATCTTGGGCCTGTGTTATTGTCAGTGAAAAGAAGCAGGCATCTCCAGAGAGAGATTAATCTCACCCTATGAAAGGTAAGCAAATTAGATCAAAGCAGTCACCCTCTGGAAGTGCATATTTGTCTCCAACAACCATAAATGAAGCCTGAGGTGAACTGCTCAGACTCAGATGTCTAACACATAAATGTTAGGTGAAATGAACCTGTAAAATTTACCACTGAAAGCTCTATACTGTATTAATTACACATTTTTCAAAATTTTTCTTATTCGGCATAGAGCACAAGACTCACACAAGAATGTCTGAACTTAAGATCTTTAGAGCAACATCTGAAAAAGTTTTGCAGTCAGAGGTGAAGTCACCCATTCTACTGGACATTGACAGTGTTCAGAGCCATTAATTCCCATAGCAGGGAGCTTGAGTGAAAATGTCCAGATAATCGTGAGAAGCAGATTGCTCAAAGGAAGAAGCAAAGACTCCAAACAAAAATAAGAAGTTGCTACCAATCTCCCCAGAAGAGAAAAAGTATTTTTTTAACCTAGCACCTGATGTCAAATGAATGTTTGACTAATAGTGTCTAGGAGATTTCTGATATCAGAAGATGAGGTGCTGAAATTTTCAGCTTTTATAAGGGAAGCAAAGAAACAAGAAGCAGGAATCTAGAAAGACTGACCAAAAGTAATCCTTTATTTTCATTTTCTACAAATGCATCCAGAAACATTGAAAGCATGATACAGACAAAAAGATAATAATGAAGATCACTTCAACTGCCTGGCACTAAAAGAGTAAAAATTTAAAATTTACATTTAAAAAGTCACCGAGGAATGTTATTTTAAAGTTAATGCCAAGTATTATCATTGAATGTATGATTAAAAATGTTTGCTGAAAGCATATTAACAGTGTTGGTAAAGGCAACTTTTGCAAAAGGATGATCTACATCTCTCAAGCAATGCTCAAGCAATAGAAAAAAATACACAAAAATTAAACAAATAAACAAACAAACTAAACAAGAACAAGAAGAATGGAAACAAAGAAAAAAATATCCCAAAATAGTAAATATATAAAAAGTTTTCTAGAAATATTTCTGACCTATCATAGAAGAGGTTGAAATAGAAACAAGAGTCTGTTTCTAAACTCCAAAAGGCAATAAGAGTTGAGACTATGATGTTCCAAAGTAAAAACATTTTAAAAAGAAATGATGTGGCTTTAAAATAAAAAAAGTAGTTCTTAAAAATCTGGGAGAGGAAGAAAATATCAATAATATCAGTGACAAATACAAAATGCTGTTTATGGAGAGGAACTAATTTTAGTGGTTTTAGATTGCTCATTCAGAATATTCAAAAGATTACTCATTCAAAATACTCAAAAGAAAAGAAAAATGGATGGTGATGATATGTTTAAATTACAGAGTAGATATAATCCTGCTTTATTTGAGGGTATATTGTCATAGACTTAAGAAATTGCAAATTGCAAACCCAGATTTAGCTGGTTTTGTCACTTTGAATGTTTAATATTTTCAGACAGTATTTTATAGCAGTGACTGTGATGAAAATGAAATTTCAACTCCCTAAAATTCCCAAGCAGAAAAGAAATACAAATATTTGTTGAATAAATTGTTGACTTTCAGTACTTTGTCCAGTTCTGTTATTTAATAGATGTGGCTTTGGAACTGCTCTAATATTGTATCTAAATTTACTTATATGCTCTAAATTTTGTTCCCCTTGGCCTGGATTTCTACAATCCTTAATATCTAGAACATTTAGTGGAAGGGTGTAATTATACCCTATCTATATTCCATGTCTTACCAAATTTAATTAAAAAGAAAATCTTGTCCTCGTTTGCCTCTCTTAATTCCTTCACCCTCCCACCATCTCCATTATTGACTTTGTGACTGAACACTCTAATTTAAATTGTATTCATCATCTGCATTTTGCACCAGTATAGGCACAATTTATTTCATATATTGTTTTCATCTTGCATTATTTGATTCTCTTATGTCTGTTGGGAATAGAATATACTTTCTCAAAAATCAGTTGTGTCACAGTGGTTGCAGAAAAATATGCTGTATATGTTGACTTAATCAATACTTCTTAAAGCATTTTTCTCTTTCTGAGAAAAATTTCCAAATTTTTAATGGAAAAAAAATTGATGCATACTTCCACTCACTATTTGATATAATAATTATTTGTGTATTATTGTGTGATTACGACCAACCATGAGCAATTGTGTGAAAAAGTAATAGCAAACAGTAGTCATAGTAAATATAGATTAGAGATGTAGCTATTCGATAGATTTTGTTCAGAAGATTCTCCTCTAACTTTGCTCGAGTACTACAGTGGCAGTTTCAGTGCATTAGCAGAGAAATGAATATATAGACTGAACAAAATTAGATTTAATTTTTATAGTGTTGGACATAAAATCACATCGAGGGACTAGGAGTCAAACATGCTGATATGTGAAGTAAAAGGAAAACTAGAGGAAGCAGAATGAAAACTTTAAAGTGTTAAAGAATATCTGCCTGTGGCAGACTTGAGGAAGCAAATATATGACATGCAGCTGGGACTGGAGAGACACTTTAAGGGAGACAAGATGGGCTACAGTGGGCAAAAAAAATAAGAAGAGCACATCAGCTGAAAATGAGTAGAGCAAGATAAAGTGCAATGCACAGAAAAATGTGAGGAAATGCAGCCATGCAGAGATCAGAGCAGTATACGAGAGATCATGGAATGTTACAAAGATGAACTGATACCCAAATATCTCTAGCAGGAAAAAGCAGAGGAAGAAGGAATTATAAGATATTTACATTATATTGTCTTTATAGGGCTGATTATATTAAAAAAATCTAATTACAATATGGAATTGCAATGCTTTCAAGATGCTTCTACCATAAAGCCCTAAGAAATATGTGATAAAAATTCATCAGTGTAAAGTTCTCGTGGTAATGGATCAATACTTTCAATCAAAAAAAATATCCTGAAGAAAAATAAGTCTGCCAACTAAGAACTTTTTTGTGCATTTTAGTTATTTTAAGACAGATTATTTTTATACTGTCCTAGTTAGTTGTTAAAGCTGATGAAGATGATGACGATTATTATTATTATTATTACTTTATCTTAAATATAAATTCATAGCTTTTTATTTGACTTATCTCCTACCTCCTGTCTATATGGACTATTAATGGAAATAACACCTGTTTAAATCATACAATATTTTTCACAACAAGTTCTCTTGCTGTTACCTAAATGACAGGCAGCACCAATGCTGTTGTATAAAAAAGATACAATTGGAAAAATTGAATAGTTTCATAAATATCCAGGCTGATTTAATCTCCTTTGGTTTACTCTGGAGAGCAGCCAACAATCTCCTAACTGCCAAGAGTGTAAGAAGCAGAGGGGTGTATCTTGGATCGTACTGTTCAGAGGAAAGCCTCCCTGAGGTAACAGTGAAATACTGGAGATCTTGCAGAAACTAAGGGACTATAAGGTAGGAAGAGAGATTAAAATAAATTTTCTTATTCTCGTTGTGCTTATAAAAACAGTCATTCAGCAAAATACCTTCTGAAGATGTTTCCATTTGACTTCTATATTCACGGAATTACAGGATGGATAAGGTTGGAAAAAACTATGGTGGCTAATCTGGTACAGCCTCCCTGCTCAAGCAGGGTCATCCCAGAGCACATGACACAGAATTGTGTAAAGATAATTTAATCAAAATTGCAGGTTGAAAAATAAATTTTTTGTATTGTGGCAATATTTCACAGCACTGAGTATGGTTATGTCATTGTTGATTAAGTTAAGCTTTTTTGTGCGTTTTAAGGAACAGAACGATTTTCCTGCACTTTATCTTGCTCTTAAAACTATTAAAGTTTTTCCTCTTAAAACTTCTGGATTAGCTGAAATAGCTTATTCTTTTCTTTTCCATTCTATTCAGTGAATGATCATTTGCCAGCCAATAATGCATCCCTTTACAGGGAAGTTTAATAGCTGCCTACCTTGCTGAGATTCTGTGAGAATTAAGTATCTAATGCTGTTAGTAAGTGCTTTGCAGATGAAAATTGCAAAGTAAGTGATAAATATAATTACTGTTATTAGAGACAAATTCCAATCCAAATGTTTCTTTGATTTTATAGCTGACATAGATTCCATTTGGTATAATATGCAAAATGGCCTTTATAAGAGTGGTCAGGTAATGAAAGTTCCTGTGATGTTTCTTGCTGAGCAGCTCATAATAATTTGTAAGCTAAGAATCAAATGTATTTTTAAACAAACAGGTAGTCTTTGTGCTTTTAATAAAAATGCTTTCCAAGTAAAGTAATATTTTCCATCAGTCAAAATGACATGAAAAGGCTAAAAGATTTGAAAAATATCCCAACAGGAACCAGGTCTTGACTGGTAGGTTTGTAAAGATAAAGCTCTTTTTCTTTGCACAACCACACAGGCACCAGAAGTTCTAGCAGAAACAGATTTAGGTGTGGGTCTAAATGCACCATCAGGTAGTGAATTTCAGTGGTTGGTACACAATTATGATTCCAAAAATTTACCAATTTTTTATCTTTAAAAAAATGTAACTTCATATTTGGAGACTCTCTAAGCAACCAAGCGTCTTTCTGTGAGTACTCCTACTAGATTCACCAGTGCTTAAAGGACATCTGGGAATAAAACCATGATAGCTAAAGATGAGAAACAGCCGTTCAGTGATGGCAGTGAGGAGAGCTCCACTCCACACCTGACTGAGACATGACTTAGAATGCTACCAGAATAATGGTTTCTTTGGCTTCTTTTTTTCAGCTGAAATACAAGTTTATGTCACAGAATCACAGAACCATTAGATTTGAAAGGGATCTCTGAAGATCATCTTGTCCAATGCCCGTGCCAAGGCAGGGTCACCTAGAGCATGTTTCACCTGTCCAGGTGGGCTTTGAATGCCTCCAGACAGGGAGGCTCCATCACCTTCCTGGCATCCATTACTAAAATATTTGCAGTACTAAATATCTGAAGTGCAGTATAAGTAATCCCTGTCTCTATTATCCTTGTTTTACCAACAGTAAGCAAAGTTTGTTTTTTGCTAACAAAATTACGCGGTCATTTCTTCTACAGGCTAGTTGCATTTGCATCACATTAGCATAAACATGTAAGTTTAACTGGCAAAAAAAAAATGGAGAGATAGTACACATGGAGTATTTTTACAGTTTGGGAAACAATACGTAGGTATTTGCTTGTATAGAGGTAATTGGTATTGTAATGTTTCTGCCACACTCTGCTGGGAATGATGGTCTTTGTCTGTGGTGCTACAGATTATAGTCACCTAAAAATAAAGCATTCTAATACTGACTACCAAGACAATTAAGACCTGTTGTGGAAATAATTATGTGTGAAAGCTTTGTTGTTATGCATCCTGGGGTCATGAAACACAGCCTTTCAAATAAGGAGAACAACAAAAATCCATGAGATATCAGTTTGAGTCTCTTATGGCTGATGCCAGCAAGACTACAATTCTTTAGGTCTATCCATAAGACCCTATGGGAAATCTAAAGAAAGTGGAGTATCCAGCCAAGAAGTTTATTGTTATCTTCAAGCAACAGTCTAGAAACATCCAAGGCAAGATACAACTAGAATAATAAAAGTCACTGTTCCAGGAGTAAGAATTACTAATTTTTTTTTTTCTAATGGAACTGATCCAAGATATTTACCAGAATTAACATTCCTAAAACCAATGTGTTAATACTATTACAATTGCTCCTCCAAACAGTAAGGTTATGGCTATTTATTAAAAATATATCCTTAATTATTATACTATAGTAGGAATCATTGATTTCTATAATCTCTCCTAATAATAAAACATGTCTCACAAGCATAAAAAGATTGGGTGAAAGGTTTTAAAAGGACAAAAATGAGATTAATTACACTGATCTTTTGAGATGTCACTGTCTTCTATGGACACAAGGTATCCAGAGGGCACATGGAGAGACTTTCACCTTTCCTGATGTCATGCAGCTTCTCACAAACTTGCACAGTGGATGCATCAGCATGATTTGCTGAGAAGAAATCTGTTTAGCAATAAAATGATTCCTCATGGGAGTTATAGCTGTCCCTCAGTATTCACTGATGACATCAAGGTCACAGTCTAATATGAAACCAAGCACTTTTTTGACTCTTCATTCTAATGATTCAGTGGACGATCAATATAATCTCGTACTTCCTCATCAGGCAACAAACATTTTTAAGAAGGTTTATGTTTACACACAATTCAAAAACAGAAGCAGAAAAAAAAAATCTATCTTTTGTTATTTTTTATTATGAACATGTTTCTGTTACTTTTTCAGTCACCTTTTTTTTCCCTATTTTCTTCCTTTTTTCACCTTTGAATATGTCTCATAGCAGTCCCTGGATTTTGCATAAAAATGCCAACTTCAACATGAGCCTAAATAAAGGTTTGTAAATTTCTACAGAGACCAAAGGATAATTTCGATAGACAGTTCTACAAGTTCTGAGCCACAAACATAAATTCAATAGTGTCTGTTTCCTTCTTTTTTATGAAAGATATAATTATATTTTCATTAATTGTCACTTATTCATATTGTCATGATGATTTGAAAAATAAATGTTCTTTTTGTGTGGAAGACTGCAGCCTAGATGTTTGTTAGCATCTAATTTAATGTCACAACTGTATTTATTTTCTCGTATTCAATTATATGTATTCTTAAGTTCACTCCAGGGATCATCTTATTAAAACTATTAATTGTATCATCTGCCTCTAGTAGAATTGAAGTAAAAGTACAATGGAAAATATAAAAAAATATCTCCAAATTGAGAACTATCTTGGAGCTCTGTGTCATGTTTATATATAAAAATGTGAATAGCTATATATTAAAGAAATATGTATTTAAAAGAGATGTAGCAATTTTGTATGCAAATTTGATAGCAGCTTTCATTTGGGTATTGCTTCAGTAAATCTAATAAACTAGATAGCCACCTTTTCTTTATTGAGAAAATGCCTCAACAAAATAAGTACTCTGAACACTATTCAAAATAATTTCAGTCTCAGAAATGTGATCAGATTGCTGCAATTCAAAGTGCAACAGACTGCAGCAACTGACAATGTTGATCTTAGCTAACACCTAAAAGAGTTGTGCTTTACAGTTTTCCAAGTTACCAAAATTTCACATGTGAAGTTCCAGTCAGGTCCTAATTCTGCTTTTGGCTGTCACATGGGAAAATATCAATCTTTATTGACATGACCATAGTAAGTATTGCATATAAGTATTTTGATATTCTCATATTTTAAATTCATATTTATGTAAATATTCACGTTTTATTTAGAAGTCTTCAAATGCCTCTTAAAAAAAATCATGTAACTGCATGCCTCTGAATTGTGCTTTCTTTAGCATGCTTTCTATTTGTACAATATTGTATATTACTATGGCTTCAAATGGGACATTATGGTCTCTTAGCCTTGCATATCTAAACCCAAACCAAACCAGAAACAAAAGAGAAGTTAGATATCTTGTTTTGAACATAGACTTCAATGATCTTAAGACTACCTACAGTTTAACTCTTGTTAAATGGCTAAAATCATTGAAAAGTAGAACTTTAGAAATTAAATTAAACAAAATTACCCCAAACATCCTGTTTTATCATCTCTGACATCTCAAAGACTTCTGACAAACTAATTTTTCTTTATCACAGTAAGTACATGTGAAATTACTCTATGATTAAAATTTTATATGAGTTACTCAAACAGGTGCCTACATATTCAGGGCTGCCTAAATATTCACACAAATCTTTGAATAAATATTCATATTCTGCAACTTCTACCTGACTTGAAATTTAAATGATGAAAATATATATAATAGAGCAACTTAAATACTCAGAAATATATTCTACACCTTCATTCTTCATAAACAATTTATGGGTCTAGTTATTTTGCTCCTTCTTTGTTTTTAGCCCTTTGCCATTTGGGAAAATAGGTCTGCAGAATTTGTTTTGCCTCCATATAAAGCAAAACAAGATAGTTCTCACTGGCTTATTACAATCAAATTGGTCTGCAAATTACTGATGGTCCACACTGTTATGAGAAGTGGTTTGCAGTTCATCCATAATTCACTGTATGTTGTGATTTCAGTATAGATTCCCATTAAATTCAGTGATGGGAATGTGTGATTTGATAATGATTCACTATAACTGTTTATTTCTGTTTACTTGGCAATAGATAGTGTCTGAGATTCTACAGTGTGTGTACAATCTTCTACTCATCCAGGACTTCCTGCTGTTGAAAGAGTAGATAAAGGTACATGTCATCAGCAGTGATGACAAATTAATGTCAGGCATACTCAGATAATAATTCTTCTATTAATAGGAACAGCTCTCAACAAACATCCTCCTGTCCTCTGCTAAATTCACTCTTGAAATGATCGAAATGATCACTTCTGCACAAACACCACAGCTCTAAATGAAGGACACCACTAAGAAGTCTCATATTAATGATATTTCAAATGTTAGCTCTGAATTTCACTGAACAGATCCTTTTTGCTTTTGGTTAATTGGTATCATTATCAAAAATGTCACAGTTGCTTAATTTAATTAGTTCTTACTCAGACATAATATTAATTTTCCTTTTCAGAAAGCCTAATGAAGAAATGTAAGTAAAAACAGTGATTTGGTTTAGTTTTCCTTTTCTGTTCTGCAAGACTTCTACATAGCTGATTTTAAGGAAATACTTCTCAGAAAAACTGTTTACTTACAAGCAGTATCCCTATTTTTCTACCATAATCACAGTTTTTTGGTCTAAAACCCATCTGTTTTAATCAGACATCAATTTACTTCAGCGCTGAATTGTACATTTTTATTTGAATGTACGAATCTTTTCATGACTATTAAACAAATGAATTGATTTTCTGGATCATGGTCATAGGATATTTCTGATTTTATTGTATATCCTTATATAAAGCAATAATCATTGCTTGAAAGTATTTACCATGGAATGAAACTAGATCACAGTAGCCACATCCTCAGTTTTAACTAGATATAGAAGCTGCAAAAAGCCTTCCTCATACTCTGCACTTTTTGTTTTCAATTAAATAGTAATTTATTTTATTAATATGCAGTATTTTATTAATATGCAGTATTAATTCTATGATAGCAACCCCTTATGGCAAACAAAGAGATAAAAATCATTTTTTCTATTATAATTTCTTAAAACAAAAAAACACCTCAAACAAACAAACAAAAAAAAGCCTCCCAAATAAACAAACAAGAAAAACACCTTCACGTGCCTCTAGAGCCCCTCTGATATTATTAGAGCTGAAGAGAGTGACTGGCTTTCTGAAATGTTCCCTGCCCTAAAGATGTGAAAAACACACCAAAATATACTGAGGAAAACACAATTGCTTAAGGTCACAGAACAAATAAATGACCAAGACAAGTGAAGAATTGAGGGACTTTCCTTACAGTTATCAGCACTTGCAGCTATCTTGACTGCCCCAAACTTAAACCTTTTTTGCTTTGCCGGGGATTATTCCATACTTTCATAAAGATTTCATCATCAGTCTCTATTGTGTTCTCCCCTGATGTCTGAGCATTTTCTAAGTTATGGCTTATATGTACCAACTACCACATTTTAATTTTACAGGCCTAGAGCTATGTGGGGAAAAATAGGTAAAGTTTACTACAGATAGTCCTGGGAAAGCAAAAAATAGGTGGCAGCCTTATAAAAGTTTACACTTATAAATTATTTTCCTCATTGTGTGCAGTGGAATTCAACAGACCCCAATGAGAACTCATAAAATAAAATAATTTTAGAACTTATATCACTCTCTATAGCAAGATTATTGATTCAAACTGTATTTAACATTTATAGTAAACAAAATGTGGTACTGCAGTATTCATGATGCTACAGATTAAACATAGGAAGAGATCAACTTTAATGAGAAGGAAGTTAAACAATTGTTTCTAGTTATTTCAACACAATTGTCTGTGGAGGAGGAGATATAGCAGCCTTTCCGGGTGTACAACTCTCATTTAATAGCTTACAGGTATTTTGAAGATTCATACAAAATATCAGCACTTAATTGACTACATAAATTATATTGAATTCTCAATTTTAGTAATTTCCAAAGCAATAAAAGAAATCCAGTGAAAATCAAGCAAACTTCTTATAATGCAAGACAAGAGAATTTTTATTTACCCTGCAGTCTTTTTAGAAGACAGTACATTTATTATGTGATATTCAAAGTAATTGAAAAATTTCTCTCTCCCTCACTCTTTCATCTCTCTCCACCCCTTATATATTTTTGCCAAAATAGAGATTTGTGCATCTGCACATCTGTTCAATTATGGTGAAGAAAAAAACTTCAGAACTTTGGTAGGTTTATGTTTGGATATAAAATAGATGTTCTTATATTAAGAAAAACCCACAAAATGCATATATAGGCTCTTTTAGTACATGATTTAAACACTCTAGATAAAAGCTTAATCTAGCAAGGAAGAAGTGCTTATACTTTTATCTATTTTTGTGGTTTTCCCTGATTTTTTTGTGTTTTCTTCCTTAGGTTCTGTTTTACAATACAAGAAGAGTTTTAATACTGGGTATTAATTATTTAGTGTATGAATCCATAAGGTAATGTCATAGTTCTCACAACAAAATGTGTAACTAACAATGAAACTTAGAATCATAGAATGGTTGGAGTTGGAAGGAACCCTAAAGATTATTTAGTTCCAACTCCCTCTGCCATGGACAGGGATATCTTTTTCTAGATCAAGTTGCTCAGGGATCCATCTACTCTGGTCTCGAATGCTTCCAGGGATGGAGAAACCACAGTTTCTCTGGGAAACCTATTCCAATGCCTCATCACCCTGACAATAAAGTATTTCTTCCTGATATCTAATCAAAACTACTCTCTTTCTCAGTTAAAACTTTTCCCCCATGTCCTGTCACTACATGCCCTTGAAAATATTCTCTAGCTTACTTGTAGGCTCCCTTCAAATACTGGAAGATCACACAGAAGTCTTCTTTTTTCCAGGCTGAGCAAACAAAATTCTCTCAGCCTTTCCTCATAGGAGAAGTGCTCCAGCCTTCAAATCAACTTGGTGTCCCTCCGTTGGACTTGCTATAACAGATCCGTGTCCTTCCTGCACTGGGACACCCAGAGCTTTGTGTAGCACTGCAGGTCTCACCAGAGGAGAGGGATAGAATCCCCTCCCTGACCCTGCTGTCCACACTGCTTTGGATGCAGCCCAGGACACATTTTGCTTTCTGTTCTGGGTTGTGAGGGCTTATGGCTGGATCATGTCCAGCCTCTCATCCAGCAGCACCCCCAAGTCCTTCTCAGCAGAGCTGCTCTCCATCTGTTCATCCCTCAGCCTGTGTTGATACTGGTGCTTGCCCTGACCCAGGCACAGCACCTGGCACTTGGTCCTGTTAAACCTTGTGAGATTCCCAGGCAGCCACTTCTCAATCTTGACCAGATCCCTTTAGATGGCATCCTCTCCTTCAAGTGTGTCAGCTGTGAAATTTAGTGGCTGAAGTACTTTCAAAAAATTTACAATTATTTGGTAAGAATTAATTTTAAAGACTAATGTGTTATGATAGCAAAATTTGATCTTTAAATTCTCTTGAAACAAAAAACACATAAAAGTTATTTTCATTATGTCCTTCTGTGAGGATTTATACAGAATGAAAATGCATTTCAAATGACATAATAATTTTCTTTTTGTTTGTTTTATGTAACTATTTCTTTGTGTTCTGCCAACTGAATATTTCTGTGGATTTTTTGGTTTCTTGCAGTGGAGAAGTTTATATTTCTACTTCATAAAGAGGGCTTTCTGAAAAGAGTTTTATAAAAAAAATAAAATTCTAAGTTCCTAGAGAGACAAAGGTAGACAAAAAGCCAAGTCCATAAAACAAATATGAAGAGAATTCAGCTGCAAGACCCAATGAAAATTTCAGCACCAATTCTGCTATAATAATGCATTTATTATAGGCTTTGAAAAGGAAAAGGGTATTAAATTGGTAGAAAAATATAGAGGTGACAACACAATCTGGATCCTTCAGCTTCATGAATGACTTTTTAGCATGAAAAAATAAAGAAATACTTGATTCTCAAAAAAAATCAATGTTTTTTATGTACAAAGGTTAAAGAAACCATTTTCTTTTAAGCAGCAGGGACAATTTTGTTTTGAAAGGCATGAGTAGTAATATACCTTGGCAATGACATTCACCCTACGTTATCTGACACAGCAGAAAAAGTTACCTAGAAAAATGCCAAACATCAGTTACTCTTTCAGAGAAACTTCTTGGCAAACTTTCTTTTGGATTTTGTGAGTTATATATTAATATATAAATGGCAAATATTAGTCCAAATGAAGAGAAAGGAATTTTTTTTTTTTTTTTAACTTGGAATCCAAAAGGAAAACACATGTATTTTCTTTCTCTCTTAAAAATGTTCACCCTCATCCTGTCTATCAAATTTGGCTTAATAAAAAATTATTAAAAAATTAGAGAAGAGTTATTTCTTCCAATTGTGCAAGTTCCATGGTGCAGCATTTGCATCACTTGCCCTTACTGTACAGTCAGGAAGAGCAATACTTACTGAAATATTTTTGTATTTCTTCTGTTTAGAAGGAAACCTTTCAAAGAAGGTGGTCAGTTTTTCTCTGGGTGATAATGACCTTTTCTGATTAGACTTAAAAGGCCTTGCAACATGAGGTTGTTGGCCATTTTTGTGCTGTTTTCCTGCATGCAAGGTCGGGGTGCAGTGTGCTGAAGTCTTGATAAGATAACAATAAAACAAGAATCTGAAGACTTAAAAAGCCCTGTGCATCTCCTTTTCCTGACAACGAACTGCTTCAGGAGGGTTTCCCCCTGCCAGGGGAGCCCCCAGGGAGTTGCCTGACGTGGGGCCCACAAACTCGCAAACCTCAGCTGCAACTGATGAGACTCCTTGAAGTGTTCTCCTCTTTTCTCATGACCCACCTGGGTCTCAATTGTTGGGTCTTGTCTAGCAGTCCATTGTTGGTAAGGTTCCTGCAGCTCCATGTCCCCAAGTCCAACTAGGAGCAAGACTGAGCATGCGTTTCCAGTAGGCGCAGAAAAAAATCCATACAATGCACATAAAATAATATGCGTATGTATGTGCTGATGGACACACAAATCAAGAGACACAGGGCTGCACTCCATAGTCAAACAAGAACAAAAAGCATCCATGGTCTTGTTTTGCTTCTTTCCATGACTGCTCAGGATTGGTGATCTTCTAGTGGGAAATATTTTCATATATATATAAAGGTTATATACATATCATAGAATCATAAAATCATAGAATATTTTAAGCTGGAAGAGACCAATAAAGACCAAGTTGAACTCCCTGCTCTTCGCAGGACTAAATAAAATTAAACCACATGACTAAATGTTCAGATATTCCTTAAGCTCTGACAATCTTGATGCCATAACCCTTTCCCTGGGAAGCCTGGCTCTAAATCCTCTGTGTGAAGAACCTTTTCTTAATGTCCAACCTGAACTTACGAAGCAGCTTCTTGCCAGTTCCTCATCAGCTGGCACTGATATCTACGTAAGCATATGTATATATGCATGTATGTACGTATGTACGAATCATCTAACTGTAACTGTCTATAAAAGCAAATTAATAAATATATATCCCTCTGTTACCTGGACTCAGACTCACAGCCTGCACAGTACACGCCTCTGGATCTGATTCTCCCCCACAACTTCTCAGAGGCTACTGGCCCAGCAGGAAACTAAGATGACTAAGAGCCCTGAGAGCACACATAAATTTAGTCCTCGTAACCCAGAGACTACTTTCAAGAAGAATCCACGCTTATGATTTTTTTTGATGTTGTTGCCAATAATCCATTGAGAAAGATAATAAGCTGCACTTGTTAGTTATGCAGCACTCCTCAAAAATGGAGTCAAGTAAGATTCTCATTAGGATGACAGTGAAGCAAGTAAAGCAATAAGGGATATCATTAAGGATAACAGATTGAGTCTAAAATTTGTTCCATAATAGAATTTTAATAGCAAGTTTTTATTTGGAGGTAATGAAATAATTTAACCAGATTACTACAATGACTCACATTTATTTGAATTGCTCTAACATCTAGATCTAAGGTGTTCAAGAGACCCACAAAAATGAGAATTTCAAAACTGTTATATGTCTAGCTTCTTCTAGGTCTTGAAATGTCATATTTATAGACTGCAACTCACAGTACAATAGTGCTAGCTGTTATGTGGGACTATTCTGAAATTTATTGTCCCAAAAAACTTGCTTTGTCTGAAGTGGCAGGTGATATTTTAAAATTAAATAAAGTGATAGGTAGATATGAGAAAAATAATGTAAAAGCATAACATTTCCTTGGAACGGTGTGTATGAGTTCAATCCAAAAAAATTATGGAGATATTTGTATGTGAAAAATCATACACTCAAGTGCATGAACAAAACACTAGTGTACTATATTGTTATTGATATTATCAAGCTTGAAAGCAGAGGCTTCCTTTTCAAAGACTGCACATCTGTCATAACTAATTGAAATTTGTGGCATTATTTATATTATGCTTTCTGAAGGAAGAGATTAGATTTCATTCATGATGTCCATTAGTTCTTAGTCTAAAATGTTTGTGAATTTAATGGAACTAGATTTTCCTAGTCCTATAATGTCGTCCATGCTGCAGAATCATGTTTGCTCATTTCCTCTTGCTGATTGAATAATTATTTTAGCGAAATGGAATCATCTGCAGGGAGTCAACAAGCAAGATCCAAGCAGAAAGCCCTATAGCTTGTAGTGTATGTTACTACAGTTGCATGCCTAAAACTGATGAGATAGCAGAGTTTGGATTTTTCTTGGGAGCACCAAAATACTTCCTTTTCTCATCTACTACAAAGCCTTTGATATCTGCAAAAGGCAGTCATAAATTCTATGTGCAGGGAAATGTTTCTCTATAGCCTGGAAAATGTATGTACTTAGGAGGACCTAATCAACATTAAACCCTCTAATCAGTTTTTCCTATTGGTTAAATATTTCACAATGGGAATACACAGATATGGACAAATGGGAATATCTCTCCTAACTGGAAATGCACCAAACTTCTGCTGGTGCTCTCCAGAGACCATTTCCACCCTTCCCAACTCTGTCATGGCACAGTTCTGTGATATAAGCAAACAAATGATAAAGAAAAGAAAATGTGGGGCAAGCTGCAAATTGATCTAGTTGAAGTTGTCACTGCTCATTGCTGAGACATTGGATTAGATGACCTTTAAAAGTCACTTCTACATCAAATGATTGTCTTTATCTGTACAAAGTGAAGCAGTCCTCAGGCAAGTGCAAAGGAGGATCACTTTATTGCGCAAACCAGGCCTTTTTAAGCAGGTAGCCCATTATCAGATACACCATTTTAAATCATAACAAACATAATTCAACCACCATACACCACAATGTGAATATGTAATGATTATAGAACTCATTTTTCTGCCTCTAATTCAGCTGAGCCATTTTCCATAGTCTTTTTCTGCTTAGCTGAAGTAGCAGGCCTGAGCCATGATTTTACAAAGGTAATAAGGCCCTTACTTTATAAGGCTTTACCTATATGCAACATTTATGTATGAACCTTTCTTTTAAAATTCAGGATTTCAAACCATAAATAAAGAAAGTGTTCATTTTATAAGAGAATCAGTAACCCTACACAAGTTAAGGATCCCAGATCTGGCTGGTTTTCAAGGGATTTGAAGTTTTGCTTTTCTAAAATCCACTTGGCTTCTAGGTATTTCTTGACAACAGTCCTTCATCCACAGAAAAGTATTTTCTCACTGACAGGGTAACTTATCTCTTTCCTAAGGCTCTGATCTGCATCTGAGTTAAAGTCAAATACATCCAAAATAAGACAAATTTTCTCAAGATAACTGATCCTGAGGAGAACTTTTTGTTTCATTTTAAGAATTGCTTTCATCATAAAGAGTAACAGCAGAAATTGCTTCAGCCACAGTTTTACACTACTCTTGAGAGGGTCTTTTCTTTCATCTTTTCATTTACCTGCCCGCTGAAAAAATTAAAAGGACACCTGGATATTCACCTTATATTATTATTATTATTTTCTACTCTGAAAGAATACAGTTTGCAACTATTTCAAATTATTGGACAGGAGTTTAATCACAGTTAGGAAACAGGGATGCCCTTCAGTTTGATATACTTTATATAATTTTATATAATTATAAAATTGTACTTAAACAGATAGTAGGGACATTTCTTGACAATTCCTTATTTTGTATTTGTTGTGCTTGTCTGATTTTTTTCTTCTTTTCTTTCTCTTTTTTTTTTTTTTTTCTTCTCACGTTTTTCTTATATTTTAAATGGGACTTCAGAAATAAGTTAATTTTATTTATCTTGCCACAAGCAGATCTATTTCTGGAATTGCTGAGACTGCTTGGAGTAGCAAGCCTCTGAGTAAAACTTCAACTCTGCTGGGAATTTTTCAATAACATCCTGATGCCTGCTTCTGGCAATCTGCATTTCATTTGTTTGAGAGCAAATACTATCTGTTTACAAATGAGATATATAGAGACTTAACATGGTTTCCCCCCAAAAAAAGATTTCTATTGAAAAAGCAGAACGACAGACAGGAAATCCCAGTAGAAAGTATTTTACGCATTCTGCTCCATCTTCTATTTTAAATTATGTAAAATTTAGGCTTAAAAAGGTGATATATGGGTCACCTACCGGCAATTGCATAGTTAGCCAGACATCAATTTATCACAAGTGAGAACTGATTTACTGAAAGAAAAACAAATAATTTACTTAAAGCAGGCGAAGCAGCCTGATGAAAAAATAAAAGAAGAAATGGATCAAAAATATTAAGTTTTTGCAGGTTCTTATTCAGTTTGATGCTTGTGACCAAAGTAACTGTGAAAATACTAGAAACAAGCATTTTTTTATCTTCCAAAATAAAGCACTTATAAATTTGCTAGGACTAAAACTAAATGTCAAAAGTGGATTGAAGGATTTGTGTTTGCGTAATTTCACAATCCTTTGAAAAATTCCTTTCACTTTCAGAAAATATTCCTATTTTTTCAGGCTTTCCTTTTACTGTTTCCAAAGAGTTCAGTTTGATATATTTTCACATAGCATAGCTGTTATGTGTGGGAAATTTTAATATAGTCTTAGGACTGTAAACAGCCTGATCAAAGCAAGAATTCAAATATAATTGTAGATGTTAAGAGCATTCAAGTGTTGGGGGGAGCACTGGGTGAAGGTTGTAACATTCAAAGGTTGTAACTCTTTTCAATTGCTTGGTTGATGCAGGAAAAAATGGGGATGCGTAAAGAAATGATAAGGGCTTTGCTTGTAACATTTCATTGGAATATGAACAAGTGAGCATCATACTGCACAGACTTTAGTGCTAATTTCAGTAGCATCAGTCCTTCACAAAAGAAGGAGAAAATTAGAGGTTAAACAGGGTTGAATCACAATTTGTTTTCCATTTTTTCCTTACAGGGTTATGGTCGAGCCATGACCAAGCGGTAGTGAGGGACCATGAAGTGATTTCTAATTAAATGAATGATTATTCTATGAAATGAATGTAACTTACATATACATCAATGCCATTGATACATATGCCTTCAAGACAAATATTGTATCTACCTGATCTAAGCTTCTATCTCAAATCCCTAAGAGCATCCCAAATGGCTCAAACCACCTACACGTCAGAAACTAAATCTGTGCTCCAGCCACTTTGCTGAGCTGGGACTTTGATTATAGCTTAAAGAATTATAAAACAACTAGATCCATTTAAGGTACTTAAGAGTCTCTGAGTTAATTTCATGGCCTTAGCACATATGACATGATCTTCCAAAATATCTCAAATTTGAGGTCAAGTGTGGATTTCTCTCTCTTGTGGTTCCTGAAGGTCAGGGTGACCATTGTGACATCGTTACGGCTGCTGCTGCTCCTGGTCCCCCTGCACCCCTTTAATTGGTGTCAGGTCCTCCTCCTCACCTGATTTTTCAGGGTTTTCCCTTGCCTGCAGTTCACAGGATGATGCCTCCCCCACCCCAATCACCTGATCTATATATGACCAATAATGACAATATGCTGCTATCTGGGGAGATACAGTGGGCTCCCTCTTGAAGAAGAAGGTCACAAAAATTAATGAACAGAAATATTTCTCATTGATGAAGAAGTAGATGAGACCAAGTGGGAAGCAAAAATTTTCCCTGTATAAGTAAGGATCACAAAACAGGATTATTTATATTAAACATTTCTCAAACAATTAAACATTCACAAAAAGTTTTTACTAATGCATGTATATCTTATATAAACTTAATATCCTTCAAGGGCACCAAGGAGATAAATAAATAAATAAATAACAATAACTAAATTAAACCTTCAATTAAAAAACCAAGAAAATTCTATGTATATATTAAAGAACATCAAGTTAATTTATTTCAGACTTTTTTTGGAAAAAGGCCTCACTCAAAACACACTTGTAAAAATTTGCAGTCTTAAAAGATTTAGAAAGAATAACCTTTCAATCTTGACAACATCAAATTATTTTTTCACTTTTTTTAATACCATTTGTTAAATGTAGCACATAATTTGTGGTACATTCAGTACAGTTAGATAAAATATAATTAAGAGATTATCTTGTTTACAAAACTAGCTTGTTGAGACTATTAATGGGCAATTCACTCACACAAAATACTGTTATACACCAAACAGGAAAATAAAATGGAGTAATTATCACTTGTCTATTTGTAGGTTGGGTTCTAAAATTAAATTCCAATAACTGCTTTAGTGTAACTCAGATAATACATAGATCAGCTGTACTCAAATGAGTTAGGATGTTTATTGCCATAAATAATGCTGAAAGAAAACTCCAGCTAAATGTGATTACCACAGCCCTAGTCATTCCAAGTGTGTTTTCAACCTGGGATAATAAACCACAGATTTTATGCTGCTTCAAAATAATCACTCTTTTGCCTTTATTCCTATTATTTTTCTTCCCTTTCCCATGGGCATAGAGACTAATAGAATCACAGTTTAGGTTCAAAGGGACCTTAAGATTATCTGGTTCCAGGCCCCCTGCCATGGGCAGAGTCACCTTCCATTCGATCAGGTTGCTCAGGGCTCTGTCCAACCTGGCCATGAACCTTTCCAGGGATGAGGCATCCACAGCTTCACTGGGCAATCTATTCCAATGCCTCACCATCCTCACAGTCAAGAATGTCTTCCTTGTATCTAATCTAAATCTCACCACTATTAGTTAAAGTTCTTCCTATTTGTTCTATCACTACCTGCCTGTGTAAAATTCCCACTCTGACTTTCTTATAAGCTCAATTTATGTATTAAAAGCTGCAAAGGGGTCTCCTTGGACCTGTTTCTTCTCCAGTATGAATGAGCTTAACTCTTTCAGACTGTCTTCATAGGAGAGATTCTCCAGCCATTGGTTTATTTTCATAGTCCTCCTCTGGACCCTCTAAAACAGATCCATGTCTTTCTTTAGCTGTGTACTTCAGACCTGGGTGCAGAATTTCACAAGGGCAGAGTAGAGGGGCTGGCCACTTTTGGATGCAGCCTAGGATGTGGTTTGCCTTCTGAGCTCTAGTGAACACTGCTGACCCATGCAGAGGTTTTCATCCACTAGAACCCACCAGTCCTTCCCTGCTGGGCTGCTGCTGATCTGTTCATCCCTAAGTCTGTACTCATATGTGATATTGCCCCAAAAGAGGTGCAGCACTTGCATTTGCTTAACCCCATGAAGTTCTTGTGGGCTCACTTCTCCAGTTTGTCCAGGTCCCTGCGGATGGCATCCAATCCTCCTACTGTGTGAACCACACTGCTCAGCTTCATGCCATCTGCAAACTTGCTGAAGGTGCACTTGATCAAAGCTTTCTCTGATATTGATGAAGACATTGAAAGGCACCAGTTCCAAGACAGAACCCTGAGAGTTATTACTTGTCACTGACCTCCACCTGGGCACAGAGCTTTTAACCTGAACTCTCTGAACACAGGCAGTTAATTCCTTATGCAAATAAGTAGCAGGAGCCTAACTTTTTAAAGTGTTCATCTCAAAGCCATTTACTTTCAGTAAATGTTTCTAGTGACACTGAAGAAGGAATTATATTGTGTTCTGCTGTAAAAGTTTTAAAATAATTTTGAAGAGGAATATTTCAGAGTTATAAGTGAACATTACACAATGTTTTAGTAGTTCTACAGTTAATATACGCAGAGCCCTATGAGCATTGCATTATCAGAATAAGCCCCTCAACAAATGTTCGACTGGAACAGCCCAGGGGAGAGACGGTCAGATACTGGATTACAAAAGCTTCACTTGTAAGTATAGATTTAGATGGTATGATATCTTCTTCATCTTTCTCTGATATGTGAGCTGTATCATAGAACACAGGCAATGCAAAGACTATGTTATCTTTAGGTTTGTAACAGACATTTATAGGTATATAAAATATATGCTATTGAAGAGCTAAACCAGTGTAACTCCTTTAAAATATTAAACTTTTCTTTGTGTCTTAATTGTGTGAAACTTTTCCATATCTTCATGAACAGGAAAATGTACACTCAGAAATTTTTAGGCAATTAAACTGAAAAATTTTGCCTTCTGGACTAAATAACAACTGGGTGAGGTCAATTTCAATTTTTTTCCAGACAGCATACCATTAGCAATTTTTACATTAAGCCATCAACCTCTGCTAGTCGCATTTTATTTGCTTCATGGATGGCTAGAGCTTTGCAAGGTGTGAAAATTTTACCTGTTGTAGTAGTTCCATATAAGTACTGGCCACTACAGTGCTAAAGCACGCTGAGTTTAGTATAGCCACTGATTTAAAAAATCAAAGTATTAAGGTAAAGACATAATGCCTAACTTGTGAAAATAGCAACGTATGTATCAGTTCATATTTAAAAAACACAAAGGTACTCAAGAAATTGTTAATGTCTTTCAGAAAGCAAGTTCTAAGCTCATTCAATTTAAAGATTTAGAGATAAGGTAGTGGTTCATGACGAAAATCAGCTTTTTAAAGTGGTGAAATTTTCTTAACCAACAATACAAACAAAGTTCAGCCAACAGCCAAGTTTCATAGTCATTCTCTAGAAACAAACTATTCAACAGTTGGTCTTAGTTATGCCTATAAGTCAGTACAGCAGCAGAATGAGTATCTAGGTGAGATAAATTTAAAGTGTGAGTCTTTTGTTATATTAAAATCTTAATTTTTCATATCTAAAGGATTAGTACTTTTATGTTTAGTATTCAGACCTTATGTTAATGAAAGCAATCTAATTTTTTTCTATACTTGAATAACATTCAAGTACATTGAATAACATTCTTGAATAACATTCTGTACTTGAATAACAATAACATAGTTTCTGTTATCCTATAAATAATACATAATGGTGAAAACTGAGACTAGTAACAAAATATTTATCTCAATTTCTAAATAAAAATTAATGTATATTTGCATATTCATATACCTGAGCATAATTTTCTAGTTTGTCTGCCTGTAAGTTTTCTTAGTTAAAACTTCAAAAGGTTCTTTGAGGCTTCAAATATGTCTGTGTAGAATAATAGAAAGATTAGTGTAATACTACTACCAGAAAATAGGTTACATAAGAATTTTTCTCTAACTTATTTTAAATTTTAAATAATGTTGGAAGAAACAGTCTGATAAGCCAAGTGATTTTAAATAGGTGTGTACATAAACAAATATAAAGAGACAAATGTATAGAAATTATTTTTCCTGTTTACTAACACTACTAAAACTACTTGGAGAAAATCAATGTATAAGAAAGAAATAAAATTACCCTGGATAATTAAAAAACTGTTTTTCTAGATTATTATATCATTATTATTTCATATAACCAGAGAAAAAATTTATTCAATTTCTTCTTAAAAATTTCTCATTATTTGCTTTTTTTTTTTTTCTTCTAATTTCTAGGTGCCCAGTTATACTGTTCTTCAAGCAAATATAATGCATGAATCTGGAGATTAAAATCTACACTGAACTGAGCTAAAAAAATTAATGATAAACTGTGTCTGAGCAAAGTCCCAGGCTGTGGTGGCTAAATATATAAGTGCAGTATCCACAGTCATAAATGGAATGATAAACAAGAACTGTGATTAACTAGCTTTAAAAGAGGAGTCAGCAATAGGAGACTGAAGTCTCTTTATACACTGATGTGTAGAGGAGATGGGAAAATATACCCTCAGAGCAAGAGTGAATAGGTGTTTTGGCTTAGTGTGTGACTCTGAAGTGCGCACATGTCATGTGCCAAAAAGGGTAGGACATTTTCATTCTGTGCTACAGGATGGAATAAATGTATCACATGGCAAATATGCAGGTTATATTCATATTATACTGATGAGATTTTAAAACATATTTCAAGACAACCTCTGTCCATTACTCATTCTATGATGTCAGAACCTACATTCTGATTTAATTTTCAGCCCTCTACCCTCATTGCTCTGTAGACATCTACTCTTGATAGAGCAGCAATTTTTCATATACAGGCTGCCTTTCCAATTCCTCACACTGCTAACATTTATTTCTCTCTTCTTGTCACATCACCCATGCTTTATTATTTTTATTATTAATTTATGTTTTTCAAAATTTCTTCATTATTGTTGGTTAATGGTGGCTTAGATTGACTACTAGTCATTATTAATTCCTTATTAAAGTTAGCTTTTACTTTCAGTTTCTTGCCTAAAAGGTTTTCAGCCAGATAGTTTGGAAGCCTGAAACTGACATTTCCATAGTCATTATTTTTGGGGAGGGCAAATATAATATATAGGGAGGTACATCTTTTTCCCAAGAAAAAAATAGTTTAGAAGGAATCAGTAAGTTGAAACTAAAACCCCAGTGTTCCATCAGGGGTAAGCAGATCAATGTGTACTTCAGATATTTACATTGTTTGAATTTGAATGATTGCTTCATTCTGTTGGAGGGCACAGAATACATGATGCTTTCTGGACATGTTTTCTACAGCAAACAGAGCCTAAAAAGAAGTTTCAAAAGACAAAGACTTATAACAAACAAAAATGTGCTCTATGATTTGTTACTGTACTCTACTTGGGTCAAAAATTGTTTTTAACTACTTAAGACCTCAACAGCTATACTTATTATATGCTAATTTTCAGCAAGTACAAATGATAGTATTACTGATATTTAATAAATATGTGGTTAAGTTATTTGTATAGATATCTGACATAGAAATAATGTCAGATAATTTTAAACATATCTACAAGTTTAAACTATTTTAATAATCACAAAAGATTTCCAAGCTCTACTTTGTCATTTAGACTTCTGAATTACTGTTCTCTTTTGCTGCTCTGTACATTTTAAATTAGTTTTCTAAGCATTCCATTCTGCAATTGTGCCCTGAACTCCAAGGCTTTTGTATTATATTTTACTTTCTAATGTGACAGAAATTAGAAAGAAAATGTGAAAGACACTTGTGACATTAATTGGGCATCATTCCTTTTTGCTGACAACAATTCACTTGAAGGTCCTCTTTCACCTTATTCCATTAAGACCCTGTGTTTGTTTAGGGACCTAGAGTCAAGTAAGTGCTATTGATGAAGCCTCAGCTTTAAAGGAAACAGCAGGTTCAGCATTTATGATATGCAAAGGGCTACCTACCGCCTGTAGAACCATTTGCAATAACTAATTTGGTATAGTGTGCACATAATTATTGCTGTTTGATACAGGTTTGCTTTTATCACATTACATAAAACTAATTTTCATCCATATGTTTGGCTCACACATAGAGTAACTCACCTGATGTCAGGAATGTGGGCTGTATTCATGCATTTGATAATGTATTTTTCTTCAGAATTGTATAACTTTATGAGCTGACAATGCAGAAACAGCAATTATTATCTTAGGTGAAATAAGAGAAAATATTAAAACTTGAAGATAAAATTGTTCAAAATAAGCATTGTGTGTTAATAGAAAGATAAAAAGTCTGATTTCCCTTTCAGTATACAAAGATATTGGAATACTTTTAAAGTAAATGCCTTAATAAAAATGATAGAATTTTTTTAAAGTGCAAAATTAAATGAATTGAAGCATTTTGTCTTCTGTAAATTATTTCTGCAAAGGATATGGAAACATTTGGGACATTTATTAAGAGGAAAGCAAGTCCATCTGCTATGGGAGACATGTCATTGTGCAGATCAATGGGAGAATAGCTTTAAGCAACATTCAAAAGGATCTCTACATTGAACTGAGTAATGACTCACAAAGAAAAATCTTGTGGGGTTTAAACAAGGGGGAATTTGTGCAAAGTTTTGGCTGGGAGAGAAAAGAGTGAAAGTTGGGGAATGAATCAAGAATTTCATTACACTGGGGAGAAGGATTCTAGTTTTGATTTTTCTCTTTCACATTAAGATGGTTAAGATTATTCCCTTAAAATATTTTCCATACTTCAATGAATGTTTTTTCCTCGTATCAAACCAAAATTAAAAAGCATTAGCTCTATTTAAGCCTTGCAAACAGTACAATAAAAAATGTTGCTGGTTTTCCATATGTGCACCTAGTTGTGCAAAATGTTATAAATAGATTTTAAATCATTAACAACAGAGATATTTTAATCTCTTTTGTCTGTATCCCTTATCTGGTTGTACCCAAATAAAGGGCTCTAATGCAAGAATAGCAGAACCCTGTTCAGTGTTCTTTTGATCAGTATGTCAAAATTCTGAACATCCACCCAAGTAGCATCACAATAAATGAAATGCCCTGTGACACATGAATAAGTGTTGGCAAAATAAAGAAACATTTAATATTTCAGAATACCTCTGTCCTTTATTATGAGATAGGGATTTCATAGCATCATAAAATGTCTTCCAAAGAGACATCGTGTCAGTTCAGGACCCTGATTTTTGTATTTTAGTGGCAGAATCCATCAGGAAGAAGGAAAAGTGTCACTGTCTTCTGTTGCCTTGGCAACTCGTGTTGCCAAACAACAGGCTGGGTACCTTCTAGCAGATTTAAAATTTCGGTCTGCTGAGATACTGACTGTAATGACAGTAGAACAAATACCTTTTGCTAAATGTTTTCCTGATAGTAAAACAAGATAATACTTTGCATATCTTTTCACTACGTTTGATGCTCTTTCCCATTTGCTTTGCGTTATCCTTGTTGATACCACTAGCTGTAATTAATCTGAATTCTGAATCCTCCTTTAAGTCTCTGATTTTGAATATATAATGTTTTCTCAAATTCCCTCATGATAGTACTTGTTTCCACACATGGTCTTTTTTACAATGACAAATGTTGGTGGGATGGCTGAAGAGAACAAAATATGAATTTTTATGGGGTTTTTATTCAATGTGTTTGAACTTTCTCTTCTTGTGGGTGCTACATTTTTAAAATATTTGTCATAATGAGATAACTGGGTGGGATTAGACATCTCTAGCTGCAGGGCAAATTTAAGGACTAATGCAGCTGTTCCTGTAATTGGCATGTCGATAAAGGCTACCTCTGGTGGGGTTGAAGCTTTAGACAAGCCTGTCTGGAGCAGATGGTGCAGAGCTTCTCTCTGATATAAGACACACTATTATCTACAGACACCCAGGTGGGAGTCCTCTGATCCAATGTAGATGCCTGAATTTAAACTAGTTACCTTAGATTCTTTTTATTGCCAGTGAAGAAAAATAGGCACTGTTAGGAAGACATTTATTTCTACCTAATGTAGACTAATAAACTAGGAAAGATGAACTTTACCCTACATGTTCGTATTTCTCTCTGTTGTATAGAAAAGAAGCTTATGTCTAACTCAGACAGAGAGATCTACTCAATGCCTAAAACTGGATGAGCTGAATCCATTTTTTATAGGTTTATGGAGACCCCAGTTATCATTGCCCTGGCCATTAAGTGAGTCTCATTTTGTGACTCTTCTGGCCACACCTTTCTGTTCTTAATTACATTTGTATATTCATTAGTCACTCTCAGCCATGAGTTAAATTAATCACAAGTCATTTAACTCGCTTTAAACTACCAGGCATCTGGGTTTGACCCAAATTTCTCTGTGGGAAGGCACTTCTATACTATTGTTTAAATTCCTTTCAGTGTTGTGTTTAACCTGTGTTTGGGCATCAACTCAGGATGCAAAACCATAAATTAACTTGTTTTCAATGCAGCTGTCTGCATGTGAGCTGAGTGCATATGTTCTGACTATAATTGATGGAGATATGGGACATAATGAAGTTGCCAACCTGTGGGCATCCACTGCCATTCCAGACTCCATAGGGTAAAGGAAACATCAGAGCAAGGTTAGCAGATACAGAACAGAAGCAATAAATGACCTGAGTCCTGTTGATCTAGCCAGAGGCCAAGTGACATGTTTACAATACAATCTAAAAAAATTTTAGAAATTATGACCAGGACACCAGCTGAATTTTTCCATGGTAAGATGTTCAGTTGACCAGTTGTATACCAACATCCTACAATAATTCCTTAATAACTCATTAAAAAAAATAAGGCAATACAATTCAGTCCAAGCTATAAAGCAAATATGCTCAAGCTTTATTATATATTATAGATTCAAGGCTTAAAGCTTATATTAGTTTTTTTTTGGCGAACAATTCTATTCAGTGTTTAGAAAGAAGGTGAAGGAATGATTTGCAATAAATTATAAAAGCAGGGTGTTAATTGCTTATCTAGTAGTCTGTTTTGCAGAACTGTGTTTGTTCTGGAGCAAACTGACTGTTGCTGAGAACAGTGAGGTTATACACAGAGTATGGTAAAAATTCATCCTAAAGTATGGTCATCTGCTCATTTTCTATGTTTTTCTTTTAGAGATGATTTGATTTGTGTCTGGCAACAAGTCACAAGTAAATGAATGTACATTTATAGAAATTCATTATCATTGTTTTATATTAATTGGCTAGCTATAGGCACTCAATCCTTCATGGATGTACTTGCTGCAAAGCACTTCAATATTTTCTGCAAGAACCTGGTGTGAAGCAAGTTAGTTAGTTCTGTGTTTTTGATGTGCCCTCAAGTGATTTGCATTTTCTTATTTTTCTTTCTGTTTTCTGGGATACCTGGACCACTTCTTTCCCCTCCAACAACTTTGGAACCTCAGACAATGTAAGTTGGCAGAGATCTGTTTATTTCATTGTCAATGTATTCATGTAGTTCACTTAGAGTAGCTCCAGGACTGTAGGAGGTGACTCTATAGATCAGACATTTTCAGTATATATTCAGGACAACAAACTTCTATGCCAAAGGTATAGATGCAGCTTTCCCCTCTGGGAGAAGAACTCACCAAATATGCACACTATATCACATATATATTTCAAAAATGTGCTGTCAGAAGTATTGTGCCTGGTCCCTCTGGGTTTAGGGTACTCACACCAATGAAATTCTTTTCCTTTAACTGTCAATGATCATAGAACTTTTTAAGAGTGATAATTGTCTTCTTTCTTTGTCTCTTCAAAAGCAATTTAGCTTATTTTTATTTATTTTATATTCCAGTTTTACTTCTTTAATCTTATTCTTCTGTCTATTTATCCTTATAAATTCAAAAACTGCTCATAAACATCTGCAATGATTCTGAAAGGAATTGAAAGGAAATGAAAAGTTTTATCATAAGCTGTTAGTTTTCTCCAAAGCAGAGTTAGTTTTTTCCTAAGCATTAACATTTTTAATCTTAAAGACCTTTTATCTTTCTAGAAAAGAAATTAAAGGAAAGTGGTTAAGACTATAGATGAAGAAAATGCATCGAGTCATTCCCAGTTTAGGTTATGTATATGCTACTTGAGAAAGAATGCAACAGCATCTCTGGTTACTCTTAAAATTTCAGCAGAACCTTGGTCTAAATATACTGACCTAAGGATATATTCTTTGTCTAGAATACAGAAGTGAATTGCAAAGAAATTAGTGGAATTTATTCAAATTTTTCATCAAAAACACAGGCAATGAAAACAATAATAACCTACCCTGAAAAACTGTTTTCATGAAAATATAGCAAATCTGTTGGCACTTGTTGGTATAATCAAATTTTCACTGTGAAAAGGGCCTAAATTCTTCTGTCTGCTTTCTGTAAAAGGAGAAAAAAATTAAAAAGAAGAAAAAAAATGTCCTAAATTAGATTTTCCACTTTATTTAACAATGTTCCTATAAAATATTTTTTAAAATAATTTAAAAAACTACATATTTTAGATCTGTTTAAATATTAATAAAATTTACAAGTGGTATATGGTGCTTGTTTACCTTTTGTGTGGGTACTGTATGCTTTATACTGGGCAAGGCAGAATCTCATGCCAAGAAGGAAAGATGACTTAGCTGTTTCCTCTGGAACACCTCTGCCTGCTCACCAAAGGGGTGGTTTGGGGATGCAGTACAGGGCAAATAGAGAAAAAACCACTCAACACAAGATCCTGCACCATGACTTCAGACTCACTGACTCCTCAGCTGTGTGAGCTTAGCTGAGGCTGGGTGCACTGGATGCAGCTGCCTGACGCTACCTGAGACAGAGGTGCTTGCTGAATGGACTGGAAACAATTCTGGGTACAAAAAAGCAGTTAATATAGGCAATTGTGTGATGTAAAAGCATAAGGGGACAAGAGAGAGGAAGACAAAAATCTTTCAGCAGCACCAAAATAACACTGGATTTGAAAGCCCCCTGAAAACATAAGATATAAGCAGCAGGAGGCACTTCATGAGGCATGGTTCAAACCCACAGCCAAGACTGACCAATGACAGAAAAAAGATTTATTTTTCTCTAGAAGTCACTGGACTAGCAAGCCATGCAAAGGAAAGAATTTCTTACAAGGACATAGTAGACAGTAATTTTAAAGACTTTTTTCTTAGTTTCACCTGAGTTGTTAGCATTTTCTCCATTCTTATAGTCTGTTCTTGTTTTTTTGATGAAAAATTAACTGAAGTGACTAGATTTGGGGTTTTTTTGGAGGAAGATGGGTAGTTGCACTTCAAAGGTTAATAAAAATATTTTTTAGAGAGTGGAAGGCTCTGGAAATTTGTATAATTACTTTTAAGAATATAAGAAGAAGAAAGGAAGAAAGGAAGAAAGAAAGGAAGAAAGGAAGAAATATCACTTTCTTCCTCCCAGTCCTCTGGTAAATTTGTAAATTCTAAATAATCTGAATATTTTTGCATTAACATAAAACATTTTTTTGCTCTTCGCTAAATCAGTTTAACCTGATCTTAGGCAAGTCATGTTTACAACTGAGGAATACAGGAAAAAATATTAGATTATAATCGTAAAGACAATGACATTTACAGAAGTCAGGGCTGTTAACAAGCCTCATTGTTTAGGTGCATTTTCTGTCTGTCACAAAAATTGGGAGATTTTGGTTTACAATAAAAAAACAAATCAGGAGGATTCTGTATTTTTCAACATCATGCTAAGAAAATGTAATGGGTCAGCATAATATAGAAGATTTTGTTAAAACACCTAGGGTAGAAAAGCTAGTGAGTTTTGATATATTTCAGTTATTAATTATAACTCAATGAGGACAGTCTTAAAAAAATACATGAAGGCAGGTGAAAAAGAATGACAGACATTCTTAAATAACTTTATTAATGTGAGTGACGATTTATTGACACAGCTTTTTGAAATATTTTCAGTTAGTGCAGTATTAAGTTAAACAATCTATTTTTCTCTGTGATCAGTCAAGTATGATTTTATTCCATAATAATAAACAAAAAAAGTCATTGATCATTTTGAATCCACTTTTTAATTTTAATCGCAGCAAAAGGAAGAGAAAGAAAAGCAATATTCATGAATATTGAAAATTAAAACAATAGCTGGAAATTAGGGCTGGAAAATATAATGAAAGAATTCAGAACCTTATAGGACACTGAAAGATATAGGAACAAGAAATGATGAAAAGGCAATGGTGAATTTTATAAAATCACTGATGAGACTGGAGAGATTAATACTGAGAAGGAGCAAAACTTTTTGAAAATTACAGATGAATACAGGAAACCATGACACTTGAAGAATCAAGACAGTTTCAGTCAAAGTAAGTCTGACTTACTGTGCAAGATTCTTAAGAATCTAATGTGACTCTTAATGATTAGCTATTGCAAAGTCACCAAGTCTCTACATCAGGTGTTGCTGCCCTCCTTTGGATCATTTTATTTGGGAATATTTAACTATTCTCAAAGAGAGGTCTGCAAGCAGGACACACACAAGCAAAGGCATAAAGCAATAATTTATTGACTAATACATGAAATATGCAGCTAGATATTTTGAACTCTTAGGATAAACATTAGTGTGCTCAACATCCCTACAAAGGTGTGAAAAAGTGTTTTCTGCCCAGACACGCATTAGTGAAGAGAAACATCAGCTTTAGCTGCTCCCTAGAATGTTGCTAAATTTTGATGAGTTGCTGAGACCTTGGTTCCTAGCTTCAAGGTATTATCCATCTTTAAACTGCCACCCCATGGAGACCACTGACATACAACAGACTGACATTAATGACACCAAGTAAACCCTTTGACTGCTCTTTTTTTCTTTAATAACAGCCATGTTGTCAGTTTTTTTCCTGAATCTTTATGGTACTCACAGATTCCATGTCTGTCATTGTGCCTCTGCCTGTAGTTTTCCCTCTTATCCTACTTAGCCCCACTCTCTGGACCTTCTCATCACTTAAGGATTTCTTTAAAAGCCTGGACCAAAGTTGTGCTGCTGAGCCACATCAGAGCTGGGACAGGGTAATACAGACAACCAGGCCCAGAAGAGGCAGGGGAGGTTACAGCAGAGGTTACAGTAAGAACAGATTTTACAAGAGCTCAATTTCCATGACTGGCCTGGACACATAGAGTAGAATTGATTGCATGGTGACTTGGCTTCAGCCCACTTTGCAGCAGTGTGTAAGTTAGGTGCCTAATTACTGGAAGCTTTCCTCCTGTCAGGAGAGACAGAGAAGCTTCTCCAGGCAGAGAATTAGACCTTAATGACCTAAATAAATATCAGTAGATGCCATCCTCTCCCTTCCTAACCCTCTCTCCCTAGAGGAAGCTTTGTCTAACGATCCCAACGAGGTAATTCAGTAAGAAAAATCCTGCACTTCCTAGGATGAACTCAGGTCTTTACTGACAATAATTTCGTATTGAAAAGCAAGCATTTACCTAACATTTACTGATAAATGATTAATGCTCAAACTCTTACTCACAATTTTTACTCTTAAGTAGTTCTGCTAAAATAATGCAGACCATTTACATAAGTACAAAGTGTTACATGAATGTATTCAAACCACTTTTTAAAAGGCTATAACTCACTCTGCTTTCTCTGGACTCAGGATCCAATGCTGTTGCTGACAATTTGTGAAGCATATAGCTGCCTCAAGGCCTCTCAGATATATAGACATGGGAAGGAGAAGGGTAAAGGGCTGGAGACAGCCTGTGACACAAACCTAAGAATTAAAACTCCTGTCCCAGAGCAGAATTAGGGACCTTGGAAGACTGAATTTATAATCTTATTACTGCTGTTGATATGGGAAAGGGGCTGGCAACTGTGCTGAGAGAATCCATAACATTATTTTGATAAGTAATCACAAACCACAAAACATAGCACCATTTATGGCAGCAAGAGCTTTAGCAGCTTTTGGCCGTCAGCCTGAGACATCTTCTCTGAACATTGCTGAACTGCTTGTTTCCTGCTCCTTGAGGTTTAGAAGTGCTTGGAAGCGATCAGGTCCCCCACATGGAGAAATGGAGAAACCTAACCAAACACCTGACACTGAACCCAGTGTGCAAGGGTAGAGCCCTTCCCAGTGTGCCAAGAACAGTCATGGGAGGAAGCAGGAGGTTGGCTTTGCACTACATGAACAGCCCACAGGATGGTCTGACTGTTGCATTTCCCCAAAATTTGCTCAAGGAAGTAAAGAGCACTTTAAATGCAGGAATCCTGTCCTATTTTGTGCATGTCCTGAAGGAGGATATATCACACTTCACCTCCACTGCTTCTTACCAAGACTCTTTGGATCTAGCCGCCCTTCACAGTCCTTCCACATGGCTGAAAAGGCTGCATAAGATCCAGCCAGGCCAGGAAATACTCATGAAAATGCTTCTGCAAGCTCATACTTAATCAGCTCCATGTCACCAGGGTCACGTCCTGTCCTTATTCAGTGTACAAATACCTTTTATTACCTGAAAGAAGGGTAAGAACCCAGTGGCTAAGATTATGTTGAGATCCAGTTCCTTGATCTGTTGGCCACACATCAGCTGGAAACAACATAACAAAGTGGAGAGCATGAGTGTGTCAATACCATATTTTTTTTCCTGTTAAATTTTCCAGCTGCTTCCACCTGCAACAAGAGGGCAAATCAGGCATGAGGGTCCTCTCCAAGTGTGCCAGAATCCTGTGCCAGGTGGTAGGTACACTTTTCCCTCACCTTTCTATTTTCACCCTCGTGTTCTAACAGCTTCTTGAGTTGCAGGATCTCATCACCCTTTTCCCTGATACCTTCCAAACTGGGTCACCCCACTGAGAAGGGGATTCTTGACTGGAGTGGTCTGTGTGATGTGGGGTGTCAGAGCCACCATAGGGCTTTTTTCCCTTCCTGAATGGTATCAATTCCCAGCACAGAACACCCATGGGAATTTTTAAATATATTCTTCTGTGACACACATACTGTTCCTCATCTTCTGCTGTTTTGTCTCATAGTCACGTAATTAGTCCTTTTTTTCTTTTTTTTTCCTTTATTCGTCTCCCTCCTCAGGGAGGCCTCATGTTTAGTCAAAAAAGTTGTTCTGAACATATCATTAGAAGGCACCCTAGTTCATCAGGGCTCTGACACTAAAAAGAAGCAAATCTGAGCTTCTTTTGCTGCAGCCAGGTACATTCTGGGACACAAAACTGCCTGATTTACCCATGGCTGCCCATATCAAGCCAACTTTCAATTAGTTTCCTGAAGCCCTACTCAGTTATATGTTTTTGAGCCTCATTTACTGCTGAACAGGCATAGACTCCGTAAATCTTAGTCATGCAAAAAGTCTGAATGATTGCAATCACAAGTAAAAATTATGCGGGTGAGTAAGGGTTGCCAGATCAGACCACTAATTAATAAATGTCACTAAAGTGCTTGCAATGAAAGATGCTGTGGGAGCATGGCACATTCTAATTAAAACATCAGATTTACTTCCACAAGTTGGTCATGGACTTTGCAAAAGATCAGTGTTTCCAGAACTTAAGAAACTTGAGAAAAATTTCTTTTTAACATGAATTGTGTTTACACTGAAAATTTGTATTCTATATATTAAACAAAACAAAGTATTAAAAAATGTTAACTGGCTTATGGCTTAGGGCTGCCTGGAGGAGACCTTGCAGTCTATCCTTTTATATTGGAATCTACTGTGCACCATGTGGAAAGACACCTATTTTTGACTCACAGAAGATTTCAAATAGTGAGCAGTGCTATAAAAGTTCTCAAAAAAATATCTTAAATGCTTCTATTTAATACATTATTTTATGAAATCATATTGTGGGGTAAGAGGTATTTTAAGGATGAATCAATCATATCCAATTCTGCTTAGCTATAAAGCACAAAGGAAAAAGAAACGCCAGGCACTACTGTTTTTCTTCTTCTCAGAACCAGTTATGGAAATGTGATTTATGTGTATGCTGCTGTAAAACGGAAAGTAAAAGGACCATGGTTAAGCATTCCCCCTGGATAAAAAATGAAATGTGTTATTTTGCCACAAAATTACAACTTTTGCAAAATATTAGTCATGGTGAAACATTCAGATTCCCAGAAGAGTGTTTCAAGTGCTTTTGCAGCAAATGTTTTCATTTCCTCTTCCAGCATTCAGAAGAAAGTTTGTCAGGTTAATAGAGTAGAAGGAGGAATATTGTATATACTTTTCTGATTCTAATATATAAATATAACACTTTTTTTTAGTATTGTGACTATAAAAGGAGTTTATTTAAACTCCAATATTTTAGAAATTCCTTTTGTCTCTAAATCAGCCCATAATAAAATCCATTTTTCTAAAACAGTTCTCCAATTTGTATTTTACCTCAGCATTTTCCTTTTTTTTTTCAGTTTTAAATAAATGATCGTGTATCTGGAGCTCACACTAGGTAACACCTATTCCAGAAACAGTGAAACCACATTCTTCAGGTCTATTTTAAGAATTAAGTGCTACTTAATGATACAAGTGGAAGAGCATTATTATTTTTTTACTATTTATTTATACTGTTTTAGGGAGAAAAATAATGCATGCATGCCACGTGGGGTTTTAGAAGCTCTCAGAGCTTTATTCTAAGTTTCTTATTATAAAAGGATAGTTCCCATGGTAACAATTACATCATTTGGCACACATAGTGCCTGAGGAAAACAGAACCATTTAATAAAGAAACACACATTTACCATTGTGTGATGTGAATTGATTTACTTGTTGCCTAATTATGTTTCCTAAAAACAGGAGACTGCAGCAGTTTTCAATGTCAGCATGACCATTTGCTTGTCAAAATTATCCTTTCTGCTCCCAGTTTTTTGTATCTCCAAAACTCCCTCTACCATTCATTTCTTGGAAGGCTTGACACTGTTCAACTCTTGTTCAAAAAGAACCTACTCTACCTATGCCATTTCCTTCTGCTCTTTCTGGGTATGCTCTTTCTTCTTCTGATATTGAATTGTATTGTAGATTTTCTATATTAAATCAAAATAAAATAAAAAATAAAATAAAATAAAATAAAATAAAATAAAATAAAATAAAATAAAATAAAATAAAATAAAATAAAATAAAATAAAATAAAATAAAATAAAATAAAATAAAATAAAATAAAATAAAATAAAATAAAATAAAATAAAATAAAATATGCAGTTTGACTCCTACAGATGAATGATTTTGTTATGGATATTTGTTTTAAAATGTGTTTCCCACATTTAGCTAGCTGCTTGAAAAGTAATTTGGATTACAGTCTTACAGGACTATGCAAAGGATTACTACTTTTTGTGCTCACATCCTCTACATACATTTACAAATACGACATATGTGTTCCAAAGAGTTAAACAGTAAAGACTGTAAGCAAGGGTTGATGTTGTCCAATACCCAACATTTTCTATTGGTCAATATTTTTTCTCACTTTTTTCCCCCCATTCTGTGTGTTTTTATTTAATTTCTGCCTTGCGGACTGTAATCTCCCCTGAGTACTTGTCTCAGTTCTTTGGGATGTTAAAACCTATTTCTTTATTCTTTTCCTTACAATTAATCATTATTACCTATTATCTATGCCTAAGCTTGAACTAATTCTCTTGACTCCTCTGCTTTTTGATAAAACAAGAAAATCTTTCTGTCCTTCTGATTTGTAATTTCTCTAGTGGTTATTTGAATTCTGTCTTTCTTTTACTAAATAAAATTGGGAGTATACTAGCACATGCCTGTGCTTGTAAATCTGGAAAAAAAAGTAGGGTGGATATTTAATTGCCTTAAGCATCAGAAGTCAGGCAAAAAAAACCAAAACAACAACCAAAAAAAAAAAACAACAAAACACCCAAAAAAAAACAAAACAAAAAAACAACCCCAAGCATTTTTTTATATTTTTAAACTTATGAGGGCACACATTTTTTAAAGATTTAAACCACAGTATTGAAACACTAAAATGGACACACAATCTGCCTGCAAACCCTGTACCCCTGAAAAATGCTGCTACAATTTCACTGCTGTCTCTTTAGGATAAGTGCTGCTTAAATTCATTCATTTCCTGGGAAATTATTTTCTGATCTATCAAGGCAAATAGGTACTCTGGGATGCAAAATTAATCAAGAATAAGGAAATGAGGCTTTTTTTGTTGTTGCTTTTTCTCAAAGAAACCTCTCAGTATTACAGTGGACTAAAATGAAGTCAAGTGGCCAAAGATAAGGGGAAGAACAGAACTTAGAAGCCAGAAAAGGGCTGAGCCAGACAACACTATTTTAAGAGAGAGAAGAGCATAATCTTTTGCGGATGACTGAATTTTACTAACATGAATGGTAAGGTGCTCTACAGAAAGTCCTTTTCTCTTTGTCCTATAAATAGGAATTGCAAAAGAAACAGTCAAAAAATGCTTTTGAATTAAGGTCGTGAGTTCATAGCTTTTCAGGGACAATTGTTACCCTGAACTCTTCAGATGCATTGAAATTACTTCTTCTCAGTACTAGTTGCATAGAGAATTAAGTCGACTCAGTTTTGCAATATTGCCACTGTTCAAGCTTGTATATAACTATTTACTTATAAACATATGACCAGATTCATCTTCCTGATTGATCCTGCTCCTTGACATCCCCATTCAGGGTTAGAACAGGCAATGCCTGAGTTTCAAGGGCTTTTATTTGCCTTGACATTTTTGCATAGTTAAAAATACTTGGATATCTTTTTCAGTTTCATAAAGCAATTTCCTCATAACACTCCTCCTTTTGCTTTGTAGTGCCTTGTATTCCCAGGTTCTTACTTATGACCTTTCATGCTGGAGACAGATTACACCTAAAAAGACAACACCTCAGTCTTCAGAGGGGGCTTTTGCATCAGAAAAAGATGAAATAAAAGTGGAAACAATGTAGTACTTTCATTACTTTCAAAGGTCTGCGAGTCTCTGGTGCTTTAAGAAAAAAAAGTGGTGAAATTCCAGGCCATGCACTTATGTGACCTTGGTGGAACTCTTGCAAGGAGTAACAGGATTCATTTGTTATTTAGAAACATTTAACTAATATGTTATTAATCCCAATATGAATGCTGGCGCTTGAAAATTTGACTCTGTTTATGTTTAATTTTTCTTCAGATTATAGGTCTAGGAGCCTAAGGACTTTTTTATCTTCTGTGACAAATTGGACAGTGAATCTGTTTTGGTGAGATCCTCTCAGTCTGGCAAACATGAGACCCGTAAAAGTGGGTTCCTGCAATGGCTGAGTGACTGACAAACTAATAGGATGTTGGCTCTATGACTGCTCTATCACTCTAATTCACCATAAATCTGCCCTGCAGCCAAAATAAGCAATCTGATTCCCATATCTCACAGAGTAAAAACATTTTTCCAACCAGATGGCCAAAGAAAAAGATTATGTCACTGCTCTGGTACAAAATTGCTTGTTTGTTTTCTTGATTTATATGTCATGTAGATCAATTTGCATTACTGCATGAATACTAGCACTAACAAATGGAAATGTGTAGCTTGGGACAAGAAGTGTGACCATCCTTTTGGACAGCAAAAGTGAATTTATTGCACTTAAAAATGGCTGTATATCTGTAAACTGACTAGATCGTAACAACTTCTAAAGAGCCCTCCTAAAGTTTTCCCCTGTGCTTTTGATCCTGAGAGAGAGGGAACATCTCCTCTTCTGCAGTTAGTCTCCCCTCACGCCTGGGAGGGCAGCAGTTTAAATTACCACCCCATAGGTTGCATAGGTCTCTTTAACAGGATGATTGGCTTCATTCATCCAAACGTGAGGCCAGCTAGGAGAGTTTTCAGTAACTCTATCCTCCTTAAGCTTCTGTTGCCCAAGATGATGCTCTGCATACAATGTTATTTAAATAGTTGGCAAACTGAACTCATGCTTCAGTTTAAAACAGCTAGAGAAAATCTAAAGTGAAATTCAATGTGCAAAACATTCAATCAAAAACTGAATTGCAATCTCAATTGTGGAGCAATTCCAAGAAAAGGCAAGTCAGTCTGATAACAAGAATGCATAGTGATGCAAACTCAACAATTTACTTTTCTTCTTAATGGATAAATGAAAATTATGTTTTCAGTGCCAGGCATGTTCTACTACAAGCATAATAAAGGCATTGATTCTGATCTAAATTAGAAACTCAAGGAAAAGAGAGGAATAAGAGATTTGCCTTTGTAGCATTGCAGCAGTAATTCACCCTTAAATTTTATTTTTGTTGTTGTTATTTTTTTCATTATTACTATTATTATTATTATTAATATTATTGTACAGAACCCTTTCTTCCACAGTCTTGCAATACAAGAAACAAAACTTGAACATTCTAACATTAATGTGAAGTACTGAAGAAGCATGTGAGACTCCACTACTAATTTCCTGTTGTGGGACTTCAGCATTTTCCATATCTCTGGTCTGCACACACTCTGGCTTCATTTTGCCAGCACAGTGGAATGAAACTTAGATGAACAACAGGTATTCAGCACACACCAAAGAAAAATCTGCATGCAGCAGTGGAGGTGGAGCTGGAGTGAGCTCCATTAGATCTACAGAGATCATGGGCCCATGTGAGCCAAACCCGGGACATACGTCAAGAACTCTATAATCTCAGTCTGTGCATGACTGAATAACTATCTCCAGTGAAAACCTGTTAAGGGTGAATCTTAATCCCTGTTCTGGTAATATCACTTAATGAGGCAAAATCAGAGGTCTATAGAGAATCCTGTTCTATAGGTTTGGTAGATACCAGAGGAGGAGATACATTCATATTTAATTATACTTTTTCAGTTTAAGTTCTTTCTTGTCATCCTAATCCTATTAACTGGTTTTTGAAGATTTTTTCAGCATCAAGAGGCTGATTCCCCATGTTTTTATTCTGATACGACCTCTCAGACAGATGAGTTCAACTGAACAGTACGAGTGCTTATTTTACTTATCATAAAAGCAAGATAAATAGTCTGCATAAAGTAGTTTTGACAGAAAAACATAGACAAATATTTATTTGCATTATTTAATGGACTTGCTTTGGCCGTGATCTCTATTCTTTGTTATTTGCTCTCCATGTTCATTTGAACAAACAAATCTTATTGGAACAAATGCTCACAGAAAAAGAAGTTAAAAGTCATGAGTATTGGCAGAAGCTGAACATTTAATTCAGACAAAAATTATCATTATGGAAATACTTTCTCACTTTGTGAGAGATCACAGTAAATCATGCAGAACAGCCCTATGAAACAAGGCAATATATAGGACTGGTTTGAAATCATAAGTTTGAAAGAATAAATGCATTTAACAAGATGCACATCAAAAGACATGGATTGTTTGATAGAAAGCATAAAAAACCAGAGCTAACATTAATGACATTGCATGGAATTCATAGAAGCGAATTAAGATTAGTTAAAAAAATTCTGTTTAACATAAATTTAAAAGGAAAACTGTGTTTTAAACTGTTTTTTCTGTATACCTTAAAATATTTTATTTCCACTCATTTCACCACAAGACGTGAAAGCTCTAAGCCGAGTTCTCAGCTTGAAGTTTTCTGGTGCTAGCTGATATATTCCAGACAGGAGAGTATATTTTGATTTTGGAATGAAAAAAAAATAACAGTCAATATTCCCCAGTAAGTTTGGTATTTTTGTCAGGGGAAGAACAAAAACAAACAAGTAAAGCCCACCAAAATAAAAAATGCAAACCAAATAGTCAGAAGTAGCTGTAATGAGAAGAATGTCCTTTGAAACAGCTATCTTGCTTTCTTTCTCAGTATTTTTATAAACAGACCAAGCTTCTCTCTTGTCAAGTTTTCCCCTTGAGTAGGAGAGCTGATGAGTATTGATTTAGTTCACAAATATAGGTTTGTGGTGTTGAAAAATTAAACTTTGTCATTTAGTACAATCCAATTCTGTGGTATAATTTTTCTTTTTTTTGTTTTTCAGGGTAAATTATTTTCTATGAAGTTATCTAGACAATATCTAAACATTTCATCTTAGCAAGAAAGGAATAATAACAGTATCAGTAAAAGGAAACTAGTGCATTTTGACAGTTTATGTTTCCTGTAAAACATCTCTTTACAGCTCTTTTCAAGGTCTCTTTATACTTTAAATTATCCAAATAATTCTTATGTGGATTTTATTTAATTTTATTTCTGTCAGCTCAGGATGTCCACAGAAAAGCTGTCACAGAACCACATACACAGAATTTATACCCATGAAAATGACGAAAACAAATTGCAATTGATTATGCCTGATCTCTGAAAGTGACTAATTCCCCTCTTTAAAAGTAGTTGAAAACAGTCTCCTGAACTGACCAGGTGACTGACACATATATAAACATGAGCTGGCTAGCTAACCAAATATCTGCATAAAACAAATTGTAACCCAGACTTTGTTTTTGTTGTTGCTACTTTTTTTTTTTTTTTTTTTTTTTTTTAAGCAAGAAATAAATATATTTAGCCCTGGTTTTATTTTCATGTAACATATCCTATTTTATACCAATGAAAATTTTGAAGATCATACAACTTATAGACAACATGTATCAAATAATTTAACATTGTAAGCAGGAGGAAATTAGATCATTTTTGAGCTTTCTGACTTGATTAGGGTGGAAGTGAAATGTGTAAGTTTTAATTCTATGCTTTCTATAGACTCGGGTTTTAAGATAAGATTTTTTTTTTTAATGGTAGTATTTGTTGAAGCGACATCAGATTTGCTAGATGTTCCAATGATTTGATGTGTTTATAGTTCTCATCTGTTGTTGAGCACCTGCAGGCAACATGTAATTGGAACAAACATTTTGGTCTTTAGGATTTTTTCTATATCTCAAGATTGGATTATCTGTTTATTTGTTATTGATGTATTTAGCTTTTAAGGACTTTATTTTTCCTTTTATTTTGGTGATTTGCTGTTAACTCGTGAAGACTCTATAGTTACAACAGCCAGATTCCTGCAACTCAGACTCAAAAGCATCTGCAACAGGGCACAGTCACTTGGTAGAAATCTACATCTTTAAAAAGTGGTGTTCTAGGAGAAGCAATTATCTTTGCATGATTACCTCCTAACCTGCTAAATGGCTAGTTCAGATCTCCTGCTGTCAGTAAACAACTAGGGGCTGATTAACAGTCTTCTTTTCATTCCAAATCCCTTTGATGTATGCTGTGCTACTTTTGACCTCTTTTTTTCAATGCTATGTGTGTCTCTGGAGTAGGTTACCAATTTCAGTAGTGGAAAGAGAGTAATTCGGTGTGCCTGACCTAAAATGGAATATCCCAACTAAATACGAAAGACTCACTGTCATGCCTGCTGTTATTTTGCAAACTGTTTTCCAACCCCCACAATATACTTGTGAATAATATGCAAATCCCTAAACCTATTTTTATTTCTTTTTTCCTTTAAGCCATGTAAGTATTTATAACAGAGCACACACTGACACTATTGCAAGTAGAAAACAGGCACAAAGTATCCATAACCCTGGAAAAGGAATAAGGTTTTTCATGTTGCTTAAATAGTACCTTAGCTTTACTTCTAAGAAAATTGCATTGAAAAGCTTGTATGAATACAGTTCTATTCGCTTGCTACCTTGATAATTGTTATGGGATGTGTAGGTTGTCTCTTATGAAGTAAATGAAAATCATCAATTAAGTTTGTGTTATTCACAAAAGGCATTATAGGTTATATAGCTTCTGGTAAATAATGTAGTTTCTGTACCAATGACCTACATGGATTTTTTTTCTCCCTTTTCTCCAGTTTTCTGCATCTGTTGGTCTGATAATAGCCTTCAGTTCAGTAAGTATCTGATAAAAAATTAAGTGCTGTTGATAACTATTGAGACAAGAAGTTAGCAGCAGAGATTGATAAAAATTGTGTAAGAATATCCAAAGCAACTGGAATGAGAAAGGAAAAAGTATATTTTCTGAAGTTCTTCAATTGTTTATGCACACCTCAAGGGCAACTTATAAATAATAAACTCGATTGATTTTATGTGAAACAGAAGCATTATGCTATTTAAAAGAACACATCTTTACTGCCACTCTTTATTCAGTCCTGCTCAGTTTCATCTGGTGCTTTGAAGTGATCCTAAGGACTTAAGAAATGGTGAGTGAGGCTGGCCCAGCTTCATTCAGCCCAGGAGATTTTATATAGGAGAAGCATGAAAGTCTAGACATTTTTTGAAGTCCATTCTCCTTGTGTTCTCCCAGGATGCCACTATGAGAGATGTTGGAAAGAACATCTTTGCCCAGTTCTTTCAATAATCACTTTAAAATCTGCAGGCACAGGAAGCATAGTGGCAGCTCTAGAGAGTATCATACATCTCCAATGAGGAAAACATAAAGAAAGATTATACCTTCTGTTACTTCTATTATACTGGAAGGGAAAAGGCAAAATTTCCTGAGTAGAAGGCAAAAGAATGACTCTCAGAACTCCAGCCCCCAGCCACAGGCTGCAGTTCTATTCCTACAGCAGCGCATGTCAGTGACATCTTACACCATTATACCATGAGGCCTTCCTCTAACTCTCTCTGCTGTTCAAGGAAATTTTAATCATTTTAAATTGGGGTTCTTATCTACTACACAATGAAGACAGAATAAAGAATACTTAAATAAATAAAGAAAATTACATGCAATTAAGAACTACAATGAAACAACTTGTTGGTGATTGTCCTTTTTCTGGCATGGCAATTACATTCATACCTTGAACAAAATCATCTGTGCAGGACATAAAGTTCTTCATAGTGTGGTAAAAATTCTGGTATGAGCTAAGAATTTCCATGGATTTGAATGAAGGGCACATTTTTTGAATTTGCTTTCTTTGCCATAAACACCGAGCAGAATTAGGAGGGAAAAATTTACAAAAAGGAAAACTAAGGTGGAGGAGAAGGAGGAGCAGCCCCAAAGGAGAATAAATATACCTTTCAACATAAAATACTACATTGCATAGTATTCATTGAGAGACAATGAAAGTATAGCTTGATAATCAACAGGATTATTCTTTAGAGACAATATCCTGGGTATATAGACAGATAATTTAGCAGTTAAGTTCTGCTTAGATCGAACACAAATATTTCAAGACTCTTTTGCATGTCTCTCATTGAATAATTTTCTTTATACATTTCTTACTCTGTGAGTTTCTGAATAACACAGAACTTTTCTTCATCTTCTCAGTGAGAAATCTAAGCTATAAATTTCACATTACAGATTAGTAGAATTTGTTCCTAAATTTCTGTTTTGCTTCAAGTGAGTTAAATTCTCCTCTTTCTATGCTTCTATGCATAATCTTTCTAATGTGGTCTTTCTAACTGTTATTCAGTCATCATTTTACATTGTCAATCGCCTCTTGACTTGGAGGGAGAAATTACTTTCCAGTAAACTGAAATGTGTATTGTTCTCTATGTAGGGAAAAAAGTAACTATTTTTCAGTGGTTGTAATAATATGTTTTGGGTCCAAAGCATAAAATAGTGCAATGAGTTAATGAATCAATAAGAGTTTCTCAGACAAAGAAGCATATCTATGGCTATTAGAACATATTGGTGAAATAACAGTTGTGTAGGAGAATGTATCATCTGCTGTAGATAACATGCCAAAGAAAGTCTTTTTAGCTAAATTGTCATAACAAAACCCCAGAATCCTTCTTAGTTGTTTCTGATAACTTTTACCATGATCCTTATTGAACTTGAATATTTTAAAATTAAACTTTGAAATGGAACTTCATGTGAACACTATTTTTTCACACATTATAGAATTTTGTTTAGAACTACATAAAATCAGAAATAACTTGGAACTCTGAATTGACAGAAAACAGAAATGCCATAAGCTCTTCTGTGCTAGCTGCAATTGAGATATATTGATAAGGTGGTTTACTGTAAAAAGTAGGTCATCAACACACAGGTGTAGTTAGAAAATTAAGGTTCAGGGACAGATATTGACAGACTGAGAAGAAACAGACGAGGCTAGAAAGAAAAACAAGTGTTTACAGAAAAATGAGTAGAGCTAAATCCTAATAAAGATGCTACAGGTTTTTAAAAGAGACTAAGAAAGAGCCTTGTTCTGAAGTGAAACAAAAACCTAAGAGTATATGTTGCTATGAAAGCAGATTAGGATTTCCTACAGGAAATTAATTTATTAAGATTAATCAACTCTGCAAGTATTACTTTACTTCCTGACATAAACATGAACTGCAAATAGATGTCTTACCATGACAGTTTATTTTTTATACCATAAACCCAAACCAAACCAAAGCAGACTCATACTAAACAACCTTCTTCTCCTGGCAGATATGTGCATTATATTTCCAAAGCCTCTCTGTTTTATCTGCATGTAGGAGAAAAAGGCTGACAAATTCTGATAAATCTATTCTCAGTGCCTAAGACGTGTAAAATGTAAACTTATGGCAAAATAAAAGGTTAAAAAAAAAAAAAAAGAGAAAATAAAAGATCATTTTCTACCCTCTATAAATAAGAGGACCAACAATATAACAGGAAGGAAGAAATCTAAGTGGAAGAAGAAATTAAAAATATGAGATAAAAAGAGAGCAGAATGTGAATGACACATCAACATTTCTGGAGTTAATAACTCGGGACACTCATGTAGTTTTTATGTCAATGTTATATATTCTATCCTCTGATGCTTCATGAATGCAGCTGAGTTAAGAAATGTCATGACTGTAGGATTGCTTTGATATTCATGCAGAAAGAGAATACTCCATTCCTTCCATTGCAACTCGTTACTTTTACTTTTAGGCCAAAACCAGCCTAAATGGCAGTTTATTACTGTCCGAAATGGTAACTGACAGATTAAACATGTTACTGAGCTTGCAATTTTATTTTTTTTTTTAATGAGCATCTAGGAGTGGAAAACATTTCTAGATAGTTATGAGGCCACACCTTGGTGTTTCTGTTCTTTTTCTATAAACTGTGTTAACTTAATTAACTACTGAGGATGACATAATTCTGGTAGACCCACACTGAATACAATTAACCTGAGAGTATGGCACAAACTGCCTTGTCTTGCTGTTAATTCTAATTCTAAAACCAGAATCTCTTTGGCATGATTTTCAAAAGTGACCTCTATGTTTCAGTTGTCTGTGCATGTTTAGCTGGGAACGAGCATTAGGCTTATCTTTCATTTTCTGAATATCCTTTTAATTCTGAACATCAAATCCTTTAAAGTTTCTCTTGTTGGATACTCAGAATTGCCAGGTGTTTTTGTAAACTGTGGCCCCAGCCTCAGTAGATATCCGCTAAGCTCAAGTTATCATCACTTCTTCTAGCTTTTTGGTCACAAATTAAAATTGGTATGACCTAGTTCTTACAAATGTGGCACTTGAGATTTACCCCATCTGTAGAACTGTCTTTGTACAAAGGAATAGCACATCCAAGATGGATATTTGTGTCAGGGAACTTTTGTAACTGGCAACAATTTGGGGAGGGCTATAAGATTTTGCTGTTTGTTATTATATTTTATAACTTTTTATTATTTTTTATTATTTTGCTATCTATTACTTCTATTTAAAAAAGACAAAGAGTGTTTACAAGGGGAAATACTGCTTGACTCATCCTCTGCAGTAATGTCATTAGGGACTGAAATGCCAGCTTTAACACAGAGATCTTCATTGCCTCCTGACACTGAGCCACACTACACCTGCCAGTCTCCCAGTAGACACTTTTCTTATTTCTTTTTTTAAAACTAAGCTGAAGCATCTAATTAAGTTTAAAATAGAATGGCCCTGGGAAGAACTCTTTTGAAAGCTGCAGTAGAGATAGCAGCTCATCTTCACTGGGGGCTAAGAATCACAATACCATGTTCTTCCATGAAATCATGAGAGTTTTATGTGAGCAAAAGTGCGACTTTTGCAAAGTCAGCCAACACAAAGCAGCCATATAACTAAAGAAAAGAAATTGATATATATACTGAGGAGAAATTAACTTTGGGGGAGAATGAGTACCAGGTAAAATGCAAACGGATGTATGAACAGTATTTGTGCTGGCATGGAGTTCCTAGACTTGGTTTGTCAACAATGTGGTTAAAGGGAGAAGGAAAATGGTTTAATAGGGTTCAGTACCATTTTCTGAAAGTTTTAGCTTGATTTAGTGGCAAAATCTCCACTGTAGTTATCACGGTCAGTACTAAATTCTTACCCTTTTTCCAAAGAAGTCTTCTCCATGAGAAGAGGCAGAAGCTGAGATGAGGAATTGGTTGAGCTTGTGTGTGAACTACAAAAATCAGTTTCAACTGCATCCAAAATGCCTGATCCTCAATGTCTGCAGAACTGTTTTAATTTATTAACTTCAGTCAGCAGATCACTGAAGGTGAGATTGTGACTTTGAGATACAGGCCAAACCAATGAGCAGTATGTCTGAAAATTATAGTAGAAGAAAGCCCTGGTAATGCAAACCCCTTTCCTCCAGCTCCATCTTACATCTAGTGAAAGAAAAGAGCAATTTATTGTGTTATATATTGTTTTCTTCACACTTTCTCAGCTGTATTACCTAGGTAGAATAAAAACGCTTTTACTTCTAATAGGCTAATATTTGATTTTCATAAAACAAAGATGTTATAGCACACAGACTACTTTTAAAGCACCCTACAAAAAGAGAATACTTGATCCCAAAATAGCTGTCTATTCAAGTGTTGATTTTTTTTAGAAATACCAGGGTTATGCTCCCTGGAATTTTTTATTTTCTTTATTATTATTTTTTGCATATCCAGAGACATTGAACAAATCAACAGGTGCTTAGAAAATCCTTGAGAGTTAAAAAAAGAAATAACTTCTTTTTGCAGTAGACCTAGAAAAGAAACACTTTTTTCCCCCTGAAATTTAACATGATACAGAGAAAAAGTACTTAGGAGTAACAAGAGGGAGCATAATCAAATATCAGTTATCCAGTTCCTCCCTTTAAGTTTGGAACATTTGTATTAATATGAGATATATGTAGTGTTTGATATTTCTTCACAACGATAGCATCTCTAAGTGTATGGAAATAATATCTAGCAGTAAGAAGGTCTGTTGGGTATAGAGGAGCTGTTCATTGGCATAGTTGTTATCTCTTGCTTTGTTTCCTCAGGTAGCTTTATTAAAAGCTGAAGTGTCCTCCTTTTCTACTCCATAACTATATCAATGATCAAGCATTATTCAGAGAATGTAGAGGAAAGATAAGTATATACTTTGGAGTGAATGCCAAGAAACAATCTTATTCAATATTAGTTTTGTAGGTATCTTATTAGATCATAGTTTTCCAGGATGGTGCCAACAATAAACAGCAAGCAGGATGGGGAAATGGTGTTTGTAACATTTAGAAACTATCAAGATAAAATCTGCTTTGACAAAAATGGGCCTACTTATTTGCTTTGCAGAGCTCTACTTGTAAAAGATAGAAAAGGCACAATTTAAAATTATATTCCCAAGATAGATATCTTCAAGAATCTTTACAGGAAGGCCATCCCCCAGCACCTGATAGTCTGCTATAATCTGTATAATCTCTATTAAAAAGACAGTCATATTGCCTGTGTAATGTAAATATAATCTTGGCAGAAAATAGCAATTTCTTTTTGAAGCATTTTCCTGAAAAAAATTAAAAATTTTAAGCATGGAATATGATAATGCTAAGGGGAAAAGCCCCCAGTGCAATAACTATGTTCTTAACACCTAATTTAGAGACTGGAGTACAGGATGGATGCAGCTGTCCAACATGATTTCAAACTCTGTAGCTTTGACATTCATATTTCAAGTTAAAAACTAGTAAATTATTACCCAAATAGAAAAAAAATAATTTCCTATATATCTTTCCCAAATATTCTCTCCTTAGAATCCTTTCTACCTGCTGACTAGAGATTTGTAATTAGTTCTTTCTCCTGTGTTGGCAACTGACGATGGTGACAGCAACGTTTCCACTGCCAGTATCTCCTTCTTTCACTGTTTTCTCTTCCTTTTTCTTCATAAAGGAGGACTGGGAAATGAGCAGAAGAGACAATAATATATATAACATAACAACAGAATTTTCTGTTTTCCTTACATCTACTCATGACTTACAGCAATATCATAGACTTCTTATTATATGATTTTTTTTAATAATTCTGGTCCCCAGAGATAAGTATTATAAGTGGGTTTTTTTTCCCATATTTGTGCCTAGACATAAAAGAAAATTCTAGGGGTATGATTAGCAGATGTACTACCAGAACACTGTTAATAACAAATGTTGGGTGTTTAGAGGGAAAAAGGCATGGTAACTACTCCCAGAGGCTGCTATTAAGATTTTCTTTAACAAAGCATCTCACCTGGAGAGCTTTCAAATGAATTCCTAAAACTAGCAATCTTTCCTTAGCAATTTCTCTTGTAGGAAATACAGACATTATATAACAACAAAAAGGCAAACTTTTAAAAATTCTGTTTGGTATTATTCTCTGTGCCATTCTCCTTTTAGTTTCTACAAGTTTTCTGGAAATTACTTCCTGTGTGGGAGATGCCTCGCACATCAGTGTGCTATCAATGGATAGCACCCCTGGAGCACTGCACTTCATGATGATCCAGCTCAGATCAGCCAGGTGCTGCCCTAGATAGCAGTCTTTCCCTGTGGGCACACCCTGGTTTGTAATGTAGGCAGCAACCTACTTTAAAAATTCCCACACACATACACAGAAACACTCATAGAGTTAGCCTTTTCCTTGCTGAAAGCAAGACTTTTAGGAAATACCCTCACTGGAGTATTCACGTTTCTACTTGATAAGCAAATCAGTAACAAAGGAGCCTGTAATTTGGTTTTGTGTGACCTAGCTCACAAATATGCAGCCAGTAATGTTTTTGTTGCGTTTATGTTTGGATTTTGAGGTGTTTTTTTACTATGCAGTAGCAATTCTGTGATTCTATTTATCAAGCAAACCTCCAGCTCATTGGAATATTCCTCTTTATAGACTTTCCAAAAGGCAGAACAGTTTAATCAAGGTAGAAACTTTTAGTCCTTTATGGATCATTTATAAAGAAGTGGTAGGATATGGTGGGCTAACTCTAGCTGTATGCCAGGTGCCCACCAGAGCCATTCCATCAGTCCCCTCATCAACCTGACAGGTGAGAAAAAATTCAAGAGGATCATAGGATAAGAACAGGGAAAGATAACTCACGTCAAAGATCAATTAACATAATGTGCAAGACAGACTATGCTTGGGCATATCAGTTTAATTTATTAAAACTCAAATCAGAGTAAGATAATGAGAAACAAAAGAAAATTTGGAAAAAAAACAAAAACAACCAAATTTCTCTCCAATCCTCCCTTTCTCCCAGGATAAACTTCACTTTCAATTTTCTCTATTTCCCCAATAGTGCTGGGGATGGGAGTTGTGGTCAGTCCATCACATGTCATCTGCTGCTCCTTCCTCCTCAGAGAGAGGACTCACACTCTTCCCCTGCTCCAACTTGTGGTCTCTCTCACATGAGATGGACTTCAAAAAGTTCTCCACTATGAGTCCTCCGCCCAGGCTTCAGTTTTGCATGCGGATCATCCACAGGGTTGCAAATCCTGCAGCAAACCTGCTCCAGTGTGGGCTCCTCTCTTCACGGGGCCACAGGTCCTGCCAGGAGCCTGCTTCAGCACAGGCTTCCCACAAAGTTACAGCTCCATTAGGCACATCCACCTGTTCCAGCATGAGGTCCTACATGGGCTGCAGGTGTATCACTGCTCCACCACAGACTTCCCACCACAGACTTCCCACCACAGACTTCCATGGGCTGCTGGAAGACAGCAGGAGCTGCAGGAAAATGTGCTGCAATGCCTGCAGCACCTCCTGACGCTGGAGTCTGCAGAGTGATTTCTCTCACATATTCTCACATATTCTCACTCTTCTTTTTAGATGCAGTTATGCAGTCATTTTCCCCCTTAAATATGTTCTATCCCAGAGGCATTACCACTGCCTCTGATGGGTTCAGCCTCAGCCAGTACATGCCACTGTCTTTGCACTGGGTGGCATTGGCTCTATTAGACACAGGGGAAGCTTCTTGCAGGTTCTCACAGAAACCACCCGTATAGCCCCCCATGTTTCCAAAACCTTACTATGCAAACTCAATACATATGACTAGGAAAATGTTTAAAGATCACATTTGGAGCAGACACAGAACACTCTTCCTGGAGTTTTATTTAGAAAAATGGGCATAAGAAAACAAACAAACAAACAAAACAAAAACAGACAAAAACCAAAACAAAAAGAGAAAAAAATAAAAACACACCACAAAACACAATACCCATATGAAAGGATAAAGGTGACTTTCATCCTAGGTTGTAGAGTACGTAGTCAACCAAAATGTAATAGAATGTGATTCTTGTTCTACATGTTAATAAAAATGCTTTAAAACTTCTTACAGAAATCCATGTGAATTGTTGAACCTACATGAGGTTTCAGGATAAAATTCAAACTTAAGCTCTTCTGCCAGTAAAGAAAAGACCTGAAAAAAGACAATAGCTTAATCAGGACATAGGTAGTATATAGGCATTCAATGCTTTTGACCTTCCTGCAAAGCAGTGACTTTCCCTCTACATCATTAATCCTATATAATCCAAATCTCTGTAGCAATGCCAGTTTTATTGTTTTGATCATTTTCTTGGCAGCAGTAGAACTGGTTAGCTACAAATTACTCTGACTGAGCCTCCAAATATTAATAAGTTTATGAACTATAAATTATGTTCACAGACATGTCACTCCTGCCTTCCCAGAACTATACAAAGTTCATTAAACTTTACATAATACGGTGTTAATGCAATTTTCTTTGGTGTCAATAGAGAAAAACACTGGTCATCTTCTCATTGCACTGGTAGGGATTGTGATGAACTAGGAAGACAGATTGGCTGCTGTAGTGTTAGAATGTCTTTCCATGCATTCCAGTGCAAGTCAGTAAGAAAAATAGCATGCCGTGTAAGTTCTGAGTCAAAAAATGTGCATATTTGATGTTTAACTACTAAGTTTAATCTGGAGAAAAGCAAGACAGTGGGGGTCCAGTGTGAAACTCATGCCATCTTAGTCTGATGTATTCATTACTGCCTTTATGGAATGTGGAGAAAAAAAAATAAAGCTAAACATTTCAGTATAAATTTAACCTAATCAGTTTTGGATTTTTTTTTTTTTTTTTAAGAATGCTATACTGTTTGTTACAGAGAAGCGTGTTTCTTTCCATTGGAGCCTAGCTTAGAAGGAGCTTTCTGCAGATGTGTACACCCAGTATCATAGACCTTTATCAGTGAGATTCCCAGTGCTCCTGTGTGCAAAGGTAGAGAGAGAAGCCTTCATTCAGCTGACGTGGGTTGCAGATTCTGACTGGTAACTCAGCCTGTGAGGAGACAACCTGTGGAGCAGACTGCTCTGAGTTGTGCTGGTAGAGATAGGAACTGAGCAACTACCCATGCTGGTGTGTGTCGGCACATCCATTGTTACAGAATTTGAGTCTGTGTATATATATTGATGATTTAAATAATAATTTAAGGTCATAGTCTATTGGTAGCTGTGATCATCAACACTGCTTGAAGACTGTATCAAGCCACATGGATGTCTTAATTAGAAAACATAGGTGGACAGGACAAGATACTTACGCTTGAACAAAAATTGTTAAGAAACCAAATCCCATTTATAAAAAATAGGTTATATAATATTATTTTTTTCTTAATCATCTCTATGATTTTTTTTTCATATACCTATCTACAAAGAAGAGATAATACTCCTTTCCCTCCTTTGTTTGCATACTCTTATGGTAGAAAACTATCTATTGCAATATGCAGTTTCTGGACATATTCTTCTGCATGTTGTTCCAGATCTTGTCTAGGAGAAGAAGATGATTTAGGAAATATGTTAATTATATTTTATAGTAATTTATTTAATTAATTCAAGACAAGTTTCATGGTTTCCCACAGGAAAATACACCTGACCAACCCAGTGGTCTGCTAGAGTGGAGTGAATACATCAGTGTATAAGGGAAAAGTTACATGTCATCTGTCTGTAAGGTCTTTGACAGGGTTTTCTGCAATATCTAAACTGGAGAGAGAGAAATTTTATGGATAGACATTTTGGTGGATGAAGAATTGGTTGAAAGGTTGCATCCAGAACGCAGTGGTTAATGTTTCAATGTCCCAGTAGACCTCAATGATGAGCTTTGTTCCATCAGGTCTTCACTGTGACTAGTACTGTTTGCTTTCCTTATCAAGCACATTGTCAGTGGGATCAGGTGTACTCCCAGCATGTTTCCTGATGACATCAGCCTAAAAGACAGGCTGCCATCCAGAGGGGCCTGGAAAAACTCAAGCAGTGGGCTCATGTGAAACTCATGCAGTTCAACAAGACCAAGTGTAATCCAAGTGGATTGGAGCAATCCCAGGTATCCACACAGGCTGGGGGACAGACAGATCAAGAGCAGCCCTGCCGAGAAGGACTTGGGGGTGCTGCTGGATGAGCAGCTGGACATGACCTGGAACTGTGAGCTTGCAGCCCAAACAGGAAAGACAAATATACTCTGGGCTGCATCCAAAGAAGTGTGACCAGAAGGGCCAGGTAGGGTTTTCTGCCTCTCTGCTCCTCTCTGGTGAGACCCCACCTATAGTTCTGCATCCAGCTTTGGAACCCTCTGAATAGGAAGGAAATAAACCTATTAGAGCAAGTCCAGAGGAGAGCCACCAAGATGATCAGAAGGCTGGAACAAATCTCCTATGAAGACAGGCTGAGACAATTGCATTTGTTCAACCTGGAGAAGAGAAGGCTCTGAGGACACCTCATTGAGGCCTTCCAGTACTTCCAGAGGGTTTATAAGAAAGATAGGGAACAGACTTTTTAGTAGTGCTTGTTTCAGAAGGACAAGGAGTAGTTGTTTTAAGCCAGAAGAGGGTAAATTAAGCCTGGATATGAGGAAGCAATTTTTTTACACAAAGGGTGATGAAATGCTGGAATAGGTTGTACAGAGAGGTGATGGATGCCCCATCCATGGAAATATTCAAGGTCAATCTGAGTGGGATTCAGAGTAATCTGATCTATTTGAAGATATTTATTGCAGGGGGTTGGAATAGGTGGCCTTTTAAGGTTCCTTCCAACCCAAGATATTTTACGATTATTCAGAAAAAAACTCCACATAATATTTATGGCTGGCATTTGACGATTAATAGGGCTGTTGGGTGGTTCCTCCCTTACACAGAGAATGCACACTTGAAGACTGTAGCAGCCTCAGATCCTTGAGTTCAATCCCCTCCCTTTTAAATGCCAAGGTTTTTCTCCCATCCTTAACTTTTATTTTACACAAGTAAGTTACCAACAAAACTATTTCAGACTAAGTTAGGTGAAATCTCTGAGCTTTTCTACACAGACCCCAGATGTTGAAACATATTAGAGCTGTGTTCTATTACCACCTTTGCATTTCACTTGTCTAGAAGGCTTCTAGAAGAATTTATATTTTTAACACTGTTTTCTTCTTTATATGAACACTCTGTTCTTAGCAATTGGAAAGGATTTCTTGTAATCTAAAAATTCTTCTATGATTGTAAAAAAAAAAAGGTATTTATTTGATGTCTTTGCATGTCCTTCTAGCTACCATCTGCCTGTGTATTGTTTTATTTCCAAAACAAATGATAAACAGATGATATTGTTCCTTCTATAGTGTTTATTTATATAGGTGGGGCTTGCATTACAGAACTACATGCTGTAAGCATCCTGTAATGCACACACAGCTTGGTGGTTGCAGCCAAGTCTGACTACGATTCTTCCAAAGAAATTTAAGTTACAATAAAATAAAATATTTAACAGATGATTTTAAAGACCATGTTTTCTGAATGCTTTAATGTTTCACAGCAAGTCTCAGTACTATAAAGGAGTGTACAAATTTTTGTTATTTGCACACACAAATATGCATAATCAGATGCTGATGTTAGGAGGACCACAAAGACACTTTTAATGCATATTTATGGTACGATGTCTGAAATTATACAGCTACTTCGCATTTAGATTCCAACCTAGCTATGCAAAAATCTATCATCTGTGTGAGTGAGTTCCCTACATCTGGCCTTGGATACATATGGATATGACCTATCTTACTTATCCAACTTCTAGAACAAGTTAATAAAAGGTTAACACGTCCAAAACAGTGGATAGAACTTTGGGTCTATAACTTCATCTCCATTAATTAAATGGATTAGGAAAGGAAATAGATAGCTAGTAATATTGAGACTTCTTAATTTCTTCTTTCTGTCCCTGAAAATAACACAGCAGTGAAATTGTGTGTAAAAATTCATTTTATAAATCTAGATACCATGTGGACCATGGCATACAGAGCTGCAACAAACTATTTTATAGCATAGAATTTATCATGTTATATAATAATCAGTGTATTTATACAAAATGTCTAAAGTTATGTACACTTAGACTGGAAAATTTGTACTGAATTAGAAAAATACTTGTATCAGCGCCTGTTCTCTTCCAGCTTGTGCAATTCCCTGCCCTTAATTTTAATACTGCCAAACACTTGCAATTGTTTACCTCTGTTGACTTGCAAATAATCACAATGTACCTTTTTCCACATTTCATATAAACACGTTTCAGTTTTTTGTCTGCTTATTTACAGTCTGCCCATAATATTGCAAATTGTGGGCTTACACTCTGTTCACATTTCAAAGCGCAGTTTCAGCTCCATCATTATATAGTTCAGTCTCAAATTACCAATTCCTTATGTTTCACTATCAACAAATGATTGAAAAACAATCAATTCAATTCTATAAACAATATAACATTCTCCACATCTCCTTTACATCTGTACACACATGAACAGATGCATTGTTTATGACAATAACTTTTGGTCTATTTCATTCCAGAAGCTAATAAGAAAATTTTATAAACCTGATAATTGTGATAAAAATGATTCCCATTGCTACAGCACTCCATCTGATATGGACCATCAAGTCTCGAGATAGCATGACCACCATTTTTTACCTTCAAGATCCTCTGGAGTGATGGGGCACTTTGGTACTCAGCCATTTTCTCAAATATACAGTAGTGTAATGCAGCTGTAAAACATCTGATCTTTAGTATTCCATTCTAAAAACATTATCTAAGTTGTATATTAGCATTTTTACTAAATAATTATGTGATACCGATTTAAATAATTTCTTCACTCTGCTACACATCTGCTATCTAACCATAATACACAGGGCGGCTGACCCACAACCGTGAAAATCAATAAAATAGAAACAGTAACCAGTCTTATCTTTTTAATAGCAGATCTGCCTTTTCACCCTTATCTTGTCACACAAATGGTAGAGAGGATTTGAAGCAGGCTGTTTTTTTTATTAATGTTATTATTATTTGGCTTTTACTTTTTTCTTTTCCTGAAATATTAATGGGCAGTGTATTCCTTAGTCCTCCATAAAGAGAAATACTTCATTTTCTGCGGAGAAGGACCTGGGATTTCTGGTGGAATACCATAACCCAGCAAAGCACCCTTGTAGCCAAGAAGCCAAATGGTATCCTGGGCTGCATTAAGAAGAGCATTGCCAGCAGATCAAGTGAGGTGATCCTGCCCCTCTGCTCAGACATTGTGAGACCTTGTGTAGAGTGCTGTGTCCAGTTCTGGGATCCCCAGTTCAAGAAAAAACAAGGAACTACTGGAGATGGTCCAAAGAGAAGCCACGAAGATAATTAGTGGACTGGACCATGTCTCTAATGAGAAGATGCTAAAGGAGCAGAGCAGGATTAAACTGAAGAAGAGATGTCTGAGAGGAAATTTTATCAATGCAAACAAAAAATCTTAAGGAACTATCAAAAGGATGGGGCCAGATTATTTTCAAAGATTCTCAATGAGTGACAGGACAAGGGGAAACAGGATCAATTAAAAACATAGGAAGTTCCATTTGAATCTGGGGGAAAAAGTTTTTACTGTGGGGGTGACAGAGCACTCAAACATGGTGCCCAGAGAGACCATCCTTGTCCAGAGATATTTAAAATGTGCTTGGATGTGATCCTGTAAAACTTGCTCTAGGTTGAACCTGCTTTAGCAGGAGGATTGGACTAGACGGTCTGTTCCAGAGGTCTCTTCCAATCATTCTGTGATTTTGTGATTTTGTTATTCTGTGATTCTGTGATTCATTTGAAGCACAACAACATACTGTTAAGAAGTTATTGCCTCTGAGAGGCCTATTTTCAGCAGCAAATTGAGGATAGCCTATGGCTTCTATGAAGCCTGTCAATAGTTAAAGCTTAAGCATCAAAATAAAAGACATTTGTGAAATACTGATTGTAGTGGAATCAATGGCAATAACCTCATTGACATAAGTGATGTCAGGTTTTCAACCACTATGACATGCAAAATGGCTTTCATTAAAACTACCATAATTATAAGGCTGTTGATGGTGCCAAGTCTTAAATTCTTTATTCATTTGGGTTGAAATCTGAAGTAATGATCTAATAATACTAAGTACTTAAGAATCTTGACTAATAACAAAAATAAAAATATAATAACAAATAATATATTGCATTTACAGCTATACTTTCAGATTTTAGCTACAGGCTACTATAAGAGCACTGAGAGCCACAAACAGTAGAATAATATCCCTACTTCTTGTTAGAATGGTGAAAATACAGACAGATGAACAAATATCCATAGACTGCTTAAATGATCAGTTTTCCCACCATCAGACATTCACTATGCATGTGTCCTCATTCCAGTATGCAGACTGTGGGAACAGACCCTGGAGGGCATTTCAAAAGTCAAACAGGCTCCATGGAATGGCTGATATAACTGTACAGAAAGCAGCAGGTGATATGTGATTTGGAATAAGTCCAACATTTCTTATTCATGGGACAGTGGAACTCAGGAACATAGCAATTAATAATTTCTACCTGGAAGGATATCTGAACTGCATGAAAACAAAACATTATTTTATTCTGTTTTTGGATCATGCCTCTGAGGTTATCTAGCAGCTAAGCAGTTGTTTCTTTAGTTTTGATTTCATTTCTGCACTAAAAAATGCAGAAAATAGGTCTTTCCTTCTTTCAGATATGAATTATAGCAGTTCATACTTAGGAATGAAAAGCTCTAGCTCTAGCTTACCTGAAGTTTCTGACACACTTTTTAAGGACCTAGTGCTGCAGTCCACAGTAGCATGGTCTCCAGCATACACGTTCCTTCTTACTCTGCAGAATCTGTAGACCTGGTCCTGAAGAGTAGTCAGTTATCAGGTTTTCTTTGGACCTTCACATTCCTCTTGAAAAGTCACCTCTGTGGTAATGCATTAAAAAAAACACATTCTAATAATGGCTACAGAAGTCCAGTGGGTTGGTCAGGCGGTACTTGACCTGGGTGAAGTTGTGCTGGCTGTCCTGAGTCGCCTCCCTGTCCTTCATGTGTCTTGGCAAAGCTTCTAGGAGGATCTGTTCCATGGCCTACCCAGGCACAGAGGTGAAGATGACAGGTTAGTAGATCCCAGGATTCTCCTTTCCACCTTTTTTAAAAATAGGTAAAGTGTTTCCCTTTTTTCCAGTCACCTGACTGCCATGACTTTCTAAAATCGTGGAGAGTGCCTTGACAACTACATCAGCCAATTTCCTCAGGACTCGGGCATATCTCATCTGGTGCTATAGACTTATGTACATTGGCTGGTCATGAATCTGATCTTTGCTTTGAGTGGGAGGGACTTTTCTCCCTCAGTCCATCCACTGAAGCTGGGGGAAGAAAGGGGAAGGTCTGGGGACTAGCACATTGATGATGTTTTTATCCCAAGTATCTGTTACGCATGATGAAGCTCTGCTTTCCTGGAGATCACGGATTCCCTACCCATGGGGAAGTAGTGAATTAATTCCTTGTTCTTCTTTTGTTGTGTGCGTGACTTTTACTTAATCTCTTAAACTATTTTTTCCTCAACTCAGATTTCTTGTGTTTGCTCTTCTGATTCTCTCTCCCGTGTCCCTAGAGGGGAATGAGTAAGTGGTGCTGTGGGGCTGAGCAGCTGGATAGAGTTAAACCACAACAACTATCTACAAATTTTGCCCATAGTGTGTCTGTTCTAAAATATCCAATTATTCTTGCTCTTTTTTGATCCTTATATAATGTGATGTCTTTAAAATTTAAGATCCATAGAGCAAGGGGGTTTTGTGAATGGGTCAGTAAGTATACTACCACTCTGGTGCCAAGTAATACCCTCTACCGCAAGAACAGATTCAGCAGAGTCCCTTGTGAAATAACGAGTACTTGGCAAAATTCAAGTTCTTCCCATCTGTCACATATGTGTTTCTCTCATATAAATAACAGTATGTGTGTGTGAGTATGTTTGTGTAAGTGAAAATTGATACACACACACACGTGTGCACGTGCATGCAGAAAAGTTAGTTTCACTACAGCTGAGTCTTGTTGCAAAATAGTGGTAATAGATGATCATTATAATCTCATAGGAAGTCAAGATGTTATCATTCCTAAAACTCTTTGGAAAGTCTTTACCCAAAGACTTAAATCTCAGAGTTCATTCTGGTCTTTCTCAACCAGAACATTGACCTACATTCAAATGTGTATATATATATATATGTATACACTTCACTTCTGCAAGTGAGACAAGATACATTTCACTGAGAGAGATACATTTAGTTTCCTTCTCCAAGTGACCAAGGGGATAACAAGGACAGGCGCTATACTGGACCTGAACAAGAAAGGACTAGTGGGGAATGTGAAGCTCAAGGGCAGCCTTGGCTGCAGTGACCATGAACTGGTGTAGTTTGACGTCCTTAGGATGGAAAGGAGGATACACTGCAACCTCCTTACCCTGGATTTCAGAAAAGCAGACTTTGGTCTCTTCAGTAATCTCCTTAGCAGAGTACTGTGTGATAAAATTATGCAGTGAGTAGGAGGCCAAGAAAGCTGTGAGAACCTCATGGAGTTTGGCAAGGTCAAGTGCAAGGTCCTGCCCCTGCCCCTGGGTCAGGGCAATCCCAACTACATAGGCTAGGCAGAGAATGGAGTGAGAGAGAAAGAAGCCCTGAGGAGAAGGACTTGGGGGTGTTGGTGAGACAGGATTTTGACATGACCTGTGAATGTGGACTCACAGCCCAGAAAGACAACCGTGTCCTCAGCTGCATCAAAAGGACCATGGTCAGGAGCACAAGGGAGGTGATTCTCCCCCTTTTCTCCTGTTTATTGGGACCCCACCTGGGTATTGCATCCAGCTCTGAGGTCCCAAACACAAGAAGGACATGGACCTTCTAGAGCAAGTCTAGAGGAAGGCCAAAAATAGATCAGAGGCATGGAGCATCCCACCTATGAAGATAAACTGAGAGAGATGCTATTTTTCAGCCTGGAGAAAAAAAGGGTCTGAGTAGACATTATAGCAACCTTTTAATTCCTAATGGCAGCTAGAAGAAAACTAGAGAGGGACTTTTTACGAGAACATGCAGTGAAATTATGAGTGTTCTATTCCTGGAAGAATTGGATAGGGCTTTGAGCAACCTGTTCTAGTGCAAGATGTCCCTGCCATGACAGGGGTGTTGGAACTAGAAGATCTTTAGGGTCATTACCACCCCAAACTATTATATGGTTCTCTGATATTTCTTGATATAGAACTATCCGTCCATTAAATTGAAGTCCCTTTACTCTCAGTCATCAATAAATTAAAAATATGAGCATTTCTAGTGCAATTAATAGGATAAGAAACTCATAATTTGGCTTAAATAACAATTTTTTAAAATTATTTTTCATTTTTTCACAAATTCACTTTGTCTTGTCCCATCACACATATCTGTCCAGTGGTAGAAAGCTTTGAAGAGGCTCCTAGTCACGACCTAATGCAAGCATCAGTAAAACCAATAAAGTAAAATGCAACATACCAGAAATAATTCCATCCCTAAAGCTATAGCTATCATTTAATGTAGCATATGGTTAACAGAATTGGAGTAATATGCTAATTTTCCCTCTGTTGACTTTTGCAGAATAACAAAGACTGCAATGACCTATATTTAGAGAACATGAGGAGTCTAAGTCATTGGTGTTGTTTGTCCACTTGTATGAATCAAAATAAAATCAGAGTTGCAAGTGGTATGGGAAAATAGGTGGACAAAGAAAAACAATTGGTTTTCAATTTTTCAAATCTGCATTTTAAACAACTAATGTCATTATCAGTATATGATAAATTTCATCTGTCTGTCTACATGACAAACATTATTTTTTTAAATAAGAATGACAATAAAATGGGGTAGTTCTCTTCTGAAGTACATTATATAAACAATCCTTTGGTTCTATTGCCCTCCTGATATTTGAGATTTGACTTCAGGTTTTTCAGTTGAAGCAGTACATTGATTGCAAGCTAAATTTGCTTTAACATTATGCCTTTCATCTGATTTTATGATAAGTATTGATTTTTATTTAACATCTACTGTTTGGTTTCAATAAAACTAATAATGAATGTTGTTGATGCATGTTATTTATATTAGACCTGATTTTTATAGCTTGGAGACTTTGTTGAAGACTCATGCTATGTTAATAAAAATTCTGAGTTGCTCACCCAATTCAGTTGTCAGTTATGGAAATGTTCCTGGTTGTTACCAAAGCAACTTTAAGATTACAGCTTTACACTGGAGGGTGCAGGTATTTCAGAAAGAATGTTTCTGTTTATCTGCTGTTAGACTTTTTAAAGTGACATATTAATCCTCTGCATTTTTTTAAAATTATTATTTTCTTTTGCTATAGGATGCCAAAGTCATAGGCACCCTATCGGGCAGGTAGATCATATGGATTTGTGCAGCTCTCTTCAGGGGTGTTCTCACTTTACAAGCCTCATTTCACTACATCTATATTGTGCCATAAGAGTTGCACATACCCACATTGTCTAGCAGTTCAATACCTTTCAGCCTGAATTTGCGGCCATCCAGATGTTAGGAGAAAAATCTGTGGTAAGCAAACATCTGTAGGTTATTTTTCGTTGTTGGGTTTTTTGGTTGGTTGGGTTTTTTGTTTTTGATGGGTTAGGTTTTTTGGTTTTGGTTTTTGGTTTCCCCCCATCCCCCGCCGAGACACACGCAGATGATCTAGAAAACTTCTACTCTGTTTTCCCTTTTGTGGCATCTCATGACTGGAGCCAAACGGAGTAAAGGACCAGGGATTATCCACAGAAGAGAAGATCCTAACAGTGTTTGCTTCAGGACAGACTAATAATATTTTTCAATCATGCTGCTCACAAAGGAAATGTAAGGAGTAACATTACAAGAGATCTCTTGGGTTTGGATTTTCTCGAACCCTAAAAATAAGATGCCATGACTATATGATTTGACCAAGCAGAATTTCTATCTATTCTATCCTATTAAAATCATGTTGCAAAGACTTTCAGTAACACTGCTCTCAGTTTTCTTAGTCCAGAAGGCCCACATAAACTCATGGGATTCTAAATAATACTTTCAGTACTCTAGTGTGAATCACAAACAATTTCACTGAAATGTCAGCCCAATTGCAAATAACACAGACTGTAAAGGCAAGAGCTGCTCATAAAACAAATTTTGAAAAAAAAACTTAAATATTTTTAACTGTTGTGAACAAATATCAAAGATATGCTGGTTTGGTGTTCACATATATTATACATAAATTATTATTTGATAATAATTTGTTTGAACTATGATTATGCACTGTTTATAAACCAGAAGGTACTATTTTCCTGTCCTAATATAAGAATGCAATTTATTAGACCAGATACCGGAGAAGGGCAGCATCTCAACATATGAATTTTCAGGTAAAAGCCACTAATAAAAAATTACTATTAATTTCAGATTTTACAAAAACTGCCATTTTTAAGCTAAAGACTGGGAAAAATATGACCCAAAAATAAGAATAAAATCAATTTTATTTGAAAAAATTTGTTAAAAATTCACCATAAACTACATCTAAATATTTAATTGACTATAAATATTGATAAAATTGTCCCATTAATCCATGGCTGATTGTATGAATCTGTAAGCTTAGTAAAACTGTACTGCTAACAAAGTGGATATTGCTTTAGAAAAAAAATTACTCCAATAAAATTCTACCTGATGATTTAATGAGTTTCTTTGAAAGATAAAGCTGAGTTTGACATATCAAAGTAATGAGGAAAATATGTATATATATACTTTCTTTTGCCTTCTTTTTTTTTCCCTTTATTTTTTCTCCTTTAAGATGATTGACCTAATGGTCACTGTTTTCATTATTTTATTAATCTTGGAGGACTCTTCTTTATTTTGAAGTTTTTCTCTGTTTGGAATACAGAGTCCTAGAGGTCACTTAGGAAGAAAGAATCTTTGAACATCCACTATTCACAGACACAGAAAAATTAGAACTGTCATTTCTAGAAGTACATATTGACAAAACACTGTTATTTTTTAGTCTAATTTTGTTTTCAGAAACTGTTTAATACAGCACTGTCTATCAAGTGGATATAGAGGACCTAAATATGAAGGACAATTTGAAAGCACTCAATATCAGCGTTATGTCAATTACCAATTACAGCATATTGAAAGCATTCTAAATGACATACACACATATTTTTTCAACAAAGATACTGCAAACAGAGATATGTATCTGCTGAACTCTTTTTACCTGCATTTCCTTAGAATACAAGTTCATGTAATGATATGTCTTTTTGTATTTACATGTGCCTGTCTGTCCCACTGTCTATAATTTCTGAAAAATGTTTTTGAGCTCACTGGCAGATTTGAATCAACAAAGAAAAAAACCACAAAAATATAATGAAATTTTGTGAAAATAAGCAGTGGAGTAAAGAAAATAAGATAATGAGTCCTACAACTTTCTATTAAACCACAAAGAGCATATATTTATAAATGCCTCAGTCACCCAATAGAGCCGCACTCACTGCTTACAGGTCACAAATCTGAAAAAAAACCCAAACACTTCATTGGTATCATAGCCACAATGTAATTTCTATAGCTTTTGTGAACATTGTTCTGTGAGGAATAGTACATTTGCAGTACTCTTGTGACTATAGTCTGTTAAATGCTTCGTTCTCAGTTTTACAACGAAAGAGATAAACATGAAGCAAAAGTGTGTATATATGAGAATAATTTATACAGACGTGTAGCTCCATGCATGCACATGTCAAGACAAAACTCGAATCTGATTTTTTGTGACTTCCAAATTGGATTCCAAGATTTCTTTATTACTTTAGTGTCACATATGGGTGTGGTGGCTTTATAATGTCTATTTTTACCATCATAATATTTATTTATGGAAAGAAATTATTCCAGAAAAAATAGCAGCTTTACCAAATACTGATCTACACAATGTCCTTCGTATTTTTCTTGGCTTTTTTCTTTTTACTTATTTCTTCTGCCACAAGGTCATGATCTGATTGTACAATGTTTGTAAGCACCCAAGCTAAACGTGAAACCACTTGAAACATAGTATCCAATGCAAAAGTAATATGTCAGATAAAGAAAAACAAACCAAAATAAAGCAACAACAAAAAAAACTTTGAATTAAGAAAATTAATCATTTATAACTCTTTCAATAGACTCTTCACTTGATCTCGCATGACAGTTCAACATAATAAAAGGTATGTGATATTACAGGGGAATTTAATCTGATTATTTTTCAATACTGAAAGTATTCTGGAAAAATTAACTGAGTAGTAGAAGTTTCATTTCAGATCAAACCAAGGAAAACATGATATCTCATTCTCTGCAGTAAAGAAAAAATGTTGTAATCCTAACTCTATACATTGACACAGGGTCATGGACATATATGTATACACACAAATAAATTTAAAGATTTTGACAGGCTAGTAAATGAATGAGTGTTCAATATTATAAGTGAGTTATCATTATTCTAGATAAAATCCTACAAAATACTCGAAGCATTCTCAAGTGAGGTGTTTACATTTTAACATTTCTACAAGTGAAATCGCTATGCTAAGTGACTTTTTCTTCTGGTCTTTTATTTTAATCCTTCAGTAGAGATATGATCTGAGAATCTGGCATTATTAATCAGAAACATCATTTTAAAGCTATCTATCACCATGATCTTAAAAAGTATTTAGCACTCAGCTTCTATTCCAAGGCCTGATAAGTTGTGGTAGGTTCAGCTAAAGACCATGGGAGCAATAAAATACTTACATACAAGTTTAGTGTCTGAGTCTGATTATAATAAACCAATATCTGATAAATAAAGTTTGATTCAGTCGCCACAGAAAAGTATCTAATGCTGTTTGAGATACAATGGAGTATTGCATCTTGACTGTCACTCCACAGGAATGATATAGCTGGATATCGCAGTCCCTTGAAGAAATAATGCTTTTGTACCTAAATAAGGGTTCTACAGCCTGGAACAGAACCTCACTCCTTGCAGCTTGGTAGGATTCACTGCATTATTAGATTTTCAGCACAATATCCTCAAAGAAATTGTGCTGATCTCTATCAGCCATGCCAGCTTTGTCAAGTGCTAGCACCATATGACTTATCTTGGGCTAGTTATCCTATGTGCTGGGATTCATTGCTCTACTTCAGATAATAAAATTGTAGACATCTGCATGCGAGCTAGTCACAATAGTGTCAGTAAGTAATTTAAGGTACAATTCATCTTATCAACAGAAGTGTCTGAACTAAGGCCTGTGTCTTAGAAGTTCTGGCTTTTATAATTTGACTGCATTGGAAGGGTGGCTAACTGAACTGTAGACATATAAAAGATGTCATATGGATCCCATAAAAGTAAAGTAAAAAAATATTTTACTCTTCAGTGATATATATATAAAAATATATATATATATATGCCTCAGTATAGACTTTTTATGCTCAAGAGGGTAAATGCCTATGTCAATTGTGGGTATGAATGCTCAATTCAACAACAATTATGTTTTCACTGAAATTAGAGCCCTAGTTTGAAATTACTATGCCTCAAAGCTTTGACTGCTGAAACCTCTGTTATACATAGAACCTGGAAGACAAGCACAAAGCAAGGAATAATTGGCTATGTCTCACTTTGTCGACCAGAGGCAGAATTGATGATGTCTAAGACTGCTAAATAAAAAACCAGGGACCCATCTATCTCTGCTCCTCATGCCAGGTGTCACAAAGTGACTTAAGAAGTTATGTTCCTTAAGGAAATACCTCTTCAGAACTGACAAGAGAAAACTGGAGAGGAAACTGAAATCCTTGACACCTCACCATATACACTGCTTTCTGTTATCTCGTTTCATGGCAATGTTGTGAATTTCCGTAACATTCTGTTTCTCTCCCTCTAAAGGCCAAGCCGTCAGTTAGACAAGTCCGGATATAAACTAGTTGATAACTACTTGGCCTCAAGGAGAGAGGTTGGTCTTTGACTCACTTTTATTAAGCAGTTTAGGCAAAGAGACATTTCTTTCTATAATCCATTGCTTTTTAATGTGGACCAGAACATTAGTAAGACAGAGGCTTCTACCAATCTGCTATATGAACGAAATGTCTCCAGGGAAAAAGACTGAAAACAATCTTCTGCTTTTTTAACAGTCACAGAAGGTTATACTTACAAAATGTTCATGTAGTTGCACAAAACATGAGAGTCTAATTTTTCTTTCTCTTTCACTTATGACTTTGCCTGACAACTTTGCTAGCATCCATGGAAATTTTCTCAGCAAATTTCACAAGTTAATTTGTGAAGAGAATCAAAAGGCTGAACAGCATAATATCAGAATATAAATTACAAGAAACCATCTATTATTTTTTCAGATCTTCTGCCTAAATTTTCATATGCAAGACTTACACCCTGATTTTGCAGATGTATTGCAAATTTGCTTTCTCATAATTATGAACTGTTAACTAACAATTGTGCTATGTCAGTTCAAAGGCACTTCTTTAATCAGATCTTGCTGACTCTTATTAGGTATTGTTTTCTGCTACCACAGTTGTGGTCACATTTGTGATCCATATTGTCCACATAAATGATTTCTTGGTCATTAACCTTTTTTAATTTATTAATACAATTATAAAAGGCATCATCTTAGTACTTGCAAAATAGTGGGCTCAGATTCTTGGAATTTCTCAGACTTCCTTTTGCTTTCTACTTTTGCTTAAAGCTGTTCTTCCATCTGTTTCTACCAAAACCCATGTATTTTCAGGTATTAAACAACACATATTTTATTAACTGACATTATATGGCATGTTCTTAGCTTGGCACATTCTTTAAAACATAAGAAAATGCATTTTGTAGAAAATAACTGAGTAATTCAGTAGTAGAAGTAGCAGCCACTCTATTAAGTACAGAAATGATTCAGTAGACAATAAATACAAGCACACATTTCTTTGTCGTCTGGGGCTCAGAAGAGCTTCCAGTCTGAGCACGTAGATGGAGGATAAAATAGAAGTTAGGAGAAATAAATTATGTGACAACAGCAAAAATACAGATTTTTTTTTCTTTTCCAATTATGGAATGAATATACACATTAAAAAAAAAAATAAAAAGGCAAAACCAAAACACTCTGGAAGAAAATGGAAAGTAAGGACTATATGGTAAAGAGGGACGATAAAATACAGAAGTTTATGTGAAGAGAATGAGAGAAAGATGAAGCAAAATTACCTAGCCACTGCAGTTCTAGGAGGCTGTCTGCACAAAAAAGTGGCCTCACATTGGCCTTTCATGAAATATTGGAACTGACTCAGAGGGTACTGTGCCTTAGATTATACTTGGTGATGTACCAAATTACCAAATAATTAGTTCCAGTCACTCTGTATTTTCTACAGGTTGCTAACATCCAGCAGAGAGAAAGTCCAGAGCTGTTTGCTGTAGAAAGTTTGGCTAAAAATGAAATCCAGGAGGGAAGTGTAAACACAGAGGAAGTGAGAAGCTCTTCAGAAATTATGACAGAACAAAAAGAATACTCTTTTTTTTTTTTGTAGATAGAGTTTTGGGCGAGAGTTTTAGCTCTCAAGGTGCTTAATTTCCTTCTAATTTCTGAAGTAAAACCTCCCTGATGTGCAAACTTCTTTAATCTACAAAAACAGCCTGAGTATGCTGTTCTTCAGTGCCCATGTTTTCAAAGCTGAGTGCTGAAGTCTGAATTCATTAAGATTTTGTTCTTTCAAAATTCTGTAAATTCAATTTTAGATGGCCATCTCATGTTCATTGCATAAGGAGACTCCCAAATTAATTGGTTTAGTAATAATCACTACTTGGTCCAGTTGGAAACTTTCTTGTTTGAGTTTACTTAAAATATAGTGTGACCAAGTCTCATCACTTTCCTTTTGCAGTGTCCAGAATTTATTTAGGTAAAGAAAGACACATATATTGTTTGAAAAATGTAGTCCTGAAAGAAAATACTCTTCATACTGGAGTGTAGAACAGTTGTCATTTTTTTCTTCCATATCTCTTGTCTGTTCCGAGTAAACAAGTTTTTTTTCTCAAGTGTTAACTAGAGAAAGAATATGTTCACATCCCTCTCTACATATTATATCTGCTAGGATTTGCTTTTGGAGATGTAGCTTAGGTATTTTCAAAAAAAATAAGAACTGCCATATGAATAAAAAATATAATTTCTGGAACCCTTGTCTACTAGGCTATGAGAGCAGAGGGAAGTAAAACTTTTTCTTCTGTCACAGTCTAGAAGAGAAAGTGTTTTAACTATCTAACTCCAAAGTAACATTCAAGGCTAGTAGGACTGGTAGAACCCCAAAGAGCTTTATAAATTAAAATGCATTTCCATCAGCACTCCATATCTCTTACATAAGATGCTTCTTTATGTTCTTTATACTTCTTATGCTTCTGGATGTTGTATTTACATGTCTCATTTTAAAGTTGTTTTTGAGAGCCTGAGTTTTCTGTAAAGAAATTAAGAAACAGATATTTAAATTTTGGCTCACTGTTCAAATATCAAATCCATTTAATTTCTTATTCTCAGGAACCGGTTGCACAGAAGGTATAGTCAAAAGCATCTACAGATAGTATGATTAGTATAAAAGTTTCTTCATACACGCTGTTCAATACTGCACATGTATACTGCAAATTCATTTTCAGGAGCTTTCATTTCCATTCATCAGTGATTTAACGATGTATGTCTGTGGTGCCTCTAAATAATTATGGGTGTTTGTTTAATTTTTACTTGTTAAGTTATATTTAATATACAAATTATGTTCATTTTTGTGCGGGAGAGAAGCAGGTTGGTATCTTAATGAGCAATGTGTGACCAATGGGAAAATGACAGAATAAATATCATGAGAGTTCATTTGTGTGTAATCCAAGGGAAAGAAATTACAAAATTCTCTGTCCCTTACTACTAAACAAGTGTGCAAAATAGTGCATCAGAAGGCAGCTTCAGAAACAGCAGGAACTGAAGTATAAATGGAAACAAGAGATGCAAAGAAAGACATGAATGACTGCCCTTGTAGGCAAGCACAGTAGCAAAGCCATACAGGAGAGATCAGGACAAAAAAATTCTAAGGAACAAATATGGGATGATAAACATCTAACCTAAGATTCTTATTTGTAATATTAGTGTTGACCCCAGAAGAAGTAAAAAAAAAAACTTTAATGTACTCCGTTTCATATGATTTGTATTAACTCTATAAGGCTAGTACTCTCTGGCACAGTTAGAAATTAATACTTAATCATGGTTTTAATGTTTACACTATTCTTACTTACCCAGACACTAGTAGAAGACATTAATTATTATAAAAGTATTAAAATCTGAGCTACTGACTCAGAGTTTGGGAGTTATTGGGAATGGGTGATGTTGCAAATGAGCACTTGAACATTATTTTCTGTGTAATTTTAGTTTTTTCTTACTTTCTTAAAGATTTGACTACATAACTGTAGAACATTACCTAAAGCATGCCAGTTAAACAAGTTTTTAAAAAGTATATGCTTCTGTGTGTCATGCAGCTGTTAGCTTTTGAGTCAAATCTGCTACATGACTGCTTCACACTTCATTCTTCTCTGACACTTCATTCTTCTATGAGTGCTATTCTCCTGAGATAAATGAAGTTTCATGTCTCCATTCTGCAAGAAATTTCACTGAGTTGGACTCCTGTGCCCACATAAAGCCAAAGATCTGATTAAAGTCTTGGTTAAAGAAATAGCTCTGGAGCTGGGAGAGGGAAGTTTAAGTATTCATATGAAAGAATTTGGTTATGAGAGCTCTTCCTCAAGCCACTTGGAATTGACAGGGTTAGCTATCAGAGTTATCAAGGTTTTAGGTTTTAATGTCATATAAACCCTGTATATGACTGAAATGTTCAGACCTTTTATTCAACAACAATGTCATTTCTACAGATATGAGAATTTTTCATAAGCAGAATACATACCTTCTAGTTGTGAGCTACTGAGCATACAGCTCAGACTGAATCTGGTAAAAAAACCACTTGTTTCACAGGATTATTGTAGAAATTATCCCCCAAAAATATTGCTTTGTTGCAAAGATTGAGAAAAACTTATGACTATATAGCCAGAAAAACTCTCAAATATCCTTTTAAGACAAGGCTCTTGGGATATAGCAGGGCTAAGAGCTCACAGTGCCATGAATCCACTGGAACATTTTCTGAAGCAATGGGGAAGAGAGGCTATTTTGAAACAAGAATAAGCACCACATTGCCATTAGATCTTCACCAGATCATGTTGCTCCTGAGGGAATCAGGCAATCAATATTCAAGCTGACCACTTTTATAAGTAACAAATTCTTGAATATTCTCGGGTTTTGTCAGTGGTCCTGTAATGCCTTACTTATTACACTGATTACTAGAAAATACTTATTTGATGCCTTGGGTATAAACTGTGAAGATTCTGAGGGATCTTCACAGTCCAGGTCGACAGTATGCTTCAAGAACCTTAGATAGGTCCTAGGGAGATGGAAATTTGTAAAAGTTCCACCCTCTCTGTTTGATTATTTGTCAAACCCTTGGATAAGGACAACTTAGTTATTAAAAATGGACTAAAAGGACTTCTTATCTGGGAGTATAACACCACTGTCATGTCTATCACTTCTATCAAAAGCAGATGAGTACAGAGCACCAGGCAACCTGGGGTGATTCTTCCACATATTTTTCCAGTGTTCAAGTCTCTGCAACACAAGAACCTCTTGACCCAAAAGTTGTTTTCACGTTTTCAGTAATCCTCAGTGAATTTCTTCTGCGAACTTGTTCAGTCCCTCTCAAAATGCATAAAAACATTCACTATCTTGTAACAGGGAATTTTGTACTTAGACAGCACATTTTGTAAAGAATCTAGTAATTCCTAATGTAGACCAGGCTGAAGAAAATAATAAAATAGATAAACATATTTATTAAAAAAAAAAATCTGTGATGTTTTGCTACACATCATGGTAACAAAAGAGAAGAGGAAAAACACTGTTAATTTACTAGAGTTAGATTAATAAGTAAGTTCTTCCTTGCAGAATTTCTGAAAAAAATAATTAATTACTATTTTTATATGTTCATCTCAAAGAAAGCACCATTCTGAGGGAGAAAGTCTCTCATTCAGAGTCCTTCAATTTGTCTGCATTTATTTAACATTTTTCTCCAAAGCAAGTTTTCTTCTTACGTTTCTCTGAGACAGCCCACCCATTTGCCTTAACTGAAATCTGTATCACATTCAAACTCTCTTAGAAAGGTGACTATTCCTTTCTTAGAAAAGGTGTCACCTCCTTGACTTGACTTACCAGTTAACCTCAATTTATAAAACTCTTCCTCTTTATGGCAAGACATACTTACATGTTCAATTATTACTCTAATTCTGGATTTTATTTCTTATTTGGAAAGGTAAATCCACACATTTTCTTTCTGGCCTTCATCTGACATTAGGCATGAGTGTTTGTAATGATTGCATCATTCGTCAAGCTTGCTGTCGAAAAATTTAAAATGCATTTTGAGTGGGCTTTAATACCTAGATGTACAGACTGTTTACACTCTCTGTTGCAGCATTGCACTGGAGGACTATAAATTCTTCCACTTGGATTAAAATTTTCCCTAATACTATTACAAAGGGGTTAAGATCATCATAGATTTTAGGTTCATGGCTAAATCTCTAACTTAGTTGTAAACTCGTCTGTTATTAAGTCATTCACACTGATAGTGAGAACATCAATGTTTCCTTTTTAGCTTTTGCATTCAAAATAAATTGATCAGAAATGTAAAACAGCATATTCTGGAGCATAGAAGCACCATATCCTGATCGAGTTAGAAAAATCTGTTATGCTATAATTCCATCCCCTGCTTTCCTTCTATTTTCACTATTATTTATCAAAATCAGAAAAAAAGAGAAAACACACGTGGAAATTGCATAAAGGAAGGTTTTTCCAAGGAGAAACATTCAAAAATGTTATTCATATTATCAATTGAAATTAAATCTACCAGAAGATAATTTAAATATTTTTAAGTCTTCCATACTATTCTTTCATTACTAAGCATCTCTATTAAGCCTTTTTAAGAGAACACAAGCTAAGAATATAAATTTTTTAAAACAGGGTCTGGATATACATTGATCTGTACAGCAGTAACATCTGTTAGAATACAGTGACATGATTTGTTTTCAGCTGACAACAATACTGACATGTGAAGTGTGTGGCCCTTACATACATGTAAATTCATGTGAAAAAATACATCCCCTCATCCTCCAAAGACTGATTATGATGAAATAGTCCAACCACAACCATTTTCATGACTTTTTTTCATAATCATAAGGTTGTCCTTTCCACTATAGGTATTACAGAAGCCAATGAAGTTTAACTAGAAAAAAAAAAAGAGAGTAAAATATGAATAAAATGTCTTCAGAGCATGTAGACATGTTTGGAAACTGTGACACTTCATCAGCACTCAGTGACAATACAGAAAAAATTAGCAGGAGCTGAAGAACATTCCTCCCTTTGATACTCGAGAATGGTCAAGTCCTTAAGAAATTTCCACTGAAATAAAATAGTGTTTACACTCATAAGTAATGAAACTTAAAGTAAGGATTTATCTTGAGCAGTTAAGGTGATATATGATCATGAGTATACATACAGATTTCCCAGATATATTAACATGATCAGTATCTGAAAATGCCTAAACTGGGGAAATATGAACTAAAATATTATGAAAATGAAAATCATTGTAGCTATTTCAGGTAACACCAACAAGTACACTCAGCAAGGCTCTTAGTAAAATGACTACTTTAAGTGAAAGTTTAAATGGAAGCAACTACCACTTGCATAATGCATGATTCTGGTAATTGTGTAGAATCAGTCTTTCATTGTTGAAAGTAATTTAAACATGTGGTATAAAATATGTAAAAAGTGATTGAAATTACTGGAATGTAGAGCAACCTGATGATTTTCAGACTCAAAAGAAATATATAAATCATTAAATATGAAACATTACATTTTTCATATCATTTATGTGATATTTTATTGACACATCAAAGAAAAATACCAGAAACTATTATATAAAAATAAGAAAACCCTTTTTAATGCAACTTACACAAGTAATTCATATTCCATATGAAAAAGATTTATGTATTGTTTAGAAATTTAAAATCTAAATGCCTGGACGGTTTTTATTCCCCACGTATTTTGCACCTATATCAAAAGACAGAATAAAATCGATTTTGTAATATGCTCTCAATTTTATTTGATACAAATTATTGTTAATTTATTACACAAATTATTGTACAGTAAGCAAAATCTCATATACTTTTTTGATAAATCCTTTGATATTTCTACATTGGATCTGATCTTCTTTAGTTGAATTTGATCGAAATGTGTAGAAACTCTGCATAAAAAATCTCTTAAGGATAAGAGATATCCAAAGAGTGAAACTTTGTTCTTTACACAAGGTTATTGATTTCAGGTATAATCCCTTTGGTCTTAATTGCCTTTTTATAATTCTTTTCCTAACATTTTCAGGAGAAAATTGTGCCCTTTCTTCAGAGTTGTGAGTCTCATCTAATTCAGGATATTTTGTGATTATATATAGTATACATATATGTTCCAGTATTTTAGATATAAATACATTCTATCAATATACTAGAATACTCTCCTTCCTTTTCTGGATCCACAAGGTTGCATAGTGTCAGGAGAAGAGAAAAAAAGTTGAGATACTTATTGCCATCTTTGTCTCAGTCTTTAATACCAGAACCAGTTGTCCTCAGGATGCCCAGCTCCCAGAACTGGAAGTTAGTGGCCCCACAATCCAGAAGGAAATGGCTAGTGCTAATCTGCTATGCAAATTAGAAAACCATCCAACTATGGGTCTGAATGGGGCAAATCCAAGCGTAATAAAGGAGCTGTCATTTATTAGCAGTCCTGGTTATCTGGAGAAGTTGCTCAGAGAGGTCGTTGAGTCTCTGGAAGTGTTCAAAATATGTGTGAATGTGACACTTAGGGATATGGTTTAGGGGTGATTATGGTGGTGTGAGGTTGACAGTTGGACCAGAGATATTGAACGTCCCTTCCAACCTTGTTTATTCTGGTATCTTGTGAAAAATGAAAAATGAATAATTTTTGGTCATGTAACAGAATAAAATATAGGTATATTTTGAGAAATTAGACTATATTTGGAGTAAATTAAATTTGTTGTACACTTGTTTCTTTGGGGTTTTGTTTTTCCCAAAGGGAGCTTTATAATCCTATCTCTCTAAGATGTGAGCTTCACATTTAGATATGAGTTTCTTCTTTCTGTTTGTACATAGCTAACCAAGATTTTCAGCTACTAAAACCTTGCATTTAATTCATTTGGTTGTTTAGCATTTTTGGAATTCAGGCCATTACTTTAAATTTGTAAATGCTAATTTAGCATATTAATTGCAGGCATTTATTTCTAAAAGCAGTTAATTTTTTCTAAAATAAAAAGGTAGGCAGCTAGGGATCACATGCACTTATGTTAGATATTTTTGTCCACTGTCCATAGAGGAAAGTCAGTTCTCATTATCTGTTCTTCTAATTAGCTGAATCTCTTTCACTATATTCAACAAATTGGCAATAATACATTTTCTTTTTTCAGTGTACTCAATTTCTGTCTAAGAGGCATGGCAAGAGAGAGGACTTGTCCAAGCATTTGCACATTTTCTAGAGCATTTACAACTTCTAGAGTATTTGTCTCTGAAGCAGAAATCTCACAATCTCAACTCTAGGCAGCTTGCTCATACAAACTCAAAGAACTATAGCCAAATCTGTGCAGATTTGAAATCACCTCCCCATTAGCAAAACATGTCTTGTCTGTCATGTCATGAAATACCTTGCATATGAAGCTTTTTTACCTTTCAGATCGAAGTGAGCTATGTCTGTCAAGACAGCAAGCTAGTCAGCCAGGCTAAATCTCTCCAGAAGGTAGTGGGTGGAGCTGTGAGATTCTTATCTATGGTCTCAGAGTTAATTTTATTGTTCCTGTTTTTAAGTATAGCAATAATCTAATGTAAAATGCAACCATGTCCAAAACCTAAGATGTAGTTCTTTCGTCCCTGAGACAGATTTCCTATTGCTATGTCCTCATTTTATTCTGTAATTCTGGTATGTCTTGCTATATAGTCTCAAGAGGAAAGTTGGTATTAGATTTGTCCAAGGTGTATCTTTATTTAGAAATACTCTCCTCAAATGTGGGTTTAACCTTTTCTGTGCCCATCTTGCAATGCCCATAAATCAGTACTCATTTATGCAAAAAGCTTATTAGTATGCTCCTCTTTCTGGCAGACATTAGCCAGACCAAATGCAAAGTGGATAAAGGCACCTCTCATTTCATATTAATTTACTTTATAGTCAATAGAAATCTGCAGGACATGATGCTTATGACATTCTGCAGATGTGCAAAGGGAGCTGATCAGTCTTTCTCTTCCTGACAAATTAAAAACTTTAAAGCAGCCTTTTTCTTGTATTACTCATCAGTCATTTCCAGAGAAGAGCCATTTGGTTAGCTCATGAAATGGCTGAGGGGAATCAGCGCATGAAGTTCTATGGCTAAATATTTATTTTTTTGAATCTTTACAACTGAAGGAGCAAAGCTAGAATGAAAGGAGAGTTCAGGTAAGATAACACAAAGACTGATAAATAAATACAGTGACATAATAATGAAATAAACCCAGAGACATATGGGCTAAACTTGCAGAATTTTTCAAGCATTGTCATAATTTCCACTTCTATGGACTTCTGCGGATTTCCATGTAGGAAGAAATGATCAAATAATTGATTCCTATGTACATCCCTCTTAAATTTATGCTTAAAGTTCATTCTTTAAGCATATGGCCGTTTTAAGAAAAGCTTACAATTTAACTTGAAAATGTTGAGTGTTGCAGTGTGGTTTGATCTAGTCAGTTGGTTTTATCAATGTTAGTTAGCCTTTATGCTCCCCCATTTGTACCCTCACAGTTGGTTTGATCCAAGTTGTTTAACCCAAAAGTTCCCGCCACTTGGCTCCCCAGTTATCTGTCAACCTTCTCACCTCTCCCTGTTTTCTCCTGATTTGGTTCCATCAATCTGAGTTTGTTTATACCCTTTTGGCTGTCAATCCTGTAACCACGCCCAGTTTCTTCGGGAAAGTTCTGTATCAATCACTCCAGTTAAGATTTTCTCTTTGTCCCCTGACCTTGTGCTTACTCCTGTTACATTATTATAGGTTGTTGTAATTCGTGTCATCCCTCTCTGGTTTATTCCCATTGGGCAAGACAGGTTTGCACCCCTGTCCACCCACCCCCTTTTTGAGTTGCTGTAATCTTTGATTTCTTTGGCATTTGTTCCTGCAGCAACTCAGAGAGCACCTTGTTCTTGCCCCACCTGGGGAAAATAAAGACTCTTTGGGCTGGCAGACAAGTGTCCTTCTCTCATCCCTTCACTTCCTCTCAGCTTGTGGAGCTGCGCACCCACGAGCAGCACTCAGAACCACCAGGGTGGCAGACACTGTCCCCTGGGGTGCCTCTCTCGTGGTGGCCACCCGGCCTCACATGGGCAGTGCCAGCCGGCTCATCCCACCTGCCTGAGGTCATGTCAGATATCCACCGCAGTTGAGCATGAATCATTTGGTGAAAAACAATTGGAACTACTTGGTTTTTTTAGTAATATACATCTTGAATCAAGTACTTTAAGCCATTTTAATTTATACTATACTGTACCTCTGAAAAGGCACACTCTTATTGGTAGCTATATTTGGTGCTAGAAATTGAATTTCTAAGAAAAAAGATTGAGCACAAATTCTTGTAGCAGCTGCCAAGGTGTGCTTGGATGGACAAAACATATTCCAACTGGCTCTAATGGACCCACTGCAGGACTTTGGCCAACACAGTAGTTACTTGGAGAAAATGTATTTAAGAAAGAGAAAAATGCTGGTGGGACTTTGGCTCTTGATGGAGGCTAGCCTGCCACAGTTCTTTATGTTTACCTTTTCACACATTGATGTAAAAAATGAAGACATGTCATCCCTTTTTTTTCTCTTACACTTAGCTATTAAGTTTTAATTCATATAGACATACTTTCCTTTTATGCTGTTTTCACTCATTTGCAAGTTATGATACTTCAAAATTAATTCTAACTAGAAAACTTACAGTGTTAGATAAATGCAAATTGGAAACATTTACCGTTTTAGAACAATTCTAGAAGAATCTAATAAACTTACACTTATAAGAAACTGGCAGCACAACACTAATTCTAAACCAAAACTGTTTTTCAAGCCCTTTTTTTAATAACTGTACATAAAGATATATTTATCTAAACTTTACAGTCTGGAATTACCTTATTGTCTTCAAGTTAGTAATAATTGCAGAAACTATCTGTGAGATGAAAGTGTATGCTCACTATACAAAACCAGAATAATTCATACTTTGCTGAACAGCAAGGTCCTCAAAATACATTTGAACATCACAATATACTTAAAAAATTCTTCCTTACATTCAGTTCTTTTTCTAAAACTGCAGTGAAAAAAATGTTTACCAGAAGGTGAAAAATAAGGTTCTGCTTCCTTTTTAGTTGAAGCTTGAAGTATAAAGTCAGGCGTACAAGGGTGATCAGGGAATGGATAACTTTTCAGGCAAAGAAGGAGCATAAGAAAGGTAGGTAGCAAGTTAATATGAACTCTTAACAGGCTTTCTGCATAAACATTTAAAGGAAGGGAACTGACTCAGGGAAAAGCTTTTTTTATAATTATTTTTTCTACAAAAGACAAGGTCACTATGAGATCAATGTGAGGCTCTGGAGTATTCCACTGTAAATAAAATTTAAAACTATATATAAAAATAATAATTAGCATGCTATCTGAATTGTATATAAAAAGATTGATATAATAGAAGATGCCTGTTAAAAGCAAAGCTTTGTCTTGGTAATTCAATTATTTCAACTCTGTTTCAGTTTATTGTGTTGTTTTGGGGTTTTTTTTGCATCAGGAGTTCTTCATGTACACTGGCACACATTCCATTATAGTGAATAGGGCACTGTAATTCATTGACCCTGACTGGATGACAGGCACCCACCAAAGCTGTTCCATTGCTTCCCTTCTCAGCTGGACAGGGGAGAGAAAATATAACAAAGGTTCATGGGTTGAGATAAGGACTGAAAGGCATCACTCACTAAACACCATCAAAAGCAAAACAGACTTAAACAGGGAAAATCAACTGAATTCATTACTAACCAAAATCAGAAGAGAATAATGAGAAGTAAAATAAATATTAAAAATATTTTTCCTTCACTCCTCCCTCCTTCCCAAGTTCTACCTTCTCCCCCTCAGCAGCTCAGGGAAAAAAGGAATGGCATTACAGTCAGTTAATCACTCGTTGTCCTGCTGCTCAGGGAGAGCTAATGTGGTGTTCTTCCCATTGGAGGCAATCTTCCAGAAACTCTAATGTGAGTCCATCCCACAGGCAACAATTCTCCATGAACTGCACCAGTGTGGGTCACTTTTCCATGAGGTATGGTCCTTCAGGCACAGTCTGCTTCAGTGAGGGCACCCCATGGGGTCACAAGTCCTACCAATAAGCTTTTTCAATGTGGACTCTTCTCTCCACAGGTCCCCAGGTCTCTGCCAAGAGCCTTCTCCAGCACAGGCTTCCAATGTGTTCACAGCATATTTTCAAGCATGGGTCTCCTCCACAGTCTGCAGGTGGATCTCTGCACTTCCATTAATGTGTCAGGGAGACTACCTGCTTCTCCATGGGCTTCATCATATGCTGCAGAGGAATCTCATCTCTGGCAGCTGGAGCACCTCCTCCTCTTCCTCCTTCTGTGCTGACCTTGGTGTCTGCAGGGCTGTTTCTGTCACACATTCTCAGCCTGCTCGTCTCGACTGCAATTAAAAATTTTAACAGTGCAATTTTTTTTTTTCATTCTTAAATATGCTACCACAAAAGTGCTACTGTCATTCTTTATTGGCTTGGTCTTGGCCAGCAGCGTGTCCATCCTGGAGTTGGCTGGCATTGGTTCTGCTGGACATGGGTGAAAGCATCTGGCAGCTTCTCACAGAAAACTCTTTTCTCTCCCTGCTACCAAAACTTGGCCACACAAGACCAATACAGAAACCAAAGAGAAGGGGTTCTGTGTATGGCCTTATATAATTTTTAAAACAGATTATTTCATTCTTAACAAAAGTTGTTCTCCATTCAGTCTCAAATTAGTATGCAAATTGCATTACACTTTTTTTTTTCTAAATTAAAACCACAATGCTTTAATTTAACTAAATGTCAAGAAAATAGATTTATTTTCCTGGAAGGAAGATGGATAATTAAATCTTTCATGAAAATGATTAAGTCTTATTGAAAAAAAAATCTAGTGCAAAGCATTCAATTGTAATTGACTGAAATAATGCTATACTAAGAGACTATAGATCAAAACATTTGGCATGCACAACTGAGATGGGCCAAACAAGAAAAAACAGTACTTACACATGAGGTAGACATTCACACATAGTAAATCATCTCTAGTGTTTTGTGAGTCTTCAAGAGCATGACAGCAAATATCATTAAGAATGACACTGTGAAATCAACATATCCCTATAATTCCAGTTTTCATGATGTGGGGTTTCTATTACCATCTCCCCTAAAACAGATATAAAAAAAGGAGTAAAAAATCATAATTAACAAAATTTATTTTTTTCATGATCTCGCTTATAAGTCCTATTAAAAAGCTCTTTTTCTTCTATGGCATAGTAAGAATATACTGATTCTCTTATTCTTCTTTTATCCCCTTCTTTGCCTTTGCTGTTGGGCAGTGTCAGGCTACTGCTGCTCTGGGAGTTAGCTTACAAAGGCTGCTTTATTGCTCTTCACTGAACACCTTCCCACAGGGACCTTTAGTGTCACCTCGGTAATGCAACTAGCTGCCCCCAGTCCAGTGCCTGGAATACAATATTTATTTTTACATTTGATTTTATTTCATATTCTCGTGATGTCAAAAGACATTTGCAAAAGCTTGGCTTGAATTCTCATTTCTGTTATGTTGTATATTCTGACTGACATAATTTAAAGTTTAAGTGGTGGAAAGAAGGAAGAGAGAGGAAGCCTCTGAAAAAAAAAAGTACAGATGTGTGGGAGTTTGTGGGTTTTAAGTTGGGTAATTTTTTTGGGGGCTCCCTTGCTAGGGGAGACCCTTTTGGAGTAGTTTTGTGTTAGGATCAGCAATGCAGATTTTTCTACCTAATTACAAGACACTACCTAAACTCAAGTAGAAAGAGGAAGAAGAAAAGTATAGAAAGGAATTCGAGACAGCACCTTATATCCTCTATCTTGAACTTATCTATAACATACTAAAAATCTTAAAACTTAAATTTCTCACTCATGTGACATACTGCACTACTATCTACAATCTCTACAATCTATTTCACACTTTTGTGGTTTCTAGTTTACCTTGAGGCTTTGGAAGTTTTCTCTATGAATGAGGGTCAAAGTCAGCGTTTTCCTGGGAGTTAGAGCACCCCAAAACAAATAAAGAGATATTCCACTTACCCTAAATTCCCACAGATGTGTTTTCAAAAAATAACTAAGATTACTTTTAAGTTTGACATGTATTTAGTTAAAGTAATAATATTCAGACTGGCTCTAAACAAAGCACAAGTTATAGTGCCCAAGGCAAAAAGCATATCAGTTCCCTCATTATTGTACATTGAGATAGAAGCAGAACTAAGTAAGGGGAGCATAGAGGCATCCTTCCATATTTAATTCTGAGCACAATCTGCATCATTTTAAACCACTGAATTTAAACCACATACATGGGAACCTAGCATTGGTTTGAAACTGGATATTTATTCCATAACACAGATAGGCATGAATATTCTTAGATAAGTTTTTGGATCAGTTGCAATCAGTTCCTTGATCATACCAGAAGGCAAGTATTGGAATTGTTTTTGATTTGGATGCTGGTATTGATACAGATCTCCAATTTAATTAAAGATGACAGAATAGTTCTCTTTATCATGCAAGATATTAATTTGAAATTGGCAAATGGAAGAAGCTTCACTGAAGAGAGATATTAGATCAGTCTTGGTGAATATTTAGTGCAAACAGTCACATGATATCCTGAGCCAGAAGGGGTCTACAGGGACTATTGCATTCTAGCTCCTGGCTCTGCACAGGACAGCCCAAGAATCACACCATGCACCTGAGGGTGTTGACTGAGTTAGGAGAGATAAAAGCTTTGTATTCTTACAGTGTTGTGATTTTGGGTTCCCAGAACTGCCCTTTGGGATTTTTGTTTGCTGTTTGGATTAATGTGATTTCAAAACAATTTTTTAATGTGACTATATTACATTGTACAGAATAACCTGTGTCCACACATCTATAATTCACTCTCAGTGGTCCATAGAAGTTAGTGACCATTAAATATGTCACTGAAACACTGGCTTTATCCTGACATTTTTGACATTTAGAATATGCGAGATTGTGCTGCACTTTTGTCTGACAAGGGATCAGACTTTTTTCTTGCTCAATTTAAAAGCACCTTAATTCAGCAAGACTCTGGCATTTGCATAGTCACTTTCCCTATTCCAGTTTCCTTTGTTTCAGAAGGTTAAGGTCTTTCCTTACCTTTTTAATAATTTTCACTCACTCCATTTTCAAGTATGTGATACAGAAAATCATGCAACATCCTGGTTTTCTCTCAATTCACTACAGCTGAAATAAGAAATAAGGGAAATTATAATCTTTCCCATGTCCAGGTCAAGGTAGAGGCAAGTTAAGCATCTATTTTTATTCAGAGGAATACTCCCAGAGTAAGCTCTTACTGTTAGTATACAGGATGATAGGATTCATCTTGCTGAAATTTCAGCACCTACACCTGTGTGGAGACTATGTGATTACAGAAATATTTAATCTTTATTTCCAGATCACAGAGTATTCTGAGTTAGAAGGGACCCACAAGGGTCCTCAAGTCCAACTCTTAAGTGAATGGCCCATACAGGGGTTGAACCCACAACTTAGTGTTTTTAGCACTTCTTGCTCTGAAAAACTGTGCAAATCTCTTGAATCATAGCCTCCTTTTACAATTTATGAAGAAGAACAGGTCATTCTAGGTTTCAGTTAATTCTATTCAAGAATAATTTGCCAAAATAAAACAAATAAACCATGCTTTAGGGTAAGCTTTCTGTTTCTTCATTTATTTTCTATAACAAGTTAAATTGCTATCTCAGATTAAGATTACCACATCTACATATTTCCAGTATTAGGGCAGGTGAAACTCACTTTCATCCCCTTGATCTTATTTTTCTTCACTGAAGTCAGATTTTTTCTTATTTGGTCAATGCATAAATGTTGCATAGTTTTGATTTAATGAGAAATAGTGCACATGCCATTCCATAATGAAATCATGCTTCTGTAGTAATGGGGTTTTGTTAAGCACAGGGTTACTGACAACTTTAATATTTGACAAAACCAAAATCCATATTTTTCCTTTTTTTTTTTTCTGTTGTCATTAATGCAGACACTACAACAATGCAGCCTTAATCTATAAACCAATTTTTAAATCTCATTGTGGTAAAGCAGTTGAACAGTGTAGGGGACTGTCTATTAATCTGTTTTAGTACAGAATATTTTATATGTAGCCTGAAATATTTCCGAGGAGTTATAGCAAAATCTTAAAAAGGAATCTACAGATGCATGTTGTTCCTGTGTGGTAAAGAACACTCTGCTTCGGACTGACACACTAAGCACAAGGTCGCTTCTTTCCTTGTACAGACAAGTTCCTCATAAAGCTAACATTTTATCTGTATTCTGTTAGCTTTTTTTATTAAAGACCTGCAAGTGTTTTGATGAATTCAACAAAAGCTCTATTAGGCACGTATAGTGGCTACAAACATTAAGAGGGATTGAGGACAAAATTACCAAAGATATACTTCAATGCATCCATTTGCTTCAATCTGTTCTATGTTTAACTGTGTATATGCTGTGTTTTTCAAATTACAGAAGTTTCAATTAATATCCAATGTTAATTAGATAATATCTTATTGGTTAATTAGTCAACATCTAATGGATCTTTCATGTTACATGGATGCCTCACATAAACTTGTAGAATTTTATTTGTAATACCAAATTTTCATGCAAATTTGGCAATGACCAAAATCTAATTACTCATTTCCACTAAGCCAAGCCACCTTGTGATTAAAGAAGTCCAATGGTATGGACTTATTTTATAAGATTTATTAATGAGCTAGGGGTGTTCTTAGGAACAGTTTTCCCAGTTTATGAAGCTGGGTTAGCCTGATATTAATGGAATGTTTGTGATTTACTTAGCAAATCACCAAATATGTCTGAGCAGCATTACTAAGTTACATATTTATGCAAAATTCCAAGACATCTAAACTCAATTTTTTTCTGCCTGATTGCTCTCCAGAACACATCAAATAGATTTAGTATACATAAGGAGCACATATTATCTGAATACTTCATAAAGATCAATACCTGAAACATGCCTATTTAGAGACATCTCTTCCACTCAGGCTCATATAAATCTGCTTATTACAGAGAAGTTCTTTCTAATTAACTCCTGAGAAGAATCAAAACCTTAATGTAGACATTAAAAGGAATGCACTAGTAGTGAATAATTTTCAATCTGTTTAAACTATGGTTATTAACTTCATTGCAAAATCATGGGATATTCTCACTTATGTGAGGGGTACACATGTAAAAATTGTGAAAAAATAGATTTGGAAAAAAGAAAAGGATGCAGGCTATGAAGGTAATGTAAAAAAGACAATTATTATTTATTTAAAATATAATTAAGTTTCAAATTACTTTTATAAATGCGGGTAGCATTTGGTTCTATGTTTTACCAAATATGTCTTTGAAAAATTTTTAAATACGATATATAATTTAAAAGTCTTCATACACTTACAGCTAAAAGAACTGGGTAATAAAAAAAATTATTTTATTTTTCTAGTGGAAGACAGCTTTCCTGCAATAAGTGCAACATGGGTTTTTTTGAAATATGATCTATTGACTGGACATACAGCTTATGCCTTGTTTCCCCACAATCTGCTGTAATGACTAATTATTCAACTTAAAAATCTACAACTATTTTAATAATTTTCTTTTCTTTAATTTTCTTCTTCTTCAGCGGCCAATATTGTTTTACTTTATGCTTTCTCTGCTGCATTAAAAAGCATTATTAGATATCATCTTCTGCAAATAATATTTAGGTCATAGTTTCATATAATTTTAAAATAGTATATATGTTCCTATCACATATTTGTTGTTTTCAACACCAATATTTTAGAAACTAGTCCAGATTATCTTAAAATCTTACAAGAAATTAGAGATCACTGTAGAAACAACAGCGACAAAAATATTGTACCTAATAGTAGATGTCATTTATCTCTGTAAAAAACTGAATTTGAAATTTAAATAAAATGTTTTGAATTTTTTTTCAATAAATTATTTCTTTTGTACTTCTTAGCAAAATAAGTAGGGAATTTGGTTTCCAAATTATTTGATTTGTAAATTTTACATGATATTTGTTAGATGGCATGTTTTTACATAATTCTTAAGTCCCATATTATTAAAATGAATTCTGTGTCCTAGAAGCACTATTCATCTTTACCAGAGCTTAAGAGTAGATATTTTCAAATGCTTATGTGACAAATATATGTAAACAAAAGTTTGGAAGACAAAAGGACCCGATTCAGACGATCACATGTAGGTGTTCAAAGCTATTTGAACACCTACATGATGAACTTTCTCTGCTACTCCAGATGGATATCATCACTCTGTTGAATTTCTATCATAGATAACTGCATGCAGGTAACCAAAGTAATGAAATTCTAGATGGTTATAGATTGATAAGAAAACTCATAGTACCTTTGATACATATAGCAGTATTTTGTATTTCACAGATCAGAAATCTTAAAAAGCAAGGGAAGACTCCAAATGTGAATATGACAAGATTCTAATATGAAGAAAAGCATTGCTTAGATCAGTTATTGATAATTGCATTCTCACAAACTTTTACATTAAACACTCAGAACATTGCTGTGATGTACTGTGCTTTGAAAGTGAGTCAACAGACTAGCAATAAAAAAATACACAGAAATTAACAATTTTTTTGCCATTTGGTCCTTAGGGTTTATGAAAATAGCTTTTAATTATGCTTCAAGGTATTTCATATGAAGCGACAAGCATTAGCAATAGAAAGCTTACTTACTGTGTTTTACTTATTTTCTGATTTGAATTGTGGCATTTTGCAAGTTGGTCAGATTTTAAAATACTTGTATTAATATTGCCTTCATAAAGAAAATAAGTTGGTTGGTTTGTTTGTTTTTGACGTGATAATAGAATGATCCATTATATAGGAAATTTCAGAAAACTATGTTATTCTTCTGAGGAAAAATGCATAAGAATCCATTCTCTAGATGATGTCATAATATTAAACAATGAAATACAGTGTACAGTTATGCTGTCCAATTTATAGTACAGTGGGAAAACACCACATATTTTCCCTTCCCTAATATGAGGTTTGGAATTAAGACCTTGATCATTTCAAATGTTTTGGCTCAATCCCAATCCATCACTGTCTTCTGTTTTATGAAGTGTAGGTCTTGACAGTTACTTAATGCTGTGAATATTTATACTGTTCATTGTGCTTACTAAGAAAATGAAGAAACTCCTGTAATTTTGTGACCGGTTTGTATGCACAACTGCATTTCTATGTGTGAATATATATTGACACGGAAGGGCAAGGGAAGTAAGGGGAAGTCTGTGCTGTTTATGATGGTCTCTGTATGTAAATTCTGAGTAAAACTTGAGATCATTTCTATGAATGTTGGATCAGTGCTTCAGCTTATCATTCATGTCTATAGGGAAAACCCATATAGTAACAGGGAAATGAATGTAGGACATCTTAAAATAAATATTGTTAATATTGTTCAATGCTGCAATTTAGAAAGAAAAAAGGTGACAGAAATCAAATTCATGTTAGAATTCCAATGAGACAACAATTTGAATATTGGTTTAGAAAACAAAATATGATATCAAGCTTCTGTTTCTTAAAGTTTTTGTAAAAATAGAAATGTAATAAATATTTCCACTTAAGGTAACAGTGTAAGACACTTATGGTTTTATTTCATTGGCTCATACTATACAGAAAGTTGAGGAGAATGCCCAGCCACACTAAGGAATACACTGCTATGAAGATATGAGCATTGACCAAGTTTGTGAAATTTTGCTTGTGAAGGATACAGACTTTTATTTTAAAACAGAACTTTTCTTTTGACAATACTACCCCCCCCCCAAAAAAAAAAAAACAACCCATAAACCCTTCAAAACTCAGTTTATTCTTCTTTTCACATATCATGAGAAAATATTTAACAAAACATCCAAGAAGCCAACTCACCAAAACACAATGTTTCTCAAGTCCAAGTTTGAAAGCAGTTGTATTGTAAGTCAAACATTCCCAAATTCAGCTCTGTAGAACTTATTTTGCCACTGTCTATTAATTTTGCTTCCAATTAAAATAACTCAAAAATTACACGTCAGCATCCTAAAGGAACTTTAAACAGCCATAGCAAAAAGGCCTTTCACAGTTTTCCAACAGTCTTGGACAGGAAACTTCTTGAAAAACAGACACTTGAGTAAAACAGACACCACAAACAAAAAACAAACAAAAAAAAAATACACTAAATAGAAACACAATATTTCAGCATGAACATGTATGTACATTAGACTAAATTTTCTGCAATTTCATTGGAACAGAATTCCATATACATATCATTTCAATTTCCACTGAATCGGGAGTCCAGAACAGGAAAAAAATATTTAGGTTATTTTGGCTGGCTATCACTTTTCAAATTTCTAATCACTTTTATGAAAGAAAAAAGGTGCAAGATGGAAAACAGTAACTAAAAAAAAATTTAAAAAATAATCATAGTACATGCCTCATCCCAAAAAATAATCCAGAAAAAAATCCCCAAGAACTGTTACACATAGTAGATGAAATTCCAGAGATTAAAAGCTTCTTAACTGCTATCAATAACAAGTGTATTGGTTGCTTCACAGTAATATTACTGTTCACTTTCAAAGCATCCACAGACATTTGACCTTGGTTTTCAAATGACCATTTGAGTGTCAAAAGAAACACTTGCAAAAAAAGTCAGAGATAATCACCATCACGAGCACATCTTTTCTCAGTCAGAAAAGTGATATAAAATGTGACTAATTAAAAACATTTATCATCTTTCTGTTCTCTCCTTTTTTTGTCCTTAACTACAATGTAATCATTTTAGTGATTGATGTGTTTAAATTCATGTGTTTAACTTAGTCATATGACTAAAAATGAATTAAGTACTTAGTGGATAAAAACACTTCACTGAGTGTTAGAATATTATCATGTGATAAATTATATTCATTGTTTTAACTCTTACAATGCTTGTCAAAATTGTACTAAATTTTCTCTTGAAATACCTCTGTCAAGTTAAACCTCCAAATAGTGTAGGTAACAAAGTATTTCAAGTTTGTAAGTATTGAAATTAATTTTCTCAGTAAATGCTGCAGAAAATAAGTTGAAATCTTAATTTTAGTTTAAAACCAAAACATATGTTTGATTTTGATTGAATCTTTTTCTACAGGCCACCTTCACTGGGGAGGAGAAGTTAGGTTAATATTTTAGGAAGAATATATTAAGTATGTAAATAAAATTGAGAAGCAAATGATATGGACTAGACAACAGATTTCACAGAGATAGAATCACAGGATATTCTGACTTGGAAGGTTCACACAAGGACCATCAAGTTCAGCTCTTAAATGACTGGCGCATATGGAGACCAATGTCACCACCTAGGTGGTATTAGCACTGTGCTCTAACCAATTGAGCTAATCTCAGGATCTTATTCAGTATTATTTGCAGAAGGTATGGAAATTGAAATGAGATGCAACAGAAAACAGAAGTTAGTTCTCAAAGTGAAGCCATTTATTTATTTAAAAGGACACAAGACATTTCCCAGAGAAAGATCTAATTGAAGGATGTGTGGTACAATTTAACAACTCTCTTCACAAAAATCTATGGTCATTGAAATGAACCTATCTAATTGCAGACTTAAAACAAAGATTTGATACCTTCGAATGGGTAGCTCTTACTACAAGAAAATGAAAATAAAAAAAAAAAAAACAAACCAACTTGCTTTCAAAAAGAAAGTAGAAAATTCCATAAAAATAATTCAAGGAACATGATTATTTACATAAAAATCATATTGGAAGTTTTCAAGCCAAAAGCTGTCTGATCTTAGAGAACATTCTGAGTATTATCATCATATATTTGTCCTAATCCTACATTTATGTAGATGTGGTGCTTAGGGGATGGCTCAGTGTTAGCCTTGGCAGTGCTAGGTTTACAGCTGGACTGCATGGTCTTAGACGTCTTTTTTAACCTAAATGACTCAATGACTTCTCCACAAACATCTACTTTTGGCCACTGTAGTAAATAAAATATAATCCTACATATGCCTGGTGTTTAATAACTGGCATGCTTTTAAGTTAAGAGTTTAATAATTTTTTTAAATTTGTAAATTTAATTATGTTAATTGATTTGGAGTGGTCTTTCTAATCATATATTTCTTAGATGTTTCCATTTTTGAAAACAGACTTTCAAGTTACATATTTTTATTACATTGTATTTATTATGTTAGAAAAAAATATTGAGGCACCGGTTGGGGGTAGCTCTGGAATTTGTAGTATTCACAGTGTAATCAATTCTCTTATGATTCAGAGATATGTCATAAAAATAGCTCTATTATATAGAAATACTTCTTTTAACTTGTATGGATTTGTGACCTGGAACTAATGAGATTTTAACCTTCAAAAAATGGTGAAGATCTGGATTCTGTGATGCAGTCTACATACTGCCGTGTCCTGTTTTGATCTGCCTTTCCTTTGTAGTAGGCCAGTGTAAGTATTCCATCTCATAACTGCCATATCCATACAGCTGAGATAATTTTTTCGTCTTTTAAAAAAGTAAAAGAAATCTCCTGTGGAAAACTCTGTATTTCATGCATATACTACTGAGTGATCATACTTTTGCCAAAATTAACATAATATACTTGTATATGTTATATTAATTATGATTTAACATCATAATTCTAAACACCTAATTTTGATTGTTTAATAGACTAGAAAATTATTTAATCAAGTGATTAATATCTCCTTAAAAAAGTTATATTACTAGGTTAAAGTCTCAATCTGTTTTGAATTATTATCAGGCCCTCTGGCAGTTTGTTTGTGGAATAACAGGAGTGCCTAAACACCAAGCACTGAGTAATAACAATAACATAGTCATACTGTGCATCCATGTATCCCCGTAAGATTTTCAAGGTATTCCTCTGGGTATGTTTTTGTACTTGCCTGTTTGTTTGGTTTTGATTAAGTACTCAAAACCTCAGGAATACATTCCCTCCAGTATTTATGCTGTTACCTCTGTTCTGCTCTCATAGGCATGAGCACATTCCCACCACTCTGGTTGTAGGATGCCAAGATGCAATTGCAGTACGCTGAGAAGGTGGGGTAAAAGATGCTTCTCATATTGTTCTATTGCTTCTGTCCACAAGTTACCCAGGTCCATTTTGCCCACGACTGTGTCCAAGCAAATTCTCAAGTTATCTTCTCTTAGTACCCAGTAATAACATTTATACAATTAATAAATGTCTACTCTCCACATGGCATCTCATTCAAAGTGTAGGGAAGTAATTCTGAAAGGCTTATGAACACTGAAAAGGAGGACCTTTATGAGATAAAAATGTATCTCTATTAATCTCTATTACTTTTTGTTGTAAATTTCTCTAGTTCTTAATATTTTATTCATGTCCAGATATTCATTTATTCCAAATTATCAAAAAACGTACTATGAACTTAAGAGGAATGTTTGCATAAGCATTCAATATGCAGTCATACTGTGTAAGCAATTTTACAAGAAAATTTTACAAATTTTAACAATCTATCTAACATTTTAGAAGGACCAACCCAATGATAATATTGCCATACACATGTTTAAATCATGAAAAATAAAGTTCCACAATGGAAATACAGGAAGACCTTTAACACCAAAGTGGTTTGGGTTTAGCTAATATTTACCTCCAAATATAGGAAATAACCTGACTCCCTTCCTGAATAGGTGACATGTTTATTTTACCTCGTGCCCTCCTGTTCTTCAGTAGTCTTTGACTTATCATAGTGTGACCTTTATAATAGCTTTATAGAGGATCAATCAGGCCAAGACAGAACTGTAATACAGAGAAGTATTCATTGTTTTTTATTGGCTTAAACTAATAGAGATGACAAGTAAAACACAGGTGATTGATTTCCTGACCTTTAAAGGGTTTTATATGTAAAGTGCATAAGTTCCAGACATACAAGATATTTAATGTTAAAAATGAATTTTAATGTTTAACTATATTTGTTATATGCTGCCAATGGAACTCAAGTTTCATGACAGCAAGATCAACTGTTTCATCTCTGCAAAGAGGCTTCATGAGCTTCTCTGATACTTTTCCAGTTAGAGTATATATTGAGTTTTCAAAGAATAAAAGATCTTTTAAGAGCTATTCATTTTACATGACCATGAACTGAATTGGAATTAAGCCAAAATCAAGTTCAGGAATTTTTCAGAGGCTAATTTTCCAAACACCTACATAAACTACTAATGTATCTTTGGGACTGAATATAAAATGACAGTATTAAAAATTGTGTGTCAGTAGGAAAAATAGGTGAAAAATCCATGTTTTCCAGTTTTGACAAAAATCAGAACCCATTTCAGAAAGAAACTAATGATCTAATGATCTAAATTCTATGAGGAATTTATTGAATCTTTATGCATTTTTACACTACAGAAAGTAAACTTTGAGCGCCCGCTCATAACTTGAGACTTAGTATGTAGTTCTTTAACTCCCTCCTATATTCTCTGAATCTTAACTTTCATGATCTTTGAAAAATCTGTACTTAGGCCAACATCCAACTACACTGATTTTGTCTAGAGACCTGAATATGGATCTCATTAACAAACAAAAACAAAATTACTCTCTGCTCCCTAGTTAAAGAATTAATTTATAAGTTTTTGCTTTACCACTACTATGAATGGAATCAGATTGATACATATATATATTTAATGTATGCATTTCAAAGTTTGTATGCTTTTTCTTCACTAGCTAGTGTCATCAACAATTTATCCTTTTGATGCTTTCAGTAAGCCTAATGAGTCTTAATTTTGCTGAAAATACAACAGGCTTTAAAAGCAGCTAAAGTGGGTTCATTTAAACATTATAATTTAATCATTATCTTATCAAACCACCCCTCCCCCCCAAAAAAACCCCAATTATTTTACATGGTCACAGATTAGAATGGGCTCTTCTAATCATGGTCCTTCTTGCTCCTGAATTAAAAATTTCTTAGTCACTAAGGTAACTATAGGCGCAGAATGAAATTCTATTTATCTATAGAAATAAAAACTGCTGTTATTTATGCAAAAGGAAGAACAAAAATATAACCATTAACATTAGGGAGACAAGACTTAAGTGGATTTCCTCAGCTTACTTATTATTGTTTTGTGCTAGTATTCTATTTGTAGTAGATATATTTCCATCTCAAGCAATATCTATCAACCACATAATTATACAAATTAAACACATATTTAGCAGTTCTGATATTTAGTTGGTGACTAATACTTAACTAATGAATGTTAAATAATATGGAAATATATTTGTTAAATGCCCTTTCCTGGGACAAATTGGAATGTTCACCTCCTACACAGTGGTAAAAGAATACACAAAAAGCACATGAAGCCTAAGAGTTTCTGTATTCATCTGGCTGGATGCCTAGGTGTCAAAAAAATAAAACTGCAGGAAAGGGGTTGAAATTACCATAACTTTCTGCTGTCTCCATATTCTAAAAATTTGTTCCCCCTTTCCTTTCTCCTTTTTTTCCCCCCAAGTTTTTTCTTACTAAAGTATGTTTTAGTAAAAACAAACAAACAAAATCAATGTGCCCTTCAGAGATTCACAGAATGTGTAAGGCTAGAAGTGACCACAATGGGCCATCTGGTCCAACCTCACTGCTCAAGCAGGGTCATCCTGGAGCACATTGCACAGGATTGCATGCAGACAATTCTTGAATATCTCCAGGGATGGAGATTCTACAACTGGACACAGTAATCCACATGTGGTCTCCTTTCTTTAAATCTGGCAGGATTTGGTAAGAATTATTATTGTAATAATAATTCCTTAGGAATTGGAAAAAAATTGCAAGGATTTCTGATTTCAACAAGCATTTTCTATTCTCTATTTTAAATTTAGACTCCTGGAATTTTCTCTTATGACTGTTAAATTGATCTGTCTTTATCCTCTTTAAAATCCTGGTCTCTTTCAGGATATTGTGTCTCTCTTCAGAGCAGTCAAATGTTATATTTATTTTCAGACAAGATTTTGTAGTTGATATATTTGTACATTTCCAGCTCCTCTAACAGGATACTGACTTAATATTCCTTACCATCATTAAGTGAATATTATTTTTATCTGTAATTTTCACTTAAAGTTTTTTTCCAGAATAGGAAAAGATCAGAACTCCCAACTGTAAGTAACAGAAGGCTTTCAGTTATCAACATGTTTCTTGGCACCTCTGTCTCAGTTAAATTAAATTTTTTAGGCAATTCCCACTTGAGTGTAGGTTACAGGATAGGATTCTTAGATGCTGTATTCTTTACAGAATTATAATGAAAAGCACTGTAAAAATTACTATCATTATATCACATAATACATGATTGGACAGGGCAAAACTGTAGTCCCTCTAAGAGTAAGAAATAGTAAAGTGTCTAAGAGGACTAATACATGAGGAACACAATAAAAAATTCCAATGCAGAAGCAGGGAACCAAAATACAATTACAACAGATCATATCTACTGTTTCAAACCCTCAGTCTTTAGAAAGGTACTACATTTTTTTCACATTCAAACATTCAAGAACACTATTTTCTGACTGATAATTCTCCACATACAACATAGTTTCATCAAAGAAAAATAATATAGTCATGCAATAATGATAAACATGGTGAATGTTTTCTCCACGGCCATTAACAATCAAACTTCATGATCAGCCTGACACTGCTGATCATTATCAAATATAAAATTCAAATAGTACCACTAATAAATCTTTAATTTTATGTTTATGTGTATGTTTATGGAATGGTAGTATGCATTTCATCTTTATCCATAAGAAAATATTTGATCAAAACTACTCCAAAAAATTAATTTTTATTGTGCATTTCTTTTTTTAATCTGAAATATTTATCTAAGTCCACTTTTAGGAAATTATATTGTGGTACTTATTCATGTTTCAGTCTTGTTCAACATAAGGTTTTCTGAAAAGTAAGTACTGACTCAGATTGTTTGTTTTACCATCTTCCCAGAAGAAATCTATATCATGCTGTCATGGGCTTTAAAAGGAAGATTAGTATTTATGACATGTACAGGTATGTCATGTGTAATACCTGATATGAAATATATGGGATATCTTAAACTTCTTTTCATCCAAGTATATTCTCATCTGAACATATATATACGTACATATATGTATGTACACAAACATACACATATATATTTATATCAGCCCATATAAATATACATAAACATGTATATTTATAATTATATATACAATATATTAATATTATATTATATATATATAATTTATAAATATATATATCTATGCATATTTATATCAATCTATATAAATACATATTTTGCATGTATGTACATGAAAACTGGTATTATATTTTTACACCTAGTCCCACGTACCACATAAGCCTTTTTATATTCTTCCAAAAATCTTCTTTTCATCTATTGTCAAAACCTAGTTGCCAAAAAAACTCACAAAAGGTATTCTCTCAAAATTTTTGTAGTCCAGCTTTTTCAAGTCCAAGAGCCTTGTTTGATTTCCACATTTTCTTTTCTTTGTATCACTGGGGGTTTTAGTTGCAATTCTACAGATCCTAGGTTTGTATTTCTCTCTATAAGATGTTTATTATTATTTATAGTTGGATACATTTTTAGTCACACTAACCATATTTTGCAAAACCAGAAAGATGCACTCATTGATTAAAAATATTAACACCAAGTACTTTCAGAGAATATTAATTCTGTGGAAAACCAAGATAACAGTCTCAGCTAGTGATTATTTTTAATCATTGTCTTAAAGATATCCTATGAAAATTACCTATTTACTACAATCAAAGCATAATTTTAGTTTTCTGTATGACACTTTGTTTTAGTGTCTTGTTTACTTGTTTTACTTACACTTAGCTTTCTGAAGGGTGTTTCTGAGCACCCTTATGAATTTCAGGTTGAATAATTAAGATAGACTTTTCAGAAAAAATACTGCTTATATTTGAAATACAGCCTATCTTGTAACTTTAGAAGTCCATATGCTCAAATTGTGCAGTTGTGACATCCAAACCATGGGAAATAAATTCTGGATTTCTTGAAAATCTTTCATCTCTCTTTCCGTAAAATATTAACTACAAAAAATAAATAAGTAAAGTAACTATATCTAAGCAATCACAGATAAAGTTAAATGAAAGTTAGTCTCTGTGCTCACCATATTTCAATTGAAAAAAAAAAAGTAAGATGAATTTTTCATTCAAGAAAGAAATAAGGAAATAATAATGCAATAGTAGAACATAATAATCTACCCAATAATCATGCAAAAGGGTGACACTGATCTAATAAAAAGGAAAAAAAAAAAAATTAGTGGTTGGCTACTCTCAGACTGAATAAAATGGCATTTTAAATTTCCAGTATTGTGTCCATGACACTAACATTAGAGTATGTCATATGCTTAGTCACATAACCTGATTGACATTTACAATAGAAAAGTAATACTGATTTCAGCAGATACTGTTGTAAAATGCATTTAAAAACACTTGGTATGCCACATTTTCTAAAGAATTTACTTCTTTGATTGATTGGTTAGGCATCAGTGTTTGTTTTTTTCTCTTCTGTTATACAAACATGATTTTTCTGAGTCTGTGTCTATCTATAAGTTATCACCATTATATTTGGTGTACTAGAATAATAAAGAACCATTGATTAACTGCTCAGTCTGGATATCAAAAACTTTGAAACATGATTTATGCAGAAGCAATCTTTTAAAGTTTCAAGGAAAAAATGAATATAAACTATCAGTAGAAAAATTAAACTTTAATTCAGAGCCTGACTTGACTCCAAATGTTTGAGAACTTCATTATATTAGAAAATGCTGTGGAAAAAGAGAAAGCCTAAGTGCTGCTTTGTTCATCTTTGAATCCCACAAAATGTTTTTAGCCTAGTTGTCACAGTGAATACCAGGTGGGCTGTTTTCAGTCATGTAAACATATTTTTGTAGGGCTATCAATGACTGTTTAGAAATTCTTGTGGCTTCCAGCTGCTGCTGCTGAAATCTGCAGACTTGTTTAATTCACACTTGCCATGTTTGCCAACCCCACATTATAGATCTCTGCAAATATCTGTAAATCAAGCTGCATAGGAAATAGTCTGTTTTACCCAAAGATTACCATCTACAGTCAGGTACCTGATCTTGGTTGTCCACAGGAGAAGAATTTAACTTTGAAAACTGTTAAAGATGAAAATCTTGTTTACAGGCAAGGAGGAATCACCTTATTTACACAATAAATAATTTGTCATTATTATAATTTAAATTTTAGCACCTAAGAATCATTATTAGTTCAGATAAAATTGTTACAGAAAATAAAGTTATAGTTCTACAGAGGAAAAAGTCATAATAAATGTGCATGATTTATAGTTGTGGGGTCTTCTGTGTTAGCTTATATCCCATCCTTTTTCATCCCACAGTAATGCGCCTCTAGCCCATATCCTGTGTCCCCACAGATACAAGACCTGTACACTAGTACCAGATACCTCTTTCTCTATGCTATCATTAAGTTCTCATCCTAAAATATTGGTGACACTGTTCATAAGTTATTCAAAAGCAAAGCAAATTGGCTTGTTAATTAGAAAAATTACTGTCACAGTTAAACCAAATGAAATAAAGCTGTAGGCAACTTAATAAAGGATCAGAGAGAGAAGGTTCAACAAGCCTGAGTCCTGAGGCTTTGTGCAAAACATGTGCCCTGTTACTAGCAGTGTTAATGCCATACTTTGAGCCATAGGGTATTGAAATGGAGTGTTGTTCAGGTACAAATTAACATCCTGCCTTCCACCAGCTCTTGGTATTAGATGCCCTAGGATGTCAGAAAATGGAGATTTGGAGGCCAGTTGATGACACATATGACACGGTCTGCATAAGTTCCATATTCTGGAGAGGCAGCTGGTGGCCAAGGTGAGTTGCTATAAGGCATATAGGATGGCATAAAATACTATGTTAAACTTGTAGTATATACAATCAATTAAGAAAGAAAGCTTTTTGAGATGGCAATTCATCCCAACTAGACACAGATTTAACATGAGTAAGTGACCTGTAACAGGGCTCACCCTTCACAAAGGGTGAATACACATCTACCTTACAGTTGGAAACCTAAATTTCAGACAGAAAAATCAAAGTTGAATAAATGACCATTCATGCTGTAATAGCAGCAAATATTTTTGAGTCATCCTTGATTATGTGTTTTCTCAATCACTACAACACTTCAGGATGAGATACTTCTCTGTTTCTGAATTCACGTGTCCATGCTAAACTGGCAAGACTTGCTAACATGGCCCAACACCATGATAGCAAGTCTATTCATCTGTGATCTATTTCAGAAATAACTTCTCTGCTTGTTGAGTACTCTCTGTATAGGAATATTCTCTCTTCTTAATCTAAAATCCCTTACTTGTTTACATATTTCTTTTAAACATAAACCAAAAGTGTGAAATGTAGAATTTAACTGTCACACCTCCTAATTAATTTTCCTTTTTCATGCTTTGTGAAATAACTGTTTCAGTCCTAACTCCCTCCTGTTCCTTATTTCAAGGAGCATCTCTCCTAGAAAATAAAACAAGTTCTTAGACAGTGAGAGAGATAAACCAAAGCACACTATAGTGCAGAAAATGGCATTCAACAAATTTTCTTTATAATAATTCCTAAATGGCTGATCAGGGCGTATATATGGAGAGGAACTGATTAAATAATGTTAGCTATCCTTCAGCTAGTACAGTTAGCTGAACTGAATTAATCATAAGTTATTATTTTTTGAGTTCAGCAAGCGTACTCAAAGAGCGTACTTTTTGAGTTCAGCAAGGTCTAGAGACCGTGCATCAAAGGTCGGCATGCTTAGGTTCTCTGGAGACCATTTGTTGGCCTATGGCTCTGAGCTCCTTGATTGTAAACTGTCTTTTAGCTCTACTGAGGATAAATTATGGTTTCTCTTAAGTAGGTTTTGAGTTGGTTTTTAAATTGTTCTTATGCAGTCATAAATTGTTATCAATAGGGACACACATAAGCTTAAAAAGAAAGATATCTGATGCCTACAAGGCATACTTTGAGTGCCTTGAAAATTCTCACTGCAACAATTAGTTGCATTTGATATAATGAACTAAGTGGCTAGTTGTTGTCTTGCACTACTTTTTGTAACTTTATAACTTGAAGGGATCCTGAAAGACTTAAGTTATGGAAATTTTATCTAGAAGTTTTCTTTTCTGATGAACTGGTATTATATCCTGACCTTGGTAATACCTCCAGAAAAATGTGTTAATACTCCCTCATTTATTAAACATCTCATATTTATTCTTTGTTTTATTCACCTGACATGTAAAATATCAGGTGATATTTTGCTTATATCAGATGATATATGCTGATTCACTCTTTCCTGTCTAGCATTGGATCAAATACACCTATAAGAAAAATGGGAAAAATATTTCAGCAGTGCCTGTTGTGATGGAAAAAGAGACAAGTGTTTAAAATTAAAAGAGTGATGATTTACACTAGATATATAAAAATAAACATTTTTTACTGTCAGAGTGGTGAAACACTGGCACAACTTGCTCAGAGAGGTGGTCAATACTCCAGGTCAGGTCAGATGTGGCTCTGAGGAACCTGTTCTAGTTGAAGACCTCCCTGCTCATTGAAGGGATGTTGGATTAGCTGACCTTCAAAGGTCCCTTTCAACACAAAACATTCTATGAGCCTATTTAAGATTATGTTCAGATTTGAGATTCATCTGATGACATAAGTTTAACTGCTGTAAAAAATTTGACCTGCATTAATTAGTCTCTTCTTTGGATTCTTCATTAGCTAAGGCCATTATATAACAAGTTCATATCACCATCTACTAATAGAATATGCAATTTCAATGAGTTTAAGAGTCTTCTCTATGGCTAGCTTTGAAAATTTACATCATATAACTGAGTCAAGATTTTCTACATCCAGATAATGTTAATGAGCCTGAAAACATTTTTTTTTTTAAAAAAAGAAATGAATTCTGAGCTTGCAATCATAAAATATTCACATTTTAGCTGCTATGATGTACTCTCTCAAATGCATATGCTAATACTGCTGTAAGCAAGACAGCTGAAGGATGTGAAACAGCGTCTGTACAGAAAGATAATATCCTTTATTAGGCAAAATGTTATGAGTGGAAAAAAATGGTCTTTTTCATATACTATTTCTTATTTATGTTTGGTGTTTGCCTTTTCAGTATGTTGATGTTGTCTTGGCACAGAGAAAGGTTGCTTGTTATGTTTTGTTTGTTTTTTTTTTTTTTTCTTCTTTGTTTTCCTAAAGGCATTATCTCTTCTCACATGCCAAGATTCATGAAATATAGGAGAGATGGTGGTAGAGTTGGATGTTGTAGCATGAAAAGTCGTAAGATGCTGATGATGTAGTATACAGTAATGTTTCAAGATGAAGGATCCAAAATACTGCTTTTAGGTTGCAGAAATCAGCTAGGTTTCATGTTTAACAAGTTATCTGTAGTGTCCAACAGGCCTATGTAGGGTCTATCCTGCTCTTCTTTGAAGTACAGAGTTATTGGCAAAGTCCTTTTCATTAACCACAATGATTTTTATATAGGGTCTGCCTACTAAGGACATAGTGAAAATAACTTAAATGTACTGTCTACATACTTCTTTCTTTGTGTAACTAAATGAATTATGAATCAGCCCCAGTGAAACGGACAGAAGTTTTACCAAGCTTTCCACTTCAAGGATCATCCATTCATTTGGGGTTCAGGTGTAACAGTTATGTCTTTATGATAAAAAAAGGTATCCAGATTTTAATATTCTAATTGCTCTTTCATAAGGTGCATTTGAAAGTAAAAAGAAGAGGCAACCAGCAAAATAATCATAGGCTTTAATACTATGAAATTTAACTGTCTCTCTCTCATGATAGCCCTAATCTTTCATGTATGTGAAGGTTTACTTTCCCTGATATTGCTTGCTATCCAGATATCATATATGTATGATTTCATTTTATGCCAATTATTCCCTTGATGACTGGGTCTTATTGGCTTTTTTAAGTTAATAGATGTAATTTTATTCACTTTTACAGACCTTCCACAGATTAGATTGAGCACAAGCTCATAAAAGACAAGTTATCAGGAGTAGTCATCACAGATTCAACCAGGAAAAATTATATTTGATCGTCTGGATAGACCTCTATGATGAAATAACTGGTAGAGGAGGAAGAGCAGTGGATATTGTTCACTTGGACTTCAGGAAGGCCTTTGGTCTCCTATAAGATCCTCACAAACAAGAATGTTAATTTAAGATCAAAGACATGAAGTCTAGTCAGAGTCTGATAAGTAGCAGTGTACCCCATGGGTCAGTATTGGGTCAAATCCTACTTAATATTTTGTGTTGGAACGCATGAAATAGAAGCCTTTCTGAGTCCCTTGGAAATAGAAAGGAATGCAGGGATTGAATTAGAAAGTTTAGAGAAACTGAGATATATTAAGCCACATAGATATGAATTAAGAAGGTAAGTTTTAGTTTTGAGTAAGTAGAAATATATCTTAAGTGCCTTAAGAAGAGACTGTTAGCTAGTAAAAAGCCCTAAAGGTTAATTTAAAGTTCAGTAGTGTTACCTTTCACAAAATTGTCTTAGCTTCAGACATAATGAAAACATAGCAGAACATTGCTTACATTTCTAGATAGAACAGACAGAACTATTTGTGTGAACAGATAGAACTATATGTGTAGATTTTGTGTAAGAACTGACACTACTTTCATGCATTAGAATTAAGCTCAGATAGGTTTAGGAAGAATGTTTTAGAATTGTGTTTTTAGATAATTGGATGATATATGAATAAAATCCCCTGTGCAAAGAGAGAAAAAAAAAAAAAAAAGGATAGTAGCTGCTAGCTGCTGCTGCTTCTGCTGCTTCTGCTTGGAACATCAGGACTCTATGCCAGAAAGCTTTTAGCACAGACCACAGACTTTAATATTATGAAGTCTTCATCTTCAAGACTGATGTATTCATGCAATAAACAACTTTACAACAACCAACAACTGCTCCTGTCTCTTTGAAGTCCCAAGACCCACACGAAACTTGATGATTTTGATTAATGATCCAGGTGATGGTGCAGAGTGCACCCCTCAGCAAGTTTCCTGATGACACAAAACTCTTAGGAATGTCTACTATGCCAAATGGTCATGATTATGTCTGGAAGGACCTCAAAGGACTGGAGAAATTCGCCAGCAGGAAGTCTGTGGAGTTCAGTAAGGGGAATTGCACACCTGGCAAGGAACAACCTCATGCAATAATATATGTTTGGGGCTGCCTAGATGAGAAAGAGTTTGGCAGACTACGCCCTGGAGAAAAGTTGGGGAATACCAACTTAAACAGGAACCAGCAATGTGCCCTCATCCCAAAGAATGCAAAAGGAATCCTTGGGTTGCAGTAGGCAAATAATCGCCAGCAGGTTGAGGGAGATGGTCTTTTTTTCATCAGCATTTGTCAGGACATACGTGCAGCCTGTGCGCAGTTTAGGGATTCTCAGTACAAGACAGATGGATAAGACATGGATATAGTGGAGAGTGTCCAACAAAGAGCATGTGGATGGAGGAGACAAGAACAGGGATAGTTCAGTCTGAAGAAGAGAAGGCTCTGGGGAGATTTCGTTAATGTGAGAATATCCAAAGAGAGGTTCTAAAGAAGTAGTCAAGCTTTCTTCCAGTGATACCCAGTGACTGAACCAGAAGGCACACAGTGAAGGATGGAAGGTCCCGCCTGAACATCAGAAACATGTTTCCTGTGAAGGTGACTGATCATTGGCACAGGGAGCCCAGAGAGACTGTGGGGATATTCACCCCCACCTTGGAGATATGCAGAAGCAATTTAGACATGGTCCTGGACATACAATTATAGGTAACTTTATTTGAGCAGGGGAGTTGGACGAGATGACCTCCAGAGGTCCCTGCTAACCCTAAACATCATTTTATTGTGGCAATAATAAATACAAAATAGTGCTATCCACTTTGTGTTAGCATGAAGGAGATTATGTAAATTTACTGTAAAATATTGTTATGAGTAGTACAATTTAGATTAAATATTTGAGTGTAGACATAAAGGAATATATGTGTCATTTTATTATTAAAATTTCACCCTTGAAATATATCTGTTCATCACCTCATCTCAAAATTCTGTCAGATATGTTCATTGAAATGGACAGTAATTAAATTCAGGGTATTGTGTGTCCTTTTTTTATGTGTGGAATAATTTTTCTCATTTAAAGATCAGAAAAACAAAATACTAAAATCACTCACATCATTCCAGAAGAAGACCATAATTATATTGCTAGATTTTAACTAATCTTTCTATTTCAGAATTTTGCATAAGAAGAAGATAACTGTGCCCTGCTATCAATTCTCATTAGAAGCCTTTCATATGAAATAGATATGATTTCCACTCTTGTATAATATTTAAACTAAATTATTGTGACCCACAAGTGTATACCAGCTCTGGTAGCTGGATGCATTTTCATTAGCTGGACAATTCTTGCTTATACCTCGGTAACCTATTTGGGGGAAAACCAAAATTGGCTAAGCAATTAAAATTCAAAATAGCTCACAGTAGTGCAATACATGAACATAGTACCCGATTTAACATAATGAACTAGGCATAGAAAAATTCCAATACTTCATTTTTGGACACAGATTTTAATGAGAACAGAAACTGGCACAATATTAATCAGTATGACATGATTTCTAGAACATAAGGGGAATAGGAGAAGTGAAAAATTAAAATCTCAAGAAGTTCTCATTAATCTGGTGACTAAAAACTGTGGATGTATTCAGTCACTATAATGCTATCCAAGAGCAAAGAACCCTCTCAATTTCTCAATCACTTTGAATAATAAAATAAAATACTAAATTGCAGAGAGAAATACAGAGATATTTCTAATGCTATATAAGAGAGACATATTTCATATTACCAGTTTTCATTTCCAGCGGCCTGATCTGGAATAGGATCTGTGTTCTTGATGTTCTGAGTAATACACAAGCAAAGGTAACTTAGCAATATTCCTATGTTAGCAGTAAATACTCTTTTATACTTGAATCTTCTCTACTAAGTAGAGCAAAAGATGAGGAATGTTAATAAAACTTTGTCACTGATAAAAAATAAGACACACTATTTTCTTATTGATAGGAGAATTGTCTTTTCTTGTGGTTCTACAAAATTTATTCTCAAGTATTTTGCTAGAATGCATTAAATTGCTCTAAGTAGCATTACATTATGCTTATAAAAGTTTATATATAGTTTGGTTATTTATAGTAATATTCATTAACATAAATAGTTGTATCAGCAGGGTTTTGCCTGTTATCTTCTTGATTTTCCTACCTTAATAGGGTAAAATGTAATGGAAGTGAACATAATTTTGAGATGCTTATGACTTCTTATGAGCAGTAATTTTTGATTTTCAGGCAGAGATTACATAGTGATATGTGATGTTTGTTGTATCAAACTAAAGATTAATGTTGCATTGCTAAAGCGGCAACAGGACCTCACTGACATTACCCAGTGATTCTGAGGAGGATTTTGTTTTTGTTATTTCAGTTATTTATACTTCTCAGCTCTTCTTAAGATCTTCCAATTTTATGCACTAAGAGATTCTCTAGAATGTTTTTAGTTGTTTTATATTGTTTGGCATTTTTTGACACAGATGACTTCATGCTGACTGTGGTGTTTTTGTCTGTTTTCTGCAAATTTAAAGTCACATAAAATCCTATGGAATTTGTTGATGAATATATTTTGTCTAGTCCAAATATTCTATTAAAATCTTGTATATATTAGAGAAAGTTTAACATAGTAAGTCTCACATTGCTCCTCAATTTAGGAACAATACTGAATTTTTAAACTTGGAATTAAACTAGAGCCAAAAGTCTCAGACACACAGTAAAGTTTTTGTATTGTAAATAGTTGCTAGGTATTAGCTGAATGATCAAACTAAATTTATTTCCTTGGCATTTCAGCAAAATGTAGTAAACTGAATTCTGCCAATTAGAATTTGAATTGACTATGATCAGAGAAATAATTATTATAATAATCAGTTCTTATTGGCTTACTGGTACATTATTTAAAGCATAAGGTGCACTGCCTCTGCACTACTTGTGAGCAGAGATAATCTTTTCTTTAAAGTGTAGTTTCTGTCTTTACAGGGTGGACTAACAACAAATACCACAAGTGACAGGTGGAAACTGAAATCTTCAGTGCTTTCAGTAATGATCCAACTGGTATGTAAGAAGAAAGGGAAAGGTGAGGAGATGAAATTGTTGAGAACATGCCATAATATACTCTTTATATAATCTTTAATGCTAACATAAATTAGCATCAAAATAAATGTGTTCCAGAATATCCTGAGATTTTAATTTAGTATTTTGACTTCTAAATTACTAGATTAACCGTAAGATTAACCATATATTCTTATACTTTAAAATGTATTTTTAAGTGTAGTTTTATAGTCCATTGTTTTCTAATTAATAGAACAGTCTGAAAAATTAAAACTACTAACAATGAAAATTTTAAAATTATTCCTTAACTTTGTCATTCAACTAAATAATAATAGAATAAAGTTAACAAATTTTTAAAATTACTTCTGATGACACAGCTTTTTATACAGTTGCTATTGACTACATCAAGTTTCATGAGCATACTTCCAAATTGTGACAGACAGAGGAAAAATACAAAAATGAAATCATAAGCTGTTATTAATCTTTGCACATGATAGTTTGAAATATGAACCATAATATTGTAGAAAATGAACTGAACTATAAAGGTATATTTTCACTGAGAGTAAGGAACAGAAAGAAATTAAGTACATGTCCTTGCTCTGTTAACTGTTCTAAAAGTATGGTAATATCTTAAAGATCAATGTATTGAAATGCCATGGCTACATTTATCAGGTGATATCTGCTAAAGTTCTGAGATATAATGCTTACACTGTTTTCACATAACAGAAGTTGCCATCACTGACAACTGAAGAACTCATAGTCTTCTGCATACACCTGCAGACCTCTGTTTCCTTTACTTTTTGTTGTAAGAATGATACTTAAAGGCTCAAAGTCCTTATTATTCTGTGAGAAAGGAAAAAAAAAAAAAAAAAGCAAGAAAAAAGAAAGAAAGGAAGAAGAAAGAGAGAAAAGCCCAAATAAGCCACTCCTCTTCCCCCCCCCCCCCCCGCCCCTTGCAGGAAGAAAGGGACAAAAAACAGTGATTACAGTTTGAAGTATCAATTTACTGAAAGCACAAAGCAAGAATAGGATAAAATAAACCCAGAAAAATTACATAAAAAGAGAAGGCATTTTCACTAAAAAAGTAGTTTACGACCATGAACAAAAATAAGATAGTGGACACTCCCTGTAGGTGGAATCCTTGTGGCTTCCCGAGGCAAAGGCAATATGGTGGCTGTACCCACACTCCGCCCATGCCGCCTTTGGGAACAAAGGGCGTATGGCAGGGGGAGTTCCAGTGGCTACCATTTCCTGTGCCCCAGCCTGAAAACAATGTAAGAAAGTGACAAAGCCCTGGAAGCCAGGTCATCCAAGTAAGGATCACTCTGCCTCTCCACTAAGCTCAGTTCTGAGCAGGTGACAGTGCTGCCACTTCCAACACTCCTTTGCACTGTGGGGCCTCCCTGCGGGTCACTGCAATTCTCCTACTGCTCTGCTCTGCTTCTTTGGGCTCTGCTGGGTTCCTTCTTGGCTCAGCTGGCTCGGCTGCTACCAGCATGTCTGATGGCTTCACCTTGCTGGGGAGAGAGGGAAAACAGCCTCACCAGGGTGCCAACTCTGCACTGCCATGGCCCCACTGGGCTCAGCCACACCTTGTCACTGCCCCTTCAGCACCAGAGGCACGTCGCTACCTCTCCTCAACAGCATGTCCCACAAAGGCATCACAGAGAGGGGGATGGGGAGAAAAAAAGGACAGGGTGCAGAGGATGGGTCTGAAGATGTTATGCCAACAACCTCCAGCTAGAGAGAACCAGGAAAAAAGTCTGATTTTTGGATATTCCTCCTGGCACCCCTGCCCCAGTGATGACAGGGTGGTGTAGAAAAAAAATGGCACTGAACACCAGCCCAATAGCCCCCACAAACCATGACACCAGATATTATTCTGTTTTAAGTAGCCTATGCTCCTATTTAATTTCCAAGCATTTATTAAATTTATATATGTAGCATATATACATTAAAGAAACAATTGCTGTCTACATAGTAGTTTCAATTCTGAATATTACCTGTATCTGTAACATTGGCCTGTTCCTGAACCAAAGGAGTAGATCAGATCTCGGTATCTGGGAGGGAATATCACAAGGACTTAGATGCCCACAATTAAAATATGCAGAAGAAACAAATGGTTGATGGCAGAATAGTCAGACTCTCTTTGGAAGGAAACAGGAGCATACAAGTGGAGGTTTGACTAGACTGAATTTGATTCACATAAATAGTGAGAATTATTTCAGACTTTGCATACAGAAAACAAATTAGAGAAAATCATTTACAAGTCAGGAAAATAAATTATGGACAAGAAAGAAGGATAGAAAAGTACACACTCATGAGAATGGACCCAAAGTGTAAATTTCGAGCAATTCAATGCATTGACAAATAATGACCATTGAGAATTACTTTTAAGTGGAAAAAAGACCTACCAACTCCTAAAAGAGACTATACTGAAAGCACATGTACAGCTGTCCTGGCACTTTGTAAGGACAGAAAAAAGATAGAAATAGAAGAAAACAACAGTTGAAGAACTTTACTAAGTCAAAAGCAAAACCAAAACAAAACAAAAAATTAAAAAGAGGATCTGTACACACTAGTAGAAATGACAGAAACCTTAGATGCAAAATCATCATGGTAAAGGCATGAATTACAAATATCAAGGAATATAATTGAAAACATAACGGTTCTATAGATATATTGAGGACAACATAGTCAAAATTATAAAATCATTTTCATACAGACATTCTGCATTTTCTTAACCTAAAAAATACTAGCTATGATAGATAATAAAATAATTATATTTGCAAAGTGTTAAAAAGGAAGACCAGTACAGAGTGTGTGCATAAGTCAAAAGAGACTCAAGGAATTCTCTGGCAGGAAAAATATTATCTAAACAAGCTTTAGAAACTTCCTGTAAAAGTTGAGAGAAAACTTTCCCAAAAGTATTTAAATAAAAAGTAGAAGCAGCATTTAGATAAGGAGTGTTGAGGGTTGAAGTCACAGAAGACTAAAAATTCATATCTATGGAAAGCGTAGGAGAAAGGACTTAGAAGGATGTAAAACAAAGACTCTGACTCTGATTTCCAAAAGAATAGTACAGGAAATTATTTGTTAATAAATTGTTGTAAACATCTATATAGCATCTATAATGTATACAAAACCATCTGATGTGGGTTTGTGAAGAACAGCTTGTGTAAAACTAGCTTATCATCTTTCCAAGAACAACTAGTATAATGGATAAGGGAAGAAGTGTGATTTATATTTTTTAAGTTTTTTTAAAAGATATTCTCAAATTACTCTTTTGTAAGGAAACTAGTAAATATGTATCAGACAGTATCGTGGGAATATTATTTAAGAGCTGGTTGGAAACAGAATATGACTTAGAAGGATTATTTCTGCTCCTCAATTTCCAAAGTTATTTCATAGAAATATAAAGTATTTACCTTTTCTTTTTAATATTTTCTTATTCTCCTTTTCATAACCTGTAATTCCATAAAACACCTTTTCTTTGAAGTAAAAACCTCAGCCCCCTTACTCATCCTCACACTTGAATTGAAAGGAAGTTGCTCTGGTTTAGATGTTAGGAAGGAATTCTTTTCTGTGAGAGTGGTGAGTCACTGCAGCAGAGAATCTGTGGATGTCCCACCCCTAGCAGTGTTCAAGGCCAGGTTGGATGGTGCTCTGAGAAACTGGGATGAGTCAGAGGTGTCCTTGTTAATGGCAGGGGTTTGACAAATAGACAGTTTTAAGGTCCCTTCCAACCCAAATAATTCTATGATTCCATGAAAATTTAATTAACTAATTTTGGGGCTTTGGTTCCTTTCAGTTATTTAAAATAAGATATCTCTTGTTTTTAAAAGCAAACTAAATGTATCATTTCATATTCAGTGACAACACATAATACATGGATTCAGGAAACTGCTATAATTTTTCCTCTTTCTTATTTAGTGGATAATCTGGGCTTTTTAGTGATTAATTTACGTTTTCCTTACATCTTGGTAGCTGTATTACTGACTGTTTTCAGGGACGTAAGACTTAAGTTCATTCATTTTGTGGATTTTTCTACTATTTTCCACAGTTATCTCTACTGCAACAGGAATACCTGTCACTAATGTTTTGTTCTTTTATTTATCTTAAATCTAGTTTCTGTCCCTTGGTGTTATTTACTTTCTCTTACTGTTTTGCCTCTTTCTTTTTCCTGACAGAAGTCAAAGTGTTCAGCTGTCTAGCTCCAGCAAGTTCCAAGAATCTTTAAAACATCTGATAGGGTCAAAAGAGATAGCTGATTTGACTCTAGCCTTGGCCCATCACTTGTTTTGTCTCTCTGGGCACCTTGAAACATCAAGCTCTCTCTGGGATTTTTGTCTTCCTTTAGAACAGAATTGGAACAGGAGGAGTATTGAGATGTTTTTCTTTCAAATTTCGTTGCTATTAGTAAATGCAGCTACCATAAAAGCTAAAAATTATTATATGGATTAGAGCACACAGTTGATGAGGTTGGGTAAAACTCTAACAGTAATATAGAAATTTTTTATATATAAACAAGTAAAGTATGGAAAAAAAAGAAAAGTCTAATACAGATAATGAGATAAAAAGCCAACATCTGGATAATTTGCTTATTAAAAAAAAAAAAAAAACAAACTGATGAAATTTGAGAAATCTTTTTGACCTGAGATATCCCAAAGCTAGCTGATATGAAGTGCCCACAGGAGAAAAACCAGGCACTGCACAGCTGCTTAAACACATCTGGACGCCCAGGGTGAGGTAATTGGACCAAGGCTACAGTTCCCACAAAAGCCAGACCCAAAACCCAAACTGCTGAACATTTTTCATACATCATAAGCCACTGCTGCACTGTCTCTTATACATGCATGCTCTTCCTGATGTTGAAAGGACAATTATTTGAGCCAGTTCAATTTGCAATACATTTAGGGTAAATGTAACATCTGAAGTTTTTCTCCTTCCTTCCTCCCTCTTCTTTCCTCTTAAATGTAAATGAGCAATGAAGCAAAGCATACACTGGGTTAAAAAAAGAGGGTTTGGGGTTCAGGGTGACTACTAGTCCAGTTTACCATGAGGATTAGTAGCAAATATGTTTCAGGTGATATGTTTCAGCAGATATGTTTCAGGTGATTTTTTTTTTCCTTAGCCTCCACATTGGAAAATTAAAAAAAAGAAAAACTGCCCATCTGATTACCTATTTAAACTGGATAAGTGAAGAGGGTGACAGTTCAGTCACCTATTCAACTCTTCTCTTAACAGAAAATCTACTTTGTTGTTACTGCATCTATTTTTGATGGAAGAGTAGTAATTTTTTGATTGGTTGGTTTTTGTTTTTTTTTTTCTGTTGTACTGTGGTTGCAATAAGTGCTTTTAATTGTCTTCCTGCTATAGGAAACCTAAACAGAAGTTAATGTGGCTTATATATTTTTGCTTCTTTAACTTTACCCTAAATGGGTGTGTATAAGACACAGCAGTAACTTGTCATGTTTTTACCAGTAGGAAAAAGCTGCTAATTAAATGACATTGTCAAGCCGAAATAGAAATTAAGGTTTTTAGAAATAAGAAAAAGCAGTTAGAAGTAAATTACCGGCAATATTACTGCGGTCATTCAAGAAGTACATTTCTTCTCAGAATGTTACTGTTCATGCACACTGCAGGCTGACAGACTGGATGTAGAGAGAATAATAAAAATTTTGTCTATGTTTATGTTCAGTATATGAGACAGCTAGACTGAATAGAAAGAGAAAATGATGTGCCACTAATCCTCAAGAGAAATGCCAGTTCAGATATAAGCTGTCAGGAAATTGTTCCCTTTACAATAGAGAACTTAGGCTTACTCTTCTAATAATCTACCTGTTCTCTATATAGTACTTGCTCAGGAATTGTGGCTGTTCTATCTATTGCATTTCACAATTGCTAAAACACTGGGCTTTCTTTTTTTCTCTTTTGCTCTCCTTCTAGCCATATATATTCATACTTATATTTCTGTTACAACCCTAAAAATCTTCTCTTGTTTATGATTACAGTTACTGAGCAGGATAAGTAGCATGCTGAGTAACCAGAGATTCAGAAAGGAATAACATGGCAATTATTGCTAGGCATCATTTCCTCTCTTTGCAATGATGCATGCTGGAAGAAATACAGTCTTTCTTTCAAGACCTGTATAATGTTGAAATTAATGTCTTTGGATCCTCAGTTAAGATTCTATCAATTACTGAACCTTGTAACTGTAAATACCTCTATCTTTATATCTAGCTATGTATCTATCTGCCTAACTACTACCTGCCTGTGTGTGTATGTATGTATCTATCTATCTCTCTTATCTATCTTTTCATTATACACAAAACCAAAAATTATGTATGATTTATTCTCTGTAGACATATTACATACATACTCATGAACATACACATATGGATGTTCACATGCATTTAAATATTTTACTCACAGATAATCATACATGATATACCTTTTTTTTCTGGGACATACTCATTTCCAGATTGGTGATTTCTACATGATATTCCAGGACATTCACAGGATATAATTTTGTTTTCTTACATTCACTACCTTGACTTTGTTCAAAGCTAAGATGTTTACAAATGTACGTCTTGCTCTAGGAACACATAAGCAGTGTTGGCCCTGACTGTAGCTTCATCTAATAATGAAGTAAAGCTCTCTCTATCTTGTCACGCTACTAAATTTAGCTGTGTAACAAAGTAATTATTTATTGTTATCTTAAATTAACATGTATTTATGATATGTATGTATTTTATTACAGCTGGTCTTTTGTCTTATTTAACTGCTGTGCAGATACTTAGATAGTAGACTGGAATTTATTTTTCCCAATATCATGATACATTGATTTGCATTCTCATACCTTTGCATGAGAAATCTATCTGAATTTACTTCAATAATCTAATACCACATTACAATATGCGAATGAAACATTCCACCCTCCATGAGCTTCTCTCATATTTTTAAAATAAATTATTTCCCTGTTCATAAAATTTCCCAGTACTGTAAGTCCTGTGTTAGAAAACCATAGTGTTTATTTTCAGTAGTGGCAATATAGGTTGCAATAGAATTAGAAGTGTTAAGGTAAAAGTTTAGCTTAATGACTTCAGATCTTTTATAATGAATGCAAATAAAAGTAGGAATTAAAAATAGAGTACTGAACCAATGACTGTGCAAATAAGAGCTGGTCAGATATCTGAAGACACCATATTAACAAGGTTTAAAATCCACCATTATGTTAGATACGTCTGCCTCAGAGAAACCAAGCATACTGGTGTGCTGATAAATTCTTAGTTCTGTGTAAGTAACTTCAAATCTTCATAAAGCTGAATGCTATTTAATAAACCTCTTCAGAAGATTTTTAAATATGCAGAGGGTGTAGCCAGGATTAATCAATGGGGTTCAACAAGAAGATGTAGTCTATAATTTTAAGTGGTTTATCTTCTGGCAGAACTTGTGGGTGTGTGATTTTTTTACAGCCTGTTTTTGCCTGCAGATTGCTGATAACATTACACTACATTACACTTAGACTACTTTTTAGTGATACAGCAATATGTCAAATGTTAAATTGCATTATGTCACAGCAGTTTACATTGTCCTACTAAATGTGCTGGTGCAATGTGTAACCAGAAGAACTACTTCTACACATTTTCTTCAACTTAAAAACTTTCAATCAGAAAACTCAGTAAAACATGTAATAATAAGAAATATAGCATAATACTATGTTTCAACTATGTATATATTAAATAATTATTTCCTAAATGCTTTTGACAAAGTATAATTACAAATTTAATCTGACAGGTCTTTCACTGCAGCTGTAATAAACTCACTCATTTTCAGAGCCATTAAGTTAACCACCTACCTGCTATAATGAGAAAGTCAAAGTGACCTTATATAAGACAATAGGTGAAGTACATTGACTTATCATTTTCCACTTTAGGATGTATTCTGTAACATTTTCTCAAGTTGTATAAACAGAGTTTCTACTCACAGAAGCAGCATGTAACTACTGATCTAGACAATGGGAAATATATTGCCCCATGACATGTGTAGCAAAGTATTTCAGAAATACATATATGCTTGATGGTATTGGATTCTTTTTCTATGTTTGGAGATAGATTTTTTTTTCCTGCCTACAATAAAATACTTAATTTATACTGTAAGAGTTTATGGAATGTGTGACTATCAGTTCCATTCAGGTTATCTGACAAAGGACATTTTCCATTTAAAGGGGGATAATAAGTAATGGAGGAGGTGATAAATAACACACAAAGATGGACAAACAGTAGACAAGGGCTGATGGAGACAAAGTCCCCAAGGTTTCCATCAGTAATTGGAAAGTCATTAACTACAGGCACAGCTTTGGAAAAGGCTAACCTGACCACAGAAACTGGTACAAAGGAGAGAAAAGAGGAGGAATTTGAGCAACTGTGATATCACACAAATAGATTGTGGAACTATGCAAAAATTATTAAAGAAAGTTTAAGGGGAGAGGACTAAGAAGAAATGAATAGGAGGAAAGCACTGTAGAAGGAGCAGATCAGGTTTTCAACAAGGCTGGTAAGTATGCTTATGCAACAGAACCCTGTACCTGAGCATTTAATTCTGTCTTTTTTTCTTATTAAATCTTCTTTTAACAAATTCTCTGAGCAATTTCAGTCCCTATCTCAGTGCCGGGTGATGCGGGGACTAGTAAGAGGTGACTGGGCGCCAACCTGTGCAGACAGATAACCTGGTCTGACAGTGGATGCCCTTGGCCTATGGTGTCAACTACTGGAGTCGTTGGGGTCATTAACATCCATCCACTGAGGTGGGTGTGATGTGTGCCCCAAAGCCTTCTACTGAGGTGGGTATGAGTGAGGAGAGTTAGGGGCTTAGCAGTGGCAGCTGTATTGGGACTGTGAGTCACAGAATGTGGGCCAGGTAGCAGCTTCTGGAAGCAAGTGTCTGTTCCTACCTCAGACTAGCTCTGTGTGGGATTGTGAGTGTGGAGTTGCTGACAAAGTCCAGGCTGAGACCAGCTGGGGAGTAGGATCCATAGGTGAAGGCAGGACTATCAGAAAGAGGAGAGCCTTTGGAGGCATTTAGGAGGACCCAAAGACAGGGTGCCCATGGGACAAGTTTGTGTGTAGTGAGCACTCAGTGAGACCAACCCGTGAGCCAGGGACCCATGGGATGAGTAAGGAAGGCCAGGATCTCGACAGGGCTGTTGGCCAGGCAGAGGGACCATGCTGGTGCTCAGGGGAACTGACAGTGTGTGTGTGCTTGTGAACCCAGGGAGCTGGGGTGTGTGCTGAGCCTGTCACCTTCTGCCTCTACAGCCCAACAGGAGAGGACGTGTCCCTGTGTGCCTGTGCCTGTGAGTGTGTGTGTCCTGAAAGAGGCAGCTGTGCCTCATCTGGGGCTGTCTGTGACCAGCTGCACCTCTGTCCTCTGTATGTTTGTGTGAAGCTCACCACTAGTTGAAGTGATAATACCAGCCACATCCCCTGGGCTGACCAGAGTCTACAAGTCTACACACAGCAAGAGGGAGGAGGAGTGTGGAGAAGGAATTATTGGCCTGAATCTGCTGGTAGTGGTTGCCAAAAATCCTTTAGCATTAAGATAGTAGTTTGTGAAAGATAATCTGGTATGGGGACATCCTAGTTAAATTTAACTACTAACTTTTGCACTAAAATCTCCTATTACAGAAGACAGGATTCCAGAGGTTGTTCAAAATACCTGAATCAATTGAGGTAAGCTGAACCAAAAGGTAAATGAAATATTATGATTATAGCTGTTGCTAACATTACTGATGATAGAGACTGAGATCTTATTTATGCAAATAGCTGCAATGTAGTAATTGGTCAATTAATAAATTAATAGCATAAATTTCATACTAATATTTGAATAGAAATGTTTGTAAACACATAAATTAATCAGATCCTGAGCCTGAGTGTTCTTATCGGCTTTATTTGCAAATATACCTCTCTACAGAATGGCATATTCCTCCAATACCTCATATAGACAAAATCATGATGTAAAGTAGTAAAAATAGTTACAATACAGAGACAAAAAAAATTAGAAACATTTAAAGGTAACTGCAAGGACATATTTTCTTCAAATGTAAGTGGAATATAAATCTGCAAAGAATTTGTCACCGGGTTTTCTGAAAAGACCCAGTGTGGAAAACATGAACATGTTAACTGCTGATATAAAAGACTTTTCCATCATAATCAGGCAAAATAAGCATACTGCATGGCTGATATCTCAATGCATTCAGTTTGGTCTCATCCAATTGCTTATTTAATTCCTTTACATGGCAAGGAGTTTAAAAGCAAATTAACGTTGTGTCATTTCCGTTTCACAAAACTTGAGTCAAGCAAATTGCCCTCCAGGTGTGTCCTGAATAACATATTGGCTGATTCTCTTCCAAAGGATATTAGTGATGTACACTGCTTGAAAAAATGATTTACAATACATTGAAATATTTTCAGAAAGACACTGATTTGAACACCAAAATGAGCAGTCACCACTCACAACACTTATTGCATTTACTCACATGCTAGAGAATTATAAAATGACTATTCATTTTCAGAGTACAGAAAAGAAAAGTATTCTAAACAAAAGCCAAATTTTCATTATTTTCCTCAACTTTTTACAGCTCTTCAGGGTTGAATCTTTGGGATATTCTTTTACAGTTCTGTGCTTAACTACATGAGAGTATAGGATAATTCTGTTAAGTTGTTAATGATTTGTCACTGACAGCAGGAATAAAATACACACAGCAGAGCAACTTGAAGGTAACCTGTTTCTCTTTTACTGGTAGATAAACCACCCTATACTTTTTACCATGCCACATTTGCAATGAGGTAAACACCAGTGCCTAGATCAGAACCTGTGCAGGAGTGATTGCAGCATAATAAATATCATATAATTCCAAGTGGACCATTTATCAAAGAAAAATATATATCTGGATATGATTAATTACCATTTCTGCTTGCCAGTATCCCTCCACTGATGATAAACAGAGTTAAAATGCCTTCCTAAGATTCATTGCTTAACTCTCCCTAAAAAGGTGAAACAATTTTTACCCAATAAAGGGAAAAAAGGAAGAATATTTTAGGTTCAGGTAAAATCAATCGTACAGGAACCACAAACCATAACTCTACATCTTTCAGAGTATGTATAGACAGCTTTTAAAGTTACAAATCAAAACTGAACAATTATTTTACTAGTTATTATATTTATCTTAAGGTTATTTATATAAGTCCATTCATGGATGTGCTCATAGCATAAAATCAATTACTAAGATGAAGTTTATCTGCACTCATGTAAAGAGCTGGGTAGGAATTTAGGAAAGTGCAGGATAAAAGTGCTATGTTGGCAGAGAAATATGTTGTTTGCAAATGTCATTTTAATAGCATGAGTATGTATCAAGAGGGTTCCTCTTGGGAATTGTACAATTCATGATAACCAGTGCAGGTGCAGCAGGACACTGTCCTTCATGTACAAATCAGCCATAGTCCTTCATGTACAAATCAGCTGTAGTCCTTGATTCTGCTTCCCAATGACAATGTAAATTCAACAACGTCTGGCAAATGTTTTTCACCTCAGAAAGTAAAATGTTATTTTGTTCACAAGCAGCATATGTGATTTACCTCTGAAACTAGCTGAAGTAATTTCAGGTGGGTACATTATTAAAATTAAATTTTTCAGTTTATGCACTCTATACTTAGAATTTTCAGATAATGAACACTGCATATCATGTGTTAAATCATTTGAATTTTGAAAGAGCAATGTGTCAATTTTGATCAATATAAAAGTGCCTGTATCAATTTCTTACACAGACAGAAGAGAAATAGCTACATTATTTTACTCTTCTTAGATTGAACCTAACATAACTCGATTAGCCTGCTGTAGTAAAGTAGTCAAATCTATTTGCTAATTTTTTAGATTTGTAGCAATAAATAGTTGACTGGTAGAGAAAGTGATTGGTATTTAGCAAAGTCTCACAAAGAAATAAAAATGCTTGTGGCGATGAGAATCTGTACAACAGATTTGCTTTATACAAAAATATTTGATTCCAGTTAGCCAAACAGACTAAAAAGCTGTCTGTTTTATATTGTGGAATGATAAGTGTATATTTCATATGAACATAAAAGAGAGAAAAGGAATATTAACATTGAAATTGTTAACAATAGCTTAGAAAGGAGATGAAAGTCATGATCTATAATCTCTTTTAAACCTCTGTAAGACAGATAACATTGCATTTCCTCATCAAATTATTGTGTAATAAAAATCTTCTGATCAGTTCAAATGGAATTTTCCATTAATTACAACATAAAAAAGACTTTTGGTTTACAATCTATAGTTGTATATAATCTTTATTAAATTTTTAATACAGTTTTGCCTAGGTAGAATGTTTTCTGAAGTTTTCAATATGCAGTATACATATCCTACAACTTGTAGGTGCAATCAGCTAACATATAACCAATATAACAAAAAATGACATTAACACACCTTATGTGTCAATCCAGAATAAGGTAATAATAAATATAAATGTTGTAGATTCATTTTGTATGTGTTAATAGATGCTAGAAGCATCTGCTACCTCCAGCAGCTCTCATTCTTAAGATTTCTCCTGCCCTGTTGCTATCGCGCTGGAGTGGTAGTGTGGAGGAAGGGATTTAGAAAGGCCTTGGGAATTGGAAACTGAGGAAAAGATACATTTAGGTATGAGGAAAAGATACATTTATGTATGCCCCATTGTTTCGGGAAAGTTTCGCTTCAGCATCTTTATGTAAACCCCCTTCTCCCCACCCCTGAGCAGTTCCCATTGGACCTGACCCATGGGGTGGTTCTGATGAGCCCATGCTGAACACTGTCTCTATTGTTTAGACCTTATCTCTTAATTTTGCTGTATAAAACTGTATCTGGGCAGTAGCCCAGGGTCTTTTGTCCCTGCAACCGTTCAGGCAATACAATCTTTCTGGACTGCATACAACTGACCTCTCTTCGTCTCTTTATCTCGACTCCTTGCGGCGACCGAGGCGCACCGCCGCTCGGACCGTGCTAACCCAGCCGCTGCCTGGTGAGCCCAGTGCAGCGGGACCGTGGCAAACCCCGGTTCCCTGAGGGGACAGCTAGCCGGAGGGGTCCCGGGGGGCCGGGGAGGGACGGGGGACAGCCGCAAGTGACCCCCGAAAGCCGCAAGTGGCGCACCAACGTGAGGCATTGCACCGGTTCGAGCGAACGCGCCGCGGCCGCCGCGGGCAGTTCACCGGTTGGGAGCTTTTCCGGACACTTTGCGATTGGTGTCGCCGCGAGCGACAGAGCAGCGAGCGGTGCGGAAAAACCACCACGCAGGCTGTCAGCTCCGCGGGGAGAAGCTCTCGGACCGCGCTGGTGGTGTGGGCACTCGCCCTTCCACACAAGCCCGGCAGGACTGCCACCGCGGGGACAGGCACCGATTTCTGTCCGGCGCTGTGTCCGTGGATGCGGACGGGACCTTCCTAACACCCGGAAGACTGTCTGCGGAGTCGGGAACCGTTGCTGCAGTGTGTTTTCTGAAGAACGGTGGTGGGTAAGTCTCGGTACTGGCGGCGAGGGTCCGGCTAGGAGACTGGAGTCAGGCTCCCGTGTGCCCAAGGGGGGACACGCCAGCGCACAGCCGTGTCGGGAGCTCCGTCGGGTCTTTAGAACTTTGGGGTTTTTGCTGCAGCAGCTGGGTGAGATTTTGCTGTGCTGCCAGCGATGGGTGTTACGCTGACTACACAGCAGAAAGAAATTTATAAACAAGTTCAAGAACCCCTGCAGAGAGCAGGTGCAAAACTTCCTGAGAGCCTGGTGAAAGAGTTTGTCAAATGGGTAACAGTAAGTTTTTCGGAGGTAACAGAGCAAGAAGTGAAAGAAAGAGAGTTTTGGAAGCGTGTGGGTGCAGTGTTGAGTGAAAGGACAAAGGCAGGAGATCCCTCAGTGAAAGAAGGTTTTATGAGAATCTTTTTGTTCGTTTATGACTTTGTGAAAGAGAGTGCAGACATTCGGGACGCCCGGGGAACAGAAAATGGTCACATCGCGTCCCCTGTAACCCCCCGCGTCCCCGGCTTTGAAAAAACTAACCGCGCAGATGTAGATTCAGTTCCCGACCCTTCTCCATCTCATGATTTCGCTCCCGCAGCTCAAAATCCATGCTTTGCACCCCCCACCCCCCTCGTGCAGCCACCACAAGATGGAGGCGGCCACGCGACATTCCCTTCTCCATCCCAGAATTCCTTGCTCCCCGTGCCAGCCCAGAACACACCCCGAGCCCTCGTGTCCCTCCCTTTGCCCATCCCCAATCCCAATCCCTCCTCCCTTGCGGCGATTCAGCCCACGGTCCAGCCCTCAGCTCCTCCCCTCGCAGCTCCGTCACCACCCCCTGCCCCTGCCCCTGCCCCTGCCCTGCTCCACACGGCCCCTCCAGCTGCGGCCACTCCCACACAAGCCGCCCCCCCTCTCGCTCCTGGTTCCCTCGGCAGCGGCAGCACCGGAGCTGCTAGCTCCGGGACTGTCGGCTCCGGGAAACAGAAACTGGCCAGAGACACCGATCCTCCGTTCATGGCCCCAGTGGTTTATAATGCGAGAGGACAAAACCCTAGATGGGAGCCCCTTTCATACGACAGTATCAGGGAACTCTGCAAAACAAAACGTGAATTTGGAGAAAGGAGTGAATTTTTTAAGAGCATTTTAAAAGCTACTCTAGGTTCCAAAACTTTTGTCCCTGCTGATTTGAAACATCTTTTCAGCTGTTTGCTCCCTCAATCTGAATTTAGATTGTGGGAAAGAACTTGGAAAAGGCTTGCAGGAGACCTCCTTCCAGAGATTTTGCAGAGTCCAACCCATTCCACAGATATAGAGGATGAGGAAATCACCTTAGAACATCTAGTGGGTGAGGGTGATTGGAGCCAAGCTGAGAAGCAAGCAGCAGGCATTCCCAGATCAGTGTTAGACCTGTCCAGGGATGCGGCAGAACATGCATTTTTTAACATGCCTTCTAAAGAACCTATCATTTCTTACACCGCTTTAAAGCAGTCTGTTGCAGAGCCGTTCATGGATTTTGTGGATCGAGTGAGAGCTTCAGTCGAGAAAAGGGTGCAAAATCCAGAGCTCCAAGATCAGCTCACACTAGAAATTGCCACCACAAATGCAAATGAAGCCTGTCAGCGAGTCATCCTGGCCCTTCCAGCATCGCCTCCACCCACACTCAATCGGCTCATTGAGGAGTGCACGAGAAAAGCTACACTAATGACAGAGGACTCAGTGATAAGTCCGCGGGAAAGGGTGGTTGCTTCAGCAGAAGCAACCCCGAGGACTCCGGGGTCTGCAGGGCCTCCCCCTTACCAAGGGGGGAAAGTGGGAGCAGGGGGAATCTTTTTCCTTTATACTGGCAGAGCAAATTGTACCTTTTTCAGAGTTAGTTTACCTTGTTATATGATTTTATCTTTCTTTCAGACTAGCAGAATGTCAATTTCCACATTCCTGCTCATCGTTTGGTTCCAGAAAATGGCCATCTACCCTTCCACGGTGGACGCGTGGATTGTTCCACAGCCCAAGAAAAATGTGTGGGTCACACTCGCCCAAGCCTTGAAACAAGATCACATGTTTTTGTCTACTGCCTCAGCAGAAAATCCGATGTCCACATGTTTAGTAGGGGTTCCAAGTAAGGGGGATGAGTTCCCAATCGGTCTGGTCCGCTCGCAAAAGCAGGTGAACGAAAATAAAATACCTGAGGCGGGGCCAGAGTTCTACAGGCACCGAGGAGCTGTAGAACAAGTTAAAATACCAGTGCAAAACCCCCTCATTTTGTGGCAAAAGTGGATCCTACAATTGCCCTCTGCTGAGGGAGAGCCCCAGGAATTGGAACTCCTGGGCTCCGCAAAATCTGAATATTGCATTCAATTTGATTTTTCCCCAACCAAAGAAGTAAAACTATATGAGCAAGTCAAACAGTACAAGGTGGAATTCAGGGCGGGTCAATGGTGCACAGCTGTCTATAAACTGAAATTTGCATCCACCACTGATTTCCGTCCCCGCAAGCTGGACAAAGGAGTGTTTCTTATCTGTGGGGACAGAGCATACCCAGGAATCCCCTCTCGTCTTATCGGAGGTCCATGCACTTTCGGGCATCTGACCCTTGCTTCCCCCAACATGACCCAAATTCCAATCGGGCGAGCAAAAGGTGAGACAAAAATTACTAAGCGAAGTGCAAGTCAATTTGATGAACATTGTGATGCAGAAATTTACCATTGGGCAAAATCCAAAAGAGTTGCCGTCTCTGTGTTTTTACCATGGGTTGCGGCAGCAAAAGCATTGAGTGAATTAGGCAATCTGGAATGCTGGGTGACGAAGCAGGCAAATTTAACATCAGCAGCCCTGAGTGACCTCCTAGAAGACGAGGAAATAACCAGAAAGGCTACCCTCCAAAATCGGGCAGCTATTGATTTCCTGCTGTTGGCACATGGTCATGGATGTAAAGAGTTTGATGGGTTGTGTTGTTTTGATGTGTCATCTAAAGGCCAGAGTGTCCACTCGTCCATTCAGGAAATGAGAAGCCTCATTGGGAGTGTGAAGCAAGAAAATGAGGATTGGTTTAAGGATCTGTTCAAAGACTGGGACCTTTCTGGGTGGGCAGTGTCTCTTTTAAAAGACATCTTTTACTTTCTAGTTGCACTGTTTTTAGTTCTGTTAGCATTTGGGATTCTTAAGCGAATAATCTCCAAGGTCATCACCTCGAAGCCTAAGGCTTCCGCACCTGTTCTCATCGCTGCTGCCGTCACGGAGGGCGATTGGTGGGAAGACGACAAGCAGAAAGACACCGCAGTTTGAGAGCCGCAGTTTTACCTTCTCCCAAGGCACCGTTCATCTTATTAAGTAAAGAAGAGGGAGATGTTGCTATCGCGCTGGAGTGGTAGTGTGGAGGAAGGGATTTAGAAAGGCCTTGGGAATTGGAAACTGAGGAAAAGATACATTTAGGTATGAGGAAAAGATACATTTATGTATGCCCCATTGTTTCGGGAAAGTTTCGCTTCAGCATCTTTATGTAAACCCCCTTCTCCCCACCCCTGAGCAGTTCCCATTGGACCTGACCCATGGGGTGGTTCTGATGAGCCCATGCTGAACACTGTCTCTATTGTTTAGACCTTATCTCTTAATTTTGCTGTATAAAACTGTATCTGGGCAGTAGCCCAGGGTCTTTTGTCCCTGCAACCGTTCAGGCAATACAATCTTTCTGGACTGCATACAACTGACCTCTCTTCGTCTCTTTATCTCGACTCCTTGCGGCGACCGAGGCGCACCGCCGCTCGGACCGTGCTAACCCAGCCGCTGCCTGGTGAGCCCAGTGCAGCGGGACCGCGGCAAACCCCGGTCCCCTGAGGGGACAGCTAGCCGGAGGGGTCCCGGGGGGCCGGGGAGGGATGGGGGACAGCCGCAAGTGACCCCCGAAAGCCGCACTGCCCCTCTGTCCAGCCCTTAGACCTCGAGGTCTGCATCCAAGGCCAATGGATGCAGCTGATACTTTCCTGCTTGTAAGGTCAGTCAGCTGTGGGGCTGAATGTGTCTCTCACACACACCCAGAGGACACAGTGGGCCACAGACAAAGCCACAGGAGAGTCACAGGCAAGGCTCTGCCCCCACATTCAGGACTCACAGCAGACACAGGTGCACAGGGACATGTCCTTTCCTCTCCTTGGGCTGTAGATGCAGGAGGTGACAAGCGCGGCGCATCCCCCTCACTGCCCCGGTCCACAAGCACGTGGGTATTCATGGATCCCAAGCACCGGCACAGCATCGCTGCCTGCTTGGCACCTCTGCACACACAAAACACCAGCTGAACAGAAACATGCCACTTCATATCACAGCAGAGACATTTTTTCTGCTAAATTCACTGTATTATATATATCATGTACGATTGTAACACATGGACCTACTCTATACTTCTGAATGACAGATATCTGTTGAACAAGTGGGGTAATTGAGAGAAGGATGAAGAGTCCTGTACCTACAAGCTATATAAGGTCCAGGACCAGGTCAGGATGTGTTTGTCAATATGACAGAGAGGGTGGATCATAATCTGAGACTAATTGTTCAGGGACAAGGCCAGGATTTTTCTTATGTCCCCATTAAAATTAAATATAGCCACTTGATACAATAATGGCCCCTCTAGGACATCAGGGTCTTGGTGGGAGACAGGATAGAGTAAATTCATTTGCAAATTAAACAATAGCAATTGAGTAACGAGGTATTTCCTGGGGCTCACTGATCACAAAGAAGGAAATAAATGCAGCTAGTCCTTATCATCAGGAAACTGTTCTGATGATTTTATTCTTTTCTACACACTTGTAAATGATTTATGACAAGGTCAGATAACAAGTACATGCATATCAGGATGATAAGCATCTTAGAAATGCCTGAAGGTTGTTATTACTACTGTGAGGTGAGAGTGAAAAAATAATCTCTAAGATACCTACCTTTGTCATGGCTATTACTATTCCATTAGTATGTATAAAGCCTTTCTGGAAAATTAATGTATGATTTACTAAGCAACCAGTTTCCATCTCTCTACATTCCATTCAACATGTAATTAATATTTAAGCATTTTTCCTTCTCTTTCTTTTTTGTATTGTTTCTCAATGACAAATATTTTTCCAGCTTGAATAAACATTAGTCAGTGTCCTTAAATTAATGTTTGCATATATTTTCTATTTAGTTTATGTACTGAATGTATGACTATATCTGTTTCTACCTTAGGTGCGTGCCAAGTACCACATATTACTTTTCCTGCTTTCAGAGACATGATTTATTCATTGATTGATGAATAATCAAAAATTATCAGTAGTGGCAGATAAGAACTGAAAGATAATTTCATGATTCTGGGATTCTGAAAACAAAATAAATAATTCAAAACAAATTCTTACACTCTTAATAAGTTCTTCATAGAAAGCCATTGAATGTAACAGAAAATATTCATTGCTGTTAATGGGAAAGACAGCAAACTCAAAATGCATTGCAGGCAAAACTTTATAAAGGGAAGGCTCTGTATTCTACCAAAAAAAAAAAAAAAAAAAAAAAAAGGAATTTAAAAAAAGATAAAATTTTTAGAGAAAGAAAAACTAAACCAAAATGGAGTATCTTTTTTAAAACCTAGACATATTGTTATTCTTTGAAAATAATCAGGTATGTAATTTTGTATATACAAATTATATTGGAGCTTGTGGTGGGCTGGTTCCTTTGAAATTCACCTTATTCTGAACTGCATGTAGCTGAAACACCCTTGGGAAAGACACTTAATGGATAGGCTACAGTAGAGAGCATATTTAGGCATCGCTGAACATTACTTTAAAACTGGTGTTTCTTCAGCATGTCTCTGCGAGATTGAGTTCAGATAACCGTATTTAACAAACATTACTATAACTCTTTTCTATCAATTTTGTTTTCAAATCTATCAGTCTTAAACATTGCAATACTCTCGAAGCAGGGTCCATAATTTAAAATTTTTGACTATTCCTATGACTAGATATTCTCTTGTCTCTTTTTTTTTTTAATGAAAAATACTGTAAAACCATCCGTTATTCATAATCTGTACCATTCCAGTCATGATTCTATAGGTCCTTCTCTTAGCATCCCTTAGTCATACCATTTTCATACTTAAGAGTTCCCAGGCTGCTTAATGTTTCTCCATACAGAGACCAATCTCTAAAAATGGGGTGAGAGAGATGAGGATGGATGTCATTAATGTCTTAAATGAGCATTGAAATTATAAGTAACATAAAGGCAGTCACAATGGGAGGAGTGACCTTATTGCAAAGAACCACAGAGAAATCACAACATTTGTGGATTCTGGAATACTGCCCATCTGATTTCCATACTCTGAGACTTTTGCAATCCAGCTAAGTACATTTAAATTGGGATGATCAGAAAAAAAAAAAATATTAAAGTTTGGGTTTATAATACAGTGCAATGAAATTTCCTACTTCTTCCAGAGCCTTGGTTAATAACTCTGATATCATTTTTCCTGTGTTTTATCTGAGTACAGAACAGACTTCTGGAGGATGATCCACAGATCATGCTCATCACTTCACATCTACGTGGACTCCAATATCACCAATATTCCTGACGGGATAACAGCTATTTTAAAGTTTGTTGCTCAATAGGAATACATCTACATTGTGCAAAACAAGATATTAAGATCATCAGGCTGAAGGAAATCCAACACAAGAAGTACCAGTACTGTGATACCATAAAGACCAGTTGCCCAGTATTATATGTAGCACATTTGTATACCCTAGCTTGGTCACCAGAGTGATACTTGAGCAGGAATTGGAGTAGAACTGAGAACCAGCCTTAAAACTTTGAAGTTGAAAGTTTTGCTGTGTTTTGAGATTATTTGAAGCCTCTGAACAGCACCATCCTTGACTTAGATTGTTAGCAGCTAAATATTCTGTAATCTTGGCTGTGGAGGTCACTCCCAATTAGACCTTTTTGCCTATAATTCTACTGAACTCTGTTTTCACAGGACCAGGAACAACCCTTGCTTTGGGGTTAAAAACCATGTATTTTATGTGTTTCTAAAATGCATGAAGCTGAGGAGGAAATTGAGCACCCGCTTTTTAAGCAGGCAAAGAAAAAGCATCACCAAGAAGGAAGGAAAAAGAAACATTTCTAATGTTAGCAAAAGTTTACTGACTGAATTTAAAAAATGTACTTGCAATGAAGGGCTTTTAATTTTTTAGAATTCTGCTTATTTATTTGTTTTGTATTTTTTTTTTCACTAAATAGGAAGCTATATTAGAACAATGATGCCTCCTCTGTTGGCAACTTGCTCTACAAATATTTTCAAAACAAATTTCTCTGGCAGTCAGAATGGATTTAGGAAACATTAAGCTCACCTAAATTTCCTGCAGATTTTTACAATGTAGCTGTAAAAGGAGGGATTTGGTCCTGCTCTTACATTTGGTTTTGTATTTTGAATGGAGAAAAGTGATCCTAGAGGACTAAGGAAATGTCAAAAATGTAAACTAGATGAATATTTTTCAAACCAGGGAAAACTCCCTATGGAATCCCTATGGAATACTGAGGTGCAAGTAATTAAAAATTATTTGATGTATGTAAAATATTTACTTATATTCATGCACATTCACAATTATTTATAATTATAGAAAAAATGTTTTATATTTATATCTAATACAATACATTATAAAAATATTTCTATTTACTTATAAATGTGAACATTATTATACTGTAATATTGCTTTTTTAACGAAAGTCAAAATATTCACAAATTTTTTAGCATTTAAATAATGTGTTTTACTAGTATATTTAAATAAAATATTTTCCGAGATCCTGTTTATTAATCTGAATGTACGTTAAAAAACTGCTAAATTCTTGGCCAAAATATGTTTCAAAAAACACATTTAGAGGGCAATATTAGTTCTGTCACAGTAAGAGCTGCAGGATTTTGATTTTACTGAGTATACTGTAAAAAGCTCTTGGAGTTTCATAGTATGTACTGCCAATGATTTTCACCCTGAGGATTTAATAGCCCTGTGTGGCATTTATGGTCTTTTTACATCAATTTCTTGATACATAGGCTTTATTCTGTGCATTCCACTCAGTGGTGGAGTTTATTGCAGCCATCATTTTACATGTCCTTGAAACGTTTCTGTTCCTTCTTAAGTATCATAAGAAAATGTATATTTCATGTACATATCTAACTCCTGCCATGGATTTGCTTGACACAGCCAGATGTAAAAGATGTTATGTAATAGCATGTTTGAGTTGTGCAATTAAATTAATTTGCGTCAATGATGATAACAGAAATAAATATAATATATGGAGTCATTCTTTTTTACTCTTGAGGATAAATTACTTATTAAACTATTAACTATTGAGACAATACATTGATGTGAAAAGCTGATTACTAATGTATCTCAACAGTAATGTTGATACATTGGTCCATAGTCACAACTGCTACAAAGCCACCTACTTTCCTCAAGCAAATTCAAATATAAAACTTCCCCCAGCTGTTTTGGTGATTATAGCACACAATTAATATTCGGTGTCTTCTTTAAAATTAAATAGCTCATTATGTTCCAGAGTGTATTTTTTTTTTATTTTTCCAAAATAATAAAAGTAATTATGGTGGTTATCATTCTTGAAAAATAATTGCCTATCAAATTTAATTTGAAAACCAAATAATTTTAAGTCACACATTTCTTACATAGCTTTAAATTTCTAACATATAATTTTTAATCTTGCGTGTTCTTTTAATAAAAAATAGCAATATTTTCCTAGTGTACACTTTTGCTTGTGAATGCAAGGTGTTGAATTTCAAAATAAGGAAATTTGATCTAGAGAAATAAGGGCATTCAAAATATATCGCTTAACAACTTCATGTGAAGAGAGAAATCCAGAAACAGAATGTCTTTCTATAGAGATCTCTTTCTATAGTTCTTTCTATTGAGCAGTCATTCTGTAACCATGCTGGAAGCATTTTTCCTAAGTTTGGAAGAGTGAAGCACAACAGTATAATTCACTGAATATTGTCTCTCAGAATGCTGTCAGTTTGAGACAGCTCATAGGAGATATCCAAAATTTGTACAACAGAGACCTTTCCTAACACTTTTCCAGAAATAATGGGTTTATATCTGTGAACTACCTAAGCACAAGGAATGAGAACACTATGAATCTGCCAATATGGCTGTGTTGCAGAATGTTACTACACAAAGATATTTTCAATTCCTTTTATTCTTTTAAGATTACCACGTATTAATGTAATTTTGATGTCATTGAGTGTTGTTTATGCTCTTCTACATCTTCATTCTAGTAAGAGAAAAACATCAAAACAGATTTTCAATTATTAACAATGGTAGAATTTGACTTCCCCATTTTTTTGTTGAGTATGAGTCTTCATTATTAATCTGGAGAGCTGCTGGAGAAAAAGGAGCAATGCATAGAAATACATGGCTGCTATGACGTGTATCTCAAAATGTGGCAGAATTTTTTCTCTGGGGATGTGCACCTTCTGCTTAGCCAAAAATCTTTTACAGACATACTGTCTGTATTTCCACAACTATTGCTCAATGTAGCATATATGCTAAAAGTGTTAAAACTGAGAAAAATCTGAGCCCTCTCCTTGCAGGTACTTCTGCAGTCTCTTCTCCAAGTACAACTTCTCACAGATTCATTACAACCATGCATTATGAGATTTATGAAATACTATTACAAATTAATTGCTTAAACCTCTTCTTAGTGATTTTCAATTTGTTGATGGATTGTGTTGTGAAGCATGTAATTCCTGGAGCAAATAATTTCAAAAATGTTTTCATTCTCTCTCCCTAGGTACCCACACTATCTGTGTGTGGGCAGCTGAGTCCAACCAACAGCTAAGCACTCACCTGGTGACTTGCTCAGGCTGCTGCCCCCAGAGAGATGGGAGAGGAATGGGAGAGCAAAAGCTAAAAAACACATGGGTCAAGACTAAGACAGTTTAACAGGTGAAGAAACGTTTCTCATGCAAGCAAGACAAAAAAAAAGGAATTAATTTGCTACTTCCCATCCACAGGCAGAAGTTTAGCCACTTGCTGCAACACTTGGCTTCAGTAGGTACAGGAGTTCTTGGGAAGACAAACACTGTAACCACAAACATGCCCCTCCCTCCACCTTTACCTGAGATTTTAATTCTCAGCCCACCTTCATACGCTGGGGGTTATCCCTCCGGCCAGCTGGGGGCTGCTGCCCTATCTGTGTCACCTAGGAATTTCTTGTGTACTCCCAGCCTGCTGTCTTAGTGGTGAGATCAGAGTGAGAAAAACATAAAATCTTGACGTAAATTTAAAACACAGCACCGTAATAATACCTCAGACAGAGCAAGCTAACCATGTTAATGACTTACTCTTCTTAGAGTCCCATTATACTGTTGAGCTAGGTTTCTGCCTGGGAAAATCTCACTTGAAAAAAAATATAGCAAACACAAATGTAAATATTTTAAGCCTTTTTGTTTATTTTTTCTAATGTATTTTATCCATCATAAAGATATTTGCACAGAAAGAAAATCTGGGCCAGCAGATCTGTGCCTGTCTTAACAAACTCTGTTTCTGTAGAAAGACTCCCTAGCAGGTTACTTGTAAATGTATATAGTCATACACACACATATACACATAAATATGAATAAATGTACAATTTATACATATATATATATATGTAGATATATATAGATTATGTATATGTAGATTTTTATATACAAAATGTTGTTTGCTTTTAGTTAGGGTTTTGGGGGATTTCCATCATTTAAATTATGACAGAAGGAGAACAGAAAGCAACTAATGAACAAAATGGTACACAACATTTTCCATTATTTTCAATATTTTATAATTTGTAGAGGGAAGAATTTATAAGAATTGAACAATTTTGAAGCACACAGACTATCCCAGTTTAATTGCTTCTCAATATAATTTTTTTTCTCCGTGTTTTTAGAGTTAACTCCACTGTGGATAAATAAAACTTTTTAATTTTATTCATTATTATAACTATGCTTTGCAAAATCACCTGACCTAAATTATCCATTGCATTACTGCTGCCTCTTGCAATAGTGTGTAGGATCTCTACTTGGGTTAGAATTTGGCATCCACACCTTTGGAAGGAGATGTACTGAGTTTGTCAGGTAAACTATGCAGAATATGATGCAATATACATTAATATTGAAATTTCATATACATGGTTCTGCATTCAAGGAAACCCAAATTAATATAACAGAAATGTATATTCTTCAAGTAGGTTTTAGTGATAAACTGCAGCAATTTAAAGCTACTGCATAATCGTCTTAAAAATGTTCCAGTTTTTGGTTGTGCAATTGGCTTTTCATTTCTCAGCAGAGGGGCTATAAAGCAGTTGTGATCTAGAATATGTATGTACACAGACTGCACACAGCCAGCAGATTTGCACAGTGATCTGCACTGTAGAATATACAGCTGATCCATAATAAAGCTGAATCTTTATGCTGTTAGTCATAGGAAAACAGACATGCTGATTACTGTAAAATTTGTAAGCTGTAAAGGTTCTGGTTTTGATACAGAATATATGATGTCTTACATTAACAAATAGGGCTGCGTTGTGTTTGATTCAAGCCCTTTGACAGTAAAAGGAGATTGAATTTTTAGGCCTATTTCAACCATAAAAGGGAGACTTGATCTCTGTAAACTGGCTGTCTTCAGTCTTACAATTCTTACACATTTCTTACAGATTCCAAATTTGTTTTCTTTTCTTTCTGTGTAGGTTTTTTTTTTTTTTTTCCTTGTAATATTTTAAAATAAGTTGTTGACTTGATGAAAGAAATCTGCTATATTTTTCAGAGTCTGGACAATCCAAAATCACAGACTGTTTGTGTGTTACAAGCAAATAAACACAATGTTATTTGTCTAGTTTGATATGTAAGAAAGATAAGCAAGATTGACAAACCATTTTACATTAATCTTGCATCCACATACATACACATATACATATTACTTTGTAGATTAGGAGCATTTTGAGGATCATTTTCTCTTTACAGTAAAAGTGCTCATGCATTCTGTCACATTAGCTTAACATAAAAGTACAAGAAGATATTTGTGAGAATATGGGCATGAGGCTGTTCTTTCTATGTTCTCTCTGTCTTCCTCAAAGGCTTGTCTTTGTGGACATGTCTTATAGGAAGTAAAGATTTAGAGTCAACAATCTCTTATTTGCAGTTTTAAAGCCCATACTACTAAATTCACAAAAATATATAAATTGATAGACCTAGATGGGGTGCAAGCAGCCATGTAGTTGTGCTTTTAGCAAGTTGAAAATAGCTTATTTTAATAAATTTGGCTGTTAAATAAATTATAAATCTAAAAATAATGAAGAAGCAAGTAAAAAGTTGCAGTAGTCAACAAGTGACAATTTTGTTTTGAGCTCTGACTTTATAACTAACTTCTTAAAAAGTATACATGCTTAAATTTCTTAACTGTCTTTATATAGAAAAAAATTGATTATTGAAAATAACACTGTCATGGTTTGACGCTGGCACAATGCCAGCGCCCCATGAAAATACAACCTACCAATCAAATGCTGTGAAATGCAATCAAGAACAGAGCAAAGCAGGCCAAACTTAATAACAAAGGAAAAACTTTATTACACTACTACTACTACTATAAAAGGAAAAGAAAGGAAAGAAAGAAAAAAAAAACACACAAAATTCGAAATTAAAACCTTCCAAAACATTCCTCCTCCCACCACCCAACTCCACCAAACCACAGCGAGACCCATTTGGATACTTAATCAAGTTTTCACCCTTCAATATAATCAATACTGAGTCCATCGGGGAAGAGAGGAGTCCCCCTTGCACCACAGACTCCCAGGAAACACAGCTGCCACCTCTTGTGTTTCCATGTCACACGTGGCACTGCCCAGACACACCGGCCAGTGTGACGCTCTCCTCTCCATGTCACAGTACTCTCACCATCGTGCATGGACAGAGACTGCTTATAGGGCCCCTTTAAGGATGCTTTGCCAAGGACCACCAGGAACAACAGTCCAGTATCGCATTTCGGGACTAGAGTCCCCCCCATTTTCCCCTGGGGCCGAGGATCCAAGGACAGAGATCTCCTTCTCTTCTTCTCTGAAGACAGAGGGCATCCTCACACCCTCCTCAGCTCTCTCTGTCCATTCCAGAACTGGTAGTTGCTGAAGAAGGTCTCTTGGCTCACCAGTGCATCCCCCTAAAATGCAGTCCCTCTTGAAAGAAGGAGTGGTTCAGTCTATGGTAAACAAGCAGAGTCCAGCCAAAAGCCGCTCCATCATCTCCCCCCAACCTTCTTGTCTGAACATCTGAGGTCCCAGGCTGTCTCTCTTTCTTTCAAATTGAGGAGGAGTAATATTTCATTACTCTTTCATTACCCTTTCATTTCACAGGAAAGGGTTAAAACTCCCGGACTCCCTGGACAGCTGAATTCTCAGCCCAGGACTCTGTCTCCAGTCTCCCACGCTGGGCATCTTCCCCTCCCCTTCTCCTTCTCTCTGCCGGCAAACTCCCAGGTGCCTGCAGGCTCTCTATCTCTTTTCCCTCTAGCTTGGGGGGGGAACAAAAACATCCCAGATGTTCTCCACCCTTCCGTCCGCAGGAGCTGGCCCAGCTTGGTTCCGATCCTTCACCCCCTGGCCTACCTCTGCTGGCTGCATGGCTCCCCTCCCCCACCCAGCCCGGGCTGGGCAGGGGAGGTCCGTACCTTGCGATGACCAGAACCAAAGAAGAACAAGTCCTCCTGGGAATTCCGCTTTTAACCCCTCTGTGTTCTCAGAAGCGTGTCCACCTTCAATTGGTCACCTTAAGTGTCAGTATCCAAACCTGACCCCTGACTGGATTGACCTCTTCCTTCCAAAAAAATTCTCTTCCCATGTCAAACCATGACAAACACTTATTCAGTTTTGCATTTGTCCATAATTAATATAATTAGACTCAGACAATGAAAAAGTTGTCTTGCAATTGATTTCCTGTTCATTCCGCTTACATCTGTAATTTTTTTTAAAACTTTAACACAGACATATGTGAGATAATAGCTGTGTGCTCATTCTAAGGCAATCTGTCTCAAAGTACAAATCTGAGCTGACTCATTGAAATCATCATATAAATTTACAAAATTATTCTCATGGAAGATAAAATTAGGATATGTAACAGCAAACTAGGCTGCTCACATATTAACTATGCTTATGCTTTAAAGATGTGTGAAGAAGCAGATCCAAAAAAGAGTTTATATTACCATTTGGCGTTCTTTGATGGCAAATCTTTTGAACGTCTCTAATCAGATTTTGCCACCATATGGAAAGCATCAGTTTTATCCTGTGGTAATCTGACCTTTTTTCCACCAAATCTCTGGTGAATATGAATAGAAAATGAACAAGTGTCATCTGGTTTTAGATCCAAAAGAGAACAGAGTCAGACTCATGCTAAAATTTTACTTTTTTCTAATATGCACTGCATGGAAATTGTTACAGAAAAAAAAAACAATGGAGGAAAGTTTACTTAAATTCCAATCTAAGAAATATAACAACTCTTATTTCCCAGAATAGAACACAAAGTGTCTTGGCTGTCAGAAGATTTCATATGAGGAAAAAGTACTAATCTTCACTGATTTCTTTCCAGGAACAAAATTTGGGCTTACATATAGGTGTGAGAGTCTCACCCAAATGCTTGACAGTTTTCCTGCTTTTTTTCCATGAGGATATTGACAATTCACCGTGTACTGCCATGGTCTGATCAGAAGATACCATAATGCACAGGGTAATAAGAGAATGAGTATCAGCTCTTTGCTGCTCTCATATCTCTCAGCTGAAAGTTTAGGCTCACCCAGATACTAATGAACAGTGAATAAATGTACTGCAGTAAAAGATAGCACTAACAATTTCACATATCTTGGTCACAACCGTATTCTATTAAAAGTAAAGTAAAGCTTTGTAAAGCTGGTAGGGAATATGCTATTTTAGAATTTGTTCTAACCCATACAGAAATAATGACTCAGATACTACAGGTATAACATGAGTTGAATAAAAAGTACTTAAAGGTGAATACTGATTAATTCTCTAAGGAATTGCTGGTAGAAGAAAAGGAGCAAAGGTAGTACAATACAGAAAATCCAATATGGGGAACTCAGGAAACTAAGAGACATGATGCTTCAGAGAGAGAAATTGTAATGTACGAAGAAATATGACGGATCTGGCAGTAATGGAAAAACTGAGATTATATTCATAATGGTAGAATGAATATACAATCCCACAGGTGAGATAAGAAGCCAATTATTAAGAAATCAACAGACGACCAGAAATTCTTCAATGATGTGAAAATAAATAATAGATAAATAAATCAAAAATAGAAACAAAGGTAGATTTTTATGAATAGGGAAAAAAATGGGATAAAATCAAAGAAACTGAGGTGCAAAAAAGACTTTTCATTAGCAAAGAACAGAAGAGCCCCAGGAGAAGGAAATTTAAAAAAAAAAAGAAAAAAAGAAGGATACATAGCAAATTTTGGATTAGGTAAAGATCAAGACAAATACTCCCTTCTTTGCTTTAAAAAAACCCAAATAAATAAACAACCCCCATCTTTTTTTTAACTATACATATAAAGAAATAAAATTTATGAATTTTTATACAGAAAAAAATGAAAGAACACACTATCTTTTACAGAGTGGTAAAATTTGATTTGTGCCTCTTGACTAAATCTTAAATTAATCTTTTTACATAAGCAATTAATTTTTAAAAATGTCTAGGCTCCTGGAAAATAATATCTTGGAGTTCTGATATCCAGAGTTCTAATAGGAATAAGCTTAACATTGAACCTTAAAAAATATGTTGAATGAAAATAAGAAAAAGGGGGAAAAAATGACGCAGAGCATTACAGTTATGTTAGTCTAACTCCAATTTCTGGTAGGATTCCATAAAAAAAAATATTAAGTACTCAATTTATAAGTACCTCAAAGATAATAAGGTGATAAAAAAGGACAGCATGAGTTTGTCAAAAACTGATCATGTCAAACTAATCTAATTTCTTTCCTTGACAGTCTAACAGGCCAAGTGAATAAAGAAGCAGGAGGTTAGGTACAGCTTGACATTATGATAGTTTTTTGACACTGCAATGCATGACATTCTTATAAGCAAGCTAGAAAATGCAGTTAAGTTATAATCACCCACTTAAAATTTACTCTGGAGAAATAGTTATTAAAGAACTACCTATCCTATGAAGGTGCTTCAAGTGTCATTCCTCGTGGATCTACTTACCCCTGCCTTGTTTTCAGTAATACTTGGAATGGATTAAATATATAAAGAGATTCACAGAATCACAGAATCACTTAAGTTGAAAAAGACTTCTGAGATCACTGAGTCCAATCAATGACCCAACGCCACCCTGTCAACTAGACCATGGCACTGAGAGCCACATCAATTTTTTTCTTTACACACCTGCATTACCTCCCTGGGCAGCCTGCTCCAGTATCTAATCATGCCTTCTGTGAAAAAATTCTTCCTAATATCCAACATAAACCTCTCCTGATTCTTGCCCTCTTGCCCTGTCCCTTGTTGCCTGGACGAAGAGACTGACTCCCACCTGGCTACAGCATCCTTTCAGGCATTTGTGGGGAGTCATAAGGTCATTCCTGACCCTCGTTTTCTCCCCAGCTTTCCCACCCACTCCTCATAGGATTTGTGCTCCAGATTCTTCACCAGCTCCATTGCCCTTCTCTGGACGTGTTCCAGCACTTCAGTGTCCTTCCTGAATTGAGTATGTCGAGTATGTCATAGTAGAAGAGATGGCAGGCATTTTCAAGGACAGATCAAGACTATTATATGATTTGAAAAATTCATACAAAATTCAACAAATTTAAATTGAGAGAACCTCAATTTTAATTTTACTTTTCAATATGCACAAAACTCATTATTTCAGTGTCTACTATAAGTGAGTTGACATTCAGAGAATTTCAATCACAGAATACAGAGAAATTCAGTGGTTACATCAAAACTAAATACTAATGAGGACTAACTGACTGGAACTTTTTTTTATTTTTAAAGGCAAACATGGATCTTGGCCTTATGATAGATTTGAAACCAGTTATGAGTCAGTCACGTGAAATAGAAAAAACCTTATTTCTGGCATACATTAAGACAGTATTTAATGTTGAGACATGGTGGTAACAATTCTTGCTCTTTGCAGCACAGGGGAAACACTGGCTTAAATCTTTCCTCTTAAGAACCACATACAGTAGTCCACAAAATAGAAAATAGCATTCAGAGAGGAGAGCTTTGATCTGTTAATTCGTTGTCTTGGGATTTTTTATAATATGTATAATAAATTGATAGATTTAAGAGTATCAGTTCTAGTAGGATATTTGTAAAAATATTGGTGCATTTCTGTAATCTAGAAAACTTTTCTCCCATTTAGGGTAACTTATTTGAGATTCCACAAATTCACAGTAGTCAGTGAGACAGTGTGGTTTGTGCATATTGAAAAGTAAAGCTGCAAACAGGATACATGCTGATTCGCAAAGACCTTTGTGGTAGATAGGGACAGGCGGAGCGGAAGATCACGGAATGTCACGGAAAGATAGACCCCTTCCCCCCTCTCTCTTCCCCACTTATCTAGTAACCCCAGGAGTCCCAGAAGAATGTAGCCACACCTGTTCTGGTAAAGTTCCACTACCCACTATCCTCTGAGACCCCCAGCCCCCCTCTGACGAAGCAAAGTCGCCCAAGACTATTTAAACCCATGAGATAAGATAATAAACGCTTTCGACCGTCCACCAAATTGGTGTCAGCGTGTGTCGTTAGTCCGAGTAGCCCGGGTGAGGCCGGGCTGCCGTGCTGTCTTCTTGTAACCAGGTCGCCGTTGCCTCTCATAAAGGCAACAACCTTCCAGCTTATGAAGACAGAGAAAAGTAAATCTAACATCTGCCATTTCTTGGTGGTATTATTCATATTCTCACTTACAACTTAAGTTGCAGATTTCAGTTGCAGACAAGATAGGAGAGTGAGAGCATTATTGTAGAGCGTTAAGGAGCTGTACTACACAGACATACTTATTTCACTCCAGCTATTTAAAGGACTGGCTGAGCCTTTGCATGACATACTTTAAAAGCTAAAATAACTATAATCAGTCCATGCATTCAGTGTACTTTGTAATATCTCATTTGCCATGTTGCACTTATATTCCAATAAAGACGTTTATAAATTTACAAGCATTTCTACTGCATTTTAAACATTAGTCCATCCTGGGAATTGAAGAACCACTCAACTTCTAGAGCTCAGCTGACAAGGCAAATCCAAGGCATGCAGTTACTTGAATGGCTTATTAAACTTAAATCATTACCAATTAGTAAGAATTGTGCTGTTCCCCTCCCTCATTGGTAAATACTCATTTATTTTCTTGTCTCATTTACTTTCTTGTATATCATTATTAATAAGCTTTCTCTCTTGCATAAAGCAACATGTCTGCAAAAGCAGATGAAAGGAAACAATGAAGATCTTGCAGATTACACATGCTGACATTTAAGGTATTGTAAAATTTTATTCTCTGGGGCTATGGCCTTGCACTGTGTTGTTCAAAGCACTTTCTGCTATGAAAAAGTAAAAAAACTATGCTTTTTTCAGTAAGTACTGGAAGGAAGATGGAGGACGGAGAAAAATCCTACAGAGACCAAAATCATGCCTACTTTCTGGAAAACTTAAAGTTTTGTCCTCACATACAGCTAGAAAAAGTAAAGGGCACGCATGCTGAGAATTGAAAGAGCAAATGGTATCTGACAGGGAGAAAAACCAGGGAAAAAATTGCAGCTTGTTGTTTAAATTGGTAGTCTGTGTTCCACATTGCACAAAAAAAGAGTCACTCTATTCCTTCTTTGAAGACATCTGCTGCTGCATGTTGAGAATAATCATTGCAGTGGTGCTGAAAGCTATCCTGTACGGAAGACATGCATTAATTCTGATATTCCTTCTTAACATGTCCCGAATCTGGAGCAAAAACACAGTCTCCGATGTAATTTTTTTGCCTTGAGGACTGGCTCCCAAAAACTGCTTCAGACATGGGATGCCTTCGAGGTTTGACAGACGTGTATGAATAAGTGTCCAAGGCATCAAGGTTGTTGGAAATGTTACTGGATGCCTGTAGGCATATACCTATGCCTAAGTAACAGAATCAGGCCAAATTTTTTGTTGGATTCACCTTCCTTGTACCAACAAAGGAAAAGGTTTCCTGGATGATGCAATGCAATCACACATGTTGTGCTGTAACCACAATGATCCTGTGTAGGGCCAGGAGATGGAATCAATCTTTGTGGGTCCCTTCCAGCTGAGGGTGTTATACGATTAATTTTGATTCATATCATTGTCTGAACTTTTGTGACAAATTTGGCTCCTGTATAAGAGCTAATTAGAAAAAATTTTGCCAAGAAGGCTATCTTTTGAAAACATGGATTACTGAGTATAGAATAAAATATTACAGGATTTTTCAAGTTTGCCTATTATCTTCATTAAGAAAATACTCTGTTTGGACAGGAAGGTATTCCATTAAAATTCCATTCATGTATAATTATATTAAAAACAGATCCCCTTCAGTTTAAAAACTTTTTTCTTCTGTGCTTCTGATTTTCAATATAAATTGCTTCATTTTCTGGCACCACTTACATCACAATATTAATTCTTCCTGAGTGTTATAAATAGTGTGAACCACAGGGAAATGATGATAAATGTTAGCTTACTGTTTAGCTTAACTAATGCGGAATAAACTTCCGTCAGCATCTCACTATGGGTAATAGCTAATGAGATTTCTATCTTATGCTGCAGCTTAATTGCATAGAGTTGTTCTCTTTGAAAGCTTGCTATCTAATGCAAGGGGAAAAAAAAGAAAATAAAAAAGATTAAATGTCTAAGCAGCCTGCAAGTCATCTGCAAAGATTATAATTACAACATATAAAAATTTAAAAAGCAAAAAGAACCCAAGAAGAATTAAAAAAACTAATATTCCACTATATTTTCTGTAGAAATCACTGTTTTGATTTAAAGGTATCTTATCCATTCAAATGGGGCAATAATTTGAGTGTACAATAGTATTGCGAGCCACCAGGTCTGGTGAATTGCTCAACTTTGATTTGAATTTAGAAGTCTGTTATCAACTTTATGTATTAAATTTAACATTATTGCCACTTAATTTCATTTGCTTGAGTTCCAATTCTCCCTCATATAGTATGTACAAGGTACATTTAAAGATCAGGAGAATTGAGTTCACTGTTCATATGAGACATGTGGATAATTTAAAAAAATAAAAATATGGATGTTAGGAGTGTTAGGAGGTTTTTAGCTCTCTTCAGCTAATCTTAAACAGAAATCTTTACTTTGTGTATGCTGAAACAGAGTCGAACACTTCTTATGTATGTGAAAAAATCTGAGACTATTTTTTCTGCTGAACAGGAAACACTCTAGTAATCTAACTGAAGTAATCTGCAATATTAAGAGCTTGTTTATGACTATCAGAATTCATTCAGAATTCATTCGTACGTGGGAGGTAAGTGTTCACCATTCTGCACTAAGGGATCAAAGATGCCAGGAAAATAAGCCTTCTTTCCTATTACAGATGTGGGAATGAAAACTTTTTGTTCCAGAGTATTTTTCTATAAGGAAAAATGGAAGAAAATTGATGTTGTCTCAGTTCCTTAAAAGTATATAGCTTTTTACAGCAGAACCTCTCAGAACAATCTTGAAGAACAACTTGTCTGTATCACTTCACTCTTGCAATTCCCTTTTCTCCCTCTGTGCTTCTTGAAGAACCCCTAGTGTGTGATTTAGTTGGGAGGAGGGAGTAAGGGGAAGTAGCTAACATCACACAAAGTAAATTTTAAAAACTCCTTCAGCAGCAGCCTCAGCCTGATAAATCCGAGAAAATGTCTGATATTTCTAATGGCACATCAGCAAGGACACATCATTGCAATTTGTGTGGAAGCGTGCACAGGAAGGGCTGGCTGAAACCCAGCCAGCATGACCAGGGACTAAGGGCATCAAACTGGCAGAAGAACGCATCCTGTGGAAACTCTGCACATGCCATGACTGATGCAGCTGCCCGGCAGAGCTGTGATGGGAACATGATGCCACCCAGGTGCTGGGCTCAGGGTGTGCTCTGCTCCTGTGCCGGCACCAGCTGGCAACAGGCAGCACTCCCGCGGGAGCTGCATCCAGGAAGAGCTGCTCCACAGAGTGACAAAGCAGAGGTGAGTAGGCTGAGGGTTACCAGAGAGAAACACTATGGGAATTGCTCCCTCACTTCCCTCAGTCAGGAAGACAGGACATGGTCTATGGAAGATTCCCTATCCTCTCTCCGCCTGGGAGAATGTGTTGACTTAAGGGATAGGGGACGATGATGATGAATTCCTGCAAAGCACAGCAGGCACATTCCTGTGAGCACCCCACTTTCCTAGGTGCTGTGGGAGGGGGTGTGGGTGGTGACCTCCCTGCATTACCATGGGAGGCCACTGATGTGTAGTTTCCCGCCTCCCCAGTTGCCAGTCATTTGTTATCCCTTCCCCCCGTCCGTGTCAATCATTTTGTACCCCTTCCCTTTGTTCCAGAAAGTTCTCAGTTCTTTGTACCCCCATTGGTTCCTCCCCCGAAACCACTCCTTCCCTCTATCCCAGTTGGCCGTTGCCATGTCACTCTCCGTTGACTCCACCCTCAAGCCCTTACCTGATTGGATGTCCTGTACCCTGACCCTCCTTCCCTGTGACTGTTATAAACCCTGCCCCACCCCTGGTTTGGGGCTCTCAGAGCTGGCTCGCCCTGTGAGTGGCTGTGTCCCTTCACCACCTTTACCTTCCCTCACCGAAGCCCTCAGAATAAAAGCCCTTTGAGAGACACCCGCCTGGTGGAAGTCCTTCCTCTCTATGACCATCGTGACGTTCCTGAGGTCCCAGACCTGCAGCTACCCGCAGTGATCTGGGGAACCCACAGGGCGTAACAAGGTGCCCTGAAATAGCATGGACAAGGCTCTGCAAATGGAACTGAACAGTGACTGGGATGAAGATTCATCTAGGTTGGAAGTTTCGCTGAATTTATGTTTGCCTATGCTCTTCATCATAACTGCTTCCATTTAGGAAAAAAAAAAAAAAAAAAAAAAAAAAAAAAAAAAAAGCCATTGTCATAAGACGCTCTTCTGAAGGGAAAAGGAGATTCAACCTACTGACCAAATCTCCTTCTTTGGGAATTCTGCTGTCTCCCTGGGGTTCAGGTTGAACAGGTTGAAGAGATGATGAGGATGATAAGGAAACTTCCCATCCTGGTATGCCACTCTGACTGTTATCTGTTATTATTTTTTCCTGTAGGCAGAAATTAAGTTGCAAAAAGAAGTCTGAGGGCAATCAACCTCAGGACCTTGGGACTACAGGCTATGAGATCAGGAGCATAAGCACTTATCTCCTGAAATATTTCAATCACTGGAAATGATGGGGAAAGAAACAAGCTCCTCACTTGGTGTCACTGGTAGACTTTAGGAGTTTTTGATCATAAGTTTTCCACAAGAGGAGGTTTAAATTCAATATTTAAAAAATTTTATTTGTTTAAAGGGCTATCAAGTGGTGAAGCCATGGAGTTTTTAAAAAAATGTGTCACTTGGGGACACAGTTTAATGGCAGACTTTTTAATGTTAGGTTAGTGGTTGGATTTAATAATCTTAAATATTTTTTTCCTACCTATACGATTCTGTGGTTCCATGATTTTGTGTGTGTGGCTATGCATGCGCATACCAAGTCAGTTGAAATTTCTGAATCTATTCTGAAAATATAGTTAAAATTGTCTTTTCAGAAATAAATAAATAGCTAAAATAATTTTTCATTACATTTGGTTTTAAAAAAAATAGGGTTTAATATGCACATTATTTATCTCAGTCACACTAGGTTCTTTGGTATCCAAACAATAGTTTCATTGAAATGTTTGATAATCATAACCTCATTTTTTGAAATTATCCATCTCAATTCCTGTCTGAAGTGCCTATCCTGCTCACAGAAAACTTCTTCTCTACCTTATCTCTGTCACACAGGGATAGGGTGTCTCTGTCTCTTGAAGGGCACCATTAACATACAACAAAATTAGGCTCTGTAGGATGTGGATATGAATTTTGTTTACAGGATTCTGGACATGGAGAGATTTTTCACATTGATCTCTTGAAATAATAAAGCTTTGGTGTTTCAGTGAGCTCTTGCTGTCCAGTTGAAATCTGCTGCAGTATCCATGGCTGATATATCAACCACAGTATTTTTTTCAAGATCTTACAATGGATGTGCTCAGAAGTCTTATGGCCTTAAAACCTTCAGAGAACATTTAGAGAAGATGTAAAACACATTTAATCTCTTGATAATGACGCTTAGAAACAACAGGTCCCATCTGAAAGAGGGGTGCATTAAAAAAATGCGTAAAAGTTTTTTAAAAATCTTCTTATTCTGTAATGAAAGAATGAAAAAGGTTGATAAGATGCACTGCTCTGAAAAAAACACCTTTTTTACGTGAGCTAATAAGAGTTCCTGTGCTTTCTTTAAGACACTAAGGCACTAATATTTAAGACAAACTGTTCTTGCCAGGGAACCTAGGGATTTCACAGGCTGATTTCCACTAGAATGCTAAAAGTCCTCCTAATTTTTCCATAAATATTATGTAGCCAACATAGGAAGTGAAATACACAATTCTAAGTGAATAAACACATCACTAAAGCTACTGAGCATGACTTACATCTTCAGCAACAGACCAGTAGAATATCCATTATAATTTTACAACAATATCTCAAATAAATTCCTGCAAATTTTTCCCAGTAATATTTTTAAATATACCCCCATTTTTTTTCAAAATACACCTTTTGCAATTAAGTAATATAACAGGATATGGAAGGAAAATTATTTTGTAATATAAGAAGAAAAATTGCATATATATAATCAATGTTTTAATTTTGTTTCTAAAATAGAACAAATTATTTCAAAACATAATTTGAACTAATAACTAATTGAAAAAATAATTCAGGAAAAAGCTTTCTAATTACAGCTTCTATTCCAGATACCATTAGTAGTATTATATGAATTGTAAATTGCAGAGTAGAAGATTTCATTTTATAATTTTCATGTGATAAAGATTCCTTCTTTTTAGTCTCATTGATGATTCATTATTTAATGGGTGTACTAATTTATTGACTTATTCCCCATTAAATTTTAGAAGAGGATTAAATTTTAGAAGAGACCTACCTTTTTAAATATAGTGTTTTTCCTTTTTCACCATATTTTACAATTTTTTCAATGCTTTTTTTTAGATATTATTTGGTGTTATAAATAAAAGTTTAAATAGATGGATTTAGGCAAAATAAAAAATAAGCAATTACTTTGACTGTATTCTTCTCTCACTTGTGATGTAAGGAGGAAGAAATCTCACATGCCTAAATTCACAGTTAAATGCTGAGCTTATGTTAGTAGAAATTGAATTGACCAATTTGGCCCCATGACTTTAGTTACAAGAGGCTATTTTTTTTACTACCTTCTATCTTTGAACTTTATAATTAAAGAAAATTGCCCCAAAATTATGAAAGAAAGAAAGGATAAATATGAACAGCATGAAGAAAGTGTTGGGTTTTTGTTCGTTTGGTTTTTTATAGAGAAAATAACAACAAAACAGATATTTTAAGTCCTCACTTTTTACACTTCATCCACAAACTTAATTTTCTATTTGAATTACTTGAATTTCCAGAAAATCTTCCGTGCTAGGCAAAAATGTTGTCATATTAGTATTAAGTTGATACATAGACTCTCAGTAATATACTATCTCTCTCACATACAGAGGAGCTAATCTTAAACCATAGATTGGTTTGATTTCTCCTTTTAGAGATACTTTTATTTGTGGGTAATTTTCATGCTATAATGGCTTTTTGCATAGCTGGAAGCCATCAGAAATATCCAAACTCTATGTCTCACATCTAGCAGGCAATATTTTCTGTTATTTAGTTGTAGCAATAGAGTTTCATCATGGAGATATCATTGGTGTTTGAATGGCCTTTTTATTTATATTCTGGAAAATATTTGGGAAGGTATCAAATAGAGGGATAAATAGAGTTGGAGTTTTTTACATGTTTACTAAATGGCTAAACAAAGAAAAATGCTGTACGCTCTTTATTAGTGCAATTCCAGAGTCTGGGGTAGTAAAGTTCATCAGGTTTCTGTGGTCACCCTAAACCCCCTCTCCTTTTGCCAGTAGTGAAATAAGATACTGGAGGGGAAAGGCCAATGACACATAGGGTATGCAGTAAGGTACATCTTACAGCCTTAAGCAATAAGGGTCTTCAAAAACCACTGAGTAAGCAAAACCCATGGGAGGTTAATCCTGAAAAGCTGATGAGAAAAGCATCATGAGCTGCAAGCACAGAATCACCAGGGGCAAGATATTCTTGACCAACTTAAAATAAAGGCCTTGACCTTGTCTCTCCTGATGTCCTCAGTAGAAAAGTTGATTTATGGGCTAGATGGGCAGACAGGAATCGGACTGAAAACTGCTTGAATGGCCAGGCCCAGAGGGTGGTGCTCAGGGGCACAGAGTCTGGCTGGTGGCCAGTAACTACCAGTGCACTGCATGGGACAATACTGGGTCCAGTCCTGCTCAGCATGCCCATTAATGAGCCAGACGATGGTGCAGCATGCTTTTCCAGCAAGTCTGCTGGTGACATAAAAAAGGGAGAAGTGGCTGATGCTCTGGAGGGTTGTGCTGCCACCCAGAGCAGCATCAAAAGGCAGGAGAAATGGGCTGATGGAAAGCTGATGAAGCTCACCAAGAAGAAATAAAAAGTCTTGCATGCGGGAAGGAAGAGTTACATACACCAATGTAGAGTGGGCATTGTCCTGCTGGAAAATTGTTTGGCAGAAGACCTGTAGGGTCTAGTATACATAAAGGTGATCAGGAGCAACAATGTGCTGTTGCTGTAAAGCATGAAAATAGTGTCCTGGGCTGCTTCACAAAATGTGCTGCCAGCATGTCACTCATTATTATCTGTTTTCAATTTGTTTTCAGAGAAAATAAACAAAGGAGGGAAAACAAACAAAAAAGCTCCACTCCTTTGTTTCTAATTACAATACAAAAGTTTATTGTAAATCTAAACAAAAATCACATATCTGAGAATGTCATTCATGTGAATTCCTTCAAACTACCTCCTATGTGATAGCAGCATGTTGCCTGTGTGTGAAATAATGGAAGCTGTTTGGGCTATCAGCTTCAGAGAATCATTTGAAAATAATAGGAAGCAGTGAGAAAATTTGTGGCATCATTTTGATATCTCTGGCATGAACTACATAGAAATGTTTTCAGTACTATCATAGCAAAGATGTTGCTGTAATAATAAGCTACAAGTCAAACACTAACTGAAACTGAAATTGCTTTCCTTGATTTGGAACACAGAAGTGATCAATTACAAAAAGAGCTTTTCTGAAAATCCAGGTCATCTACAATTTCCAATAGTTTTGCAACTCCAGAAATTAAGAGATCTGTGAAGACTACTTTATAAAATAGTGTCAGCAGTGGACAATGACATCTGGAATGTATTAGAAAAGTAACACTAACATTAAAATTTGATACCAAACTATGACTCTCTCTGTCATAGGTAATTCAGTGAAAAGAGAGGGAGAAAGGTGTTGCAGATGACAATGATTATTTCCCAAGCACTAAAGATCACCCAGTTTAAACCAAAAGTTGCCCTTTAGCTTTGATAAAATGCATTAATATGAAACCATAAAGAACATAATGTAAGAAAAAAGAATGTCAGGCAAGTAAAGTCCACAAAAGAACTGGCATATCCTAAGAAATGGTACTCACTCAATCACCTTTAACATGATAATACTCATTATTTGGAAATAAAATACATACATTATGAAACACAACATAAGCATGAGAATTTATGAGATTATTATTACACGTTTTCAAAGACCAGCAACCTCATAACATAAAAGTTCAATTAGCTTAGAGAAATTTTTCATTTGAACTGAGACCAATACTACAGGAAGAAGATAAATGTGCTTCTGACCAAAGTAAATCAAACATTCTTAATATTAAGGCGGAAACCCAAGGGAAAAATGAGGTCTGTGTACCACCAGAATGGAAGGGGAAGAGGAGAAAGAACTGACAATTTTGAGGTTCATTTCACCATGAATTACATATATGAGAAAATATATGTGTACAACATACTGTGTCCATAGTAGATTATTTTTTCATTAAAATACTTCATTTTTAAAATGAAAATTTCTTGTTCCCTGTGCCTAATCAAGAGTAAATTAATCACAAATATCAGGTAACTTCATACCTAAAAACTCTGAATAGGTCTTCTAAAATCTGAGAAATACTGAAATTTAGAAAATTAGTGAAGAAGGCTAAATGTCTCCCATTTCATTGCTGCAGTTCTGCTATGTAAAGTTAGAATGAGAATATTACTCTTGAAATCACTGTATATCAATCTACTAGAGTGCATATAGTCACTGGCCATTGTAGGAAAATTATCAGAATTGACATTTTGACAGACTTGTCAGCTTGTAAACACATCTCCCCGCCCCCAAAATTAACTTTATTTGCTTATATTTTCTTCTTGTTTCAAAGGGGAGGTGTTCAGGAGGTGATGGATGATGCCAAGTTTGTTTATTTTTTATGCTTCATACATCACCAGGGTTATGCTAGCTGTCCTTACAAAAACAGAGGATATATTTGTGCTCTTTCAACAGCTCCTTTGGGAAACACCATTTCTCAAACTGCCATTTGGGCTGTGTTCAGTACACAAAGTCTTTTACAAAAAAAAGGAAAAAAAAAAAAAAGCAACACATTTTTGATGTCATATAGGTTACTGATGTTGGCATAGATGACATTTTGATCTGCGGAGAAAAAACTGTGGAAAGGCATTACCAGAAAAGCATTTGAATGAAGAAAACAAATAAAAAAAAACACAAAGCAAAAGAAAGAAAACATCATAGGAAGATAAATTATCGGAATAAAGAGATATAAAACAGTACACAGCAGCTGCTGAAAAAATCTGATTCAAAAGAACAGGGAAGAAATGTAAGAAGGCTTTGGATTCAGAACTATGAAAAAGAAAGCTCCGTCCTATACATTTGTTCCAGAAAGAAAAAAAAAAATAGGAATACTAAGGTATCGGAGGCAAACATGGATTTTATAAGAAATCAGGAAACAAAATATATTTAAAGGGCTCTAACAGTGGTGTCCTATGAAGTTTTTCCCAAAACTTCTTTTATCACTGATATATCCAAAAAACGAAATAATACAGTCAAAATTAGTGGTGTTTCTGTCAAAGGCTGAAAATAATAATCTTTCACACAAAGATTGTGTGACTTGCTTATGCTTGCTTATCTAACAGCATAAGCAAGTTACATAATAAATTGAACATGGCTAATTCCTTCAGATGCTGGACTAACATAACGTTTAATACTTTCATTTAATTTAATAATTGAATGTAATTAAGTTCAATACAAAACAGTGTTTATTGTTAATTTATTATAACTAGCTTTGCTAAGAACAAACGTGTTGGGAATCATCTACACAAAGTTTTCTAGTGAGCTTTTGGCAACTAACCAACCAAGCTAAGTAAGTACAAATTATGCCCAAGTGTTCGGCTGGACTGTAGACATCCAATGACACAGACTTTTATTTGTCTCTGACACTGAGTAATTGGTGAACGAGAAGACATCTGAGCTTACTGCGTTGCTTGCCTTTACTACAGAGTAGTTTTTATTAATTTCATTGCTTTGGAAAACAGCTGACATTCAATCTGGCTGAGAGAACGAAGATATTTCTGCACTGACTTCAACAATCCTTCTTTTTGACAGCTAGCTTGCAATGAATGAAGCTGAGTAATCAGCCACTCGTGTTTGAAATAGGAACACTACACCCGAAACACATCTTGCACTTGCATTTCAGACATGTTTGTAGCCATGAGTGTGGTAAGATTTTCCATAAATTTAGAGACACTTCTGAAAACTTGATTGAATGCTGAACTTTGTACTATCAATTACATTGAGTAAGATATAGCATTTTCTTATTTATAATGGATGCTGTTCAAGTATTTTAATTTACATTTTCTTGAGAAAGTCTCTTCCTCTGGACTCTTTGCACATTAACTTTATCTTCCTTGTGATCAATTACATCAGGAGTTCAAGTTTTATAATTTTGGGTGACTGAGTGAATTGCACTTTTTTGTACTTCTCGTATTGCCGAAGAACCAAATACAGCCATTAACAATTATTTTGAAAATTTCTGTAGATCATGGATCCTGAACTGATTCTAAGCCAGAGACTATAACTACTGCAGATTTTGGTTTTTGGGTTTTTTGTTAAACAAGCTAATTTTAACAGGAATTTCATTAGCTTAGAATGAGCTGTCTGTGCAGTGCAAAATATAATGGTCGGCAGCCTAAACATGTTTCAAAACGGCTTGTCTTTCCTATGTCAACCCTTCTACGTGATAAAGCAACAAAGAAGAAATGAAACTTTATGTTTCCAGAATATACTGTACTGCTAGAACTGTGTGGTGTTGTCTTATCCTTAATATTTTGAATTTTTTACTTAATATTGTAAGGTTTCGCTTTGTTTCAAAAGACACTGTCAAAAGCACACCTGAGAGGGAGAAAAAAACCAGATTTTATCCTTATTGTTGCATTTATTAGCTATATCTGACATAAACCAATATGCTTAAGTCATCACCATAAAATTAGTGAGAGTTGTTTAAATTCTGTGATAAAAGAACATCACCACCATAAGGTGATACATTAGAGAAACTAGTGATATCTTCTTGAATGCTCTTGTCAGTCTCCAAACTCAAAGGCATAAAATCATTTACTGTGGTAAAAGTCAGATATTAGGACTGTAAAGACATCATCATGATTCTTATTAGATACTCTCCTTCAATTTAATTATTTTAGTTAGAAAGAACAAAATTCTGAATTTATTTTGTTCTGTTCCCATTTTGTTCTCATATTGCAAATGGGGAAAAATGCAAAAGCTAGGTAGTAGTCATTTCTAGTTAATAGGACTGTGGCAAAGTAACTGCCTGTTTTACTTATTTGCTGCAAGTTTACTGCATGGATTCTGTAAATGTTTGTGAAAAGATGACAAGAAAAAATACCTGGTTGTTTGCCTGACAGAATCTTTTTGGATCATGTGAAATCCCAGAAGAGAGAAGACATATTCTCTCCCCTGACATCATCTGAGAGTAGTCATCCAGGAGGTGGCTCTGGACTTGAGGGAAAGAGGGCAATGAAGGTGGGGAGATGAGGATGGGGGGATGGGGTTAGAAATAGAAAACTTGATGGAAAAAATAAAGGATTTGATCAGAAGAAGTGTAGATATCTGTGATACAGAACTGATAATAGGGACTCATTTTACAGAAAAAAGGAAAAAAGACAGTCATAATGTCTTAAGGTAGACATCAAAACAGTTTTATTATTTGCTCTGTTAATATCTGTTTCTTTCCATTGACTGAATATAGAGTTCAGGGTGACTAACTGAGATATATACAAGATTTTACAGGTATATACGGCTAGTTTATATATATATATATACTAGTTTGTATATATACTAGTTTGTATATATTACAGATATATACAACTTATCTCTTAGAGTGAGTCTAAGAGATATCTAAGAATAGAAGAAAAAAAAAATGCATTATCAAATCTAAGGTGACAAAATTATTTTCTCCAAGACCAAGAGATGTTAGTATAGAGTATGTTGGTTGAAGCACTCACAAGTTTTTTTTAAAGTAAAAGACTTCAGGAAAAGTTTCCACATGTAAATATTCAATACTATAAACTGATTATCAGCCTCTTCTTAATCTGTCTCAACCAAAGGATTTTTTTTTAAAAATATTGTAATAAAACAAAGCAATAAATAAAGAAGATGCTCTAGGAAATTTACAGGCTGATTCTCAGACTGCTCAACATAATAGACTTGCAGCATAAGATTTTCTTTATCTAATTAATTTAACTAATATGTGTTGCTATATTTTTATCATTATATACTTCTTTTTTTTCTTTTTTTTTTTTTTCCCTGAGAAGACGGAAAGATTATCATGTTACTTCAAGTTTTGTGGCCTCTGAAGAACAGCAATTGGTTCAGGTGACAGAAGAAACCTCGATAGCTTTCAGATATGCATCTAATTTTCCAATTTGTAAATCCACATCAAGTATATGCTTTGTCTGTGTACTTTATCTGAAGTAGTCTGCATGAAAATCTGAAAGATCAATGCTAAGAAAGCATTCTTTCCCTAGTTTCAAAATAATGATAAATAATGATGCCCTAAATTGGGTATTAAAGTATCCAATGTTCAGTACTGACCTTTTTGATAAACTAGAGAGTAGGATTTTAGTGCAGATGACATGAAACGTGGATAGACAGTTAAGATGTTGAAAGACAGGATTGAATTTCAAATTATTGCAATAAACTGGAGAAAATCGGGATAAAATTATGTAGGGATATCTACATTTTTACAAGCTTAGACAGAATAATTATCTATTCACATGCTAGGCTTTTGATTAGGTAGCTAGCAGAAAGAGGCAAACATTCTAAGGCATCTCTTAGGAAGTATGAAGTGTTCTAACATGTAAAACATGGGAGCAAAACTTTCAACATTTTAAGCATTGTATTTTATGAGAGATATAAAGAAAATGCAAACCCCTAAAAAGCACAGGAATTATTTAGAAAATATGAGGTACCAAAAAAAAAAGTGGAAAGGACTGGCATCATCTTCCCTACAAAATCAAGAAAGGACACGCTGAACCATATTCATACCCATAGAAAGCTGATAGGGAGAGGAAGGGAAAAATCTGTTTCTCAAGTGTAGGATTTAAGAAAAGAAATGGAATTGTTGGAAAAAAGAGTCTGGTTAGGCACAAACATTTTAATGTTACAAGTAGTGATACTCCTTCACATGCAGCTGGAACAGTTTGAGGTTATAGAAACAGGCTTGATTAATTGTGTGTGTTTTCCATGTACGTGTGCTGTACAGTTAATAACTAGAGTTTCCACTGAGTAAGTAAATTATTCTAGCGGCCAAAGCTTTGTCATCAATAACTATTTTCTCCTGGAAGAGATTTTAATTTGTTTGTTGGTTTGTTTTCTGGTTATTGGGGGATGCATTTTCAGTGCTGTCAATACTAATTCAAAATTATTGGCAATTTTTATTGTTTCAGTTCTTTATGTCAAAATTTAGATAACTTAAGGGAGTATTAGTTTTTTTATTGTGATGTATGAGGATTTCTTAAAATTTTGACAATATTCAGACTTGCAACTTTAGCACTTCAATGTTTGCACGCCAAAATCACTATTGCAACGAGTAAAAAAGTTCTCTTAAACTGCTGAGGGCAGACAATCCCAAAATACAATTCTTCAGCCAACTTATTTTCATGTTCATATGCTAAATTTAGTCAGTATGTGCCTGTGGAAGTTATAGAGTTTTCCTCAGTGGGAGTCTTTAAAAACAGTTTGAAGAAACATCCATCAACTGTGATGAATTGTCTGGTGTTTGAAATATGAGTTCATTCTTTTGGTTTGCTCTAATTAGTCAATTTATTATAAAGTTGTCTAATACATGAGGGGAAAATGGAACAGGAGAACCTATATAAAATATATTAAGTGTATAGAAAATATTTTTTTTGTATAATATGTTGAAGAGAGAATAGCAATGATTATGGGGTTCTCTTTTGCAACAAAAGTCACAGAAAAAAGTGTAAAGTGGTCATGCTCAGAGAAAGAATTGAATGAATATCAGTTTCATGAGTAGGTGAAGGAAAGAATCAATATGACTGAAGAAAGAAAGAATAAGTAGCTCAGACAGTTGTGCTAAATTTTTCCTTACAATCTAGGTCAACAAATTTGTTGAGAAAGATAAAACAGAAATCAGAGACTTGAGAAGATGAGAAGATGAGAAACATCTTTACCAGATCCTAAGTATTAAATGTCTTCTGATAGCTTGGGGGTATGAGACTTCAAGCAAAAGAGATGATCAGAGGCTCTCATTCTGGATGAAAAGGCGAATGTCTGAAATGCAATAATAGGGTATGTGATGTATATAATATGATGTAAAGACTATATTCAACATTTTCCTTAATTATACTCCTATTTTTTTTTAATGTTATATTGAAAGAAATGTTGTCATATTTTTCTCACAATTATTCCTATCTGTGCTTCTTATTCCCTTTCTCATTGTGCTGTTTTCTCTGTTAAACTTTTTCTTAACTTTCATCTGCTTCACGTATTTTTTTCTCTCATATGCAGAATATGCCATTTTATGATTTTGGTGTTCAGGCTCTTCAGATATTAGTTTTGCTGTTATTTTTTTTCCCTAACCTTTGTCTAAATATTCTTCTGAAATCTATTTCTCCCTTCTCCTCATCGTTTTTTTATATCCTTTATTTTTAAGACTCAGCTGATCAGTGCTGAATATTTTATATTCTTACTTACACAATATGCTCCAAAGTGCTCTTTGTCCTTTTTATTTTCCACTCATCCCTCTGTTTCATTCTTGTTACTCAAATGCTTTTCCTCAGATCATTACCTTGTCTATAAATACTTTATTTGTTGCTTATATTTCAGGACTTTTTTTTAATTGTTGCCTTATTTGCTTTCCCTTGAATATTTGAGATATTTTCCAAAGTTGTTATGGCGGGTTAAGACCTCAGAACTTTATGTCTATATATGTTTAAAAAGAAACAACAGGACACTTTAAACTAAAATATTTAGTCCCAACAGGTAAACATATTTTGCTTTTTCTCCAGCATCTCTGCTTTCTTCTTTTTCTACTACACAAACTGATGCATTGCCTTGATTGAGATTATACATTCTTTGGTAGAGGGATCATAAAAGATCATAATCTGTCTCATGTTCACTCACAAATGCTATTTTTGCTCCAGCCCAGATAGCTATGACAGTAGGACAGAAACTAATTCAAGTGGAGGCTTGAGCACCTGCTAGTTAGTCTAGTGCAGCTGCTTAGAACTGTGTCTCTCAAAAACTTTAATTATAAAAAATAGTAAAAAAACAAGTGACTCAGAAAATCACTGGAGCTTACTTAGTATGTCTGACTCAGAAAATTCTTGGCACAGAAAATATGAAATCCAACCTGTGTTTTAATTTTAGAATATAATTTGGGTTTAGAACAGAAAACCCATCTCAAAAATCACCCACAGAGTGAATACTACTGTGAATCCTCCAGAACTACTCACAGCCAACAAAGAAAGAAATAAAGCTGGAGTATTTTTTTAGACTACTGAACTTTAATTTTTCACACCTCCTTCACATACAGCTGGAGTGGCTTTAAGAGTTCGTAATAGACTTGATTAATTACTTGGCTTTTTGATGAAGGAATTCATGCTATATAATTAGAGATTTCACTGAAGTGGGTACATTATTTCAAATCTTACATAGATGGGAGAGGCTTTCACTTCAAAGATTTCTCACCAAGAAACATTTTTCATTGGGGTAGACATTTTCTAATTTAATGATATAATGTTTTAGAATTCACAATAGCAAGTCACATTTCATGCTTTACTTTTATGCTCCCAATTTTGATACATGTTACACAGTCCTGATTTTCTGATCTTCTAGGACTCAGTCTGTAAGGATTTACAGGGCACCAAACCTTAATCACTAAAATCACACAGGTGAAAATAGAAGATGTCTTTTGATACTTTCACAGAGAGAGTGTTTGAGGTTTGAAAATACTTCTGGAGATCATCTGGTCTAACTCCTCTGCTCAAGCAGAGCTGAAGGTTCAGGACAATGTCTAAACAGGTTTTGTATATTTCCAAGGTGGCAATTTGTTCGGCCTATCTGGACACCCTATGCCAGTGATCAGTCACCCTCACAATGTTTGCTGACATTCAGAAGGAGCTTCCTGTGATTCAGTCTGTGCCCAGTGCCTCTCGTCCACTCAGTGGACACCACTATAAAGGGCCTGGCTCTATCATTACACATTACCTGAGGGTATTCATGTAGATGAAATCCTTGCTGAACCTGCTCTCCTCCAGGTTATACAGTCCCAGTATCATCTGCCGTCCTATATATGTCAGCTGTTCCAAACCCTTGAGGGTTTGGCCCTTTGGGCCATCCTTGTGGCCCTTCTTTAAGCTGCATCCAGTATGTCCATGTCTCTCTTGTACTGAGGAACCCAGGACAGGACACAACCCTCCAAGTGTGATTCCCATCTTTATTGCATTCAGCCACAAAATAGGTGTTTCTTGATATTTCTTGCTGAATACCTTTGATCAGTTATGATGAATCCCAAGGTCAAAATATGCCCCAAGAAACATTTCTTCATTGAAAGGGTTGTCAAGCATTAAAACAGGCTGCCCAGGGCAGTGGTGGACTGACCATTGTTGAAGGTATTTAGAAGGCATGTAGATGTGGCAATTAAGGATATGGTTTGGAGGTGGACTTGGCAGTGTTAGGCTTACAGTTGACCTCAATAATCACAGAGGTCTTTTCCACCCTAAACAATTATGATTTTTGCATTGTCAACGGCATGTTGGTGTTAAAAACAACTCTCCTGAAGTTCATATTCTCTGAAGTATGCAGAGGAATAAATATATTTTAAATTCAGCCCACAGCATACACATTGTATAATATCACATTAAGTGATTCTATGAAGAAATAAAACCCTTGCAAATGGATAGTAAGGAAACTAGAAGTGATTTTGGCAGACTGACAACTCCTGCTTCCAGAGTGATCCTTTAAAGACAATGAAAATTACATACATTTATTTCATTTTGTATATCTTGTTGCAACTCTTCATAATGTTTAATTTAGCTTTTATTTTGATATAATCTTATTTATTAAGTAGGGGCTTTGTTTGAATGACAAGGTTTCCATAGAGACCACAGGGCAGGAAGGCATATTTCTAATATGTTACCCATCTGACACAAATGATAGAATTTCTTGGAATGGATAGCACAAGTAGTGCAAAGTCACATGGAGTAGGTTAGAGAGCACTGTTCTTACCAGAAAACCTATGGAGATAAACCACTTTTTTCTAATTGCTATTTATTCTTTACTGACTAGCAAGATGGAGGCAATTAAATAAAGAAAAAGGAAAAAAAAAAAAAAGCTGAACTCTTGGATCTTTACACTCCAAATAAATTTTTGCTGTACCTGCCTTACTCACTTAATAGGCCGAATAACACCATTTACTTGATACTTTATTTTTCCATTCAGGAAGTTAGAACTCACTTCTTCTATGTGCTGAGCATTCTTGCAAGGTTGAGAACAAGTTTCAACAAGTTTCTATTGATATTTAGCATGACCTGCAGCCCACTGAACTCAGTTAAAAACAGTATTGGTTTTGTTTCAAGGGGCATGTTCAGAGGTGGGAGACTTACTGGATTGCTGTAAACACCCAACTCTGCAAAAATTATTTCAAGCAAAAGCAAAATGAATGGCTGCTGACATAATTATCTGAGTCCACTAAAAAAAATTCATTCTTGTCTTTTCAGGGATGTTCAGCTTGTTTCTGCTGTTATGGGTGGTTTTTATTCCCAGAAAACCTAGTGTAAAGAAAATCCTGAGGTGAGGCAATGTGCAGGCAAGGCAAGGCGAGGCAAGGAGCCTTGTACTTTTTTTCTTATGGTATCTTTTCCTATAATTTCTATAGTATAAAGATCTTAAGACTGGTCTTAAAATATTAGCTGTATTCCTTATCCACATATCATGCATGAAAAAATAATATTTACCTGTTTGAAATAATTGCTTGGAACACAATACAAAAAAAAAGAATCACTTTGGGATACTTTTTCAAGTAGTTTCTATTCATAAGCATTTAACCTTCATCTCCTTTAAAAGGGTAAATCCTAGTTTCTGCATATAGCAGAAGGAAGTTATTTGTACACAGAGAAATATAATCAGAAGAGACACATCCTAAAATCTAAACTTGCAATGGAAATTGTCTATCAAAGACTGTCCCTCAGAAGGGCTATGAAACTAAACAAACTGGTCTAAAAATCTCCTGGTAATGTCCTTGTTTCTTCAACAAAGCTATTGTCTGGTCCAGCCACTGTTGCTATTCTTTCCTGAGTTACAGTGTACCATAGAAAAATCACAGCATACTCTGAATAACATAATTGTAATAGTTTCACTCTCTCTCAGAAGTTCCAGATGTTAATCAACCTTTCTAGTTATAACTTAATGTCTTTTGATAATAGAGGAAAATGAAATCCCACCTGGACTGCCGCATTCAGCTCTGCAGCCCACCAAGACAAGAAGGATGTGAACCTGCTGGAGCAAATCCAGGAGAGGGACACAAACATGATTAAAGACTTACATCTGTGAAAGACAAAACACCTCTACTTACTGTAACCTTCTTCTGTTTTTAATCCCATCTCTTGCAGCATAAAGACCTCCAGTATTTATGGATAATGAAAATGGCTTACAAATTTGTGGGAAATTCTCAATTTTAGGAGACAGTGGATAGATATTACATTCTTTCTGATTTATTCTATAATAAAGATTTTTAAAGGTAGCTTTATTTTATTGAAATATATGTTTATAGCTGCATAATAGCAACAGATTTTTGTGTTTTCTGGAATTTCTAAGTCACATTGGCACTCTTTTTACTTACCGACACATACTTAAACACACACAATCCTGGATTTCTTTCCACTTATGTTTTCTTGCATGCACTGGATTTGACCAAGTCCTATGAGATGGGATGTACCAGTGCACTGCCAGGAACAATCATTCTTTCATGTCTTTCTCCAAAGAGACATTGTTCCTTGTAATGAAAGGGAAAATGGGAACTGAAGACTAATAAGCTTTTATGAAAAGAATTTTTAAGGCTTCTAGTATAGATAAACTTAATAAACCTAATAAAATACTGTACTTTTGCTTGCTGTGCTTTTATCTGATCTTATAATATGAGATATTTTTATCACTTTGATAGGTGTAAGGTACCATACTTAGTGATTAGAGGTGTTCCTCAATGACATTTGGAGTACACTATAATCAGCAAAATGATCCTTCTGGTTTGTAGCCTTCCTTTGAAGGCCTGTCACAGCACATGGACATTTTGTCTATTCCATCTTAATACCATTTTCCTCTGGCTTTCATCTCTCCTCTAAACCACAAAAGATAATAGTAAATGGCTTAACCAAATGGACGTAAATGTTACTACCATTATTTTCCCTTTGAGGGCCAAACTATTGCAGCTCAGCTGCTGAATGAAGCACAGTGAGGTAACACTGTGCGTAGCTGCACACAGAATAAGCAACTGTGAAAAGGATGTGGGGAAAACATGATGACAAGTATCAGGATAATAAGGGGAACAGAATATGAAAGGTTGGCTGGTAATCTGTCCTGATCAGAGCGGTACCATGTTTAAACTGTCAGCAGCAAAACTTGAACTGAATAGACTTCAAAGGAAATGAAACCCCACTAAGGACATAAAGAATTATCCAAAGGTTGCAATGTTATTTGTTTTCTGAGGAAGTCTATGTTGAGCAACCTTTATTTTTTAATAATTAAAACAAAATGTAGCCCAAGAGAAGAAAGATTTACATTACAGAACAAGAAAACAAAACCATGCTCATACTGAATAGTTGTACTAATACACTGTAAACTGTGAATTCACCTTTAAATTATGAGTACACTAGCAATTCCCTTTGAAACTAATCTAATGCTTGTGAAGTAAAAGAGCTATTGTTTGATGCTTTGTTTAACAAGAACATTAATTAAAACTAGTTCAATACCGATATTTTGGATAGCTATATGTACTTGTACTACTATAGTGATGGATAGAGTACATGCAACAAAAGCACTATTTTATACTGTGTTTTTCTGTGAAGTAAACTTTTTTCCTATGGAAAAGAACACTAGAATGTTCGTGTTTTTACTTTCTTATGGGAGGGGTCAAATTTTTGTTTCATTAGTACTGTATTGCTTATTAAAGCTCTGAAAAAATGTAGCTATGAATTCTTTGAGGAAATAAAAATTATTATTTATTTATAATTATTATTAATAATAATGTACTACTAATAATATACAGCATTGTAGAATGTAAAGGAACAAACAAAAAATAATATTTTCAGGTGCAACTGCAAAGGAAATGTACTTTAATTTGAGACTACTTTCATGAGCATGCTTAAGTCATAGGCCTTTCATAGAACTGTCTTTGACATTTCAGAAAGAGGAAGCAAAATTGGAAAGGGCAGGTAAGGTCTACCAATGCCAGACTTCAAATATGTATAGAAATTGCTGTTGTGTGTACAAACTTTAAACTGTTTTCTAATTCCAATTGAATTCAGCAAATTCAATTTGGTTAAGCTGGATTTCTCTGATCCTACTCCAAAATTGAATTCACAGACCTGGAGAAAGAAATTATTGTGTTGGTCTGCTTCTTTTATCCAAAAAGTCAGACTGTGTCCAGGGTACACTACAAGATGCATTACAGAGATATAAGACAATATAAGCCAATTTTTGCCTTTGATTCAGCTGCAAAATTCTTCTTAAGTTTTGGATTTCGCAACCTGCACAAAAATTGTCTCACTAATATGGGAAATGGCATTTTGAATCACCATTTCTTTATGATAGGACTTCTTCAGTTATTAAAAAATCTGAAATACTAATTTATCCAGAGAGGAAGCATATAGGAGATATTCTTTAGCTTGAAGATTCAAATCCTCACCTAAAGAAGGATGGAAAAAAATAAGTTCTGACTACCTCTGCCAGTTGTATCTGCTCATTCAAAAAAAAAAAAAAATTAAAAACTGATGACATAAATAATAGAACTGTCATGATTTCCCAATATTCACTTTTTGTTATGTCATCATAAGTCCTTATGCTCAACATTGATGCATGGTTTTGAAGAGAAGTATGATCTTAAAACAGGATGAAGACTTTATAAAAATTTGTCTGAGGGTTCTGTATACAAAATAAGACCAACATCATAACTTTCCAGAAATTAGTATGCTATTTCTTTTATATTCTCCCATAAATCACTCTGAATAGCCAATATGGGCAATATGCAAGATTCCATGCAGAAAGTTAATTTTTATTTATTATAGAAAAAATAGAATGAATATTTTTTTTCTTTCCAAAAGTCTTTCATAATTAATTTCAGCTATTTAACTGAAAGATCACTTACTCTTTCAACCTCACTTACCATTAACAGATATCAATGAAAATCAGTAGTCCTAACCTGTATTGAGTGATGATCATATTTAACACCAGGATTTTTTTATGTCTAGTAAGATAGTCAGTCACACACGGTCCTTCAATTGAAATAAATTATTCCAGTAAAAATAGTTAATTTATTTAAAATCCATGTAATTTTGGATTTAAAATACATTAATCATTTTTCCTTCTTTTAATTAATAATTAAATTTCACATAAGCTTGTATTTTTATTGCATTTGCTATCAGATTTATGGCATAACAAAGTCCTTTCACAGAATCAGCACCTTACATTTCAGCTCTAGTTCAAACACCCAGCATACCCAGATACAGTGATAGCTGATGTCCATCTTCAATACATATATTTCAAATATGTAAAATCCTTTGAATATTTAAAAATTATGACAGCTTTTGTTAATGAAATCAGTTATTATAGTAGCTTTGTTGTTTGTATCTATTTTTTGTGTATCTGTTGACTGAAATATTCTTCAGTCAAAACAAATCCAGAGAAATAATCAGACAAGACATAGATTTAAGTATTTACATCTCTATGTTAATCTTTCCTTTCTCTGATTATTAGTTGGCATATCTATAGCTTTAGATGGCACGCTGAATGGTATATCAATTATTATACTGTACTAGAATATTGTGATTTTTTAAAACTTTCATTTATTCCTTTTAAATTTTTGGGTCCAAAGTGACCAATGGTCAATATATGTTTAATTAAATACATTTCAGAGCTACATTTGGAACTTGAAATAGAATTCCACTTTGAAAAGCCAACCTTTAGACCTTTCTTTCATGTTCTTTCATAGCATTTCCATGACAAATTCTAAAAGTTCTGTTACCAATGGTGAAACTGGCAATAGCAAAAGTCTAAAGCACATAGGTTGAGTAGTACTGAGTAAAAAAACCCTAATTTTGTTACGAATATGTGGTCATTTAGGAGCAATATTTTGTCTAAATTATTAGTATGATGGTCATTGTTTTGTTCAGTGTATCTTTCACGATGGAGCTGTGAACAGCTGCAGCAGATAAGCTATGGAGTTAACTATGGACTTTTGCTTATAAATTTATGGCTTTTAAAGATAGAACAGGTGTCCTTGTCAATACCTACCTGGTCTGTCTGTGCTAGTTACAGCTGAAGTGAATGACAAGATTTTGCTCCTTCTCATGACATTTATTCCTGAATCCACTGAATGCAATAGTGGTTGTTATCATTGACCTTGTTAACATAAAGATTCAGAGAGAAATCTAAGAGTGTCCTGAGTCATGCCATTTTGCACAAAGTAATCCAGCTTCTGACCCCCGGGTTCATTTCCCCTTTGAATCCCCAAACTGTTTCTTTCACTCAATTATGAGCTATCATGCCACATCACTCATATCAATGTTCTTACCATACATTTCCTTCCAAACCTCAGTGCAAAAGTTTACTTAATCTATCCTCTGCTTGCTGTATATAAACCAGTATTATTTGCATGTTTTCTGTGTTTAAGAAGTCTCATGTGTGGCACACAGTCTTCTGGACTGCATCTCACAGATGATGATGGTAGCAAATATTCTAGACTCAATTAAATGCAATCTATTAAAAACATTCTTCTTGGTTATAGATGCAATAATGTATATATGTGTACTATTTGAAGAAGTGCAAACTACTTACTGCTCATAACAGTTATATTTATTATGGTAGTTCTGAGTCTAAATATAAGATAAACTACTACTAAAATGAACATAAAATGACACAAGTAGGAGAACTGAGCTTTTAACATCCACTGCTATAGCCGGGAAGAAAAATTACTATAGGCCAGAAAAAATTCTGTGATTCATAACAAGCAGCTATTCAACACAGATGACTGCTGCTGAAGTCGCTGTGGGTGTTTTGTATTCTTAAAGACTTCAATATGATCCCTTTGAATATGCCTTCATTTCTTAACATTTCTTTTGGTTTTACTACTGGGTTTAAGTGCCGTTATAGCATTCAATGTATTCAACTTGTAAACAGTAAGACCAGGAAATAAACAATGAGGTGCCCCATATGGAAATTCACCACATTCATACCATACACTACATACACCAGTCTAAAGATTATTTCTTGCTATCATTCTTTACTATGTCCATTAAGTAAAACTTTCATAAAAGTAATTAGGATTCCATAGAGCCTAACAAAGCTGATCTATGTCTGCCCACCTTAGGGACTAAAACCTAACACTAAGGGCTCCCCACAGAGACAAGAAGAGAAAAAAAAAATAGCATTCTCTTTTTTAGTTCATGAGATTGTTCAGTAGAAAACAGTCACTATTTGTAGCTACAGAGATGTACAAAAGATTAATATATACTTAAACACAATCAGGCAAAATCCGTCTCTTTTTCTGGGTAATTGCAATGTCCAAAAATTAAATAAGACATCCTGTGAAGCTTCTGAAAGGGATTCCCATGCTGAGATTTGTCAGAAGCCACATGCCAAGATACTCAGTCTGCACTTCTGAAATAGGATATTAGATGTTTAAGCTGTCTAGTAGTAACAGCAGCTGTTGTGCCACTGCTGGCACTTATCTCTGTAGTCAAAGTTTTATCTTAGTCATTGTATTAAGATGGGTAAAGTTAAAAGATATTAATAACTGTTCTTCATTTCTTTTCAATAAATGTGTGCAAAAGTTTATCTTTACAGAATATTGTGATCATAAATTAATTAGCGCCTGTTAGAAGATGGGATACTGGTTTAAGTTCCACTAAAAACTAAAAAATATGTTTAATACAATTCTCATTATTCTCAAGTTTACCATATTATTTCAGTGCTGTCTGTCCTGAATTTCTACTCCTTAGAAAAGAATGTGTATTTTATAAAAAAACTTTTTTTAAAAATTTTCTTTTAAAAATTTCTGTCATCAGACATTATGCCATCACTTTCTATTTAATCTCATGGCAGTCTGCAGGATTAAAACTGATGCAAAACTTGACACATGCTGCCCTCCCTGCTGCCAGTTTTGGTTTGGTTTAGTTTTCATGATTTGGTTTTCTTTCATGAATGCAAAATCTCACTGAAATCAGTGAGGATAACACTGAGATTAAACAAAGAGTGAGTACCTTTTGTTCCAGTACATACCAGCCTCAGAACCTGCAGTCAAAGAGAAAAAACAGGAATTGTTTTTCTCCAAATCACAGTCTGATATTCCTGTACTGTGGTAGTGCAAGAAAATAAAGTTCTTCCCTATCAGTAATCCTTCACAAAAGGACATATACAATGAGTTGATTTGGAGTCTACCTAGATAATTGTCCTTCCTCTTCTCATTGTTGGCTTATTTATTCCAAAAAATGTACATTTCAGTTTGTGGTTTTCTCACCTTCTCACACTATGTTCAGTTATTGAACAGCTTATAAAGATAGAAGGTATCATGAAAGAGGAAGCTGATTAACCTATGTCATTCAACCTTTAAACAGAGATATTACAAATTTACTTTGGATAATGGAAAAAAAATTCTATGAGTTGTCAAAACAAGGGATAATAATAGCAATAAAAATCTGCTTCTATTGGTACATCAGTCTTTCAATGCATGATGAAAGGCACCATGTACCTGTTATTTGAGTTGTAGTCAATCCATACATAGTAGGGTAATGATAGTAGTGCAAGCTGCTGTCAATTTACAGCATCAGCATCCATCACATAAAGTTATTATATATGCATCTATTATTTGGTGTATTAGAAATAAAGTCATTGCAATAGAAATTTGTCATAAGATCGATGTTAGAAAATTAATTTCTTAGCTTCACCTCAGTGTTTGCAGTCTTTGGTAGCAGGATACCACTGTCTTTTGACAGTCTTCTATAATGGTGGTAATATCTCTTAATTTGAGATCAAGCACAGAACATGTCCTTTAGTTTTTTTATTATTTATAGATTTTTGCATTAAAGTTACTATGAGAAGGTTCAATGAAACACAAGGTACAATGAAATACTATTTGTTTCAGTCCTTCTTTATTGCAAACCTGACTGGTCACATATTTGCATTAAACTGTTTCATGCTCTGTCTTATCTCTAATGCCCTAGAAATGTAATAGCACACAAACACTAGAGAATTTATTTATTAAATTATACCAAGTCTGCTGCCTGTCTTCAGCTGATACAATGAATGGGTGTAGGAGCCACTGACATGAGAAATTATTTTTTTATTTAGCCAAGTATCAATAGAAGTTCTTTGCCTGCTGAATTATTCTCATTGATGACTGATATAAATGAAAGAAAACTTTATATGAAAGAAAACTTTATATGGGTGAATATTTGTAATGGACAAATCTTTTATATAAAACCAATGGACTTTAGGCTGTTTGGTGGATTTTATTCACTCCATTCTGTTTTGTTCAATCATGTAAAACAATTGCATACACTCATACTGGAAACAAAGGACACAATTATAAATGAAATGGCATTTAATCTTTTTTTTTCTCACAATGTCAGTTATCAAATGCCAAGATTAACATTAATTTCTGATGACTACTGATAAAACAAGTGGCAAGACACTGCCGAATTTCACCTCTAGTTGGGAAAAGCTCCAGTGATTGGTGCATGCTTGGTTTGTCTCTGTCCTGGAAAAGAAATGATAGAAAATTCAGTAACATGGCACAGCTTGCTGTTGTCAGCACACTTGTTGAGACTGCATTCAATCCCACTGTCCACGTCACTAAAAAAGATATCAAATATCTCTGAGCCCAATACAGTCTTCTGAGAAAGAAGTCATTGCTCTCCCCATGACTCTGCATAAGCAATAATTCTAGGTATTCTTTCATTTTGTCAGCTTTTTCTACATATTTTGAAAATATATAGAAAAAAAAACTGTAGTGAAGAAAACATTTCACAGAATCACAGAATCACTAGGTTGGAACAGATCTTCAAGATCCTGAGTCCAACCCATGCCCTAACACCTCAACTAAACCATGGCATTTATATGTCCTTAGATTCTCATCATTACCAAAAAGCATTTCAAAGAGCCTAATTTTTCATCTTTTTCCTGGAACACTCCTTGCTTATGGAAGTTTCATCTTTTTTGTAATAGCATTGCTACAAACTTAAGGTAAATTTTCTTCCATGCTCATGAAAGTTTGTTCAGTTACATCTAATGAAATTGCTAATGTCAGTAACATGGATGGAAAATAATGGACTGAAAGCAGAGCAACACATTATGACTGGTAGTTGTAACATTTACTGTACCAAAATTGTTTCTATATTGACCCAAAAGAGTATTTCTGTGTTATTTATAATTCTGGGAAAATAGGACAAGCCTTGTTAATTCAAATCAATAAGATCTTTTCAGTCTTCTATGTACTTCAAGTATGTGTTTGTCACTAAAGCTGAACAGAAAATTAGTTGGGGTGGGTTTTCTTCAGCTGAAAGATATAACTCAACCAATCCCCAAAAATGCAAAAGGCTTTTTGAAATAGGTACTATAAGTGAGAACTGGGAAATTTGAGCTAGTTCTTAATAGCTCACATCTCAGAAGCTAAATGTTGTGTTTTTTTCATGAGTTTAGTTATAATGAGGATCCCACATGAGTAGCTTTTTAAAATCTGATGATACTGTAATTAGAGCTGCACCTATTTTTTTGTTACAACTTTCAGAGACAGTGACATGGAATCACAGAAATTCATTTATGCAATCCTCTGGGTTGCTTTTTTTTCCTTGCTTTACCTAGTTAGGTAGCATGGTAAAGGTAAAAAAAAAAAAAAAAAAAAAAAAAAAAGGGAAAAAAAAAGAAGGCATGTTATATGGGATCTTAAAGCAAATAAACTGTTTTAAAGTACTACCCAAACTTTCCCTGACACCAGTGAGTATCAGTATGCATATTGCCAAAATAAAATATTAATGAAACTGATAGTCATGAATACACTGCGTAATGTAACACAGTGTAGGAAATCCCCTAACCAGCTCTCAGCCAGCCTAAACCTCTATCTGAAGTGACACACTGTCACAGGGAGATGCTAGCTCAGATCCTGAAACAGCATTGAAATGTCAGCCTTATACAACACCATAAGAAATCATCTCAAAGATAGGAGGAATTGGCTTGCTGTAGCTCTACTAAAATGACTATACTCATTATAGGTCTACAGCTAGATCTCTCTCTGATATACTGGGAAAGCTCTGCACTGCTTGCAGCACAGACAACCATAAGATATTCCATAAAACCAGCACACATCAGGAAAAAATACATAATTCCAAAAACACTGGACTCCTATTTCAGAATCCAGCACAATTGCTTTACAAAATGGTAAAATAGATAATATCACGTGGTGGCAATATAAAGTTGCTGAAAAACAATTACCTCATAACCTGAAGTTTTTGGTCTCTTGATAATGCTTAAGCTCAGAAGAAATAAACTAATCACATAATTGCTCTCACATTATACAGTTGTTCCCACATAAAGTAGTTGGCACTCAACTAACTAATCAGGTGTGATTACAACTGCAGTATTTGTGAATACTTAAAAAAAGAAATCTTCCTATAAGTCCTTGGAAATTAAATACAATATGACTGTAGCAAAGAAAATAGCATGGAATAACCATTCATGGCAACCAACAAGTCAGAAAGTGAATGTTTGGATTCCAGGACAGAGTGGGGTAAATGGATTCTTTTAAAATTCACTGCTCAGGCCAAATTAAAGGAAAACGGCCCGGAGAACTGAAATAGATAGATATATATCAGGGTTTGAACCGTAAAGAATCAGAAATAAATGAAAGAATAGGTACTTTGAATATGTTTTCCTACTCATTATGAAAGTCTGTTTAATTTTTGGACTCCTTTTTCTCAGTTTTGTATAGTTTTTTTTTAAGTATAAGTGAACTTGAAGATGAAAAAATATTTAAAAAAAACCCTGACATTTCTGTAAGGTAAAAAATATGGAGATTCCATATCACTTGCTAGAGAATTTTGGAAATAAAATTTATCAGCATGTTTTGAATCCTGAACTTGGTTATCAATATTTTAGCTGAAATTATTAATTGAATTCTAATCAGATATAGAGATAGTTTCCATCATTGCTTGTAGTATAATTTTTCTAATAACAGTATAAAGATCACAACACTATTAATAGTTCTAATACCTGTTCTACAAAATTTGCAATAGTATAATAACTATCTCTATCTCTTTGGGCATTTCATGCCTTTAGTCACAAAACTTAAAGGCTACCTGCAGAAAAAAATCTGTTTCAGCAAAGTGCGCAGGTGTGAAAGTTTACATCTGATTTCTTTTCCTGCAGTCTCTCACAGCCCCCATCTTCAAACACTATTTGGCCTTGAGGTGTGTAAGTTAAACAAGATTTATTTCAAGATATTTCTAAACTGCTACTGTTTGCCAGAAGAATGGATTTTAACTTTCATGGTTTTTAAATATGTGGCCTACATTTATTTTATTAAAACATTTGCTTAAATTGTAGCAAAATTACCCCCTTGTTACAGAGGTAACTTAAAAGCACCACTAACTTTAGTTACCTGCGTGGTTCTTATTAATATCTATCCAATGGACCTGTGCTAAGGTCCATTCAGCACCAAAATATTATGATCTTGCTAATATGTACCTAGGTGTATACAAACATTCAAAATATCAAGAAAATTCAGGCAAAAAATAAAAAAAGAAGATTAGAAATGCAGAAATAAAATCTGAACTGTTATGACTTTTAAAAACTTATTTTTGGTGAAACCAAAATGGTACAGCCAGTGTAGTTAATATTTCAGTCCAAAGGATTATGACAAATTCAGAGGGAGTATGGTATCTAATTTTACTGTTAACAGTTTCCCATGTATATAGATAGCTAGTTATGGTTATAAAAATAAATTAGATTTGTATAAAATTATTAATAATAATTTTATCTTTTTATATAATTATAAATATTTAAATGATATTTATATTTTGCTGTCTAATTCTCAAAAAAGCAAACTACTTAATATTTAATTTGTGGTGAGCGTGTTTAATTTTTTATTAAAGTGATGATATATAGAAAAAAGAAGCAAGAGAAATCTATGAAAAAGTTATGAAGGTTAGAACACAAAAAAGACAATGTGATGCATTATTCTGTTGTTTTGGGGTTTTTTAAAAAAGAATTTTACAGACTTCCACAAAGAATAAAGACCACAGTCTTAGGCAGAAAAATTCAGAAAGTTTTACTAAAAGCCATAGAGATCTACTAGCTTACAGACGTGAAAATCAGTACAATATTATTTAAACATAAATAATGGTAACATAAATCTCAATATTTATATTATCCTCAACTTTATATATATCTACAGAATGTATAGCATAATCAGTGCTAATTGCAACAACTGCCAGGAGTTTTTACTCCCAATGCCTCATAAAATTTTTTATCACTATTGTATGACATATTATGCCTAAGTCTTGGATAGGGAAAAGATTTATTGTACTTTTTGGTAAATAATAATGAATAGTTTACACACTTGTGTCTAATCTATAACAGGAAAGTTTATTGTCTTTTAGTTTTTTATTTACCTCGTTTGTTTGCTCACAAGTAAGAAAACACTACAAAACAGAATAGAAAAAGATTTTTTTTTTCAGGCTAAAAAAACAGGTCATAATATTATAAATCTAATATTAATTTTCAACCTGAAATCACAACTTTATATTTTTCAAATATAATGTGTAATTTTTCCAAATTTCAGTTTACCAACTGTGAGGTTGAATTGGTTATGTTTATATTATCGCATTTTAGGTCCTAGTTATGCCTGTGAAAGATTACAATAAAATGTAAGGATGGGATTAATCTACTGGAATTCACCCAGAAGGTTGATTTGGAGGCTAGGTAAGGCCAAGCTTCTTCTTTCAAATAATTTAATAGTGGACTCATAGTTACCAAATTAAAACAAGAACATAAAAAAAAGGTTTTTGATGTCTCTTGGATTATATGCCATTTGTAATGCAGTGACCTGCTTTTCAAAAAAATGCTATTAAAGGTTTGAGTTGCTAGAAAATATTTAATATAATAAAGCTATTTAAAGCATTTCACAGCTATTCATGTTTATTTACAGTGAAAGAGTAGCCTTTTAAAGTGCCTCTGTGGTAAATGTTCACTCTGGGATTGCCATTCTCTGGAAAACTCCAACTCCCGCAGACATAAAGGCAAACTTTGCCAAAATTAGTTCATTCAAGTTCATTTTTCAATTTAATTCAAACAACTTATGTTTCTGAAGCTGTCTTGGAAAACCACAGAGAAAAATTTATAGAGTGAGCAACTTTCTGAAGAGAAAAGGAGGCTGTTTGTCATCTAGTGAAATTTCCTATGTACCACGAACATCATACCTTCCAGAATCTGTACTTTCTCAAAACCTTTACACGTTTCTTTTTCTAAGGAAAAGGCAAACACTGATCACTAACCCTTCTTCCTGTTGCTGTGTTAGTCTGGAAACTCATTTACACTTTTGTCATCTGAATCTCACCTGTTCTAAGCAGTCCTTGATACTGAAGAGATGGATCCATGATTGTGAAAGCCATCCTCTGCTATCAACACCAGTCCAGCAAACTGATTTTGACCCACAGAATCTCTTCATTCCTTCTCAAGATTTTCCATTTCACTAGCAAGACCAAAGGAAAAAAAAAAACAAAATCAAAAAACAAAAAAACATGGTCTTTATGTCCTTAGACAATTTTCCCCCACATGACAAATAAGAGGAGCATAGGAAAGCACCCACCTTTATTCTGTAAGTTTAAGCACAGGATTTTAAAATTTATTGTCTGAAAATTCAATGAATTTCACGTATTGCACAAAAAAAGCAAAACTGATCATGAGATCTGGAACCAGGAAACAAATTCTTTAATTTTCAGCAACAATAATCTTGTCTGATATTATTTCATATCTCATTCTCTGCTCATGACTCTCATTCCCACCTGAGATATTTCACAGATCCTTGGTCAGGCCCACAGCTTCAAATCCCCTTGGAATAAAAAGAGCCTCAAATAAAGTTTGCAGTTTGGGGTGAGTATTCCAGTGAGAAGGCTATTCTGTAAAAAACAGGTCTCTCTCTCTAGCCATAAAAGTGCTTGACAGTTCCTGTATCTGAATATAAGGCACAATTGAAAAGTAGATCTTGTGTGTTTATTTAAATATTGATTCTACTCAGGCTGAATTTCCAGGGCTCATCTCCAGCTTAGTTAGATGGAATCTTAGCCCAGCTCTTGCTAGGTGTCACTGTTTTGCAGACTGGAGTGTTTCACCTTGTAAATACAATTTAATTTATTTGCATCTAAATGCATGACTTCCTTTTCTGCTACATTGAATCAGATATTGTTTGATTATGTTCAGCTTGTCAAGTGATCCAGATAACTTTGTAGAGTAATATATCCTCTTTATTATTTACAACTCTCTCAATTTTGAAACCGTTTACAAATTTCATCAGTAATGATTTTATGATTTATTTTTGGTCATTGATAAAAGTACTTCACAGCATGAAGCCAAGAGCTGAACTGAATGGATCTTACAGAAAATAGAAGCTCCAGTATTTTTAATTTTGGGACTTTTTCCAAGATAGTAATGTAAAAGACATGTTTTCCTTGCATGAGTATTGTTAAAAATAAATAATCACTTTTTATCTATATCTATATAAAATTAATGACATTATGAAGTTGCAACAAAACAATGAATGAAAGTATTTGTTTTTTAAGTTATTGCCTTGTATTTGTAGCTCTTCACATAGTGCATTAATTAAGCTTTCCATAGTTTGTCTTTATTTTAAAGCAGAGACGTCAAGTAGAAAGAGGAAAAAAAAAAGCAGAATTTTGAAGTATGAGTTTTACTTAAGAACTAAGTACCTCCATTTTGAGTATATCTTATTTTTAAACAAAGGGATTTGAATTGACAGAGATCTTTGGAGAAGTATTTCACAGTTCACTTGTATTACATATACTGTCAAATTGAAAAATACAATTAAAATTTAAAAATCCCAAGTGCCTCTATTTCAACAGCAAAATAAAAAATAAAAAAATATGCATTCTATATACAAACCAGAGGCAAGCTTGCCTCTACTTTCGAGAACCAGATTTCATTTAGAAAAACAAATACTCTTACAGAATTGTGAGTTCATTAATAAGCAGCTAACTGTGAAAATGAATGAAATGTTAAAATATTTCCTCAGAATCCTATTAAGTTAATTGAATGGTAATTTATGTCACAAACATATCACTTGTTTGTTTCTAATCATTTCAATGAATAGATCTTAAGATGCCAGATTCAGGTGACTGAAGTATGGCCTTAGACCTAGCTGAATAGAGAATGAGACAGAAAAAAAAGTCACAGGTATTTTGTCAGAAAACTAATTAAATATTTTAAATGGATTCAAGTGTATATTCAAGTACATTCAAGTACATGTAAAGCTATGACTAAGTGATGACAGTCCTGAGGATTTCATCACATACAAACCATTTTTAAATTAGCAAAAATAAAACAGTAGAATTTTACCACCAGGTGGATAGTTAAGGGAAATAAATAGATCTCCCTATTTCTTTACTTCTGTACCTACTGTAGTTGGAAGGAATTAGTTTGACCTCCTACCCAGTCATACTGCCATATTTCAGTCGCCTGAATACTTGCGCACCTATGACGGATGAAGGCTCCTTTAATTTCTTTTTAGTCTCCCAAATCCACAGATTTATAAAATCAGTAATATAAGTTCCTCCAGTAAATTTATGCTAAAATTTCCAATTATGTTGTTACATGAATAAGCTTTCAAGTTGGAGAGCAGTCTGTATCACGACTTAGTCATCTAATTAGAGCATGGAAACCCTTAACAAAATTTAAGGCATGTTTGATAACACCTGTTTAAAAGCAGCCTTCCCTAGTCATCTGAAGTTGCTTTTGAGGTTTCCTTTGTACCAGACTGCCAGAGATCTAAGGAAAAGTGCCTTAAATAAAGTGAGCCAAACACATTTCTAAACTAATTCATTCAGGACAGCCTTTCAATATTCCTAAATTTAATCAGATAACAGTTCTTTGTACAGAAATGGCTGTGCTTTAAAAGGTACAACGTTCTCTTCACTTGCAGTCGCACAATTGCTCTGCAAATGCCAATTCAACACTAATGCTCATGGTATTTAACTGGGCATTGCTAGGATGTCAGCAGGTCTCTTGGTCTTGTTTGAACATTTGAACTATTTGATAGGTAATTAAGGTTTCTTGCAATAGTCTGTAGCTTTAGTTAAACCATAAAGTCTGTGTCAATGAAATTTTTTTCTCTCCCAGTTAAGCCTCCTCTGACTTTCTCTCTCTATCCATATAGTCAGTGATCTCACCTCTGCAAAGTGCCTCACTGAGGCACTGAGTGCATAACCAAATAAGACTTTTTTTTCATTCAAAATTTTTCTCAGTGAGAAGAAAGGCACTTCTAGGCTGCACCACATGCACAACCACTGTAAATTTCTGTGTGCAATAAACCAAACACATTCAGATTTCCTGTCTATAAATCAAGATAATCTGGAGGCAAACTGGTGAATCCTGATGTTTCATAGTGAACTGTAGTCTGGTTTTATTCTCTAACTTCATTAGCAGGAATTTTTCAGTGGCATTTCATGTACACTCACAGTAAGTTTCACACTGTGTACCCTGTGTGAAATTCAAGACTGCAGTAATTTGGTATACTAGTTATGAATCCCTGAAAATCATGGATTATGATGAAAACTTTGAGAAACCTAACTATAATTGCACAAACACATCACTACCACCAGAAAAATTAATGTTTTTTCAGTACCAAAATATACTATTACACTTCTAAATTGCATTCCATGCTTGTACTGGGAAATAATATAATAAATTATAAAACAGTTATTGCATGTTGCAAATGTTAGAGCTTATGATAATATTATTGATATTTTATGCTAACAAAGGTGAATATATATGAAGACTATGAGAGCAATAAAACCTCAAAGTTATTATCTTTGATGATTTTTAAAATTAATTACAGCAGAGAGGATTTATAATTAATTAGAGCAGAAAGGGTTAACCTTTACTAAAAAATGATAACACTGGAAAAATCACAGAAAACCCAAAGAAACAAAAAACCCAACATTTTAATTTTTCTTAGAACAATTCCATATTTCTGAAAACCATTAAGTGCCCATTTTATTTAAGAAAATAAGTTATATGAGGCCAGTAAAATTGTACAGAAGCCTTTTGCTGAGAACTTTAGTAATCTAATGTATTGCCAAGGCTTTGAATTGGCATCTAAGAATAATTTTCCTTCTTAAAGTCAGACATGAAAGCATGTAGTGTAGTTATCCACATTTTTTTCTTTCTTAATGATTTAGTCCGTGAAGTTGCAAAATTAATATTTCAATTCTGTTTGTAACTCTTTTTTGCCCTGCAGTGAAACTATGTTTTTTCCAGCACTATTTGCTGAGAAAATTCCTAAAAGAAACAGATTTGTACAAAAGGATGCAAATTTGGAAAGCTTCCTCTATGTTTTCCCAGTGAGGTTTACCTCCTCCAAGTTAAAGCAGTTGCTATATTTGAAACCTGACATTCCCATTGCTGATTTTATTTTTTTCTTTCCTATTGAGTATATGGAACATTTACAGTGATTCTCAAGTCTGAAGACATCTTCTTCGAACTCATTTGTATTTAAGCAGGTAAGTCCGCAAGAGAGAGATAGGTACGTCTAATTATCCTCCCCATATAAAAGATTATAATTACGTTAGCACATGTGGATGAAGAGAATGAGGCCATATTTTTGTCTGCTCTAAAAGTTTTGTTTCATGGCTTTGCTATGTGCTTATCTATTGTTTTTTCTTCAAAATATTGACACAAAAAAATAAATAAAAAGTGATCTATTGACTTTAAATGCTCCCCTGTCCCTTCTGCCTTTTTTTTCTTTTCTTTAAAGCGAAACCATCAAAAGTGACTGAGAGACTGAAGGTTTATTATCTGTCACACCACCAGGTGTCTGAAATACTAAAATAATATACAAGTTCTGGGTATGAGAACAAAAGAAGCTCCTGGCTCCTGAAGAAGAAATATTTTGCTGCAGACCGACACCTTCTAGGGTCTTTCTGGGTTAGGTGCTCCTCACCAAGTGCCCTTACAAAAAGTTTTCTGCTCTCTGTCACCTCAGAGGTTTCTTCATGGATGAATTAACTTCATGCCATAGGAGCATCCCTGGCAAATTGCAGGGTCTTTCAACATTCATTTGTGCTGCCAGACATACACTCCCAGGTTCTCCAAACTTTGTCATGATCAAAAGATTTTACAGACAAAGCTGTTTACTTCTGCCTCCAAAGAGCCCCTACCAACCCAAAGTGAAGCAGCTATTTCAAGACAAACAAGCAGCTTTACTCCTTCCTGGCTCACTTCCAATCCTTTAACAGCATATATTGGACTTAGAAAGCAAACTGGAAACAGGCATTTCTTAAGTATTTCTACCATCTGCCACAAAGCAAATGCAAGTGATTTGCATTTCTTGCACCACCATAACAGTAATTATTCCCTTCAGTTTTAGTAGTTAAAAAGAAAAAAATATTGATATTGATTGGACTGTCACCTTTTCTGTTCTGTCTTTTTACAGAAAATATTTGCATTCAGTAGTACACTGCTAGGAAAAAAAAATTACCTGTGCTTTAACACACAGTGTTTCAGATATTTGAGTTACCAAACTTAGAGGTATTCTTTTAGTTCAGTGGTTAGGATTTTATGAATTATCATTGCCACAGATGAAAGAGAAAGAAAGAAAAAGAGAGTTCAAAGTACGTCTTCAGTGCAAACCAACGTAATTAATAGGACATGACTGGTTTTCATAGTAACTGTGTTAAGTCAGGGCCCTGTTCAAAATTTTATACTTACAGATAGGAAGGGAAGCTTGTAAGACTGCTTCTCCCAGAGAGAGAAAAACAAATAGGAAGAAAATGAGTTGATATCCTGATTTCTGGACTAGGGAATTCATACAGATAGGTTAGTTTTCCCATCTACTACCAGAACACATGGAATAAGTGATATACAGTCAGCAAGGTATTCTTCCTGTCACCACCTAAATAACTTCTGGGTAGTTCGCTGTATCTTCAGCTACAATCTTGCTTTGGCATGCAGTGAATCATATTAATATCTGAATGAAATTTATTCTTTGAATCCATACTACTTTTTCAAGCTTAGAGGGATATTATGAAATTTTTGGTATAATATGCACATATGATTGTTCCGCTTTTTTAACTTTTTGCATCTTATTTAGCAAACACAAACATGATATTTTTTTTAAAGTGTAAAATATCTATCATCAGAACCAGATATCTAAATTAAAACTTACCTCAAGTGTTTCCAATTATAAACAATGCTGCCCACCTCTTGACATATAAATCCCAATATTTTAGTAACTTGATTAGATTATTAACATTTCTCTCATGAATAAGTATGTAAAAATATTGTAACTCTCAAAATTTAGTTATTCCTTTGTTAGGCGAATAAATGTCCTCTGCGTTCAGAAGTGCCAAAATCTTAAAAAAGTTTCTACCTTTGCTTCTACACAAAACTAAGAAGAGCATCCATCCTTATTCACCAAGATAATTGTGAATTAATCTAGAAATCTTCCACTAACAGGGGTAAATATATGGAGTGATACTTTGACAAATAGAAAAAAAAATTAGCTTTTTGAAAAGAAGAACTGAAAATAAAAAAATAAATGGCATCTTCTGTTAAATACTAGAACTTAAAGATACATTGAAAGTTTAATCTTTTGCCTTCTCTGATGCATTCTTAAATTATTCCTTTCTTTCTTAGTATCTGTTGCTAAATATTGAAGTGTTTGAAAATGGAAGAAAAAGGATTTCACTGTCTTTTAGAACAATGCAGAGTTGTCAGTGAATTGATAGACATGTAATAAAAAGAACAGCATCTGTTGTCTAGGAAATTTATCTATACATTAAAAAATATACTATCTACAGTAGCCATGCTTTTTATGGACAGGGTATGGAGAGGGGATTACATTTTCAAGTTATAATCTCTATTTTTTGCTATATATCATATTTTGAGGTACCTTTTTAATGCCACAACAGAAGAAAACATACAGAGGAACTATTTCCATTATTTATTGCCTGTAATTTGAATGTGAATTCTTTAAGAATATTTAATTTTATTTTTCTCTGTAAAGCACATGCCGTATACAGCCTCTTAGAAAACCTTCCAGAGCTTTTGTTGGTTTTTCTTATTTAACATTTACTGATTCCAAAGATTTAAAGTTAGACAAACTAAAAATATTGCAGGGATCTTGCTTTGCCTGTGTATGCAGTAGTGCCCCTTTCTCCTCACACAGAGCTGAACGAGATGTGCTGTGAAATTTATTTGTTAATCCCCAAGAACCTACTCCTAGGTATTTAGACATGTCTGCGCTACTAGCTCTTTAAAAATAAAAGAATTCCAGAATGTACCCTTTCCTCATCTCTCCATTCCATTCCCTCTGTACCTTCAGTCTGAATTCAACTACATATGAACTGCAATGAAATAACAGAATCACAAAATCACAGAATAGCCTGGGTTGGAAGGAACCTTAAAGATCATTTTGTTCCAGCTCCCCTGCCATCAGCAGGAACATCTGCCACTAAATCAGGTTCCTCAAAGCCCTGTCCAATCTGACTTTGAGGTTTGGGGAATTCAAAACTTCTCTGGCCTATCTGTAACAGCATTCTTCATTCACAGTGAAGAATTTCTTCCTAATATTTAATTTAAATCTACAGTCTTTCAGTTTAAAGCCACTCCCCTTGTCCTATTACAACATGCCCTTGTAATAAGCCCCTCTCCAGCTGTCTGGTAGCGGTAGCCCCTTTTAGGTACTTTAGGACAGCTGCTATAAGGTCTTCCCAGTGTCCTCTCTCAGTGTCTTCTCTTCTCTAGAGTGCACAACCCCAATTCTCTCAACCATGTATGGTAGCCTTGATTTTTGTATTCTTTTAATTCATCTGTAGAATTTCTGTAGAAATTAACTATAACTTTCCTCCCTTCATCTACTTTAATACTTAGTTATGACCTTGTCTATTTTAAGCATTAATGTCATGAGTTTTATTCCTGGCATTGTGATACACCTAAGAGTTCTACCAAAAAACAAAAGTTCATTGAGCTGGGGTGAGGATAGATATGTAGGAAAACTGTTGTCCTGGATCCAGCCAGGACAGAGCTCATTTTTGCAGTAGGCAGGGCATGTATAGAACTCATATTTTATACTACCTCATAGCATTCTGTGGTGACAGGGAAGGCTTGCTTCCCAATCAGGGCAGTGAGACTTTGGGAATGGTTAGGTATTGTCAAGGATTTCTGTGGGGTGAGGAAAATATTTCTTTTCTCCTACACTCTGTCATTACTATTGTTGTGTTCATTTTCTTATTGTAGTTTCCAGTAAATTGTTCTTATCTCAACCCATTATCTTTACCTTTTGTGTCTCCAATTGTTCTCTCCATCCTGTGTCAGGGAAAGGAGAGAACCAGGGGGAAGTGAGCAAGCAGTATTTGGGTTGGAATGTTTCAGTGGAAATGCCAAATTGGACAACACCATTCCTAAACCACAACTGTGAAACTGAACTTCCACTGAAGTTATTGAGGATTAATTATTAATTTGGTCAATGAATACAGAACTAAGAATATTCAATACTGAAATTCTAGAAATATTTTCTGTATACTTTCTTTTGCCTCTCTTGGCTAAAGATTTACCTATTTCTAATTTCCATCAATTCTCTCTGAAAATAAGTGGTGTGTTATACATTTACATAAATTCTCAATTTAATGTTTCATTAAAGGTTTATTCATTTTTTAATAGATTTGAGGTACTTGAATAGCTGCCACTTTGAGGAACTTGAATTAATATGTTAAACTATTGAGCAGTAAAGTTCTAATGTTCAATACATAGTTTGGTTTAATTCACATAGAATATTTTTCTGCTATCAGGCAGTGGCTATGGTGCAGTAGTTATGGAATCAACATATTTGTATATAAAAATTTAATTGATTCAATATTTCCCTATTATCTCCCTGTAAAAGGAAAATGAGACACTCCTAATAAATGTTTTGATTTTTTAAAACTAAATTTTTCATAGCAAACTTATCCCAAGACAATAATAATTTTGATAAAACTTTGCATGATCTTTAATTTCTAAGGAAGCTGCATTCAGTTATTACATTTTAGATTGTGTAGTGTATCTTTTATATAATGCCTGCATATCACTTATTTTATTTATCATGGATTCAAAGGGAAAGAAGAAAAACTGAAGCCAGAACTGGAAAATTTATAAACCATATATGGTTTAGAAATAACTGTAGAAGTGTCTGGTTTCCAACCAAGGAATCTGGACAATGCAGCATTTCCCAGGAATAACACTCAAGGTAATTCATGGACTCAACGTGAGCTATAGAACTGTGCTAGGATAGTTAACCAGCAGCATTCAAAACTCCTGACATGAGAATTTATAAATAATATAATTTTAATTTTTCTTGGGTTTTGTCTTTTTTTAAATCTTTTTATTGATTCTTCAGAAGAGGACATTGAGCAATCAGAAATGGAGTGAAGTTGAACATGGGAAAAAGGAAAGATGGAAAAAGGAAAGATGGAAAAAGAGGATTTTAGCTTTTATCTTTGTTTCTCACTACCCAAATCTATTTTAATTGACAATAAATTAAATTATCTTTTCACTAGTTTGAGTTTGTCCTATTTTTATCTCAGTCCATGAGTTTTCTCATCTTATTTTACCTTTCTGTTCTGTTGAGGAGTGGGAGTGAGAAAGCAGCTGGGTGGGCATCTGGCAGCTTACAAGGTCAACCTACCACAGCACTGAAACAATAGATGGTTTAAAAAAAAAATTCCTCTGATGTTTTTTTAAAATCATTAAAATGGAAATTGGCAAGTCTACCAGCAGTGATTGTGAGGAGAGAAGAATGAAAATTAAATGAGAAGATGGTAGTAATTTTTGAGTTTCTGTTTCTAACAGTCTAGGTAAAAACTGAGAGACAACTGAAACTAAAATGTAGATATTCCTTCTTGATTATTTTCATCTCTTTAATACTCATTATCCCCCTGACTTTTCTACAAAAGAGATATCTCTATAATGCTGCCTGAATGTAATAAAACATTAGAGTAGAATTAGCTGTTCTGCTTGACAACATTATTGCACTTTGCCATGAATTGACTCACAGCATCAGCAGAGTACCTCAAAGACAAGATAGAAAAAATATCTCTTTTTTTTTTTTACAAGACAAAATTTTTAGTGAAACCAGTGGGCAGAGGAAGGAAGACCTCTAGACTCAGTTTGGGAAGAGTAATCCCCTAACTAGGTCGTGAGCATTGCCTTGCAGTGCTCCAGAGACAACTGAAAGAGACAGCGAGGTAGTGTTTGAGAGACTCCAGTCTCAAGACGTGAATGCTTGGTTTCTGCCCAGGTCAGTTCATTATGGCATGAAAAGGCAGTCCTGGATTTAGTAATACTGTAATTGAAAAGGAGATTTTCATTTAGATGGTGGAATTCTGCTGTGGAGCTTAAAGCTGCCTGGTTTGTACAAATGAGACAAGATGAAGGTTTGCCAAGGCATCTGGTGAGGATACCAGTATGGTTGTTTCCTTAGTAGTCATCACCGTAAGATGCACACCGCATCTGAGCACCAAAGAAAACCTGCTGTCACTGTAGAAACACAGAGAGGGCAGGCTTGGCTGCCTTCCTTTCATGGGGAAGTTTTATACTTTCAAGTACAAAGACATTCTGGAAAGATAGAGAAGTGCCAATAAGAAAATTATTTGAAGGAACTATGAGAGACTTGAAATAGGAATCCCATAAGGAAAGAAATGTTAAACTTAATTTTGTGTTACCTTGGCACACATACATATTTCTGTTATTAATACTAAGATTATTTTATAAATATGGTGGGATGCATGCATAGAAGTAAAATTAGACTTTTTAGTGAAATGAAAAGAATTGTAGATTATTTAATTCTTCCTGCCTATACTAAATCATACTTGTATACAATATGCCGCTCAAATAACTCATTAGTCCGCAGCATTCTGCATGCTGCAGTTTAAATTCCTACAGGTATCAGTGACACAGAAATTCTGGGATCAGAAAAGTGCCCAGTAATGCATGCTACCATCTGGGCTACACTGAGATACGAGTAGTTTTGTAGAATACTTAATAGTCAGATAGTAATTGCAAATGTAAGGCAAAGATGCTAGTTAACCTAAATTACTACTATAGAGCTGAGGTATCAAAGCTTTCAACATAGAGGCTTTAGTTTTTCACCAAAAAATTGTCAATTGAAAGAGGATTTGTGAATAGGACAGTCTGCTGAATTGGTTTGAAAAAGAAGGAAAAGGATAATATCCTCACAATATGTTATGCTGTCATAAAAATTATATTAGTAATGTGCCTGACATATTGATGTTTTACAGCTGAATGCCATTTTTAACTAGAGTAGGCTAAACAGATGCCCCATGAAATCTATCTTTTCCGTTTGAATATTCCTGTTTCTTTTTTTTTTTCACACCCTTTAATTCTTACTAGCAGTATTGAAATGCTTTACTTCTATACTTTCAGAGGGTAAAGCTTTTAAAGTGTGTCCTTTTCTATATTTAGAAGAGTCCAAGTGCCCAAAACAAAAAGAAATTAATAATAAAATTTGAGAATAGTCAATAATCTTTATAAAAAGTCTAAAATTGCAATATGGAGGAAGCTATTTAAATGTTATTTCTGCGGTAATTCACAATAGTATTTTAGACAAATTTAGAATTTTTTATTATGCAGAGATTTACTTTGTAATATTTTCTGTGAGAAGCGTTTTTTGTTTGTTTTTTTTTCTTTTATTCCACTGTTCCAGGTGCCTATTCCTCTTTTAAAAACCTTATTTCAAACGATGAAAATACTACCCTAGCATGAGCTAAATTATCATTCCAGCTAATCCTTATTCTGAGTTTCCAATTAGAAATCTTGCAAATGCTGTGGTGGGGTCATGAACGTAGAAGATAACTTCTTTGCACATAACAACAAGATATATCAGAAATTGACTTCTCTGCTTTAGAAAAAAGATTCATGGCAATGAATAAAGCTGCATAAAACTAAAACATCACCTTGTAGGCATAATTAAAACATTGCTTACACTTCAACTTGTGTGAATTCTGTTAATACAGTTTAGGTATTGTTGATACTTTTTATCTTTGAATTTTTTATAGATAATGAAAATCCATCTTCTACAATCTAAATAAGAATTAAAATATGACTTCTCTGTATGTAAATTACTCTTTTTTATCATTTCATATTATTAAAATGACATAGCCTGCCTGATATTAGGAAAAAGAAAGAGATGAGCCTGTGGCTATTCCTATAGTAATATAAACTTTACCTTGATCCACTTCGGCTAAAATGGTACTTTTGTATGTGCGCTCAAATTCAGCTATTACATATATAAAAATCTGAGCAAACACAGTAAAATAAATCATGATATCAGCTGTTGTGACAGAGTACTTAAAAAAAAAAAAAAGACTTCTTATGTTGTATCGCCGTCAGCCCCTCTCGCCGCCATACCCCGAGCTGTGGTGTGCTGGGTGGCGAGGGAAGAGAACAGGCGGCTGCTCCCCCTATGAAGCTCTGCAGTCCCAGTTATTGGCGCGGGGACAGATGGAGGCGACACAGGACTTGGGGGTGAACAAGCCCGATTTATTCAGTGAGCCCCAAGACCCTCCAGGAAGGGCGAACAAAGGTTTTATACAAGAACTCAGGAGGCGGGGTGTAGGAACAGCAACCAATAGGGGAATAGCAGGGGAGGAGTTTAGGGCAGGACTAACATATCACAAACCTATCAGGGAAAACAGGGGAGTAGAGTAAAACAAAGAAACCAATAGGGTGTTGAGCCTCACTAAATAGGCAGGGAATGCTCTAGAAGCAGGGGAGGAGGCTGGGAGGAATGACAGGGAATGTTCCGGGGAAAGGGGCAGGGAAAGGGTGGATTGACATCTTGGAGAGGAGGGGGTTAGGGATGAGCTAGGGAAGATTGACAACTGGGGATGGGAGGAGATTAGGGAGGAGGGGGTTGAACAGGCACTAAACAAATATCAAATTAAATAAAAAACACACCACCACATTCTTAAAAGTCTGAAAATCCTGCCCTTACTTCAAAGTGCCAAGCTATTCAAAAATCATACATCTCCACTGTGTTTTGACCCCAGCCAGCAACTAAGCACCACACAGCCTCTCACTGCCTCCCTCTGGGTCAGATGGGGCTGAAAATCAGATGAGTAAAAGTGAGAAGAATCATGGGGTGAGAGATAGGCAGTTTAATAGGTAAAGTAAAAGCCTCACATGCAAGCAAAATAAAGCAAAAAATTAGTTCACCACTTCCCATGAACAGGCAGGTGTTCAGCCAACTCCAGGAGAGCAGGGCTCCATCACCTGTAACAGTGACTTGGGAAGACAAATGCTATTACTTTGAATGTTCCCTCCTTCCTCCTTCTTCCTCCAGCTTTATTCTGGCCATGATGTCATAAGGTCTGGGATAAACCTTGGATCAAATGTATTGACTGCTTCCCCTCCCAGCTCCTTGTGTACCCCCAGGCTCTTTGATGGTGAGAAGGGGGGAGAGGCAGAAAAGGCCTTGACAGTGTGAAAACACTATTCAGCAACAAAGACAGCATCACTTTGTTAATCAACCCTATTTGCAGCATGAATCCAAGACACAACCCCATAGTAACTACTGAGTAAAATTAACTTATCAAAGTCAAAACCAGCACAATTTCTTTATCTGTCATGCAGATTTGGTAACTTTATACAGTTTGGGCTAGGCAAAAAAATTGTTAAATAACCAGCTGCAAATAACCAGCAAAGTGTGTGGAGTTCCAGGAGCATCTCTGCCAGCCCAGTTAAGCTCAGACTAGCCCAGCTTGACCTTGGAGCCTTCTGCATCTTCCCCTTCAAGGGCTTCCACATTCTTAAAAGAAGAAGTATATCCAGGAACACTTATTCAGGTGCTGCTGTGCTGTACATCTGTGAGCCACTATCCTGAGCCTCTATACATGACTGGTATTCCCCACAGGAGGCTGGAGTTGGCCCTGCCTTTACTCTTTCATCACCCTGCCCTGAGTTTTGTAATTACTGTGAGATACAGACATATTGTCTGTTTGGCTTTTTTTGTTGGTTTGTTTGTTTGTTGGATTTGTGTTATTTTTGGTTTTTGCAGTTTTGGGGGTTTTTTACCAGTTTTGTTTAGGTTTTATGTATTACTTTATGTTAAATCTTCTGATCAGAAGGTTAATACTTAGGCCTCCATACACTTTCTCTGGACTAGTTTCTGCTTTTTGAGACTTTATATGATTTTGCTTTTTTAATTACAACCTTAAGACGTTTCTCTGAAAGAAGGAGAGTAACATCTCAAAGTGAGAATTTGTTGTTTTTTTCTTGTTAAGATATGATAAAGATGATTAGATTTAAGCAATCCTAAATGATGCATTTATGAGTAATATAAGTACTTGCTAGAAAAAATTACATTGATTTTACTGCAAAGCTACAGGTTTCACTGGCATACACTAATCACTTTCCTGAAAAAATAACTAGATAACACTTTCTATTGAAACAATTGCTAACACTGTTGTGTTGCAAAGTACATAGTGCAATTAAGTGTCATGCAGAACACATCACACTAAGTAATATCATGTAGAAGTTCAGCTTTAACATTTCGTTTCACTCTGAAAATGACTGGGGACAAAAATACATTATTTATTCTAATATATATATATATATATATATATATAAAATTAAGTCCTTTTTTGACCACCGAAAATGGTTAGAAAAATGTTGTTAAAGTATGACCACACAAGACAACTTCATATTCCAGACATGAACAAAAAGAAGTTAATAGAAAAAAAAAAAAAAAAAAAAAAAACAACAATATGAGGAATAACACTACCTTATTTAGTTTTGGGGAAAAAAGCAGCCCAAAGTTCTGCACATGTGGCAGCAATTTTCTGTCATGGTAAACCAGTGCTATTTATGAAAGAGAATTCCAATGCTGGTGACTGTCACTTAATACAGGGAATAATTGTTTTTTAAATATCTACTATAATTTTGGCTGTAAGTGTTTAAATTTGTTGATTTCTTTTTTGCACTTTTTTTCCTTCCTTTACTCACACTCTCTCTATACAATTAGTCATGAATGTTTTTCTGCTATCTGTGTTCTGGTTTCTCCTTGGTTATTTGCAGTTCTTCCTTTCTTTTCTGCTTCTTCTCAGCTCTGTTATTTTCTTCAGCTATGTCCTATGATAGCTAACAAACATTAAATTGGCTTTTTTTTAAAGTTAGCATTACTGTTAATGATATAAATATTTTTGTTATCATTTGTTTTATTTTGAAGGTTATCATTTCTACAGGAAGGCCATAGCTCAATTAAGGAAGAGCATATTCCCCTTTTTCTAGTTTATCATTGTTCTTCCAAGTTACAATAGCTGCTAAATCCTAATGAAGTAACTGCAGTAATGAATGCAATGCCTTTCACTGCACTTCCAGTGAAAGGCATTGCAGAGTCATTAGTCTGAGCACCACAGAGTTGACTGAATTTTTAAACTATCAGAGGAAATAGGTTGTTCATTAATATTTGGGATATCCTAAAATATTTTTTTTCAGCTTTGGACTATGTGTGGGATTTTATTCTAGCACAATTTTATATGCAAGAGTGTACTGTCTAACTTTCCAGTGGAATTTAGGCAGAAATTGAGCATAAATTGAGCATAAGTTATTAATTAATAGAAATGTTAAGATTGTTGACAAAAGTGGATCTATTATTTTTAGAGTCATCTATATGGATGCATTTCAGTCCAAATATATTTATATATTACTTTACCTCTCAAAATATTTTCATGAGAATGATATATGTGGGGTTTTTTGTGTTAACAGAGACTTGGAAAACAAGGAAATTAATCATAAATTTCAAATTTATTTCTAAATCTGTTGATTATTATATTCAGGTTGCAGAGGGAGAAGGGAGAGAAGGAAGGGAGGAAAGGAGAGAAGGAAGGAGGGAAGGGAGGAAGGAAGGGAGGAAGGGAGGAAGGGAGGAAGGGAGGAAGGGAGGAAGGGAGGAAGGGAGGAAGGGAGGAAGGGAGGAAGGGAGGAAGGGAGGAAGGGAGGGAGGGAGGAAGGGAGGGAGGGAGGAAGGAAGGAAGGAAGGAAGGAAGGAAGGAAGGAAGGAAGGAAGGAAGGAAGGAAGGAAGGAAGGAAGGAAGGAAGGAAGGAAGGAAGGAAGGAAGGAAGGAAGGAAGGAAGGAAGGAAGGAAGGAAGGAAGGAAGGAAGGAAGGAAGGAAGGAAGGAAGGAAGGAAGGAAGGAAGGAAGGAAGGAAGGAAGGAAGGAAGGAAGGAAGGAAGGAAGGAAGGAAGGAAGGAAGGAAGGAAGGTGTCACCTTCAGTTTTCAGTAAGCAAGAGTTTCTGTAAAAGAAACATGAAAAAGGACAAACTAGAAACAAAAGGGGAAGCACAAAAATTGTAGATTCCATCAATGACTACATGGCAAGTTTCATATCTAATTCAGACCAAAGCAGGACCCCTCTATTTGGCAATTGTCAAAAGTCAAACTTGCAGACTCAGTGAGACATGGAGCTATGGTTTGTACTTTTGTGCACATTTTAGTATTACTTATTGCCTATGCAAGGACTTATATTAATGAAACTGTTTACTACCAACAGATCTTTCCAAAATACAGATCTAGTGGGAGATGTGATAGAACAGCAGTAGGTTTTGTAGGGTCATACTTAGAGGAAACTAAAGAAATTAATGATTTTTTTTAAAACATAATTTTCTGTTTAAATAAACTAATCTTTTAAAAGAAAAATAACTATCTTCCTGAATATTTTATTTATTCATTATGGTCACAGGCAATCATTACTGATCTTTAGCTAAATGTGGAGGAAAAAAAACTGGCTTAAAATAAATTTATGATGAGCTGGGGCAACAGAGTTTCTTGCCCTTCTGAAAACTAAATGCCTGTTGCAAATGTGATTAACTTAGAACCTTTTCATATGAACTGTCCTAGTTTATGGTTTAGTAAATTATTCTATATGAGTGTTTTAATTAGGAAGAAGAAAACCCCCTATATTATGTGGGAAACAGATCTGGGGAGGATTGTCCAGGAATGCCATGAGAAACTACAGTGGTATAAGGAAAAGAATTGCCCCTGGATTCCCACCTTCCCCATGCAGATGAATGTACACTGTACAGCCCCGAGTTCATGTCTGTCATCGGTTGTGCTATCCTCCTGTTCGAGAAAGTTCTCTGTTCTTGTTATTCCCAATGGTTCTCTCTCTAAACCACTCCCTGCCTTTTTCCCTCATTGGCCCAGTTTATGCCACTCCATCACTGCTCCTCCCTTACACCCCTTCCCATTGGAGCTTTTGTACCCCAGCCACCCCTTCCCTTTCCCAGTTTTATACTCTGGCCCCTCTTTCCCTGCTCACTCTTGCAGCCTGTTCCCCCAGCGTGCGGGTGTCTCCCCGCTCCCACTCCTGTCTCCTTTGTCCTTGTTCTACCCCCAATAAACCCACGTGGATGGCAGCGGCTCAAGAGTCCTCCTGTCTTTTGCTGGAGACTTTATTACGCTCTCCTGGCACCTACAAACCAGCCAGCAGCGGGCTGCCCTGCAGGACTCAGCCCGGGGCTTCCTGTAATATTACGTGTATGAAAGTAAACAAGAGTGTTCTTAAATTGTGAGTAATGTATACAACACTGCTGTAATTCATGTGGTAATCCTTAGAACATGAGAAGAGGAATCAGATCAAAAAAGAAATAGGATGATTACCAGTTTTTAAAAAAAAGGAAGCAGCCCATTAACTGTCTAATCAAAGAGAGTACTTAATCTTAAAGAGCAACATAAACTAACAAACCTATGAAATCTTTTTACAGAAAACCTAGATTTGTCTCAAACTCAAGTCTTTGGGAAGTTCTGTGAGATTTATATGCCCAGATCAGTTTATTTATAATCTGTTAATACAGATCTTGAGTTTATCATGAATCCCATTTCTTTGGATCAGAATATATCAAATTCCAGCAGGGGAAACAAATGCCTTGAATTAACACATCTAAGTTTAGGTAATTAAATAAAAGCTTACTTAAGGAGCTCTGTCATTTTATTGGTCCACCTTACCTAAGAACATGATATACATTACCTACTTCCTTTCATTAATGCAACAGAATTTAGAATAATGGTGCTCAACTTATTTGAAATGAGTGTACATTCTTAAGTGGAGTAAATCTTCACTGTAATTGAATTTCATGATGCGAATCAGAGCCAAAATTATATAACAGAGACCAAGATTTAATTTTACTTCTTAAAGTATACATGAGTTTGGATTAGTATTTAAGACTTAATAGAAAATAATAAAAGCAGTGATACTCAGATTACAATTGAAACCTTATATATTTATGAAGAAATTTAGACTTTCTTTTTGTGGTTATTGTTTAACTTGATACCTTTTGTTTAATTCAGAACATAAAATACCTTCAGCACAATTCAAAAATAAACATTTACACAAGATGCTGATATTCAAAGTAAAAAACCAGTACAGTAGGGAGGATGAACTGGCAAAACTAGCTTTCTACATGAACCATGAGAAAATGCATGGTTACCTTTAAAATGAATAGACTTTCATGCTTTGAGGTATGTAGCTGAAATGAGAAAAACTTTCTGCATGGAGAGATTTTTCCATTACCAGTTTCCTTGTATTTTCTTCCAAAACATCCTTGGTCAGATAGATGAGCAACATGTCACACTGAGCGCTAGATCAACTATTACTCCGATAAGATGTGATTCTATGTGGATGCGAATAAATACATCTTACAGACTTTTCCCTTTTGCAACCTGCATTTTAAAAAAAAAAAAAAAATACACAAACTCCAAGTACAGTTATGAATGCAGATAAGTATATAGAAAATAATAAATATATAAGAATTTTGCTGAATAAATTCCTCAAGGAAAACTGTAACTGTTATTGATACTTTAGTAATTGTTAAGACCTTAAAAAAGTAAGATTCAGGACAAAAACCATCTAAACCGATGTGCTTACACTTCTTCAAGTTTTAGGCAAAATGCTTGCCGAAATTTGAAAGTGCTGTCAGGGAATTTAGAAAGTGAGGTCATGACACAAACTATTAAAACCTTTGAAATATTCTGTCTTGGGACACATCTGTGTGGCCACAAAATGGAAAAATGCTGAATAATAAGAATTGGTGCTGGCTAAGTAGTGAACAATGGGGCATGATAGAAAAAGATGTGTTAATGTCTTTACAAACACTTTGATGACTGAGGGTATGGGTGTTAATGTCTTTGAAATGGGTCTTAATATCTCTACCCTATATCTTAATATCCTAATATCCTAATATCTTAATATCTTAATATCTTAATATCTTAATATCTTAATATCTTAATATCTTAATATCTTAATATCTTAATATCTATCTTAATATCTTAATATCTTAGTATCAAGCTGCACGTTTGCAACAGAACCCAGATAATCTGACTCCTGAACTTTAGGGTGATCGACAAATGGGTCAACACAAAGCCTGTTGCCGAACCCAGATAGCCTGAACCTCTGGACTTGGACGTGACACATTCAAGGGAAGAGTATATGGTAGGAGGTTGTACCTCCCTAGTACCTCAACCAATGTGGATAGGAATAGGGCAATGTGCAGCTGGGAATTTAGGATAAAAGGGGGCTACGTCCTCAGAAATCTGGAGAGAAAAACCCCACAGTGGTATGCTCCAGAGGACTCTCTTGCTTTATTTGATTAAAGTTGCAGGACTCCTCTTTTTTTATGGACACTGGCTTTTCATAGTGTAATTTTCCACAGAGGCATTTGTGCTAACATGATCTGCTATGACACTGTGAGAAGAGATTGTGAATCCTGCAGACTGTCTTCATTAAAGCCATTATCTTTGTAGGGATTTTCCATAGCATCCAGAAGTTAATTTCTTTTTCCTTAGTAAATACATTTTAACTTAGCCACATAGCATATGCCCGTGTGCACAGTTCACCTTTGGGTTTAAGGCAAATAAGATGCAAGTTTCTAGACCAAGCTGGTTTTGAGATAAGAAGAGGAAGCAGAGGTAGAAAAGAGCCTGTGCAACTTTTCTTACGCAGACTTTGTCTAAGTACGAGTTTCTGAGCAGCAGGCAGGTATTAGAAGGGAAAATTCTGTGCTTTATCTATCATAGAAGATTAGGCTGGATGAGCATAACCTCAAACTAAAATGAGAATCTATCTGTTTGCTAGACCAGTGAATATTATCCTTCTAGCGAGACTTTAGTATTTGAACTGTGTACCAAGCCTTTAGGCAATGTGTTTAAATGCTATAAAAGATTCAGAGAGAAAAACAAAATAAAACAAAACAAAATAAAACAAAGGAAAAAAAATTACTTGCACTAAAACTACTAAAACTAATCTGTTGTTTTCTGAACTGGTAAGACCTGAGGAAACTGTACTCCTGGGATAAAGAGCATGTCTTTTTCACACAGCAATGAACTTTCTGGACAATATATCAGTGTTGACAATGTTTCACCACTATATGTGTGGACCTTTATCATGGTTAGCTGAAAGTTATAGGTGGGAAGGCTTTAGGACACTTCAATTACACAGGTGTTTTGCCAGAGGTAAGGAATGGATCATATTTTCATAGAAAAGGAGTAATGAGGCATAAAAATAAACAATGTCCTAATGACACACCATCCTAAATAATCCATGTGCCTGGCTGTAGAGGCTGAGATGGATGCTGGTCTGTTGGTTCTCTGGAGGAGGTTTCAGTGGGTGGTGTGGGTGAGGAGGTGATGTCAGTCATGTCCCACATGTGATGGTGAGAACAAATGAGCTGAGATGGTGGTGACTGAGGCGTTCCATCCACAGGCATGAATCCAACAACTAACACCCAGCAGCCAGAAAATTAAGAAAGTAAAACAAATAAGCTTAAAAGTGTCCTTTGAGAGGCAATGTCTTTACAGGCAAAGGAAAGTCTTTTACTTACCAAAAGTAAGGTAAGTACTTTTGGTACTTACCTTATTTGAGCTTACCTACCTTGAGCTTTAGGATAGCATAACAGAAACTTACCTGTTTGAACACTCGTGAGACTCCCTGGCAATCACACTCCTACCACCAGAGACGTTGCTGGGACCAAAGTCCCTTTGCAGCAGGCAGCGCCAGTGACCGACGTGTGCTCCTTGGCTCCCCATACACCCACTCCACAGTCAGACCAGATTTCCTCTCTGGTTCAACCTCAGGTTTCCCACAGCAGAGCTTCAGATGTCTCAGATAGGAAAGATGTATGCTAATGTCTATACAAACAATTCAGTGGGTGAGGGTATGGTTGTTAATGTTTTTGAAATGGATCTTAATGTCTCTACCAAGTTCAAGACACAGGTTTATTACAGAACCCAGACAGTTCAACTCCTGAAACAGAAAAATAGCATAAGCCTGAGTGTAAAGACGTACAATGGGGTTTCCACGGACGGATTGGGGTGAATATAAGCGAGATCTCTGTTGGTTGCTCTTGGGGGATGAGGTTTATTCAGGATGCAGAAAGGCCCTGCCTCGTGCTGTAGCAGCACGTGGCTGGGCCTGAGGTGATGGGGGAGGGGAGAGACAAAGGGGGGAGCAGGGACTCCCGGAGAAAGTTCCAGGAGGAGAGGGGAAGATCCAAGAGGGCGTCCGGGCCCCCGGAGACCCCTTATCAAGGGGGGCTTTGAGGTGGGCTGGAACAGGACCTGGGCCAATGGGGTCACAGACACCTGATGGTTCAGGGGAGGGTTACAGGTGTGGGGTGAACCATACATTCTGGGGGGTGAGATGGAACAGTCCATTTGGCTTTTGGACCTATCTGTAGGTGAGGGTAATTGTCCAGCCAGTAGGGGGCGTTATATTCGTCCTGGCTGTACTATTGTGGTTCTTAATCATATTTATCTACCCTTCCCAACACCTGAGTTTCTGAACTTTGGAGTAAAATTACAGGTTCAAGGGGAGAGTATGTGGTAGGTGGTTTGGGAAGGATGTACCTTCCTAGAACCTCAGCCAATGGGGAAAGGAAGAGGGCAGTGTGAGGCCCGGAGTTTAGGATAAATGAGGCTGCACCCTCTGAAACCTTGAGAGAAAAACACCTTTGGTATGCCCCAGAGGACTCTCACTTAATTTGAATGAAGTTGCAGGACTCCACTGTCTCGTTTATGGATACTGGCTTTTCATAGCATGATTTTCTGTACATCTCATTCCATAAAGCCATTTATTCATGGCACAGTAACCCACAAACAGCCCAAGTCAGTGCCCCCAAGGAGGACCTGTAAGAGGCCATCTGAAGACCCTCACTCATTTGCCTGCCGATTGCCACGAGAAGGAACTCCCTTCCCCCACTGCAGGTCCGGCTTGGAGAAGGCAACAGTGCAGGTGCAGCCGCTGTACCATTACGATCTGTTCCGAACAAGGCCTGGAAAGAACTTGGCAAGAAGCTGGCAAGGACTTGGCGAAGACCCAGCGTGGACCTAGCACAGAGAGGCCTACTGCAATTCCTGCTTCACTCTCCACCTTTAAGCCAAATGAACTGTTGGGGTGACTCTGGTGGTCTCTCACTGAAGACCCCTCATCTGCCTCCTTACCACCGTGACAGATGGAGATCAAGAACCCTCTCCCCAAGGACTGAGACTGAGACCCCTACCACAGGGAGTGGTGGGGGGGAGAATGACATGACCTGTTCTTCTCCAGTAACTTCAATGGACTTATTCTTCATTGTGTTTGTTCAGCCTGGATGATTTTCAGTAGATACACCTGTTCCCGCCACAGCAATTTCAATAGACTCTCATTGCTCTGCATGTTCCCCCCTTTTCCTTCTGTGGACTATAACTGGACCCCTGGGTTAGGTAGGACTTTGGAGACTCTCCCCAACACAACAAGACGGATCCCCATCATCCGGACCACTGAGGACCTCGCCTGTGTTGGTAGCTATTCCCATCCCCCCCTTCTCTCTCTCCCTCCTTTTTATTTTTTTTCTGACCCCACTATCGCATTTATTGGTTTTGGCCCTTAATAAAGGTGCATCTGTTGTGATTAAACTGATAGTCCCCTGCTGTTTGTCTTTTGCACTTCGGGATCGGCTAACGAACCATCACGACACCCCGCTATAAGCGGATCGTGACAGAACCCCACTACAGAACCCCTGGGTTTTTATACCCTCAGAGTTCATCTGTGAGCAAGTCTCTCTCTTCTGTCACCAGTCCTGGAGGTATTTAAAAGACCTGTAAATATAGTGGTTAGGGACATGGCTTAGTGGTTAACTTAGCAGTGTTGGTTTAATGGCTAGACTTGGTCATATTAAGGGTCTTTTCAAACTTAAATTGTTCTATGACTCTGTGGCATGTCCAACACCTAAGTCCAGAATAGAAATTCACCTTTAAACCAGATTGCTTCTTTATAAAGAATGTTTTATACACATAAGATACTTTTAAAGTAAGGGCACTTAATGCTTTTTCAATTGAATCACGTTTTACATTGACAATGACTAATACATTAGGCAAGCTTAGCAGGTGAGTTTTCTCTGCTTTTGAGTTTCACATTATCACCAGGACATCAGTAAGTGTGGAAGAGTGATCAATCAATATTTCCACTTCTATCTGGTGAACTGAGTGATTATGTAGATGCCTTGTTATTTCAGTCAACAAAATTGCATCTGAAAATTTTCATTGATTGAAGTAGGTGGCTAGCATTAGCACAACCAAATAATGCAAGAGAAAATATGACTGCCCAATCCCTTCTGCTGTGACTTATTTTCTCAATGCATTTTTAATTCTAAGATATTCATCAATATAATTTTTGAATAAACAGCTGATTTTCACTTTGTTTTTAATGCTGAAGGTGTTCACGACTTGATAATTATCACTGTTGTCATTATTATTATTATTATTATTACAATTTTTTCTGCAAAACCGTTTTGATTTTGCAATTTCAAAACTGCTTGTAGGCAATGCCATTCTGTTTCTGACAACTTACAGCTTCATGCTTTGCCTTGTGACACATCTAACAGTAAAAATATTCTCATTCTGGTTTCATTCACAGGATCAGCTATCTGGTACAGTCTCCAGGGTAAGGAGATCAGCTACTCAGCTAGTCAAATACTGCCATCAGCACAAAGTGTAATTGTAGAAAAGATGTTCTGTGGCTACCATCTTTAAGCCATCTTCTTAGAGTGACAATTTGCCTCTGTTTTGCAGCTTATTTTATATAGTGTACATCTACAAGGAAACTTCCTTCTTTACCACCTTCACCTAATCCCTCTCTCTGTCAAATGCTGTCACAAAACTTACCCTTTTGCTATGGGTAAGGGTGAATCACTTCTTTGAAACTGAATTTCAGTTCTCAAATTCACAGCCTGGCTGAGGAGATTTAGCTGTCACACCTGCATTACACATTCAGCCTTGCAGCAGCTGAAATAAACAGCCTTGTAACCATTACTCCATTTTCATGTTAGGTTTGCTATTCAGTTCTGTGTAAGAAAGTCTACAGGACATTTTGTGCATTCGCTCCAAACCTTTCCAGCTAATCAATGCACCATAAAACATCTGAAGTAGTCCAAAGCTTACTCTACTAGTCATTAACTTAATCAACTGCTGATCAGACAAGACACAGATAGTATATAACACCAAATCTGTTCACTTGCATTGTCGATATTTGGCCTTATTTTTGTATCTTAATAGGACACTAGTCTAATTACCAGCAGATTTATTTGTATTGGTTAGTAAATGAAGCTGTTTTCCCCTTAACAAGAGAGTCAGTGGAATCAGAGCTGGCATTTCCATTATTTCATTTTCTAATTCCAAAAGCAACTGATGAAACCTTAATGAGGTGGATGCTTTCAAACTGTCATTAATCTTTGCCTGAAGTTCTTTAATAGGATTATTAGTCTCAGAAAATAACAACCCAATAGAACAACCCAAGTCCCCCAAACCAAACAAACAAACACCTACCCCATCAAGTAAACAGTCAATTGTCAATCTGTGGGCTTTCTTCATGAATGATATGAGGCATTCCTACTCTTTTGTAAACAAAATTGGATGGGCCTGGAGGAAACATCCCTTTAACAGAATAAATAAACATATCCAAAGTAAATGGATATCACTTGGGAGGAAAATCTCTGTGTGCCTATGTTTGATGTAGAGGTAGTAAAGAGAATGCCAATTAGAAATCCCACTGCTAAAGTGACATTTCTATCAGTTATTTCTGCAGTACTGTATCACTGCAGCAATATATGAAGTGACAATAAAAACTCCAAGATGTAAAATCTTAGCTGTTTTGTAGAACTTGATGAAAATCTGGTGTCAGGCTAGGCGAGCCAGAGAGATAGATGAAGAATGCGATGCATTTTAAGTTTACATACAAGCATATTCCGGTACAGCATTTCCTATGTTGTGATTAATACTTCTAAATTATTTACATAATATATATTCTTTTGCTTTTGGTGCTTTCAAAAATACACAGTAGACACAAGTTTTAAACTTGCACGTAATGAGCTTGCTACAGGGTTGAATTTGTTTGTTCATTTATTTTATTTATTTATTGTTTCACTGAAAAAAATGTCATCAAATGCTGATTGCTTCCAGCTATCGACTTTATACAATATCACTTGTAGAAATGAACTTTTTTTTTTGAAAAAGAGTTAAATTTTAAAGCAATATAGTCAAATAAAATCTGTAAATATGAAAGTATAAAAGAAGGTACTAGCCTTTAAAAAACTATTTAAAAAAACCTGAACAGATAATTTGTATTCTTTAAATGCCCATATCCATTAAAAAATTTTCATAATAGAGATTTCTGTTGCAAATCTTATTCATTTGCTTACATCTGTTTCTGAAAGGTGCACATTTTTCTGCATCAACTTTAAAAATTAATACAGTCGTACATAAGAAAAAATCAATGCTACATGTCAGCATACATATATTATGCCTGAGCTTACTGTGGAATGAAAGATATCCTATATATCTTTGTGCACTATTTGAAATCTCAAATCTTTCAAATACTTTGTAATCCAGACTATATGACTGTATGAAATATTTATGCTGAGTTGAATTATTTTTTTTCTTTGCTAGCTAGCATGTGTGACACTCTATTTAAATTTGGGTTGCATTGATTTTTTTCCATTTGAGCTGTGATTGCATGTGGAAAACTTGCCATGTTTTCTAGTCAAAATTGAGTGGACATTATGTTCTTTATAAAGTTAACAAGCTGCATGATTTTTTTGTTTGATCCACATAATAGTAAACCTGGATTTTGAATGTCAGTAACTGCAAATGGTCATTTGTATGAGGCTAGACTTGAGCTAGAAATATGATTATAGCTTGCAATAATTTTATTTTCTTATGGTGGGTCATCTGGGGGAAAGTAACAACATTTTTTTCTATTGAAATCAGCTGTTTATTCCTAGCACCCTTATTTTTAACATATCCTGAAAAACATAAGATTTAATGGTTTCAATTTCTTTCAAAATTTTCTATCTTCTTTCCTTTTTCTCTTACTTTCCTCCACTTTCCTAATAGAGATTAAATTTCAGTTCATGATCTTTTAAATGTTGTCTGAGATCCTTCAGAGTCTGCTAACCCAGACAAACAAAACCAAACACCAAAGTCCCAGAGGGAAAAAATAAAAACCCTCTTCTTTTTTCTCTTCCCTTCATGTATTATTACTCACCATCATGAAAAGTAAATTGAAGAAAATGCTACATAACTAAGCAAAATCACAGACTAAATCAACAATATTAACGTCTGTGCAATCATGTCTGATCTCTTTACCCTCTAGAGGCAAAAGATGCACCATATGAGCTCTGCAGATATTTCAGTAGAGCTGGATGATTAATATTATCAGGAGTGAGGTCCTATGTAACAAGCAGCATTCCAATACTACACCACCACAGCATTTAGACAAAGGCTTTGGTTTCTTCTCCTCAGATAGCACAAATATTTGAATTTTGAGAGTTTGGAACTTGCTTCTTCCAACCTGACCAGAACTTGTATTCGTCTACTAATAGGATTAGTATGTCACTGCTGCAACAACTAACCTCTGCTTCTAGTGTGCAAAATGTGGTGACATTTTGTTGAATATGCAATCAGTGTCACTGACTGTCCAATGACTGCTAATCAAAGAAATTAGGAATGCTTACATTCTGGTAAGCCAGAAGATAGTTGTTTAAAAATTAATCTTTTACATTTCCAAGTCAAAGATGTTTGACTTCAAATCCTCAAAAATACAAATTTATTTTTCAGCATTACTGACATACAAAATATAAGCTATCTGGAGGACATTAATTTATTTAGAAGTGGTACCGGGTTAGTTACCAAAATCCCTGTTTGGCGAGCATGCTTTTGGATGGCTTTGGAGTTCTGCTAGCTTCTGCTAGCTTTTCTCCGTAGGAAAGGGAGAAAAAATAGAAACCAGAGGGATCAAACTATAAAGTCTGCAACACTGAGAAATTTTGGAAAAAAAATAATAAGCTACAACAATCCCAAGGTTTCAAAACTGCAGGGCTCCAAAGTAAGACATGAATATCCTCTGGATCTATACTGCAGAGCAAACCAACATGGCCTTAGAGATTGTGCCTTATCAGCTCAGCAGAATGGGATGCACTAGAGAAAGGGTGGTAGCTGCTGCAGCGTGCCTCACCTCTGTATTCCCTGAGCAGAAGGTCTTTCTTAAAAGACAGGAAAAACCACCAGTATCCCATGAGGCATAGAATGCTGACAAAGCTATATATAGACAAAATAATGAAAAACTGAGAAAGAAAGAAAATCCCGAAACTTTTCTGAAGTTTCAGAAAGGTTTATTTTCACTCAAAATCAAAACTGTTTCTTACAATGCTTCCGAATATGACTATATAACTGCTCTTGGGATCTAACCTATTCCTCCCCTCTTGTAAAGGTCCTCCTTTTGTGTTTAATAAACTGAAATGTGGGCTTCCCTTCACTGTTTTTTTAATAAATTCCTGATCTTTATGTGAAGATGTTCTGTGTCTGGCCTGCTGACCTACCTCTCACCTTTTGACATAGCAAGTAGATTTAGCAATATGACTGAAGAATATTTTAAAACTGAAATAATGGTCAGGCCACTGTCTGATCCAAATCCCACAAGGTACCATGCAGTTCTTAGTTCCTCTTGGGTGAGCAAAATCTTCCATCTTTCACTGTGAACAGCTCATTTAACACATTAGAAGGTATCATCTTGCCTTGTAAAGCTCAGGTAAAAAAAATCCCGAGAAAAGAATTGAAGCATTATTATAGCTCAAGGGTGTCCTACCTGTACATGAGAGACCATTGGGCTATTCATCTTGATCAGAAAAAGAGATGGTCCCAGAAAGACACTGAGAACAACTTTATCTTCTCCCTCTAACAATACAAAACAAGACAAGTATGATCTTATAGCTCACTCCATAGCTCAGGAGCGGGAAATATTATCCCTGGCTATGTCACAGGCTTCCCCTGGGATCTTTTGCAGTCATTTCTGTCCAGACTGGTTAGATGCTTAAATCTTCACCCATGAAGGAACTTTTGTGAATCTGTGCTTTAGACTCTGAGGGTCTCAGTTTCTTAATGCAAAATGTGAATTACAATCTACTCTCTCCCACATTATAGTTTTCATCAGTATTAAAAGAAGATGTTCTGATGGCTGAGATTATCCATCTAAATCTGAATGTTGGGTATTTGTGTGGAGAACTACTAAGTCTGTGGGAGAGGTGTAAAAGTTTGAAAAGTTATGGCTAATGGCTTACATATTATTTAAAAAGGACATTGACCATTTTGTCAAAATTGTATACAGCTGCTGCTACCACCAAAGCCCATTTCCCATCCATCTATGCTTCCTGACAGGAGCTGGACTGTGATAAAGGTGGTACTATTCTCTTGTTATCTCTGACCTAGGGAGAAGAATATGCCCATAAGGAAAGCCAAATGCAGCACCTGATCTGAAAATCAGCCCTGGCTGGGTTCAGCAGGGGCAAGCCACAGCCCACAGACTCATGTCTGAGGCTTTCCACCAGAGCACTGCAAGTGATGCAGAATGATGCAACAGATCCAGAGGCTGAAGAGACAGTGCCAAAGTTCCCCCTCCACCCAGGGGAGTTACTTGGGCATTCCCAACTTGCCCGAACACATGATAATACATTGAACTCTGTTTCCTTCAGGACCCTCACCACTGGGAGTACCATAAAAAGAGGTCCAATTGGAGACTATCGGGATCCATGGAGTGTTGATATTTTCTACTTAATTTGTCACTTGCTTTCTGTCCCACCCTCCCTCTCCTTCTCTGTCTATTTATCATTTACTGTTAAATAAAATTTATACTATCAACTTCAGCGTACGGTCTCATTTGCACCTTCATTTGGTCAGAAGCATCTCTAAAAATTTTAATAACTGAATCTTAAATGGATGGAGAAAAAAAAAAGTATTTGAATCAGTTGGATTCTGGACAGGGTGTTTTATTCTTGTCTTACTGTTCAATACTTTAAAGTGTACATTTGTTTAATTTTAATGTAAAATTTACTTTAATTTCTTAGTCTTTACAAAGTCTAAGCATTTTGAATCTATCACACCAGACTAAAAAGTTTTGACCATTTTTTTTTTTAACCTGATTTAATCTGTCTTGCTGGTATGTAGTTTATTTTATCCATAGCAGCATGTACAGTGCTGTGGTTTTAGTTTGTAGAGATCCAGCTGGACTAGCATATCCCACACAGTTCCAGAGTAAACTGGGAGCTGATGATTCTCCAATCATGGTTCTCCAGCTCAGGGCACTGAGACTCCCTTGGTCCATTATCCATGTTGAAGATGGAGGCAAAGAATGCCTTAAGCATCTCACCTTGCCCCTGTCTCTGTTTGTGAGGTGACCATCCTCATCCTGTAATAGGCTGATGTTATTTTTACACTGCCTATTGCCATTAATATATTCAAAAAACACCTCCTTTATATTGTCATTCACGTGTCTGGCAGCTTCAACTCTATTTTAGCTTTGGTTATATGAATTTTCTCCCTACAGTGGCAAGCAGCATCTCTGTGTTCTTCCTATGTCACTTGACCCTGCTTCCATAGAGTATACACATTCATTTTTTGCTATATTTCCAAGATAATACTCTCTTTCAGCTAAACCAGTCTTCTGCCTCACCTCCTTGACTTCTAATATTTGGGAATTGCTTGTTCCTGTGCCCTTAGGAGGTGAGGTTTAAAAAGTGACCAGAAGTGATGGACACAAACAAAACCATTTTCCCAGAGAACCTAATTCACTAATTCCCAGAGCAGCCTTGAGTCTGCTCTTCCTATGTTTAGAGTTGGGATTTTGCTGACACTTTTCTTTCTGTCAACAGAGATTTTCAATTCAACCCCATTGTGGTCACTGTGGCCAAGACAGCCACTAATTTCCACTTCACTCTTGAGATCCACACTGTTGACCAGCATAATGTAAGGTGTCTTTCTGAGTCATTTCCCTAAGGATTTGTTCCATAAAGCTGTCATCCAGGTTTTTAAGGAATCTTCTGGCCCAGGTTGTACCAGCTTTCCGTTAATTTCATGCAAGTTGACAGAAGTTGACTTGCAAGTGTCCATTAGTTCCTCAAAGAGTAATACATTGGTGTTGCCACCCTGGATAGGAGGTCTACAGTTAGACCTGGATAGGAGGACTCCCATGATAACATCTGAATTATTTGTTTGTCCCTTGATTCTCACCCAGAGGCTCTCAACTGTGCCACTGCCAGTTGTGAACTCCATATATTCTACCTCTTCTATTGTATGCAGTGCCACCCCTCTGCTTCTTCTGCCTTGTGTATCCCTCCTGTACAGCCTGTAAGCAGCCAATAGGCTGTCTAAGCACAGGACTCATCCCACCAGATTTAATTTATGTAATGTCAACAATGTCAGATCTCAGGAACTGGGCCAAAGTTTTGAACTGGTGTCATGTCATTCCCATGCTGGGTGCATTAGTGTAAAACATTTCAGGTTTGGTACATGGTAGCCAAAAAGCTCATGAAACAGATTGAGGGGCCCTATTAGTGCTCATGTCCTCAGGTGTTGGCAAGCCATGCCATTGCTCATCACTGGCTAGCCTGGTTTTGTCCCTTTCCCCCTTCCAAGGTAGTGCAAAATTCTATCAGCGAACCCCACTAATTCCTTTGCTCGAGTCTTTTTCCTCTCTGAGATAGGTGTATTCCATCAGATGTCAGTAGACCAGATTCTGAGTAGGTCATCCCATGGTCAAAGAATCCAAATTTTTTCTGATTACACCAACTTCAGAGTCACACATTGACCTGGTGAATCTGATGATGACTTTTCTTTTGTCCAAAACAGCATCTCATCTTCAGTACCATAACTTAAGCTTGGGAAGGATACTCAGTATAATTATTCACATCTTTCTGAAAGAAATCAACTTCTGTCAAGAAAAGAGCTGAGATATAATCTACTCATATTTTCATATTCCTCTTTGAGATTCTTAGAAATTCTCTTTTTACATTCTTTTCAGTATAATTTCTATATAGTTACATCTATACTGCTCCTGCTAGTTTAGACTGCTAAAGCATATTTAGGCGCACCTGTCTGAACTCTTTCTTTAATGAAATATAATGATTTGAAAAAGTCAGAAGGGAGTTATTGAAATAGAATTTAAAGAAGGATTTCACACAGCTTACAAGTCAGAGGATTCATTTGCCAGACTTTTCTTTTCCTCTCTCTATAGATTTATGCCTTTTAATCCTTCAGAAAGATCATTTGATCAGAATCATATAAAAACGGTAAGCATTTATTCTAACAGCACATTTGTAATCATCATTGGAAAATATACTAAAGTGCTTGTCAAGCTGGGTAACTCATGAGAAAAATACTTCTTCAATCCAAAGAGGAATGATTTCATCACAGTTTAGTTTTATAAGTCTGAAGAAAGCAAATAAAAATTAACAGTAGTCTTATGAGAGAAGAAAGTAACTGGCTTGAAATTATTTTAGGAAAAATAAATTTAAATTTCCAGTAACACAGAAAAAATTTTGAAGTTTGAAAGTGGTAAACTGGTAAGTTAATGATACTGAGCTATCTATAAAAGCAGTGTGTTTTAATATGCAATCAGCAAGAATATTTTCATCACACAGTTTAAATAGGATCAAAAATCATCTGTGGTCTGATGAAAACATATGTAGGATTAGAGCAGACAAAAAACTTATCTTGTAAGCAATAAAATTAGAATAGACTGGAAACTTATCTAGGTTGACATTTTCTTTGTTTGGGTGAGTTTTTTTAATAAAGACAAAATATTAAAATGTGTAGGGAAGATAGCCTAGACATACAGTTGTGTATCAATTGCTGTGCCACACTGACATACTAAAAAAGATCAATAACTATCTACTGCAAAATACCACCTCAAAAACTGATACAGCCTGCAAACTGTAGAGATAGGATGCAATCCAGTAAGGAAAAACTAAGAAAAATGACATTGTTCATATCATCCATTTGTTGATTTTCGCCATGACATATAAATCTTTACATCCTTTTAACTTTTTAAATGTCCATACTGTAACTGGCGAATGTTTAAATAGGGATAGTGAATACACAAACCATTCACTGATACAGGCCAGAATTCTAGAATCTTGGATACAGTAATGTATCCAAGGGACATTTCCAACCCAGCATAATACCAAAGAGTAAGACTCATAAGTGGTTGATAGACCTCATAGGCTCAAATTTAAAGATGGACTTAAATTTTACGATGTACTAAGATCCTTACATTTTTGTAGTTGTGACATAAAGGCCTTTTGTGTTTAGGTGCTCAATGTTTTTGAAGATAAAACTTTCAAAAGTGGTTTTAGAAAATAGTATTTTCTTTGGAAAAAAATTGAAGGGGAATCAATTAGTCTGTCAAAACAAAGACAAAAAAAATGTCAGAAAACAGAAAGGTATGGGATGTGAAACCACTTTGTATTATTTAGTTGAAAGCAAATAAACATGTAAAAATGTCACATGTATCAGAAAATAAATCCTGTCATTAATAAGCACTGAAGGCTGAAGCATTACACCCTAGTAAAATGCCTGTCCTAAACATCTAATTCCCCCCCCTTTTTTTTTTATAAAGTTCAAACAATTTATTGCTTCTTTGTTATCTATCTATAAAGACAAGTCTCTAAAGTAAAAAAAGGAAGCATTGACCAAAGCATTAACATCAAATCTTTACATCCCTAATTGCCTTTTCCAACTTAAAGTTCTTTCTCTCAGGGAAATAAGAAAAGAGAAAGGATGTAGGGATTCACCCCATTAGGTCTGAGGAAAACAAGAATATGTCTCCCTTTTATAAAAGAAAATAAATAATGTACCTAGTACAGTGGAGAAACAGGAAGCCTTAAAATAATTACTCTCTTTACAATGCCAAGATCAGCATCTGCTTATGTCATTTGCCATATTATCTAGTGTCTTTATAGCAAAATTTTTCAGTGTTTCGCTGATGGGCTGGTACACAGCAAGGTCTGTGCCAGATTTTCCTGTTTCTCTTCACTCCATTTGGAACTTACTCAACCCCAGAAACTACTAACTAAATGTGCCCTTTACCTGCAAGCAACAGCTGTTGATTAAAATCTGTTTTGTATGAGGCACTGGGATAAAGGATGTTTTTTGTTGCAAGTTCATCTTCAACAATACCAGTTCTTATTTAAAGTCATTTGTATCTAGGCTGCTGCATCTGTCCTCTACTGCAGTACCAAACCAGGCAGCTGTCATTGTCATGCTCCTGAAAAGAGTTCCTGAGACCTATTAAAAATATTTCTTATGATATGGAGATAAAATGTCAGTCAATGGACTAAAGTAGGATTGATCTAATAATATGAAAAAACTTTTTAAGAGAAAACAATTCCTTTTTTTTTTTTTTGGATTGAAAATTATTGGATTTGAAAAAATTCTTTAGGATTTTTTTAAACTGATATTTTGCTTGTGGTAATCATCTTGCAAATTCTGTCATGTCCCTACAAAACTAACATCATGTGAAGAAAAGAAGTGATAAAACTGATTTTTATCCAGTAGTTATGCAAATTTATAATCAAAATAGGAATTTTAATATTTAAAAATTTAAAAACTTGTCTAAAAAATAAAGCTATTAAAGTCATTCTTCTGAATTTTTTAAATTATTTTCTTTTTTAATTTAAAAGATATCAGTACCATATGTGAAGTAATTTTCAGCAATGTGTTTCTGTGTAATGTTTGCCTCAGAAACATCCTTTGTGATTTGTGTTATTGGTAGTCAGTTTCTGTAAGAAGTGTTTCTCATACATATGGAAAACCAATTTAAACAGAGAAACAGAGACACTTCTGAATCTGGCATGAAATTAGGAAGTCAAAGTTCAGGTACAAATCTGAAAAGTTTTGGCTACTATTCAGGTAAATCATGGTTCTGTGAAGGACTTTATGTTCTGCAAACTTTAAACATCACTACTACAAATAAATAACATGAATGCCACAGTGGGATGAGATCATAATTGCCAGTTAGACATTCCTGTGAGGATTGGTAAGGAAGCTTTTCCCTGTTCAGCTATCCTGGATCCACTCTGTCACTCATCTCACACCACTGGAGCTGGACCCAGGCTCTCTGCAGCCACATCCCCAACACTCACACAGTCACACCGGGTTTCTCCACTGGCCGGACTCCAGGTTTTTCACAGCAGAGTCTGAGAGATCCAGATAATTAAAATAATTTAGTCCTGGTGCAATAACAAAATAACGAAATAACCTGGGTGATCCAGGCCCTTTGTTATGCAGAGGGCTGGTAGTCCCAGACTCTTGCCTTGGGCTCCAGCCACCCAGAGCACAGCCTGCAGCTCCTACTGCATCTGCACCTCGAGCTACCTGCACTGAAGGAATATCTTCAATGGGGTTTTGCTGAATTTGGTCTGGTATCACAATACCCTCTTTTTCAAATTAATATTTGATAGGGAGATAAAATAAGACAGTGTCATATTTTATAAGGAAAGCGACTCAAAACTCAGAGAATGTCCTCTGAGCCAGATCTAGTAGCATTTTTCTGGTGTAAATTGCCAGGACAGAGACCTCTAATGCCATTTGAGATTCCCCAGATTATCCCAAGTAGCTTCCTACTGATGGTCCAGAAGGGAATATGGATCATTTATAGTTTTTATGTCATGCTTGACAGCTTCATATAGATATCTTGGCTACCTCAGGGCTTCTTGGATGTCACTAAGTGTTTTTGCATCAGGGGAACTAAGATGACCCTTATTGCTTTTCTCTCTCTAATCAGATTTGAAAGAGGAAGCAAAACACATTTGAGAAATAAGCAGTTCTAGTAATCGAGACAGGTTTTAGACCACTAACCCTAACCCTAACCCTTTTCCATTCAATTCAGATTTTATTCAATATTCCCAACTTAAAAATCTTGTTTACGGGGAAAGAGGAAAGAGAACTCCCATATAAAGAAAATAATTTGTTGTTAGTGTAGTGGCTATTTTAACAATCTAATCTAGGAAGTATTATTAGTTTAGGTCAAATTATTACAGAAAAGGAAATAATGTTTCTCTATTGAAAAGATTTTCAATGATAGCAGTAATACAATTAAAACAGTTATAGACACATTTAATTTTTATGCTTTTTCTGGTATTATCCCTTCTCATTCTTCTCTAGGTCTCAGGATCAATTTCATTCTAGTGCTAGTGTAGGAGTTGCTACAGTGAATTGTCAGCAGAAATTCACCAGGAAGTATATTGTTGATGTTAATGTCAAGACTTTCTTTTTCCTTATTCTAGTATTCACTAAGAATAATTTTAATGTGTTTCCTAAAATAATTTTACAACTTTCTCTTTCTTCATTGGTCTGCAACTACATATTACATCTGAATATAATATCTATGACAACTTTTAGGTAAGTTAGATACTCTTTTTTTTTATTTGCTACCCCTCAAACTAGTTTTGTCCAGCTCCAGAGATGAATTTCTGTAACTGCTCATGTGTCTCCAGTGCCTTTCTGTATCCAGCCTATAGCACTCCATTCCTGTGCTTTCCTGTGTTACGTCCCCACTACTCTAAGCTTCTGCTATCAGACCAGGTCTGCATTTTTCTGCATCATTATCTTGGAACCATAAACACCTCATTCATCATAAAAGCTCCACCTTACTTGCCACTACTATCTCTATTATACTGTGGCTGCACTGTATAATGATAGGCAAAAAAAAAATTAGCCATAACCACCTCATCAGAAGAAAAAATTGCTCTTCAGAGTAAACCAAATAAAGCTGCAGGCAGGTCAAAAAAAGTTCAGAAAAGGGAATACTGACAAATCTCAGTCCTAAGAACTTGCAAGCTTATTGCAAAGCCTGTGGCCTTTACTAGCTCTGTGTATATTTTATCATCGGTCACAGAATTACAATATTCTCAGAAAAAGAAGTATTAGCTCATATGTAGCACTAATTTTAGATGCATGAAATGTCATCTAGTACAAATAAAATTCAGATTTAATTTTTTTTTACCTTTAAAATAAAGCAATTAATTTAGCATTTAAAAATGGATGTAAAGCTATTCATTAAAGAGGAACCAATACCCAGAGTATGGAATTTAAAGCACTCCACTTTTCTGAACCTGTAAAGAAGAAAAACAAGGAAGACTGCTGCTATCCTGGGCTGAGTCTACTACCAGAATAAGGGAGGCTTTGAGATGTCTATTGCAGATGCCTTAGAGACATTTGCTTTCTTTGTTTTCTTGGTTGCTTGATTGGCTTCTTGGTTTCCTAAGTAGTGCATATCTGACAGGTTGTGAACACCATTTGTACAGTTTATTTGAGTCTAAGCATGGTAATATTTTTTAAGTTTATATTAATTAATCAGTAAAGATGCCATAGTATGGGATGAGAATATGGTTCAAAATAATGGTTTTCTTTTTTCTTATGTGTATAAAGTGCTTTTACATATTAAAAAACTCTCAACGTATGTTGTTGAAGTTTTTTTTCCTAATGTGTGTCATTAAATAGGAAATCTTGTGCTGTTCTGTCGATGTATTTTTGATGCCTTAAGCAACAAGCAAAAAACTGTATTGTGTTAAGACTACTGAATCTGTAATGGTGGATATTGGACAGCTCAGGAGAAATTTCTTTATTGAATTTCTTGTGAATTGTCTTGGGGTAAATGGCTTAGCAGCTGTGGGATACATCTATCAAAGCTCACTATAAAAGGACAGCAGGCATGGTTTTATGTTGTTCTTGTCTACTGTTTTAATCCTCTTGTCACAAGTAAGTAATAAAATAAGCATTTATTAAACATTCCATTTACAGAAGAAATTTTGGCAAAATCTTGTCTAGACATGTCAGAAGACAGATGATATTGTATCTTCAAATTTCTCCAGTTGTATCTATGATACAAAACCTGAAGTAGACTTCAAAACAGGTTTACAATAGTTAAATTTTGTCTCTGTTTAAGTTGATATATGAAAGCAGGCCAGGGACTAATGCCTGACCCTGGAGTCATCTGAAAGAAACTTGTTATAAACCCAAATTGACTCAATAGATCAGATTTGTCTTGGAGAGATCTAATTGGAATAAACCAAACCTGAGGTATGGACCCGAATTACAGCTAAGCAGAGGGAACAACAGCATTTCATGTACAGCATGATTGTGTGTCATGGACTGGGTTTGGCCCTAAGCCTGAGTAGCATGGCATGGCTTATAGACACAGACCTAAACCTCCTGCCCACCCAGTCACAATACATCACTTTTTTGCAAACAGCCCTGAGCACATGGAATGACCAAATCAGGGTCAAGCACTGTTTGTTTGGAGTGGTGGCTGGCACAAATTAAATGATGTGATGTGCTTTCTTAACACATGATGGGTTTAACAACTATGTGCATGTACCCATAATACATCCCTTTTAACTTTCCTGGAATTGGCATAGCCTTGCAGATTTGATGCTCTACATTTATCCTTCCCCTTCTACATTTAGCAATATGGGTATGCAGAGACCCATGCAATTTTTACCTGCATTGCTTTTTATTGAATTGCTTGTAGCTTGTCGCAGAGTGTTCACAGTATGTTTACAAAAAGTAAACTGAAAACTGACACACTGCTGCATATCACAGTCAATTTTTTTACTGACCAAGCAGCCTGAAAGATTGAGCACCTGGATGCATATTAAGTCAGTGAATATGCTGAGAATCTGCCTTCTAAAAGGGATCAGAGCTCAACCCTATGCCTTAAACAGAGCCCAAGCTTATATATAAACAATACAGAAATTAATTATGCTTTAGACTCACATGTGCCTCACAGAATGACAAGCTTGCTGTGTTTAATCTTTGCTTAACACAGAAAAGTTTTCAACAGTTTGATTATAACCCCAACATGAAACCACCATTAGCAGAAATCAATGACTGATGAGGCAGCTGTGGCCTCTCCTCTTTCATAGATGTTTGTCTACATTGTAAAGGCACCATGTGGCTTTTCAGACATCTGGTAACAGCTGATAATATTCAGGACAAGGACAGCAGGACTTCTGTTTGTCCAGATTGCAGCACAGCACTAAAACAGCAATGAGGAATCTTGAATTTTATTTGACTCTGTAGAGTATTATCACACTCCTCCTTTCAGAGTCATTCAAGTATTAAATGAAAACCAGAGTGCACTTATGCATACATTGTTCCAGTTCTGTATATGCTGTACAATTAAAAAGATGTAACACCAGTAACTGATTACCAAGAATGACTGCAGCCAACTGTAAGAGAACACACAAAACTATATTGACCATTTGTTAAGTAATTTTAAAAATAGTAATAAAGTTTAAAAACTCCAAACAAGTCTAAGGGTGAGTAGAAGGACAAATTTCAGATGACTTTATTGATAGATTTTGCTTAATGCTCTGGGGCACACTCTTACAAATGTGCTACAAAATGTACAGAAAAAAAAAAATAATTAAACCAAGCTAGAATAGCTCAGGGGCCTCCCAGGGCTTTTAAAGCAATGTTTTAAAATTATGTCTGGAAAGGGTAGCTTGGGATTCAAAATACACTTGTAGGCTGTAGCACATTTAGGCCTAATAACTCTAAAACAATGTAAGCAAGCTAGTGCAGATAATGAATTTGCCTTCTGAACATGTGTTAGCAACAGATTTTCTAATGTATAGATGATATAAATATATGTTTGGTTAATAAAATAATTAAATTAAAAGACTGAATATACCTATCAACAGCAACTGAGATAAAATTGAGTACCACCTGTCTGTTCAAGAGCAAAATATTTTCTGGTTGTTATATTGGTTATGCCTGAATAGTTAGGGCTAAAACTTCCGTAGCATTTAAACAAATAAAGCAGCACCACTCCTCCACTACTCCCAAGTACTTTTCTCACAAACATATAACAAATTGTGGTGGCTTAATCAATTGAGACTCTATAACCACATTAGGAATCTGTTGTAGCGACCAGTCTTAAATAAATTTAAAATTCCATTATTGACGATACCCATGTAAGCATTAGATACAGATATAAATATTGCATCTGGTATGAATGTATGACAGACTAGAAAACTAGTTTTGTTCATTACAAGATCACAGGGCTGAATTTCAAAGAAAGTAAGTTCTAACCAAGTATTAAAACTGTATTTGTGTGAAAACATGAGTCATCCTCTGAATTATAAGTAACTTTGAGTGTTAATCCTCTCAGATTCAAGGAGGATTAAATAGTTCTAACCATTTTCCATTAGTAAGGAGAATTTGGCTGAAACAGTTTGGGTCTGGATTTTGGTTGTTTTGTTTTCTTTTAAACTTGCCCATAGATATAGAAAATTACACTTATTGAGTGACCAAGTGATTCAGGGTCTATTCCAACTGTCAGTTAAATAAATGAAAGTTTTGCCATAGCTCTCAATAATGAAAGATCAGGAATATTGCATTTAATGTGCAGTAGGAATTAAAGCATGGTCTTAGCATTTCCATACAGGCTCCAGCTATGAAAGTCATTGTGCTGGTTCACAACATCCTATAGATTCCCTTACATTTCTCCAAATAAAATATACATTTCTCTTGGTTGATCAGCAGTTCCACATAAGACAGTGAGTAGAATTGCATCTCAGTTTAAAAAGGCAAAACTGATATAAAACTGTCCCTATTATTTTAGTTTTAATTAAAAAAACCAACACCTTTGCTTTCAGTCCTCACAATTACTTTTAACTATATGAGGTTGTATTAAATTTCCAGAATATTCATAGGAAAACTGAAACCTATTAAAACAACTAACCTATATATATGTTATCAGCAAGCTCACACCCTACTGGACAATGGCATTTTTTACTAATGGCAGGTGGTATAAGTCTATAGGGAGAGAAACCATTTTCCATTAGCCACTTGGAATTGCCAAAACTATTAAACAGGTTTTTGAGCATGCAAATGCTACTTGCAAACTTTGTCCTGTCTTTGTTATAAAGCATAATTCATCCTAAAGGGTTCCAGAAATGCGTACAGAGATATAAGGACATTCCCTTGGCGGCTAAGGGGTTACTTAAGTGTATGTTTTTTATCCTTTTGACATCCCCAATAGGTCTGTACTTCTTTTCATGTTGCATACATATTAATTCCAGTAGTGTGTTCTGTCCAAGTATTTATCTGCTTGATACTCAGATTTTTTTCTTGAAGGTAATTAAGCTAAATAAGAAAAGAATTTAAAGGATTAGTCTGCTATCAAAGAAATATTTTAGGCAATATTTTGGGAATGTTACACATTAATAATGTCCAGAGGTTGTTAATGTCCTTTTTGAAAATAGTTCCAACTATCTCAAATAAATCCAAATTAGAAGAATGAACAATTAGAAAATAAATATGGAAAAGTAAACAATAACATTTCTCAGACTTTTAATATTTCACTCAATCTCAGACTTTTAATGTCCAAACTTAAACATATCAGTATAACTGTAAAGCTTTAACATGAGATAAAAACCAGGCTGTTTTGCAGATGAATAAATATTTTTCAGAAATAAAGTTTTACCTTATTTAATCTTCTTCATGGTAATAAAGTATTCTTTTTGCTATATTGTAATATGAAATACAGAAAGTCATAGGAGATGGTCCTTGACCTTCAATTTGTTATTATACTTTTTATTTCATTTTAGATAGACATAAGAAACTAGAGCTTAGAAGGGAATCAAGAAACACAGTGACTCACCTGAGTCCATAAGGATGCAGCAATGTGACAGCATACTACATATTGCATTGAAATTTATCTGCATTGACTCTTAGCAACTATTTAGAGGTCCATCCTAGGACCATCTCAATACCCAACAAAAACTCTGCGTATAACGTGCATATAAAAAACATGTATAAATTAGCAAGCAATGTCATATGTGATTTTATTTAAGTTTATTCATCCTAAATTTAGGATTATGATAGAATAAGGAATGCTTTGAAATGCACTATATACTTTGTATGTGCCTCATAAATTAATGGAGAGCTATTTAGAGACTGGTTTAGGCATCTTAAGTATTTTAGTGGAACAGTTTTTCTTTTCCTTCCACACATGTTAAGCCAGGTGCCACAGTTCCTCTGGACCCAGATGTCCACATCTCAGAAGTACCTGTAAATTTTCTGATAATGTGCTAAAACAACGTGATTATTTGCATTACAAGCCAACTCTTTAATACAAAACCAACTAGTTCCTAAAGATACAGCAAACATAAATGCGTTTCATATATTGATGGCAAGGTTTTTTTGTGTCATAACTAAACATATATTCTTAATATACCTTAATGAGTACTGTTTTTATAAGTCTAGGTCGTTATCCATTTTGTTTTGATGATAAGCTGTTGGGTCAGTTTACTTTGTAGTGTGCTAACAACAGCACACAGCAATTCTGCCTGAAGAAGTAAGCCCGCATTTGCCAATGTACTTATTTATGTATATGCTGAGTACATGGGAGCATATATGTGTTTATAAATGTGCGTTTCACTATGTATGTGTAAACTTCTGTATACAGCTACATATGTGAGAAGTATATAAATAACTAGATTCATATGCATATGCATACATAACTCACTGCAAATATTTGAATATTTTAGACCTACAGCAAACATGCTTTTTCAGAATTTCTTAGATTGCTCTGTGGTTCATATAAAAATAGTTGATGGTCTTTGTCTTAATGTACTGAAGCAGTGTCCCTAACTTGCACACCCAAGCAACAGCATTGACACCTTTGTTAGTAATCTTATTAAAAAAAATACTTGTTCAAAAAGAATTACAAACTGAATCTAGCCAGTATAACCTTAGGCCACTGAGACATGAGCCTGGGGCACTTACCTGTCATGTATCCCTTTACACCTCTAAATCCCCACAGTAACAGACCATCTGCACCCATAATCAGATGGCCAGATCTTAGAGCAATACACCTTGTTTATAAAGGGCAATTCTAATTTACAACTCACTCTATTTCAGGAGGTACTTTGGGAGCAAACCTCTGATGCTTTCAGATCAGCCATCTGTCTCCTTTCTTGCCAAGGTACCTCTAGGTTATGCTCCTTCCCCTCCTCAGCATATTATCCTGTCTCTTGCATACTCACATAGAGGGACTATCAAGAGAAAGAGAATTTTGGTAGTTAAGATGTGCAAAAAATGTCCTAGAATATGTGTTTATATTGTCTTCTGAGCAATGGTTTCAATAATGGGATGAAGCAGTTTTAGGCACTTTCTGCTGTGGTATTTGCTGTTTCTTGTGGCCTTGATTAGAAAGAGGAGAAGGAGTGGTACAGGGACAGACCCTTAACACAATTTAAAAGCATCCACACTACCCACTGAGATCTGCACTGTAGGATTCCTGAGGGCTGGATCATTCCTGTGTCCCTGGTCAAGTCTAACAAACTCATCACATTGTCTGCAAGAAGCTCTTCAGGATAAATCATCTTTCTTCCTTTGCAAGTTGCTGTTACATTCACCTCTTCAAGGATGGGCTACCAGAGAATTTCATGCCAGCTTTACCCACCTGCAACGTTCCTTGTCCTTATGATAAACTTAGTTTACAGCAAGCTAATTGGTAGGCAGAAGTGCAGGCATTAGGCAAATCCAGAACTTTGGAACAAACTTGCAATTCCTTAAAGGTGCTCCTGTAAAGTGCCCAAGCCAAACAGCACCAAACGGCAGCAAGCTGTTTGCTGTTCCTGCTGTTTTTATGTGTGCTGATGTGTTGCAAAAGTGCAGCAAATTTTGAACAGATAATACAGGCTAAATTAATTTCTGGGAAAATATGAAATGGAATCAAGAATTCAGCAGAACTATAAACAGCATAATATATCACTGCGCTAAGCACATACCCCACTCATAAATGATAAAATCCTCAAGCACTGGAATCTCTGTTGCACTGGAAATTATATTAGTGCTTATGTTTCTGGAAAGAAATACAGGAACACAAGAATAAAATATAGAGGTTCAGGGAAAAGATGGCTAGATTAAGTGTTTTGAAATTTGTAAAGAGGCGTGAAATAATTTTTGCTGCCTTCCTTCAGCAGTTTGATAGACCATGACCACTGCAAAACTAGCTTCAATACAATCTATTGCAATCTACATGTCAATGCTGAAAATCTATTAGTCTACAAAGTAAGACAGTTAACAAATTTCATGTTAAAATCACACTTGTATCAGCTACATAATAGAACAACCAAAGGAAAAAAAAAGCTGAAGAATACCTTTAAGCACAGCTATAGTGACTGGATTGAGCAATAAGAATACTATTGATAGAACACTGTAAAAAAAGAAGTCAGCATAATTACGTCAGCTCTGGGCATATCTAACATTTTTTGTTTAAACAAACTTTAAATCTCTTTAGAGAAATTCTTTGAAATGGTGATAAGACAATATAAAATTTATTTTTAATAAAATATTGCACTTTTCTGAGGAAATACCTCAATATTTATATTATTATCCACTATGTAAGTGAAATATTCAGATGAGCTTGGTTTTACTTTAAATCGTGCTTGCATCAGCTAACTTCTGCATCAGCTTCAAACATCATCTTCTGTACTATGGATGTCAGGGAGTGCTGAAAAGAGTAACATCTGGAATTGCTCACATCTTACATCATTGTCTTAAGAAATTTACCTAGTCCTCATGAGATTGAGACTTCATGAATTCATACCCTTTATATTGAAATTTCTACTTTGATTTTGGACATGACTCTTTGTGGTGTTGCACTGTCCTCCCCATCAGTGGAGTTATTATAGAAGTATAACGTCCAACAAAGGCAAAACTATTATTGATGTAGCTTATTTTTATATAAGGAAATATATGTTCATTCTAGAAAAAACTGCATAGCTGGATGCAGCTTATAGGTTTGCTACATCCCTCCCAGATTCCAGCTCACACCTTCCTACTGAAACTTGATGTGTATTAATGTTCTTCTGATCTCTCTGTTTAAATGTTCACAAAGGGATATTCAAATGGTTCAGTCCTGTGGACAGATAACCTGGACACACCTCCACTGTTGAAAGATATTACCACCCAGTATTTCTCAAACAGACTTGATTTAGAACTGCTAAAATGTTCCCAGTGCTTAGTAAAAATCCAAGTGAATTCTAAACTTATATTTAAAATGCTTGAGCTGACCCAACCAGACAAGGAATAATACATTCTTCATTTTTGTCAGCAGCTAAAATTCAGACACCTCTTACTCTCCATTGTAAAACTTTAATTCCCATTAAAAAAATTAATGAAAATGGGGACAGGGGAGGTTTGATCCTTTTTTTTTTTCCTTTGAAAATATTTTTTAAATGATGGAACATTTTCTTTATTATTCTTTGCCGTCATTTATTTTCCTGTTAAACATTCAAGGAAAATTTGATTGTTTTCTATGAGGATGTGACAGCAGCTCTCTGGCCACAGAAAGCAATGCACAACCTTCCCAGGCATTGTCCTGGGAAAGGCTGTGAGAAGATCAGAGGAAAGAATGATAAACAATTCTTATCTTCACTTGCTGCACCTGTTGTTGTGAACATGTGGAATGTGTTATGGAGATTTGTTTGCCAAAGGGTGATTTCTTGATTGGCCAATGGTGTTTGGATTCAAGGACCAGTTGGGTCCACCTGACTGTGACTGTCTGTAAGGACGATGAGTTTCTTAATAAGTGTAGTATAAAAAAGTGATTGATCAGACTTCTGAGAATCATGGAGTCAATGCTAATTCCTAGCCTTCTGGGGGCCTGCGACAACATGAGGGTACTTCAAGAAATTAGGAACTTACATTCAAATATGCTTCTTAAAGCACTAAATAGCTATGACAAGTTGCATTTAATTATAAGTCAATGAGTAGGACATTCCTGGTCAATCCACTTTCACTCTGTTAAGAATCTGAATAGAGTTCATATGACTACATATAGCATATGAAGATTATATACTTTCAGAATGAGATTAAAGAAAAACAGTGTTATTTGTTTTGTTGGTTTTGGGGATTTTTTTTTTCTTTTGTGAAATATAGATGCAATTAATATTCCATTCCTGAATGCCACAAACTAATTCTTTGAAATATCTTTTTTCTTGTATCAGTGAACCAGTTGAGTCACAAATGAGACTTTTCTTACCTTTATCTACTTTTAGTGTCACATTCTATTTAAATCTTTCTGTGTGCCTAAACACCTATATTTATCTTCTTCCATTTTCAGGAAGGTCAAATTGGAAGTGCCAGAATATTTTGATATAAGTTGTTCTTTAGGGATTTTAGCTGAAAAGTACTACAGGCATAGTAGAAAATATCTGAAAATCTGTTTTCCTGTGATTATCTCTCTGATTTCAGTGGCCAGAGATTCAGGAATTAAAGTACTTCAAATAAGTTTCACATAAATATTAATTTTTACTATTTTTTTGAACCTTGAAAAGAATGATTTCTGTGTGATCCTTTTTTTTTTTTTTTTTAAAGTTAGTATTAAAGAGGACATCAACCAATGCATTGTACAGTACAAGTGCCACATATAAGTTAGCAATCTAAATGCAAAATCTGACACAAAGTGCCAAGTATTATAATCCTCTATGATAAATAATGACTGAACAAATGTTTGTCCTTGAATCATAAATTCTTGCTGTCATAGCCTATATTGAAAAAGTTGAAAAAATCCATTTTATAAAAAGCCATGTGCTATGGCATATGTATGAGAACAAACATCCTTTATCATTTGAATCACTAATTAGGATTTTTTTCTCCATGAATTTTATTTTTGCCAAACCTTTAGGTTCTGAAACAATGATTCACCACCCCAAAGTGTTTAGAGATCTTCTAGCTTCAGATACCTAAAATATTAAACTGAGTGATATGATTTCCTCCCTTTATACAAAACTTTATAAATAAAATTATAATTTTTTCTCTCTAAGAATAGAAACAGTATAATTTATTTATGATTTTTAAAAGAATATTGAGATATATTATTCTTGTGAAGCCATAAATACACCGATTTTGAGTTAACACACATACACACAAAAAGTCTACTTCATTCTGGAAGCTGTACAGGGTGAGATTTGAAACATAAAGAGTCTACTGTAGACCTCTCCCTTTGCCTACTGAGTAAAATCAAAAGCAATCATCCATATGCATTAGATCAAGGAAACAAAAAAATCAGTCAGTTTTACACTGTAGGCACTAACTCAGACTTACAGAGACCTCTCTGACGAAAACAGGAGCAAATTAGCAAGCATAGCAGGCAAAGGCTGAACTGCTCATTGGTTTCAGCCACCAGTGCAAGAAGCTGAATACTTTGTCTTGCTAGCAGCTGTAGGTCTGTTTGCTGCTTATATCTACAGCTTCATCATTGTAAAAAGCTTTCTCCTACTCCCTGAAAAGCCCAGATTTTATTTTGCTTATTAAAATACATGCTAGTTTAGTAATACTGACCAAGCCTCTCCTGAACATGCGCAACCCATAGTTTTCTGATTTTTGCAGCTTAGCTGAATTCCAGAGAGATTTCTAAGATATGTCAAAAGGGCTATTCCAGATAGCAGGGCAAGCATACTGCCAAATTTAAAATTATCTCTTTGAGGTATGGACAAGCTATGGCTTTTTGCCAAATGACTGTATGATTAACACAAAGAAAGTAATGCGGTTTTTTCTCTAGACTCATTTTGGAATTTATCCTTGCCTGTCAGTCCAAACACAAACCCAAACAACTAAAAATAGTGTAAGACAGACATGAAAAAGAGGCTTAACTTTTTAGCTAAATTTTATAGAAAGTCCTAAAATAAAGACTTCCAAAATCTCAAATAATATGGGTATGGACAGTTCTGTCATCCATCTCCCTTACATGAGAATTTTAATTGTAGTGGGATTTTTTTTTTTTAATTTTCTTAATGTATTAAAACACTTCGTTAGTAGAAAGAGCAAGGCAAGTAAAAACCTGGGGGTTTTTTATTATAAATTCTAGAAAGAGGGCAGCATATTATAAAAAAAGATTTGATTTCATCCATGCAGATGTGTCCGTCCATGTTAGCTATTCTCTAGAATCAAAATATTAGAAGAGGGAATACATGTCAAAAAAGTATGTATTGAATTATTATAATAGAATCATAGAAGGATTTGGGTTGGAAAGCACTCTAAAGATCATTTAGAGTGACACTTTCCACTATACCAGATTGCTCAGGATCCGCATCCAGTCTGACCTGAAATGTTTCCAGGGACATTCACAACTTTTCTGGGGAACCTGTTCCAGTGCCTCAGCACCTTTACAGTAAAGAATTTCTTCATAATAACCAATTTAAATCTACTGATTTTCAGTTTGAAGCCATTCCCCTTTGTCCTGTCACTACATGCCCTTGTAAATATTCTCTCTTCATCTTTCTTGTAGGCTGCCTTCAGCTACTGGAAGGCCACTGAAAGTTTCACCCAGGAGCATTCTCTTTTCCAGGTTGAACAAACCCTATTTTTTGAGCCTTTCCTCACAGGAGAGGTACTCCATCCATCTGACCAACTTGGTGGTCCTACTTTGTACTTGATTCAATACGTTCATTCCCTTCCTGTGCTGGGGACCCCAGAGCTGCATACAGTACTCAACACTTATGCTTAAATTTACATTTATTTATATTACGTTTCATCTAATACGGAAGTACTAAGGCCTGAACCAAATTTGCCCAATAGAAGAACCTTTCAATCAAGTGTTATGTATCTATATTTGCTCATTAACAAAGTATTGTCATATGCGTTCATTTACAGGCAAAGCATGTGTTTACCTTTCTGTGTCTAGAAATTGGATAAGGCCACTCCTGACCTTATCAGCAGGGTATAGGATCAAAGAAAACTCCCTTGGTTCCTCATTGAGCCCTGGCCAGTCTTTGGGAGAAATCCAACAGGACGATGAAATTAGAATTTATGTCAGCTTATTTGTTTAACAGTATAAAAGCTGGGCTACAGTCACAGCAAAGTGGGGAAGCCTCACGACCTGCAGAGATGGATGCTGGATTTTCCAAGCACTGTACATGGTTCCCCAGTTCTTCGTTGTGGCAGCTTCTTCCCATGGCTGATGTTTTTTGGACTTGGATGATGGTAAAGTACTGGGAAAACTGGTGATGTACAGTTCCCAGTTGGCGATGTACAGTTCTCAGTTACCAGTCATGGTTTTCTAGTCCTTAACTGTGGCTGTTTCATACCTATTGTTCGTGAGACTTGGATCTTTATTGGAGCAACTGGTGATGTATCTTTTTTAAATCACCATAGGCATTCTTTCATAGTAATGATTATGTTCATTGCTTAGCTTATCCTTCTGTGATTCATTGAAGTTGTACAATTTAGTAAAACATAACTGGGGTCTGTGTTGGTCTCTGACCCTACCAACTGGCAAAATAAATACTAACAAATACTACAAAGAAAATATGATTCATTTTCATCAAAGGATGACTGTTTAGGAGAATAAATCTGTGATGCATTAAAAAAAAAGAAAAAAAATAAAATAACAAAAATAAATATAAAAGGAATTCAGATCCTGTTATCAAGAAATAAGAAAAAAAGACAGACTAAAAGTGTTGAGAGTTCATAAAAGATATCCTGTCTCCCACTTTTTTGATTTATTTCCCAGAAGCTGTGTTCAGGTATAATTTTTGCTATTGTTTTAATAAATAAGAGCTATCAGTTTCATGTCAACTCTGATTTACCAAAATCCACAAACTCTTCAAGTTTAAACCTAGTGACTCTGTTATTATCAGTATAACAAATAGAACTGGGACACAGATTTAAACCCAGGACATTTTCTTCACTCTTTAATAGAGAGCTCTAGCCTCTGGCATTGTTTTGATTTCTGTGAACTAGCACTCTTCCAGGTAATATTTAGACCATTGATAGTTCCCAGGAGGCAGGATAGAAAAAGCCATATGTTCTGTATATACTATGTGTTGTATATATTCTGGAGTTGTGATGGGCTAGAAGTCCTTAATGCTGGAGAATGGGCCTATTTTTTTTGACAATATAAACTTATCCAGTGAAATTGTGGATGCCCACAGTAACTCTGCCTCTAATACTTTACCACCCTGAACATAAATCTAGACACAAACTAGTTTTTATTTCTAACCTACCAGAAATACTGTGGAGGTCATAATTTTTACTGAACACTCATGTCCATTTGGGTCCTTAGCTTTCCTATGTACAGTTTTCCTGATACTTAAGGAACCAAAGACCCAAGAAGTCATAAACCTAGCATTTCCCATAATCCACTTGGATATTTTTCACACAGAAGCTGCAGGCAGTCTGTCTTTGGGTGCCTTATGGTAAGCTAATTGCACACTGGTGCCCTAATGTACCGCTAGGGCCTTCATAGAAACCATCTCGAGAAGCTGTGGCCTTCAGTCACGCCCAGCCTCTGGGTTCTTATTTTGTAGTTTGATTTAAAAGCATGTCTTAGATCTGAGACCTGATGAAATTGAAAGGAACAATTGGATCTATTCAAAATTTTCAGTATTTAATATAAAAAAACAAACAAAAAACTAAACCAAAACTTAAAAATTTATCATTAAACAAAGATTGGTGTTGTGGTACTTTTGAAAGGTCATATTTAGTGGAAGTAATAATTATTTCAACCCCATACTTAAATAACAAAAACTTAGCTCCATACTCTTGTTCTTGACTAATTTTCAGACAAATTAACATCTGAAATTCCTTTGAACAAAGGGAGACAATTTAAGCAATATTGCTCTGTTCTAAAATAGTTCTGTGTTTTTAAATAAGATAATATTTGGAAACTAGCAATGACTTCATTTTGTCTAAATCTGTCATATTTTAATAAGACTTCCTATACAGTATGGAAATAGAAATGTAATATGCAACATAGTTTTTTTTAATCTATACCTTTGGTAAAAAGTACCTTTAGCATCAGTCAGGACTATAACTTTACAAGCTGTAAAAAACCCCAATATCATAGTCAGTTTAATCCCAGGAGAGTCACCATAAAAAACCAAATAAAGCATTTTTAATGCTTCCCCCTTCTTTTTTGCTGCTAGCTGACTTTACAAATATAATTTTTTTTCATTTCTTTACATTGTAACCCACCTGAGAATTCATAAAACATGTGCTTGTTCCTTGTGATTTGGCAAGCTCAGTAAATGGTAGAAATATATTAAGTTTGTACATTCCTAGTAGAATTTTTAGGGAATAAGAAACAATGACCTGTACAAGAAGTCAGAATTCAACAGGGATGTAAAGTAAATCGATCATAGTAAAAGAAACCTACAAGAAGAAAACAATACAGCACTCAAATTTTTCAGGTCCCAAGGTAGCTCTCTAAGCAGCTGAAACTGCAGCCATAGCCACTTATTATTTTTGTTAAAATAAATATTTAAATATACTTTGTGACAGAATTTTTTCTCATGGACAGTAAGAGTTGCAACAAACTTTTTTCCAAATATTTGCTAGTGGCTAGAAAAATCCATCTCATGTGTGAATTGAATTTTGGAATTATCCAGGTCTCTATGTGGGGAATACAGAGTTAGGAAAATATCTCATCATATAGATGTCTGCACTTGCATAGTTATGTGAAATTGACTTGGTCTTAGACTTTTTCCAGATGTGGCTGAAGAGATAAAAATCAACATTAGAGACTTCTTTTCATTTTCTCACCAACATGTAGCAGAGTATATAGCCATTGCCATGGCATAAAATCTTGTTACAGTACATATAGATTCTTTAATTACCTCATTCTTTGTTTTCCACTTAGTTCCACATGGAAGAATTTTCAATATTTGAAAAAACATTAAAATTTATCACATTTTCTTCCCTGTAGTGTTTTACTGCTAAAAAATAATACTGACAAGACTTTTTTACAACCCTTGGTGAAGGATCCCTTCTGTGATCTTAGGCCTTTAAAGGTGTGTAACTAGAAGGAAACTCTAGCTGTAGGAATGTAGGTGATTTTCAGATGGGCTGAATCTCAGTCTGTAAAGTCTAAACCTAGATTTTTTCTATCCAGAAACTTTACTGAGTAGCACTAATTTTCAGAAGAGCTAAATTCTGAACAGTCCCTAATGAATTTGGTAAATAATATTTGATAATGGTGAAGCACCACTAAAACCAATCAAATATGATACTTCTGTTTTAAATTCATAGAGAATTGCTGTCCATGCACACACACACACAGAACTCCTTTCCCCATATAAAACCCAACAAAAAAAATCAACCCATCAAGCAAACAAACAAATAAATTCTGTGTTACTGGTCTGAGATATGTACTTAATAAATAGACTAGCGCTATTTTACACTATATTCACTAATATTTCCCAAATTTCTGTCCATCATTGCTGATATATGCCTATATCTGTTGAAGCACATTAAATTACTCATCAATAGTAACTTCATGAACTTGTTCATATCCAGGTGTTCAATCATAATTTTGGCTTATAAGATTTAATGAAACATTCAGATAAAAATATTCAGCCTACCAGCATCTTGATAAATACTTATTTATTGTCTTTTTCAAATCACTTCAGGAAGGAGTAAATATCATTATGTGTTTTGACAAGTAAGGTAGAATGACTGACTCAACAACAACCAACAAGTTCAAAATCAGTGTCTTCCAAAACAAAGGTAGTGAGTACATAACTTAACCTAGAAGATGACAACATTGCTGTTACCCTCAGCCTAGAAGGAGTTCTTTATATGCAAATTAACATTTGATCCAGTAATTCTGGTTCATAAGCAAGCTGGATGGAAAGTTTAAAGTTAGGTATATCCTCTACCCTTGCTGAGTCCTGCTCCTGGGATCATGTTTCCTGGTCTTCAGCAGGTATATTTGTGCTGTTGACTAAAAGAGTTATGAAATAAGCTTGGCTCCTGAAATCCACACTCCCTGGTGTAAGCTCACTGAGTAAATCTGTTTGGGTCTGAATCTACTTACATTCATTAAGATATTATTTCTACATTTTCATGGAATAGTTTGTTTTCTAAACCTCGCCAAGTGCAGTGAGGTGGAAACCATGCCACCCTTTGGTGAGCTTCAGCATCTGCACTGATCTGATGCTCCATCAGAAAACAATCTCTGCGTCCTTATTCCCCTTATTCCTCCAATGTTCTTTCATGTGCATCCAAGGGCTTGTAGCATTTACACTTCCAGATTCATCCTGCCACTGTTGAGGGAAACAGTGTAACCTTATATTTATTTATTTGTTTTTATTACAGACATGCAGAGCTGATGAAATAGCGTAAACAGCCAGGAGATAGGGAAATCCCATTAGACTCAGAACACCTAGGACAAAAAGATAAGGCAAATCCATTTTAGGAAGAGCTTGATCAATGTGCCAAGCTTTGGACCAGAGTCTTTAACAGTCTATATATAGCCAAGGACTTCAAAACCAAAACTGCTGATCACAGAGACACTAATAAAGTTACAAAAGAGATTTTAACTCCCTTACTGGGATGAATAACAAAAACTATAATCACAGGTTTTATCAAATATAAATATCAAATATAAATAATCCTGCATTACTCATTTAGTTACCAAGTCTTTAATATATAGTATTAATATATTATATATATATATAATAATATATATATAATTATATATATAATAATATAAATACTATATACTAGAAATATAAATTACATCTTATATATTATATTTTAAAACTACTGCTGCTTAATAGAACCCTAGAAAAAACTATCCCAGGTACTTATCTTGTTATACACTGTATATGGGAAAGAAGGACACTTCTCTCTTTTTAATGACCTTTTCTTCTATGACAAATATTTGTCAAGATAAAAGAACAGCATTACTTTTGTCACCTTCCAGTTCAATGTTTAAAGAATCAGTTTTTGCATGTCCTCTCAATGCCAGCATGAAGGTCCTACCTCCACATTTCACTAGATTTGAAATTTTACACTGACTCTCTAAATGCCTTGTCAGCTAATCTGTAGGCTATTGGACTGTTGTGCCCTTAAATGAATAATCAATTTTAATAATTATTTACTTTAACATTGAAGAGTATGGTTCAAAAAATGTAGAAGTTTTGCTGTACTACCATAGCAGAAGTCTGATATTGTATTATAAAATGAGGAACTTGGTCTTTACTCTTCATTTTCCTGCAGTGATGTGACTCATTGTCTATAATCTGCCATTCAGTTTGTTGGGGTGTTTTTTGGTCTACTTGTAAACCCTTAGGGTGAAATATTCAACAGACATATCAAAGCACGTCTCTAAACTCCTTTGAAAATTTATATATAATGAAATATTAATATAAAGCAGTTTTTATCTCCTGGGTGAGCACAGTCAAAGTTGATGTTGTAATGGGTGCCTGCTGTAGGCCTGCTGACCAGGAGCAACAAGAGGCTCAGGCTCTCTGGCTTACATCCACAGGCCATGGTCCTCATGGGGGATGCCAACCACCCCAAGATCTGTGGGAGTGACAGCACACTAGTGCATAGGCAATCCGGGAGTTTTCTGGAATGAATAGATGATAACTTCCTCCTCTTCAAAGGTCTGCTTGTAAGACTCCCATGAGATAAGTTCCTGCAGGGAAAAAAGACCCAAGAAAGCTGATTAAGAATCATCTACTCCATGCTTAAGGGTTGTCCATCCCAACAAATAGGAAGTCAGGCAAAAAAACAGCAGAATATCTGTGTCAATGAACAAGGAGTTCCTGTCCAAACCTAAAGGACATACACAGGGTGTGGAAGTGAGGAGCCATAGCCTGGGAGAAGCGCAGAAATACTGATTGAGGTTCCAGAGATTAATTAGGAAAGCTAAAGCCCACATGGAACTTGCTGCACAGCAGTGTCAAAAAAGCAAGAGGGATTTCTGTGAGCGCATAGGTGACAGAAGGAGGATTAGGGAAAATATGGACCCATTGCTCCACAAGATGGGGAACCTTATTACAGAGAACATGAAAAAGGCTCGTGAAAATGCTGGGGCCTACCCAGGGGTAGCGTCTACCACTGCTTTCCCACAGCTGGAAAGCTGAGCCTGGGTGTCCTGTTGGACACTAAGTTGAACTGGAGCCAGAAGTGTGCTCTTGCAGTAGACAGTGTTTTGTTCCAGACTGCAGCAGGAGTGCTGCCCGCAGGTCAGGAGGAGCAATCCTGCCTCGCCATTCAGCACTGATGAGGCCACACCTGGCATGTTGTGTCCAATTCTGGGCTGCCCCAGAGAAAGAGAGATGTCGACATACTAAAGATAGTCCACAAAAATGATAAAGGGACTGAAGCATCTCACATATGAGAAAAAACTGAGGTGGTTGGGCCTGTTCAGCCTGGAGAACAGACCTTAGCAATGTCCATAAATACACGCAAAGAGTGTGAAACAAAGGTGGAGCCAGGCTCTTTTCAGTGGTGTCCAGTGACACAACCAGCGGCAATGAGCACAAACTAAAACAGAGTACACTCCATCTGAATGCCAGGAAACATTGTGAGGATGACAGATTACTGACACAGGTTGTCCAAAGAAGCTGTGGAATCTCTGGAATCCATGAAATATGGGTGGATATTCAAAATTTCTTTGGAAATTGTCCTGGATACTCAGTTCTAGGTTGCCCTGCTTGAGCTGGGAGGTTAGAGATGACTTCAAGCAGTACCCTTCCAAAAACAACCATTCTGTGAATTTTTGAAATCTCAGCCATAAACACAGAACGTATACACATATTTTGTTTCCTCCCCATATTAAACAAGGAATGTCTTTCAGTGAACCCATATTTTAAATGATTATGGCCTCACAGTTTAAACTTCCTTAAAAATAATTTCATTTTACTTAGTTTCCAATCTTTTATTCACAGTGGGAAGGATTATTGATAGACAGCAGCATTCCAAACATATTGGCACCGTGCTGAAGTAATGATCTAAAGTAATGCATAAATTATGACTTTTTTTTCTCCTATTCTAAGATGTATACTTCGGAGTTTGCATTCACTAACATTAATCAGAATGACGTAAATAATTCGCATAGAGTGATGCTTGGAGAGTCAAATCTTAAGAGAGTGAGACAGTGGATTACTATTACAAATTAATGTGATGCACTTCATCTAGTCTTGCCTATAGTCTCAGTGTTAGTAATGACATGAACTGTACAATATATTAGGCAGTCCTTGACCAAGAATCTTTAATAATGCATAGAATGATCTCTGTTACCAAGATTGCAGAACTAACCAAAATTTACAGGATGTTCATATGTTACAAAATCAGAGATTCTTAAATCAAACAAAGTTTTGAGGTACCAGATGCAGTGTGGAGAATAAATGCAACCGGTCTAAGTTTTTGTTTTCCTCCGCTACCTCTCTGAAAATCCTTGGTCAATAGTACTGCAATTAGCTTTCAATTGTTGAAGAGAGAGGGTAGGAAGGGAGATAAAGGAAAAAGCTCTTTACTGTTTATTATTTCTATTTTTAAAAATGTATTCATATATTTTTATATGCTGCCTTCAGATGGTTATGTCATTGTAATGGGAAGTCATCAGTAAGTTTAGGTAAATGCTTTCACTAGTGATGAATTTGTGAAGCACCTAATGACTTTTGAACTTTGTGGTTGAGAGGGACATAGCTTTTCCTGCATGTGACAAAGAAAGCCTCTTATTCCCTTTTAAGAAAGAATCAGTTAGATATTTTCTGACTTATGAGGATATGCTGGACAATTTTACTCACTATTAAATTTTACTCACTATTAAATCCTCCACATTGGTCACAGAGTCATAAAGCATTTGAAAGGAGGTATAGCTCAACTTTTTCTTCTCCTTATTCTTCTCTTTCTTACTTTCTTGTAATACAATGTTTATGAAGCTTCATCGTTGCTTTTTCTCAAAGTGATATGAATTAATAGTTTGTGACATTTTTTTTCTCTAAAAAATCTATGGATTGATTATTCTTTTCTATTTAACTTATAATGTGAGAAACATCAAAGACTGAAAACTCCATAACTATATAAGGAATCCATAAATATATAAGGAAAATGTCATAGCCATCCCTATTTGTGGCATAGTGTCATGGTCTACCCCCACCTGGTAAATTATCTACTTCACTCCCCCACCTAAGCAATGGAAGAGAGATTTGTAAAAGTGAGAAACCTCTTAAGTTGAGATAAAGACAGTTTAATGGTAGAGCAAAAAGGCACACACACAAGCAAAGCAAAGCAAGGAATGAATTCACTACTTCCTATTTTCAATTTTTATTTTCAATGAAAATATGTTGGTTTTTTTCCATTTTTTAGGAAGAAGCTATTCTCAGGTTTAAAAACCCTGGGAAAGTGAGTGTCTCTTGTTTTACTTTATTTTTTATCTTTTTTTAAATTTTGTTTTGTTTCACTTTTTCTTCCTTCCAATTCATAAAATTTTTATATTTTTTTTGTTTTCTGGTTTGGAAATTTAGGAATCCAACAAGAAATCATTTTTTTTTTCAAACTGCAGTATTTATACATTCATTTAGAGGAAAATTAATGTAAATAGTGGATTCAGCCATCAAAGCAGCTACATTTGCCTGACTAAAATTGATTCTACTAAGTATTCTTTCTTGTTTTATGAGTGCATCTGGCAGTAAGAAAAATAGTTATACATTCTTCGTTATTTGTTTTATAAGGGAAATATAAAAGCAATATGAAGAAATAAACCAAAAATTAGACTAAATACCTGTTGAACACACAGGTATCAATAATAAGGTATGTTAATATATAAACCTTTGAACAATATTGAAAGCAAATCTGGCTCCAGAATATCCATGTCATTCTTAGATACCAATTTGGCAATGTGCATATTTATTACTGCTGTAATAATTTAATATTAAAACAAAAAAAATATATTGTTTGAATTATTTGAGGACTCAAGCTGAGATGAAAAACCCAAATTACCAACATTTTAGAGGTATTAGTTGATAGCATTTAAAATATAGAAATGAGTTCTGGATTTCTTATTTTAAAATAATTATAGATTAGAAAAGAAGATCTAAATTGATATTAATTTTTCTTAAAAGTATATAATTTAGAAATCATCTTAAAATACAAAAGTAATTTGTGCTTCAGGGCATGCAAGGGCTGAAAACTAGAGTTCACTTAGAATTTGAGTTAAAGCTGTTAAAAATTAACTCAGGAAAATAACCTTTTTAAAATTTTTACTCAATTTTTTTTCTCCCCTCTCAGGACTTCCTCTGCAGTTGCACACTCACACACCCATACATGCACAAATATATCCAGAGTTATGATTCTGCTACAGCAAATAATTCACTGTATTTATTTTGGATGCCATGGATCAGTTTCTAAAAAAACCCAAAATATTGATATATAGTTTTCTTCTTCAGAACTCATTCCTTTCAAAACCACTGAAATGAGATCTTCCAGTGTGGCAACTGCTACCTTTACCAACATCAGAACACATAGAGGCAAAAAAACCCCATCACATTATTAAACCTTGCTTTAAAATAACATGACAAAATATAATAATGGAAAAGTTATCTAAAACAACAGATGTCAGGGCTTAAAGAAATATTGAATTTGGCTAACAGTTCCTTAGGAAATATAGAAGCTAAAATGAAGGCTGGTGGAAAGTTTTCTGTTTAACTTATGGATCATTATGGGTCCCTTCAAAATTTAGGTATTCTACTCTATTTTGTTCTATTCTATTCTAGTCTAGTGTAGTCTAGTCTATGTACAAAGTTAAAATATTTTGTAATTATTGAAGTAGAAATTAATTGTGAAAACATTGGAAACTATCGAAGTTCTGGGTACATAGCTTCAAAATTAATTATTCATAACTTATTAAATAGAGCTAGAGACTACTTGGAAATATTATTACAAGTAATAAAGAAGATAAATTACTATAAAAGGAAAATATGCTAGTTTGGTAAAAAATACCTCTCAGCTGAGTGGCTTGTAGAATTTTCTATCTATCTAGACTCATCATTTGACTACAAAATTACCAGAAAAACTGTTACTCTAAGTATACATGAAATTTATGATTTCTAATATTTGCTAAGATGTTGATTTCTTGGGGTTGTCACCTGAAAGTCCAAACTTAAATTTAAAGTTGGTAACAAATACGCAAGAGAAAAATCCATAAAAAACCAATAAATGAGCTATCTTTATTGCCAGAATCATAATAAATTCTGAAGTTAGGCAAGCATTCTCACATTTGCCATTTTGCAAGACAGAAACAAGGTGAATGTCAGTTCTTCTGATAACACCTTGAGAAAGAAGTTAAAGAAATAATTTTTTAATAGGCTTTTTATCTTTAAAATGTCTTATTTGCATATTATTTAATTAGGTATACGTAGTAAACATCCCTGCAATTAACTTATGATATCCTATTACATTAACTTAAGAGGGGTTTTTTTAGTATTTACACTAAAGTGGTGTTAAATTACACCAGCATTCAACAAGCACACTTAAAAAAATTCTAATGCTTAAAGAACTATACACATAAAATAACTTATGCATTTCAAGTATTAAAACAACTTTTTCCAGTACTTATTCAAAATGCATTTCAGTTCTAGAAAATACACACATCACATTTTCGTCCCACTAACTCATTAGCAAAGGCCCCAAACACTTTCTGCACCAAGCATAAACTCTCTTGCCATTGAGTTTGTCATCATTTAAAAAATTTCTTTTCAAGTGGCAAACTAAAATTCTTTCCTTACATTTAAGTTTACTCTCTTTACTCCTAAGATACCAGTAGATGTAAAAGGACATACGTGGTATCTGACTTAATCTATTGTCAAGCTGCATCGTTATTCTTGTCACTGGAGTGGGACACAGTGGAAAAAGAAAACTGCCATCTTCTAAATAACCAATGCCATTATTTTCATACCCAAATTCTCCCTTTCTGGGGTACTTCTAATTTGAAATGACATGATTTTAGTTGGTGGAATTCAGTGAGAGTATAAAGTTGTGTTATGGCTGAAGATGCAGAAATAAGGTCATTAGCATATAGATGCAATAAATTTTACGTCAAGGGCAAATCAGCTTAAAGATGGCTGTTTCACCGTGTTAAAACATCCTCTCCAGGATCCAGATTACTCAATATTCTTGACACTTAATCAAGGTTGGCCAGCATACAGCAAGCAAGCCTAAGTGAAATATGTATCCCAGCAATATTTTAACTTAACACTATCTTTGGCTACCTTCAGCTTTTCAATCTTTCAGCTTTTCCAGGTTAGAGGGAGTATTTGACCATTTTCAGCATATTTCCATATCAATATTAAAAAAAAAAAAACCCCAAAGCTTTCAAAGTAAATTAAATAAGGTATGGCATTAGGTCCAGCCAGAATATCAAAGATAGATTACAACCTGACACAAAATAGCAATTTTAAAAAACAAAGTGAAAGGAGATCTTGTACATCATGTGTAAATACATTCTTTTGTACTAAAAAAAAAAAAAAAACAAAAAAAACCCCAAAAACAAACAAAAAATAAAATATAAGCAAGGGCAGAAAAAAAGTTTCATAATGTCCAGGTAAACGACAACATGATTGTGACCACATAAAAAAACTTCAGATCCTAACACAAACTAGAAATCAAGATAAACTGTTAACAAAACCTGCTTGAGGTTTACCTAAAATTAGTGTTACACAGAGACATCATTCGTTGTCATGTTTTTTCATCACAAAAATGGTGTACAGTGCTGAAACCTTTGATAGGGTGATGTAACTATGTTTACATAATTCAGCACTGTGTAAAGGTGATAACACAGTTCTCTGCATCTATGAAGTATTAGTACCACTTAATTTGCCTTGAGAAGAAGAAGATAATTCCATGGCCATTCATAAAGGCACATCTTTTGCTGTCCTTTCTCTATGTTTTCACTTAATTCTACAGCCTTTCTAGCTTTAATTTTCCTTTCAAGAAAATTTTAGTAACAATGCATTGTGCCTGTATTTTGCTCAGCCACAAACCAGAGAAGTTCCTCCTGCTCCTCATTTCCTTTCCCCACTTCAGAACAATTCTTGAGAGGAAAAGGAACTTGTGCACCATTTTGCTGTCACAGGTCAGAATTTTGGTGACATTTGATGGTGATAGCAATGGTCTACCAAGCACCAGGCTGTAGAGAGAATAGATTTTCATTGTGCTAGCAATAGTTTGGTCTGAAATGTTAAACGTGGACAGATGAGTCCATCATTTTTTACCAGCATTTTGCCTTAATGTCTCAGAACCACACAAGGGAAACAAAGTTTTAATATTTCAAAAAGATATTTATACTCCAAAATATGCCTACAAAAGAAAAAATGTAAACCAATTTTTCTCACTGCTTTTCAAAACTAATAAAAATTTTAACCAAAAGTATTCCAAATAAAATTATGGATATAAAAAGATAGTGAAAAGTGATATCTGTTCCACAAGTCAAGAACATAAGTTTAAAAACTATAGTTGAGAAGAAAATTACACTTAAAGTTAAAATCTCATTTCATTTCTTCCAAAGATAAAGGTGGTGCTTCTTTAACAAAGCTGGTTTTTGTTTTCACTTTTAGACTCCTGTTCAAGTGCATTAGTTCTACAAGATCCAGAATTTAAATTCTTCTGACAGAATTTGATTTTCTCTTAAAAGGCTCTTACTTAGGATAAAGAAGGTCTTTTGTGTAAATATTTAAATTGTGCCTAAAATTTACTGGTTTCACCAAATCAATCCTTTCCAAGAGATCTACAGAGATCTACTGTAAGGCTCTTAAAATCTCTCATCTTTCTGCAAGAAGAAAGAGAAATGGGTGGGAAGCAAATACTGAAAATCCTCAGCATGAAAAAGAGTGCAGAAATGTTTGTATTGAAGCTAAGCCCGCATTAAAAGTTTCTATCTTAGGATGTTTTTGTAAAAATGCATATCTTCATACTCTATATCTCTTGTGTGAATTAGACAATTTTCAGCTTAAATTTATGAATCCTGAGGTTCCATATTTTATTTTGTCGTGTTTTGATTCAGTCAACTTGCTAAAAGAGTATTGCAAAGGAAAAAAATCCTTTCACCATGAAGTACTTGATTCCTGTGAATAGTAGTTTACAAAAAAATCCTCCAAACACCACCAGCCAACAGACCTTGTGTTTTGTACCACACCACTATAGTCAAATATTCCTGAAGCATTCCTAAATTCCAGTACTTTGCTACTAGGAACCATTATTGTGTCTGCAGACAGCAGCTGTTGTTTTCAGACACAGCCTTGTGGGGTTTTGCAGCAAATCATGCTGAAAATATTTTAATGCGGCTTTTGTAATACATGGTTTAATTTTGGAAGATAAAGGTGAAAAAATGTAACTCCTGTGGTCATAAACAGTATTTCAGCTGTTATCTCACTGACGTTTCAAATATTTTCATGTAAATTTGTATTTAGATTTTGAACAACAACAAAAATCTTCATGGATGTCATAGGTCTCTTATTTCCTTCACCTTGTTTGGGATAAGATTAGCTTTTGACATAAAAGCTTAATTACTCTAGAAATCACATGCATATTTGCATGTGATTCAAAGCATTCCAGCAAGTATTATCATGCTGAAGTGCAGAGCATCATATTTCTCAAAAGTCTAACAGTCTTCTCAGGGAGCAGATCTATCATCCCTATCTCAGCTGAGTTAGCATCAACAAATCTTTTAGAACACAACCAAGATCTTTTAGATCTTCTATCGTTTAATGGAATCTGTCACCCAGACTTACATACTTAGGATGCCTGGACAAATCATAATTCCTAGTGTCAAAGCCATTAGCCAGAAAAACTAAGTCATTAAGTAAAGACATAATCCAGAGTAAGAGAGTCTGAAATAAAAAGTATGGGAGATATTCTTGAAATCAGACATCCTGCCCTGACCCCTTGCAGCTCTTAGATGTCATATTCTTGGCAACTTTCTCCTAGATCAAAACTTGTACCAGACTAAGGAAGTAATTTCCAGAGACATCTGAGTACCTCAGGGGAACCCAAGAGGGCTAAAGGACAGAGTTACACAGAACCTGTAGGACACCTGAGCTGGCAGTGGCAGGTGGGAGGTGTAATCTGTGGCATCTAAAAGAGTGACTACAGGTATATTACAGTAGTATTTAATGTAAGAGAGAATTTTTTCAGCTAAGACAACTAGAAGCTATATAACAGGATTTGTGATGCAAAGCCCTCCTTCATTCCCTCCAATCTGCAAAAATGCTGTTAAAGTAATATTGGTAGTATTATTGTGGAAAATTCTTAGCTCATCTCCACATGGAAACATAGGAAATTGCTTGATATTAAATAGAAAATTCTGACTCACTTCCCAAAAAAGCTGATTAATAGCTACTTGCGCTCAACAGCCTAGCAGCGCTATTGTCTACATACATGTTTTCATAGATATTTGCAAATTTGCATCCAAAAATTACATGTAAAAATTTTCTTCTTTGCATTTTGTTCAGAAGATTGAATTCTACAATAATGTCCACATCCTATCTGTATTCTGGCTCAATCAGCTTTAAAGGAAGGTTTTTGGAGTCTTCATTCCCTCATGTTGACCAAATTTTATAGTTTAAAATAAAGCTTCTGAAAAGATACAAGAGGTTTTTGAGAGACTGTTCCTATTAGTGATGACTTTTCCCCATATGCAAACACATAAAACATAGTGTTTCTATTGTTTGTGTAACATTTGCTGCTTAGTATTCCTGACATCTTGCTAAAATCTTTCCCTCTTTTTTTATTTTCCCCCATTATTCACTCAACTGAGAAATATTTTTTAACAGCATCAGTTTCAAGGCCATTATATAGCAACAATTTAAAGTCAAAAATTTACTTTTCTGGCTGGGAAAAAACTGATGGAAAGATCAAATGTCAGGTGCTGAGAGTGGAAGCAACATACCCAACATCAATCCAAAGACCCTAAACACCCTAATATTCCAGTTCAAGAATGATAGATTCAAGATAAGTTCCTCCTCTTGTAGCAAACCCATTGTAAGACTGCCAAAAGAGTTATACTAGCTGATCAGAACTGTGAGAGAAGAGTTTGGTCCTCAGTAGCTCTCTTAAATCAAACAAAAACCTGAAAAAAATATTTACATGTCGTAAATGTGCATGGTCAGGAGGTCATAGCAATTTCTCCTATTACTCCCCCTCTCTCTGTTTGAGTAATGGTGCAAAGAAATTCCTTTTGTCTTTCAACAATTTCACCTTAAGAGAAATGCAGATTTCAACCATATTTGAAATTAGTTTTTGTACCTGATTCAAAAGCAAAACTCATTGTCTCAGGATACTTGTATGATCTTGGGAAATCTCTTCATTTCTATGCTCACTTTTATTTTTGTCTATAGCATGGGAAATATAGTCATCATTCTGAAGGACTCCAATACAGAAAAGCATGAATTGTGTTTCATAAGCAATAAAAGTTTTTACACTAATACTCCATGTGTGATCATTGCAAAGTTGTATGAAAATAAAAGGATTTATATTTTGTATGTAGGCAATGATGTGTTATTTATGTGTTATAAAATTATTGATTTTTTTTGCTCCAATATCAAGATTAATATATTTAATTAGAAAATATAAATGTAATAATTTGATATGAAGAAATAAGTGTTGGCTTCTTTTACTAGAATTAAAAGAAGTATTATTATTAATGTCAGTGCTTAATGATATGCAAGGACATGTTTTTGTTCCTGAGAGATGTTGATTTGCATGGGGTTTTATATCAAACTTCTATGTTAGATGAGTTTGTTTCTATCACTTATTTTTCTGATTATTAGTATGTCTAATTGCCATATTTATTGCATATTGATATTATTGATTAGTTAAATACATTACACAATATACCTTGATGACATGTTCCACAAATGCTTATAACTGTCTGCACCTTCATATGGGCTTTTTAAACTTCTTTAAAAACCTGGTTTTAATTGGGTTTTTTTGTTTGGTTTTTTTTTTTTTTTTTTTTTGGTTGGGTTTTTTTTTTTCCCAGAGGGGTCAATTGCAAGAAGACATGAAGATGTAGAATCTGGAACAGAACATTCTATTTTCATTTGTGTATATCTGAGCTAGGTGATGTTATTTTCCAAGAAGATCAATAATCATAGACAAGTTCCTCTATGATATTGGGGTTTTTTTTCTTTTATAAAGGCTACATTTAGAATAAGACATATGTAAATAATTTAAAGATTTTCATTCCTTTCACAGAAAACAAAAAAGTTTTTCAGATATAGACATCTAATTGTACAAGATGAGTTTTAAAGTATGATGTAATTTTCAGCTTTTCTTGCTAGTTAGGAAAAGTACTGGGGTTTATATATAGAAATGTTTTTGTGCATTTCTTGTATATTTGTTTTCTCTCATAATTCAGGAAGGTTATATGGAATAATTTCTAATGAGAGTGCAAATTCCAGAGATTCATAGTTTGAGCATTCTAGCCAGTTTACATTATATTTCAGAAAAATTTTAAAAATGCACAGATCTAGGCAGTTTTGCTTCCAGTGAAATATTGAAAGTAATTATTTAAAATTATTTTGCCAGGAAAAAAAAAAAAGTTAATATTAACTCAATTTTAATATTCACTCTTAGGGTACAATTTTGTTACCTAAGGTAGAATCCATCACAAAATAATTTCTTCTTATGAAAGAATATATGTTGGAAAATGCATATCTAACAAAAGTTTTTGCTAATTTCTTCAGGTGGGCTTGGAAGAGAACAGAATCTGCCATTATCTAATAGCTGTGAAGCTTTACTCTTATACAAGTCTAAAGTTTTTTTCTGACCACCTCTTTATGAAAAAAATTGACAGTTATTAATGCTTTTGATCAGATGTTGTTTCCAAGATACTAACAGCAAGAGGTAATTTGATTCTAGTGAGAAAAAATAAGTGAACAAGTAAAAAAATAAATAGAAATTTAGTATTCAGTTTTTACTAACAATATCATGTTCCTTTTCTCTGATGTGCAGCTTTCTATAAGTTTTTACATAAATTATTATGCACAGTTATTGGAAGAATGAGCATAGTGAATGAGATGCTTCATCTCTCCAACCATCTTGTGCTCCCCAGAAGCAGATAAGAACAGATACACAGGAAGGAAAAAGGAAGTATTTAAAGAAAACCATACAGTACATCTGGAGGAAGCAGCACAAAGACTTCTGTGTTAATGGATTCTTCCAAATTATCATATTTAGCAACCAGTGAACATACTTATGAACATACTGTGCATAATATTGCAGTTCTCTGTGTTGTTCTTCGGGTCTCCCAGATCGCTGCGGGTAGCTGCAGGTCCGGGACCTTGGGGAGCCAACGATGGTAGTAAAGAGATGAGTCTTCCACCAAGCGAGAGTCTCTCAAAGGGCTTTATTCTGGTGGCTTCGGTGAGGGAAGGCGAGGGTGGTGAAGGGACACAGCCACTCAGAGGGCGAGCCAGCTCTGAGAGCCCCGAACCAGGGGCGGGGTAGGGTTTATAACAGTAACAGGGAAGGAGGGTCCGGGTACAGAGCATCAAATCAGGTAAGGGGTTGAGGGTGGAGTCAACGGAGAGTGACATGGCAACGGCCAACCGGGATAGAGGAAAGGAGTGGTTTCGGGGGAAGAACTAATGGGGGTACAAGGAACCGAGAACTTTCTAGAACAAAGGGAAGGAGTACAAAGTGATTGACATAAACAGGGGGAAGGGAGAACAGTTAACGGACAACTCGGGAGGCGGGAAAATTACACATCAGTGGCCTCCCATGGCAAAGCAGGGAGGTCACTACCCACACCCCCTTCCACATCTCCCCCGTCTTTATTAACTAAATAAACAGACCCAAATGTCTTAACTAAATATTGTTTAAAAATGGCTAAAGCAATGAAAATAAGAAAAATGATAACTAAAATCCAAATGAGTCCTTTAACGATGGGGGCTGCCCATCCGGGAATGCCCCACTGCGAGAATGTCTTGTCTATTGGGTCAGCAGCCGAGGGGTTTTCAGTCTTTAGATCTTTCACTTGCTCGCGGATCTGTTTTATGTGGGCTTGGATGGATGTGCTGCGAGATGATAAATTGAAGCAGCACAACCCGTCAAAGTCCTCGCAGCTGTGGCCATGGGCTAGGAGTAAAAAGTCTATCGCAGCCCGATTTTGTAGGGTTGCATGACTGGTGGTCTGTTCGTCCGCCAAAAGGTCTGAAAGGGCGGCAGACGTAGCGTTGGCATTCTTGTTAATCCAGCACTCCAGGTGAGAAAGCTCACCGAGGGCCTTTGCTGCTGCATACCATGGAAGGAAGATGGATGCAGCGATTCTCTTCGTCTGGCCCCAATTGTAAAGGTCCGAATTGCAATTTGAGTCGAACTGGTTGTACGATCGTTTTTTGCGGGTCAATTGTTTTTCCTTCCTCCATTCTAGAATTTGGGTCTTGTTTGGAGTGAGGGTAGCAAGCTTGCCAAGGCTACATGGTCCTCCCTGGAGCCATGATGGAATGCCTGACCATACTCTGTCCCCACAGATAAGAAACATCCCCTTGGGCAACACCTTAGGACGTGTGGACGAGACCGAAATGACCTGGCTGGTGTAATTGCACCAGGTCTGGCTGTTGTACTTTTTGTTTAGAGGTGTCACATCTTTCCGGTATGTATTCTTGGCCAAGTCAATCCCATGCCAATTCTGACTTGGCCTCCTATAATAAAATTTGACGCAGTATTCTGCGTTTGAGGACCCCAGCAAGTCCAATTCTTGGGGTTCCTCTTTGCTATTAGACAAAATTTTGGTCCACTCATCCCAAGTGTCGACCGGGTTAGGTCTCTTACCCGTGGTTCGGAGCAGGTCGGAGTTGTAAACTGGCCAATCGTCGGCGACCAGGGGAACCCCCACCAGGCATGTGGACAACGGGTTGTCCACACTGCCCATGGCCAAACACAGATTGTCCTGCTGCAAGGACTTGGCGAGGGTGACCCACACGTTCTCTTTCGGCTGCTGAACGATCCAGCCGTCCGCCGCTTGCAGCCACAAGATGACGAAGGCCACAGCGACGGCCAGATGGGCGCAGTGGGGCGATTTCTGTTGTTTCTCCCGGGCAGATGTCATTTGGGCAGCCACCCTCATTCTATTAAAATGAAAGGAACTGTAAATACAAAAAGGGTTGGATTCCCTCCCCTCCCAGCTCCCCCCTTGGGTTAAAATAAAACTTAGGGTACAGGGGCAAAAGGAAAACGGGTAAGGTAAGGGGGTAAGGGAAAGGTAACTGGAGGGGATAGGGTATTATGGGGTGTCGAGTCCTGTGGAAGGTATAATCTGGTGATGAGGACTCGGGACACCAAGTTGGGACGGCTCCCGGTCCTCTTCGTTCTTCGTCTCTTCCACGCGACTGCGTCGTCCGGTGTTGTGGGAGACGTAGTCTGTGGGTCCTGTTGCGTTGGTGGTTCTGCAGCTGGGGCATCTTCTAAGAAGGGCTTCACATATTTCCCAGAATCCACTTTGGTCCATGAGCTGTTGAGACACAGGCATAGCCTCTCCCCCAGGTTATTAGGGAAAAAGGCCCTGTGATAGCGCGGGATTCCAGGTCTCGGACAAGGACTGGTGGGCGCTCCTTCAAAAGTGCTCGGGTGTTATTAGTAAAGTGCCTGATGATGGGCGGGTCTGGCTCCCGGTCGGTGCAATTTAAAAAATTCAGCACATAAAGTGCTTTACAAAGTCTCTTGACCGGGGTCATCGCCAGCGCCGCGTCATGCTGTTGGTCGAGCAACCTTTTGAGTTCTTTGTGGGAGCGCTCCACTATGGCCTGCCCTGTTGGATTGTGAGGAATGCCGGTGGTGTGTTTGATGCCCCATTGCTGCAAGAACTCTTCAAATTGTCTGGAGGTGAGTCCCGGGCCGTTATCGGTTTTAATTGCCTTCGGGACTCCCAGTGTGGCGAACGCCATATATAGATGTTTTTTGGCGTCCTTCGTCTTCTCCCCCGTGTGGAGAGAGGCGAAGATTGCGCCTGAAAAGGTGTCGATGGATACATGTATGTATTTGAGGCGGCCAAAGGAGTTGTAGTGTGTGACATCCATTTGCCACAGCTCCAATGCTCCCAGTCCCCGGGGATTGACCCCTGATGCCACCGGTGGAAGGGAAAGGGACTGACAGCTGGGGCAAGTAGCGAGGATGGCCTTGGCCTGCTCTTTTGAGATCTTAAACTGCCTTGCAAGGGCAGGAGCGTTCTGATGAAAAAACACATGGCTGAGCCTTGCTTGGGCGAAGATGTCTGGGATGGTGTTTGACAATGCATGTACAGAAGAGGTTGTGGCGACAGTGGCCATAGCTAAATGGTCTGCCCTCTGGTTACCCTCTGTGATGGCTCCTGGCAGGTCTGTGTGCGCCCAAACGTGCATTATATGATAGGATTGCTCACGGTGGGAGATCAGCCAAATTAATTCCGTGAGCAACCTGAATAATTTTTTGTTTTGCATTTCTTTGAGCATCGCATGTTCTGCTCGCTCTGCTATCCCGGCCACGTACGCCGAATCAATGACCAAATTAAAAGGCTGTTGAAATTTTTTGAATGCTCTCACGACCGCAGCAAGTTCTGCAATCTGGGGGGAACCTTCAACAATTTGGATGTTAGACTCCCACTTCTGACTCTCCGGGTCCTTCCACGTGATCACTGATTTGTGGGATTTCCCCGATCCATCAGTGAACACCGTGAGAGCATCTTTGATCGGTGTTTTACTTTTATATGATTTTGGGGCCAAATAAAAGGTGTCCTTAAACAGTTTATGCTTCGGATAATGTATTGAAATCTGACCAGGATAGCTATCTAGAGAAATGTGTAGGTTTTCATTTGTTTGTAACAGCGATTCCAATTGCTCCAAATTCAAGGGCACATAAATGCACGCCGGATCGCACCCTGCGAGGGTCCAGAGGCGTTGTCTGCCTTTGATAATGAGTTTTGCCATCAATTCCGCGGGTGTGGAGATGGTTTTGGGGGGCTGGTGTGGAAGGAACAGCCACTCAATGATAAGGAGTGGGTCCTTCCGGCCAGCATCCCACTGGAACAGCAACCCATGAAGTTTGGGCACTTACCCAAGATGGCAAGGGTGATGGGAAGGACCTGGTCCACACGGTGTGCCTGGCGGGATCTGATGGCTTCCGCAACTCTCTCCAGGGCTCCCTTCGTGGCAGGTGTCAGCTCGCGTGGAGAAGCCAGGTCGCCGTCTCCTCTCAGGAGTTCGAAGAGGGGCGCCAGCTCCTCCGTGGTGAGTCCCAGGAGAGGTCGGATCCACGTGATGGTTCCGCAGATCTGCTGCAGATCCCGCAGGGTCCGTGGGTGGTCTTTGATGGTGACAGACTGGGGCGTGACCGTCCTTCCCGTGATTGTGATGCCCAAATACTTTCATGGTGCGGAGAACTGTATCTTCTCCTCCGCAATCTGGAAACCCACGTCCTTGATGGCTTTGATGGTCTTTGAGAGTGCTGCGCGGAGGTAGGTGGTCGTCTCCGCGCAGACAAGGACATCGTCCATATAGTGTAAGATGACGGCTTCTGGGAAAAGTCGGCGGATTGGCGATAGAACCTGCGCTACGAATGTTTGGCAGAGCACTGGAGAATTTTTCATTCCCTGGGGCAAGGTGGTCCATTGATACCTTTTATAAGGTTCCGCCCGATTGATGGATGGTACGGAAAATGCGAATCTAGGGGCATCTCCTGGATACAAGGGGATGTTAAAAAAGCAGTCCTTGATGTCAATGACTGCGAGCTGCCAATCCCGGGGAAGCATGGAGGGTGAGGGAAGCCCAGGCTGGAGGGGGCCCATGTCCTCGATGACATCATTGACCCTGCGGAGGTCCTGGAGCAGGCGCCACTTGTCTTTGCCTGGTTTTTTAATTACAAAGACAGGGGTGTTCCAAGGGCTGGTGGAGGGTACTAAATGCCCAAGGCGCACCTGCTCCTCTACAAGTTTGTTCAGCGCATTTAATTTTTCCTCCACAAGGGGCCACTGATCCACCCACACCGGAACATCGGTCTTCCAATTCAACGGTGGGGAGGTGCGCTCCGCAGTGGCCCATACTAAAAATCCACGCAGGGCTAGGGATGTCAAGGCGGGCACCCCACTGGGACAATACGTCCCTGCCTAATAGCATGATATTAGATGAAACAACGAAGGGCCGAATGGTGGCTATTTGTCCCTCTGGTCCCTCCACACTTACCAAACGTCGGCTGCGCATGGAATTGACAGATCCGCCCACTCCGGAGATTGTGCCACAAGGGGCACCAACTCCCAGTCGCGGGGCCACTTTGACCTGGGAATGATGGTGACATCCGCTCCAGTGTATGCCATGAGGTTCATCGCCACCGACTTTCCCTGTAAAGAAATGACAGTTCTGATTATCGGTCTCTCTTTAGTCACATTCTGGGTTAAAAAGACATTAATGTCCTGTTCCGGGTCCTGTCCAGAGAGGTCGTCCGAGTCGAGCAGATAGAGCAAGGCGAAGGGGAGCCCTTTGCCCATGGTGTAAGGGGGCTCGTGGCAAATGACCGAGACCGTTAGCTCGGACCCCGGCGGGACACACACCACTTCAGGCATGATGGAAATCCTGTCCGGTGTGTGCCTTGCGTCGCCAATGATGAGTACGGTTGCCTCGCCTTGACAGTGAGGGGGCTCCAGGAACCCCGCGGGGACTCTCACCAGGTCCTCATCCTGGAAGGTGACAGTGATGGAGCTTCTGAGGACCTGGCGGCGGCCGGGATCTAGGTTGCCCGTTCTCCGGAGGAGGCGAAGTCCGTCGTCGGTGCTCTGCCAATCCTCCGGAACTGTCCTCTGGGCCATTGGTCCTCCCGGATGGTAGGAAGGCTCGGGCGCTGAGAAGGGCCATTTGATGTTCTCGCGCGGCCCCTCCTCACGCTCCGCGGCCCGTTTCCCGCCGGCTGGTATGGCAGGAATGAGTTCCTGGGTGGGGGTCTCAGGGAAGGCACGTACGGCTGGTAAAACTGCTCCGGGGGCCAGTGTGGACAGTTTGCTTGTATGTGGCCCATCTGGCCGCACCCAAAGCAGCGCGTGGTGTTTAAGTTCAGCATCGCTTCCCCAACCCCTTTGCTCACCGCCATGGCGACCGTTACCTCTGTAGATGTAGCCTTGACGCACGCTTCCACCATCTGGGTGATGGTAGGCTCGGGGTCCTGTGGTAACGCTCTCAAGATCTTCTTTGTTTCCGCTGAGGCGTTGGTCATTGCCATCTTTTGGAGGAGCTCTTCCCTTGCCGCAGGATGCTCTATCTGCTTTTCGATGGCCTCTCTGAGGCGGTCCACGAACTTGATAAAAGATTCGTCAGGTCCTTGTAGAATAGCTGAGAAGATTTGGGTGGGAGTTTTGCCGTCTGGGATCTTCAACAGTGCGGCACGGCCAGCCTCTCGGATGTCGTCGAGCAGAGGCGTTGGTAACAGTATTTGATCCTCTGGCTGGCCGAATTCTCCCTCCCCAGCCATTGCCTCCATCACTTCGTCACCTGTGCCCAATGTCTCGGAAAGGTTGTGCTTCTTGATGAGAGGTTTCAGCAGCTTTTTCCACTGAACCTCCCATAGCAAGAGTTCCGTGGGGGTCAACAGGAACTTAGCGATATATTTAAGGTCATGCTGTACTAATGTCCGTCCAGAAAACGTAAGGTCTAATACATTCTTAAAAAATGGCGATTCGCGGCCATAGTCCTTTGCCGCTTTCCGCAGCTCCTTCACCTCCGCATAGGGAATTTGTTCCCATCGGGGCCGCTTTCCCCTCTCCCTGACCACCGGTGCCGTGAAAGACCCGAGATCTCTTGCCAGGTCTAGATCTCCATCCTCGATGGCCGCCGCCCTGATCTTGGCCCACCCGCCTCCTGACCTAGGTGTGGGCTGGGGGCTGTCACTGTCCTCATCCTCTTCGGAGGATGAGGCAGGATGGGTGAGGGCCTTGAACCTCTCCCTGACCGTTGGGCTCCGGTGGCGGTGAGCCCTGCAGGCCAAGATGGCCTGCTTCCGGCCAGGCCGACTTCTGGTTCCGGTGACGTGAGAACCGGAAGTGGCAGGAGAGGGGGAGGCGGGGCTAGGCCCACCTTGCATTTTAAATTTATGGTTTGCTCAATGATCTTTTTCAATAAGTTAGACTTTTTTCAAGCATTTTTGTTTGTTTAGATACTGTTGCTTACAAAACTTATACGTGTCCACTTATCTTTCACTGAGAAGTAGAAATGATTACTAATTCTGAATTCAGCGTCTCCATACCGTTCAGATGTTTCATACCTGCCAGTGCTTGCCTCAGTACACTTCTCTTGGGATAAAAAAATTCACATTACTTATTGTACTAAATGATAAATATCTGTCATGAAAATTTTCACCTGTGGAGTAAAATAGACTAAGAGAAAAAAATTATATATTGAAAGGCTTTTTACATGAAAATACCTACTTGCGATTTCTAAATCCAGGAAAGAATGGAAAGAATTCTTTCCAGGAAAGAATGTAAAGAATGGAAAAATATTTCCATAAAACCAAAAAACAAACAAACAAAAACCCCAAACAAACAAAACCCCAAACCAAAACACCTAAGAAAATTCAACTAGAAGGTGAGCTAGATGCAGAGAAGAAAAACTTCACGTGACTATTCCTCCCCACCATCAGCTTTTCCCATCTTGTTCACCAATAATAGCCTCACTTACTCAAGGAAACAGGAATAAATTGGGAAAGGTCACAGATCCTGAAATGTCTAAAACTCTTTCACCTGTTTGTAAATGCCATTAAGCAGAATATAACACATTTAGAGTAGAGTGCTTAATGGAGTATGCAATCAAGGTACTCAAAATCTTTTATGTAGCAAACTGTCCCTAATCAAGTAAAGCAGCATAAATTATTTTCATGACTCAGTACTATAAAAAAATGAAAATTATTTTATTGCGATTGACCTTTTCCTTGAGTGTCACAAATAATAGATCTTCATTTGTAGACCACAGATAAATAATGTTCTCATGAACAATCAAGAAATAAATAAAAAAGAAAGTAAAAAGAATGAGGCAAAGGATTAGTAGCTTATAATGATTCTTGAGAAATTTAAGCATTAAGTATACATAAATTAATAACAAGGATCAAGTATCACTGAGCATTTTCAATAGGAATAACAGAGCATACAAATTCGGAAGGAAAAAAATTGTTTCTGTTAAGAGAAGATGACAACTGCATATCAAAAGAAAAGAAAGCAGCATAATCCAATCACTTTTCATTTAGCCTAACAAAATCAAAAACACACATGTGAAATTCAGTGTTCCTTTTCTCTTTTTTTGCAAGAATAGAATGACAAGACATGCATATCACTGCATAATTTTATTTTGCATGGGGATAGGAACAATATTAATATTTGACTTTCACTGGGGAAGAAAAGGCTCACCATTTAAATATTACTACAAAGTATGAAAATAAAATACAGACATAATAAAAAATCATCAACAGTACTTTGTATATGAAAAGATACATCTGGAAGTAACAGCCTAGTTGTCTGAGATCTGATTTTTTAATCTTATCGTATAATTTTTGAGGCAAGAATGCATATATAAGGTAACTTCTATGTTTAGGTAATTAGGTGGCCAGCTCCCTGACTCCATTAGAGCTTTATTTCAGTTTTTCCCCTCAAGACAGTCTGCTATTCAATGCTCTTTGGAAACTTTTTGGAAAGCCCTGTAATGAAATTACAAAATGTTTGGGTGTCTTTCCAGATTGGTCTTTCCTATCTGATATAATTTCAACCTTGGGAAAAGTTAATTTTTATTTGAAAAGATTGATCAATTTGTTAGAATATCATAGTCTGTCTTTCATCTGGTACATCACAGGAAGGCACAAGGAAAGTGGAGAATGTCCTAATACAGAAACAGAATAAATATGCAAATATCAAAATATCACTGAATTCACTTACTGTAATATGAACTCCAGGATTTTCAATTTCTTTTGGGAATGCAAACCAAGAAAAAAGGGGTTATTAATGAAAATGTAATCCAGATTCAGAGCAAAAGATATCTAACTCATTTTGACAATAAAAGTTTGAGAAATATGCAAAACATGTACTTTACTATTATACAGAAATTAGTTTCATAATATTGGTCCAAACCAGCTGCTTGATTGAAATAATCTAAATCACCACTATAACAGTACAACCATCATTGTAATAGAAAACCTACAGAGAAACTGAAAATGCACTGAAAATTTTCATCAAAATATTTAAATAATTTTTAATGTAAAGATAACATATCCTTACTTGCCTAAAAAATGAAATTCCTTAAAACTATAAATCTAAGAGAAAGTATATTGAGTACATTTACACAGATAGCGCAATAGATTTCCAATGATCAAGACACCATATTTCAGTTCCTTCTGCTGAGAAACTCAGTGTGGTCGATTAACAGCAGGTTTCTCTGACACAGGGTATATCAATAAATGTTTATGGCAACTTTCTTTTTCTTTCTTACTACATTACATTTGGGTTTTTTTCCTGCCTATATTTTCCATTTGAAATACGGTAAAACATGTTTATGTGTTTTTCTGTTTTTCTACACTCATATTTTATTAACTCTGTTTTATAATGACGCAATTTCTCTTTGGTCAGTTTGAAAATCTAAAACTAATAGGACTGAAAGTAGAAACACTGACCATTAGGTATGTATTGTTTAGTACAGTTTGAGAAATTAATGATATCAGAAGTCAAACACTCCTTCAGTGGATAAGGAATTGATTGGATGAATGCAAGTTGTGGTCAATGATTCCATCTCCAGGTGGAGGCTGGTGATGCATAGTATCTCTCAACTCTCTGTCCTGGTGCTGATGTTCTTCATTACCGAAACCAATACCACAGACAACAGATCAAGTACACCCTCAGCAGGTTTGCAGATGACTCCAAGCTGAGTGGTGCAGCGGACACAACAGAAGAATGGGATGACATGCAGACAGATCAGGACAAACTTGAGAAATGGGCCTGCAAGAACCTCAAAAGGTTCAACAAGCCTAAGTGCAGATGCTGCATCTGGGTTGAGGCAATCTCAGATGTGAATACAGACTGGGTGAAGAAGACATTGAGAGCAGTCCTGTAGAGAAGGACTTGGGAACTGTGGATGAAAAGTTGAACATAAAACAACAAGTTAACAGTGCACACTTACAGCTCAGAAGGCCAGCTACATCCTGGGCTTCATGAAAAGACACACAGACAGCAGCTCAGGGAGGCAATCCTCTCTCTCTATTCTAGTTCCAGGCCTGGGTTCTCTAGCACAAGAAAGATGTGCACCTGTGAGAGTGGGTCCAGAAGAGGGCCTCAAAGATGATCTGAAGTCTGGAGCACCTCTCCTGTGAAAAAGACCTTATTAGGGCCTTTCACTACATAAAGGGAGATTATAAAAATGAGAAAGAAGGACTTTTTTTCCTATTGGCAGAAAGTGACAGGATAAGGGGCAATGCCTTGAAGTTGAAAGAAGGCGGACTTAGATTACATACAAGGAAGAAATTCTTTATTGTGGTAAAGGACTGGAACAGGTTGCCCAGAGAGTCTGTGGCTGTCCCATCTCTGGAAATGTTCAAGGACAGGATGGATGAAACCCTGAGCAACCTGACCTCATGAATGGTGTCCCTGCCCATGGTAAAGGGGCTGGAAACAGATGATCTTTAAGGTCCCTTGCAACCTAAATCATTCTATGTTTCTATTAAATATAATAAATCAGTACATGCTAGAGTAAGCAAATCTTTATCATACTGGTATAGACAAGAGTTGAGTTTTATTGCTGGAAAAATATCTATGAGTACCTGTATGCAGTTCCAAGGTTACAGTGAACAAAGTGAAGATAATGGACTGTGTTGTTAAATAAATAGTATATAAATCCAGAAAGGTGGCATATTTGTATACTGCAGTATTTATATGTCACAATGAGTAGTGTATGTAATGCTGAAATTATAAAGCAAGAAATACAGTGGCTAAGCTTGAAAGTGACAGGTACTAAAGATTTATAAGAGGTTGAAGGAACTGATTCTACTTTGATAGAAAAAATGTCCTAAATTTTGTTATTAAATTATGAAGGACAGTGATGAAAAGATCCAAAGTTTTTGAAAAACACTGAAAATGCATCTTTACATAAATATATATAATTATATAAATGACTCTGAACGTGGTATTACTATTTACCAGTTCCAGACAGCTTCTTTTTTTGTTTCAACCTCAGTTCAGCCTTAAAAACTTTTGTTCAACTATTGATCCACATTGGCCCAAAATGAGAACTAATCAATTATCTAACTTGTCTTTTAAAATAAAAGTCTTTCATTTAGATGCAATTAATTTTATGTTTTTCTTTTTTTTTTTTTTTGCCTCTATATGTCCTCTGTAGTGACACCTTATAAGGAGCCAGAAACATGACATATGAAATTATATATTCCTTATTATATATATAATATATATTATATATATTAGTCTTATCATAACCTAATTTTTTTAGTAAAGCAGATGATGGTGTCAGATTAATACAGAATATACAATAAACATACAATATAAGTTTGCATCTAAATAATATTTAATTAGTTAATAATATCAAAATAACATTAGAAATATACACACATCTACAAGTTCTATGAAAAGCTTTATTAACATTAAAATAAATCATAATCTGCATGAAAAACTCAGATGAAATATTTATTTCAGATGTTTTATTTACATAGATGTGTGAAATTCTTTGCTTTTCGAGTAGATCACTTCATGGAGTAAAAATTAAGGGGTTCGCAAATTATTACTTCTGGATATATGCATTGAGCAGGTTTTAGAGCACAGAGTAAAGTAGCACATATATAAAAAGTATCTGCATAAGTTTTAATTTCAGAATTCCTTTATTTTTAGCTATTTCTTTAGATTTTTAAGACCTTGGGATTTCTTACTTAATGCTGAGCATTTTAGAACTGTCTTATAATAATATGCATAGTTACAATGCTATATAACTAAATTATAAATTACCTTTTTTATTAAGTAATGGAACATGAAATGCCTATATTAAAAGGTTTCATATATTTTTAACTACAAAATGAGAAATCTAGCAAATAAAAGTTGAAAAATTAAAAATAATCTTTCTTCCATAACTAGAAAAAGGAACAGATCCTTGCCCTTCTCATTATTTTTCACTGATGTGACACCAAGGGCTTAGCCAATGTCTTGAGGGGTAATGCAATGCAGAAAGAATCCTTGAATATACAGCTGTTGAATCAATCAAAGCCTCACCTCCTGTCACTAATGAGATTATTGTCTAGAACAAAATTTTTTTTTCTTTTTTTTAAAGGTGAGTAACCCACTTCATTGCAGTCACCTTGATCTTCTCTCTTAGCACACAGTGTAGTTGGGTGAAGTCAAGGGCTGACAGGAGCATGTTTCTTTAGTGACTCTTGTCCTGGAAATTGGAACCAGTGGAAATGTCAGTTTTCTGCTGTTTTGAATGATCAAAGTGTGGTGAAATGAGAGTCTATACTTGTCTCATACCACCTATGAACTTTAGGGATAAAAGTTACAGAATTGTTGAGTTTGGAAGGTACTCCTGGAAGTCATCTAGTTCAGCCCTCCTATTCAAGTACCTAGAACTGAGTGCTCAGAACCACATCTAAACTGTTTCTGACTATCTTCAAAGTGGGAGATTTCACAGACTCTCTGGACAACCTATGTCAGTAAACAGTCACCCTCACAGTAAAACTGTTTCCTGACGTTCCTGAAAAAACATCCTCTGTTTCAGTTTGTGGCCATTCCCTCTGGCCCTGTCACTGGGCATTATTACCACACATGATGTAACAGGCATCACTGAAAAGAGCCTGGTTCTGTCTTTGCAACCTCTCTGAAAGCATTTATGTACACTGATGTTGCCTTTATAAAAGACAACCAGAGACCTGGTTCAGGGAACAGCACGGCAGCCTGGCCTCGCCCAGGCTGCTCGGGCTAGTCAACACACGCAGACACCAATATGGCAGACGGTTGAAAAGCGTTTATTATCCTATCTCGTGGGTTTAAATAGTTTTTAGGGGTCTTTGCTACGTCAGAGGGGGGTTGGGAGTCTTAGGGGTTAGTTGGGTAGTGGAATTTTACCAGGGCAGGTGTGGCTGCATTCTTCTGAAGCTTCTGGAGTTAGAAGATAGCGTGGGGGAGAGAGAGAGGGGGATGGGTCTATCTTTCCGTCACACCCCGTAATCTTCCGCTCGCCTGTCCCTTACCTACCACACACTGATAAGATTCTTCCTTAGCCTTCTCTTCTCCAGGCTGAACTGGCTTAGCCACCTCAGTCTTTCCTCACATGTGAGAAGCTTCAGCTCTTTCATCCTCTTTGTGGCCCTTCTTTGGACCCTCTCCAGTATGTTCATGCCTCCAGCGACCAGAGGATCAGACAAGAACTCCAGATGTGACCACACTAGGGCTGAGAAAAGTAGAAGGATCACTCCCTGCTTATTTGTTGGCATGGACCACACAAAATTGGACTAGGTGGTCCTTGAATACTAAATCAGGACTTTTATGAGTGCCTCTTCCTCCCCAGGCTTTATGCTTTAGGGCTCTTCCAAGCACACCTTTGAGTCAGCCAACGTCGGCTGTCCTGGATTCTAGGGCTGAGCTTGCTCTTCACTCTTCTCCCTGCTCTCAGTACCGTCTCATATTCACGGTAACTTAGGTTTTCAACCTAGAAACCCAAACAAGCTCTTTCTTTTTTGTGAGCATGATTTGTATCAGGGCACCTGTTCTTTGGCTTCTTCATAACCTGAGTGATGATCAGGGATCTTCAAGAAGCTCCTGGACTGCTACCCCTCTGCTATATTTGAGTATATAAAAAGGGAGATTTTGTTTATTTAAATGGTCCTGATACTTTTATGAAGGATATAACTTTTCTTTGCTTTTAACAACACTTTTTTAGTGAAAAAATACCTTCCATCCATTTAGCATTTTTTTCAAGACCCACACCTTTGCCTGCTTGTCATCAGAGTCACTGATGTCACAGAGTAAGGTGCTTTCCTTCTTTGCGGTACAAGCTATAAAAGGTTTCAGATTGGAAAAAACTTTCCATAGGAAGAAGACACTTTGCCAGAAGGTACATCAGGAGACACTAGTGTTAAGTTACTTTGAGTCTTATTACTGCAATAAATTTCTCCTCATCTTCCCAAGTGAGTGTTTCATTCCTGAATATTCCTCCCAGATCTCTTTTATTCAGAGAACAGCAGAAGTAATGAGTAAGTCAACTGAAAATCCTAAACTGTCAGGCTTAGTCATTGATAATAACCTTTATGAACCCTGTAGACTCCTCCTTAAATAACAGCTCTTTAAGGAGACATAATCCAAAGTTATGATGCCTTTTAGAAGGGACTATTTACCACAGACATTGGAACAAGAGACTCTTTTCTTCGGTGTTTGTGATTGTCTCATGAAATACTATTATCTTAGACTGAAAAAAAATAAACACATTCACCAATTTTATTATCAAATGTGTCATCCTGAGTAGCTAAAGTTAGGCTTTTAAATATGTAAATAGAAAGCAAATTAGTTACTGCAACTCCTTTTGGCTATGTCTGGCTGAATTGTCTTAGGACCTTTTATTTGGTTAATGTTTGGGGTTTGTTTGTTTGTTTCTTCAGGGGTTGGGATTTTAATTTTTTTATTATAGCATTTTGTATATACAAAATATATAGAATGGTATGCCAATATGTAGAAATCGTGTATTGCAGTGTGTTGCAACTGGGTTCATCGTGTCCAGGGAGAGTGCAGCTGCCGGTACCGGGCATGGGAATAAACAAGACAGGTCCTCATTTCAGAAAGCTTGAGAATCCATTTATTACCCCTGGAAAGGATGAGGGGCGGGATGGAGAGAAAAGACTGAGCAAAGGCAGGGTTGTGGGGTTTTATAGGGTATCACAGGGTGGAGTTTGGTTTCAGGTCAAGGGAGGAGTTATTTGCAACACAAGAAGGTAAGATCAAATTCCTGCCTCTTAGAAACAGAGGCATTCCACAATCATGTGTCTAGCTTTCAAGTACACATGTTTAAAAGTCTTGTGCATCACTCAATTTAAAACAGTCCTCCTTCATTCATGTTTTCTTATTGAATCATAGGCTTTTGCGCTTGTCAAATATGCCTACAAGAACAATTCTTTTAAATTAAAATATAATATAGATGGCTATAAACATATTCCGCATTCACATTTAAAATTTTAAAATGTCTTTAGCTGTATCAAGCAGTAACTAATCTTTAAAGTCAGCAAGAGAAATTTCATTTAAGTCTGTATCTGCTTCAAAAGAGGTAAATTATTGTTACTTCTCCATGGTTCACTGAAGGTAACAGCATTTCCTCTATATAGAAACTTTACACATTTGCCATTAACTTAGGTTTTAATAGGACTGTCAAAGTTAGTATATATAAATTTACTCATGAGCTGGAAACATAAACATCTGAAACTATATCTTAAGGTCAAAATATTTTCTTTGTCTAATCTATGGTGATCCATAACTGGCATTCTTATTTTTACACAAATAAACCAAACTCTAAGTCCTATTGCCCCATCAGCCATTATATATTTTTTTTTTTTTTTTTATTTAACAGCATTTTAGTTTGAGTCAGTAGGTTTTTTTGTCCTAGGCCCTTCTTTAAAACATAGAGGGAGAGATGACATTCCTCTATTAGGGAAACATGATGGTGCTCTAGAATTTTATAGGCTTTCTGTGAATACCTGCAGATAGATCCTGAGGTGACATAAAGGTTCTTATGTTCATCCCATTTTCCACAGAAATTTTGTTTCAGATAATCCATGTATGCAAAGAAAACTAGTTAATCAATTTAAGGTGAGGATGGAATGGTGGGTGTTTTGTCCTCCACAAAACTGAATAGTGAGTGAGGTGTTGTCTCCAAAGAATAGCCACTAGCAGGTCAAAAACAGGGTAAGAATCAGGCAACAAGAGAACCTTGTGATTGATGTCTGCTACAGGCCAGCTGATTCAGGACTATTGACAAAGTCTTCTTGCTCTGGGTACAGGAGTTTTTGTGCTTACAGGCTCTTGTCCTGAGGGAGAACTGCAACCACATCAACATCTGCTGGGGAAGCACAACAAGCTGGAAGCAGTCCAGATTGCTCCTGGAATTCCTGAAGGATAACTTCTTAGGCAAGGTAACAGACAGCACTACCACAGAGGATGCAACTCTGGACCTGGTACCAATGTAAATGAGTGTCAAGTCAGTCAGTGGTGTCAAGTTTAGAGGCATCCTGGGCTGTGATGATTATGCACTGGTGGATTTTGCAGCCCTGAGGGATATGGGCCAGTCAAAGAGTACAGTCAGGACTCTGAATTTTGGGAAAGCAAACTTCCAACTCTTCAAGGAGTTAGTATTCTCTGCTTGACTGCCCTAAGGAGTAAGGGAGTAGGACAAAGCTGACAGACTCTAAGGGCATTTTCCATAGAGTATAAGAGTGCCCAGCACCCACGTGTAAGGAATCAGGAAATCAGTCAAAGAAACCAAGAGATCAGTATGGCTGAGATAAGTAAGACGTTCTGGTCAAACTAAAAGGCAAGAAGGGAGAGGAGGTTGAAAGAATTAGGATTGTTCATCCTGGAGAAGAGAAGGCTCCAAGGGATACATTACTGCGATGATTCAGCAATTAAAGGGGTCCTATAGAAAAGACGTGGAGAGACATTTTAGCAGGGCCTGTTAAGACAGAACAGGGGATAATGAGTTTTTACTGAATGAGGGTCCATTTTGATTATATATAAGAAAGAAATTTTTTACAATGAGAGTGGTAAAGCACTAAAATAAGTTGCCCAGCGATGGAGAGATGATGGATTTCCCATGGCTCAAAAAAATCAAGGGGTCTAAGACACCTGATATAGCTGGGGATGTCCCTGCTCATTGCCAGGGGTCGTACTAGATGGCCTTTAAAAATCCCTTTCAACACAAGCTATTCTATGATTCTATGATAAGATGCAGTTTTATAAATTGCTATGTACATATAGTGACAGAGATTCTAAAATTAATTGCAATAATCAAATCACTCAGCCAAAATCACTGTAAAGTTTCAATTTAACTAAGTTAAAACTTCATCCATAACAGTGATGAATTAATAAATAAATAAAGTCTGAGCTTGCAAGCTGGTTGAATAATGCTGAAACACTATGGTTATCTCATTTTTCACTGAAGTCATAGAAAAAACAAACATTCTGAGAGAAAGTAATTACTTATTGTTGTCTTCTATTCTTTGAACACACTGCCTCATATACAATGTAATTCTCTGGGGGTGATTTTTTTCTTCTTTGTGGCAGACTAAAATGGTCCTGCAATTTTTTACCCACAGTTCCTTATAAGGGAAAAAGAACAATTGTTGAATCTTCCTCCCAAACTCATCCAGCCATTCTCTCTTAATTTTCTTCTGTCCATGCAAGCTTTACTTAAAATAATGATGCAGAATAGTTGGTGGAGGAGTCAGAGTCTACACAGCTTCAGCAACTACTATTTATCAAGTATAGTCAGAGGAGAAAACTACAAAAAACTTTAAGCAACTCATTCTTATACTTAAGTACATTTCTTCCAAAGAGCTTTCTATTTTTACAACCAGGTTGAAAATCCCCTGAGGGAACAGGTTGAATGAAGTATGTATTTAGTTGAAGGCAGACTGAAGCATTTGCTTTCCCAGTATCTCCCATTGGTATTGCAAGGACAGAGAAGGAGGAATATCAGGCTGTGCACTATGCAGAAATCCAAGAAATCAATCCAAGGAATACCATGGAGGTTAAAAATCTGAAAAATCTGAGAAACTCAGCACCAGTCTATTTTGTAAATTTTACTTGTTTTGGATCTAAGCACTTCAAGGTATTATTTATGAAACTTGACATTCTGCTTGGTGTAATGGAATTATATGAATGATACTATTGTTATTTTCTGGTTTACCTACAAGTCTTACCTAGGTTCACTTAAGATAGTTTTGACATCTGTAATAAGGACAATGAAAGAAGTTTTGGTTTTCAACAATACATTGTATGTTTATACTTATGTTTCAAGACTACTTTAAATTGATCAGCTACATAGAAAAGAGCTCTGAAATGCCTATAGTGGAAAGTTCTCCTAACCAATACATGGGTGTTGATCTGGTGGGACAAGTTAGTCTCCCCATGAGTATCTGTGAGAAGAGAACAATCTGTCTACAAGTCATCAGTATGTCCTTGTGGCCTGGAAAACCAAAGATATCCTGGGCTGCATTAGGAAGAGCATTCCCAGGAGATCAAGGGTGGTGATCCTACCCCTCTTCTCAGCCCTGGTGAGGTCAAAGCTGGAATGCTGTGTCCAGTTTTGGGCTCTTCAGTATGAGAGAGACTTGGAGCTCCTGGAGTGGATCCAGCTGAGGGCAATGAAGATGACTACAGGACTCCCTATGACAGGGAGTTCAATCTGTAAATCCTTGGAAAGTGCCAAGCAATAGGACAAGAAACAGTGGAAGCAGAGGAAGTTCCACCTGAATGTGACAAGAACTTTACTGTGCAGGTGACTGAGCACTGAAACAGATTTCTCAGTGGTAGTGGGGCACTGGGAATCCTCACTGGAGGATTCAAGAACCCTCTGGATACCATCCTGTGCCATGTGCTCTGGGATGACCCTGCCAGAGCAGAGAGACTGGACCAGATGATCCACTGTGGTTTCTTCCAATCATACCCACTCTGTGATTCTGTGATTCTGTGAGGTCACCAGGTTCCTGGATAAAAAAGTAGGATTTTTGAAAGGTCCTGCTGAAAATGCTTTGGAAGTAATGAACACAGAAAAAAAGAGCATTATGCACAAAGAAATGGCCTAAAGGCTAGATATCTGAAATATATAAAAATATATATATTTTTATATTAAACTCTTTATCTGAAACACAGACTGGGAATCTGCCAGGAATCTGCTAAAGGAAGATGAAATGGTGAAGAGTCACAAGCAGCAAAATTTCTTGAAGAAAAAGAGTTTTTACTGTGACAGTATGCATCCCAGCACATAATTTATCCCTATTATGGTAGCCCGTGGATTTAAAAGTAAATTCTTGTCCAAGAAAAAACTCCTTTATTTCCTAAATTTCAAGATTAAAAAATATTCTTAAAATGTGCAAGACAACCAGACATGTAAAATTAGTTATAAAGACCTAAATGTTCCAGTTCGTCAGCAGTGAAGAAGACACATGTTGCTCATACCAACAGCCCTGATCCAAGATTTAGTGGTTTGGGGTTTTGTTTTTCATCAACTTCAATAGGATGCTTATAATACAAATGGTAACTTTATGGGAGTTATGATTAGCCAGAAAGACAGCAATTGTTATCAACAAAATATTTTCCCGTCTTCATTTACAGAAATTTAATTAAAAAGACGGAGGACTGTTGCCTATTGACAGAAAATAATAAAGATAACATAAGATAGAGAAAATATGCAGGATTTGGCTTCTCTTAAGCTAGATCAGCAACTACAAAAAAGAAGCAGTGTACAGGGGTTTTTGACCATTTATTTTCTATCTTTGAACTCTTTATCAAAATGCTCATTGTTTCTTCAGGTTTGAACGTATCTACTTCTCAATTTCTCTCATAGTAGAAAATAGAAATACCAAGAAATTATAGGCAAGTTTTTAATTCTGATTCTTTAAAATATTCTTTAAAATCATACATAGTAGCAAGTCTATACTTGATACATGATTCTATTAAAGTTACTCAGGAAATTTGGTTTTGGATTTTTTTATTATTATTATTTTATACTTCCTGAGTTCTTATGTTTTGCAAATATATTTGGATAAACTATTTTCCACTTAGAGAGGAAAAAAAATGGTAGAGAGTATGTTACTGTGTTTTAGGATGGGTTTTTTTCTATTTTGAGCTGTCATTGCAAATATTTCCTACTATGCAAAGGTTCTAAGAATTTTTTCTAAGTTTTAGTTTTTATAAAATCCACAGCTTCTTTGTCATTTTCCCATTACAAGACCCATAGTCAAAACCATTTCAAGTTCTAATAGAAACTGAAAATCAGGAACAATATGTAATTTACTGACATTCTCTGACTCTCCTCCTTTTTCTCTTTTCCTCATCCCCCTCATCAGTATTTAAGAAGCTGATAAAACAAGAAAACAAATAATTAAATGGAGTTTTAAAACCAAGTTTCTTCATCTTCCAGCTATTTCTGTTCCAGGATTTTTAACAAACTGAGAATTATAACCAACATTGTCATGAATGTAGTTTGCCCTCCAACTGAATTGAAATTGGATTATTTTGTTTCAGGTTTCACACTTCACTCTGATTTATTCCATTATTAGATTAAATTTAAATATTAATGTTAAATTCATATTTTTATGTGCTTTAATGATTAGGGTGTTTTTTCCATAGATCTCTAAATCTGTGAATACACTTTTCATACAAGTATCAAAATTTGGTGCTAAAATCATTATACACTGATCTTCCTAGAATCATAGGAATTAAAAAACCAAAATGACAGTTGAGATAGATGTGAATTCAACTATCAGTAATGACTAGATTAAGTTTAAAAAGCCAAATATTTGCTTCTGTCTTCCAGATTAAACATCCTGTTCGGTTATATTTCACCAAAAATGTGTAAAGTACATGAAGATCATTTATCCCCAACTCTTTGTGCCAGTGATATTTGGGGACAATGTTCTTAAAGAACTGATGGGAGAAGTGAAGACATGAAATTGTGTGGGTCGATATCCTTCACTTCACACTGTTTTTCTGTACAGTCAAAAAGAACTGAATGTCCTTAAAATTAAAAGCTCTTCTGGAATTCCCTCTGGTGTACCATAGATCTGCTGTGCTCTCGGGAGCATTTCTGTGCCAAAAGAGCTTAATACCAGCTAGACTACTAGTGACCTTAGTCAATGTTTAGTCAAAATATACAGATTTAGCTATTTTTATCTTCACTCACAAATCAGTCTGGTTAGTTTTACTTACTTTACTTATTTACTTATATTTACTTACATGTAAATTCCTAACAATTTGTCAATATCTTTTTGGTAGTGCAGTGCCCAAAACTGAATAAAAGCGTTTAAAACAAATTTCAAATACCTTTATTATTATTATTAACTACAAACATTTCATATTACAAATATTCCCATCAGGCCCATTTTTAATAATAAACTTTGATTTGATGTCAACATCAATTCCAAGATAAATCAATTTTAGATAGTTTTAACATTATTAAATGGTTAATTCTGAGTTACCTTTGCCTAGATATCTCTAAGTTATGTACTCAGGTGAAACTTCTTTATGAGAAAAGTCCTCTGAAAATATGTCTTGATTTGTCTGGATTGAGTTTTCACATACATCAAATCAAACATGAGCAGAACAGACTCATAGCAGAAAGTTACAGCAGAGAGTTTTATAACTGCCACTACTATTGTGAAACAGCACTCAGGCAACATCTACAAAAGTATTTTGCTAAGGCATTTTTAACACCTTTCAAATTAATATATTTAGGTTATGACAGATGTGAAATCTCTTTGACTCAAAGAGCACTTCAGTGACATTTGGAAGTCCTTGAAGACTGTAAGAACAGCCGTGAGCCTGGCATAAATTAATTTTTCTATGTATCACCTCTATAGGCAAGCTGCAGACAGCTTCAAAAAGTGCCTGGTAATGCAATGAGTCTCCCAAACCTCCTCCTGCAAATGCTTTAAAATTAAGAATTTAAATAAAAGGCCTTTTCTCTTTCTTTAAGAAAGTAATATTTTTGTGAGCCACAAGTACACTATATACATTCTGATTAATAGGCCCTTAAAAACCTGTTTGTGAAGAATTCACAAGATACACAAAAGATAAATATGATGTTATTTGACATGGACATTTACATCAGTACTGTTGTTACTACCTTTGTGTTTCTAAGACGTAGGCAAGAGATTAAGCTGATCACCTTTCTCACTGTGGTACTTCTATTCTAAAAGTGTCATATTTGGAAAGTGTCACCGCACCAGCTGGTATGAGGAGAGTCCCACAGGTCAATATGATGTACAGCAGTCCTCTACAAGCAGTTAGCATGAGAAGCATTGCTATGTAAGCATGACAAAGATACAACTATTAAACCTGACACTACCTGAACTGTTGGAAGCTGCAAAAAGTCTTGAAAATGTTTATTTAAGCGTATAAGCTGATAATTGGTGAAGAAAGGTTTGTTGCAAAGCAGTGGAGGTACAAATGGAACGAGTCTGTGAAAGCGAGATAAAATAGTACATTACATTACAGACTCAGGTAGTCTTAACATCACTAAGATCACCAAACAGAGTCTTCAAGATAAAGAACATTAAACCCACATGCATATGAAATTAATAAGAGGTTTTTTGAAATAGTCAGGTCACAGATCTTCTGATGTTCAGTATTCTAGAAGAAAGAAAGAGATAATTGCTTTGTACATTATTCAATGTATGATAGAAAGCGTGCTTCTTGTTCTTTTCACAAGCTGTTGTAGATCAAAAACAACACTATTAAAGCTGATGAAGTTAAACACTGATGAAAACAAAAACTTTTTAATGAGAATCCAGCCCAAATTACTGAGGATTTACAGAACCTTTATTGTGTGTCAGTACCTAGAAAATACAAACAAATTTAAACTCGACAAAAGAAGTGACAGGAGAGCAAGTGTTTATGGAGCATGTAGTACAAAAGGTCATGGCATTCCTGCCTGTTGATGTACACTGGCAGCAAAACTGAAGGGGGAGTTTTGAGAAATAGCACCTTCTCAGAGTTTAATGTAAATAAAAATCTCAGAGATGTAAAAAAAGGAAAACATATCAAGATGTTCTGTTCTGAATTTAATCTGATCCATCAAGGTACTTACTGTTTCTGGAATTACAGATGGGGATTTCTTTCTCTGGAAAAACATAGTTTGAATATTAGAGATCTGATAGTAGTTTATTTAAAATGTAATTAGCACTGATTTGTAACTAGGCATGTATGCCAGGAGAAATGTCTTCAAGTTTTGTTACTTTTTTTGAAGGCTTTTGGTTACATGTGGTTACATACTGCTATTTTCTAATGTGATGCATGAGGAATGCCTGTAAAAGAATGATGCACATAAACTTACTCTTTCTAGTTGTGTATGTAGGCACAAAGGAAAACTGTAGACTAAACACACAAAGAAAGACTAATTACATTGGCAAAGAAAGAGCAATTTAAATATTTCAATATATTTCAATTTCAATTTTAATATTAAATTAATACTGTCTTATAATCAATTAACAATTTCTTCATACATTATTTGCTAATCAGATTTTTTTCCCTTCAAGTTGGTAATATTTATAAAACAAAAAGGATTATGAAATTTCTTTTTTCAGAGGTAAGCTTGATACTAAAAAATTCTAAAGATACTTATCTTTTTTAAAATAAGTACTTAAATTTTTCTACTTGTTAATTTAGAAGTCAAGACAAACACTAGTTAATTGGAGAGATGTGAATGCTGCTTTTAGTGTTACTGTGTGAAATTAATCAAATACTCTATTGGATTAGATCATGAATCTGTATCGATTTCACTGGGATGCCAGGAAAGGAAAGGAGTTTCACTGAAAGCCAAATAGTATAGGTTTATATTTGTGTACAAGTTATTTGTGGCAATGCATATAAAACTAAGGGACTATTATATTAAACTGCCACATTTCAGCAATGAAAAAAGAAAAAAAAAAGTGACCTGGGAGGCAGTGTCATGTTCCCAAACATACACATCTCTTCTGTAGTCTTGCCAACATCACTGGATCATTAGGAAATCATTCAAATTGGGTTAACCAAATATTTATTTATATATTAAGTCACAAAATATCAGTGATTTTCGATTTCTAGTTACAGGGCTAGATCTTAAAATCTATGTTTCATATTCTATTACTTTTGTTCTTGGACTTTAATATCAATGCACAAGAAGCCATTTCCATCAGTTAGAAGTAATCGGTCCTTTTAATTTAGAACTAAGTTTAGAATGTATTTAGGAGCTTATAATTTTCTCAAAAGAGCATCTTACTGGCCCATGGTCAGGTTTATAGTGATTTTATCCCAACAGTTTTGCCATATCTGAATCCAGTCAAGAGAAAGAACTTTGTAAAAACAACCTGCAGCTGGAGAAAGTCTGTTTATATGAACAAAAATGTTTATATGAAAATAAAAATACCATTTTTTTTCACATTTCTACTTGCTCATGGTATTTTCTTTTTTTTTTTTCTTTCTTTTGAATTTTACAAAAAATTTAAAAATAAGTTTGATTTACAGATCTTCTCCTGTCCCTGAAGTAAAAGGAAATATGCAGCTCATGATTAATATCTGCATAGCTTACAACTGATAACATGTTAGTAGAGTTGGGGAAATCAAACTTGTAGCATGGAGGACTATATCTGTTGTGTGGATTTAATCTTCAATTTTAGAAGAGAGCAAACAATAAAGAGAGCAAACAATGAAGGTGGATTTCTTAACATGATCTGGAGAGTATAATACTGTATCAGCACTGACGGAAATGACAAAAATATTAGGTTGTATAATATTATGCAGAAAGATATTTCAGAAAAAAGTGCAAATATTTGCATGTTTTTCTGCTAAAACAGGATGGAGGAAGAATTTTTTCAATAGTTTAAATAATTTCTTTCTTTTACAGTTTTTCTCTTCAAATACAAGTTCTCTGGTTTTGTTTTCTAGTAGAAGGAGCAGAGATGTTTGTATACACCTTCTTTGTATCATTATGAGACAACTGAGAGAAAAAAGACCTGACACCACATGTCAAAGATATAAATGGTATTTTGACTTAAAAAAGAAATATATGCACACATAAAATGAATATATATATTTCTGTTCTCATAAACAGCATCTCACTGATGAATCAGGTCATTGTTACAGAGAGAAGGAATCTTTGCTGTGACATGCACGGCAGCCTTTTGTAGAAAGATGGAGAAAAGATAAGAGAGTCCGGAAAAAAAAGAATATCCTTGACATGTTTAAGAAGAGAATGGTAGGCAAGAAACAACCAATTTTTAAATTGCACTGTTATCAATTTAATGCTCCATTCAGACTGAAAAAGATAAATGCAGTCTAATGTATAATAACTTGCAGCCATTAGTAAATGATCATAGCAATATTTCTTCACAATCTGCCCTTCTGATGGCCCTGTAATATACACTGCTGAGGTTAGAAAAGTAAGAATTTTAGCACTAAATGCATCACTGATTCAGGAATGTATATTCTAAGCAAAAAAGACTATGGATCATGCACACCACAGATAATTATGATTCATTTGAAAAAACCCACAGTGGGTACATTCAGAGTGGCTTTTCCCAACAAACAGAGCTAACTAAATAGAAAGCTATAGCTTTCCTCTGGGTTTTAGTAAGACATCCTATAGAATTTGTATTGAACTGCTTACAAAGCTTGTTAGAAAGATTCTAATTTCTTATTAATTTTTGTAACTTCTAAATAGATTTTCTATAAAACTCATCACTGGACCATTAGGAAATCATTCAAATTGGGTTAACCAAATATTTATGTATATATGAAGTCACAAAATATCAGTGATTTTCTGTTTCTATTTCCAGTACTCGATATTAATATATCTATTATATTTTTCAGGTCCTGTATTGCATTAGTGTATAACTCTGAACTCCATACAGAGTGTTAGTAAGCTCTCACCACAGTCAGACAAAACAATCTTTCCAGGCCTGAGTACCAAAGCTATCATCCCAGCCTCAGGACCAAAAAATATAAACAAAAATAAATTGGGGAGGTACAAATTGGGGAAATGTGACTTAATTCTCTGAAGCTGTAGGTGGACAATTAACCTCTGATATGCAAATAGAGAAAACATATCTGCCTGAAAAACTCATGACTGTGATCCAGTTCGGGTGTAGCCTCTGCGAGGTTCCTGCACTGCCCAAGGTGTATCTGTTAGAGGCCTTTAACAACTCTGTCTAGCCTTTTTCTAGGTAGCCAGTCCAAGGCATATTATTTTAATCCACATTTCCTGAGCTTACCTACAAGGATGTTATGGCGGACCTACTTTTTGCCTTTTGACCCAGAATCCATACTTCCCCCTGTGCCAGAATCCCTCCCCATTTCAGAAAATCCTATCTATGCTGCTGAGAAAGATATTAGCAATAAACAACTACAACATCAACCATATCCATCAAAATGCTCTTTTAGGAAGTGACTTGCCGTCATTGCCTTCTTGGAATAAGGAATATAGCCCTTTTCCAACTTTTTTTTTTTTTTCTTTTGGATTTGTACTGCTTATTTTCTAGGAATATTTTCATCAAACATGATTTTTATAACCTCACCTAAAGTAAAAACGCACCCTTTGTATAATTCTAAAAAAAATCTGCAATTGTCATATTTCTTTCACAGATTTGAGACTTCTGTCATGCTGTGCTATATTATACTTTTTTTCATGGTTTCCTTTTTTAAGTATGAATAATTTTTGAACTATCCCTCTGTCAAACTCCATCAACTTATTATAAATCTTAGCATAAGAGTTATGAAAATACCTGTGGATATGTTTGCAGTGTGGTTCCCTTCCATTCTTCTGAAAGACTCAGCAATATTCATGTTGGTATCAGTCACCCACTGTCCAAACTGTTCATCCAGAAATATATCTAACTACATTCCTAATTAATAAATAAATAGTTATACATTAATTCCTTCTGTCTAGAAATGACCATCATTTTAAATGCTGGTTTTAATCCTAAAGTGTTTCCCAGAATGAGGACATTATATTGAGATACCATATGCAGGAATCTGTGTTGCTCTTTTCTTAGCCAGATATCTGTCTCTCTTTAAAGCCTGCCATTTCTTTTCTTTCTTCCTTAGAACATTCTAGACTTTTATTTTTTATTATCCTCTCATATCACTCTCTCTAACATAAGGTTGCTTCTTTTTCTGGAGAAACATAACATGAGATATTGTGAGTTTGAAATTGATTTTGTACAATAATATTGCTTTACATAGATTAATAGTCTTATAAATACAGACAATTTATTATCAAATATTGTCCATATCATTGCAAAATAAAAGTCTCTTCTCCCATCCTCTCTCTACATCATACTGTGTAGTAGGAGAAAAGCTGCCACATACAACACAGACAAAATATTGCTAATTCTCAAGACCCACCACATATTTTAAACTGGTCACCTCAAACACTAGAGCAATGCATGTTGCTTTTTTTTTTTTTTTTTTTTTTCTTGTCATCCTCTTCAACATGGTGTTTTGGAGATAGTAAAATCAACCAACAGGAATTTCTGTTCAGACTGTGACTCCTCCTGAGCTTCTCCAAGTATCAAAGCAGTTAGCATGGTTTAGATGGAAAATTAGAACAGAGAGCAAAGAGACACCAACTGCTAACAGAGAAAATTGGAAGAAACTGGAACTGGCATTTAATTATCTTTGATACTTCTACTACTCTGTCAAAATATCTGGCTAAAATCAATAGATTCAAAAACTACAGGAACAGGAAAGAGACATACACACACACAGACAAATGTGCAAACTAACCTTCCTCCCGTGGTGAACATTGCTACAAAGCCTCTTTGGCTGATGTGTGCAAGGGATGTCCCATACAGCACGCACTGTGATGAGGGGCCAGGTCTGTGTGAAGCAGAAAGGACATTCACTAGTCTTGCACTGAGACGTGCCTCATTTGTAGTCTGGATGCTGCACGAGTGTTTTGCAGTACATCCAGAAGCACACACAGTCACAAATGGGTTAAGACAACAAAGTCAAAGGTTATTTCATCCAAATGTTCCCCTGTTTATTGGACTGTTCAGTAGGAAATATGGCTCTGTAAGGCATTCGTATTTCCCTTCTGTAGACTGGAACAGATGGACAATACCAAACTCAGTTTGAATCAAAGATAAATGCTGTCATTTGTTCTCTGTGGTGCCTGAAAGAATGGCATTTCAATATGCTATGTTTTGCCTTAGAGAGACTTTAAACCTCCCCAAAAATTCGGTCCTAGAGTTGCACTGGATGAAACTGGAGACAAAAGCAGACAAAAATAAGTAGAGAAGAGTGACCAGTAAAAGTTTTCTGTATAAAGCAGGATAGTTACAAGGGCGCTAAGGTTTCACCAAATGCCTGATCAAGAACTAGATTTATATTTTCCGATTTCTTGAAATCTAAAAACTCAAAATATGATGAATTACCATTCCTCTACTGGAAAATCTTTTCATCATATCTACATATGTATATAAGTATATATGTGGATATTTTGTCAGTTTAACTTCTGTCTGAGTTTCAAATAATCCTGATATAGCATTCAATTTTGCTTCTATCATCATGCATAAAGGATTAGACTAACCTGGATCTAGGTCTTCAAAGATTTTTTCTTTCCATTTTAACAAGGTGAAAAAAGTACTATTTTCTCCTTGGTGTAGTCTACTCTCTTTCATGTAAAAAAAAATATTTCTTGTTTTGAGTGTTTCCTCCTTGACACTTAAGGTACAAATCATCTCACAGGCATCTCTAACTAATCCCAGCATTGTAGGGATATTTTGATGGATTGGTTTTTATTTGTCTGTACCTGTTCCAAAACTGAAATTCCATTTATTTTTTGATATGATGATAGTGTCACTCTTTTGTGCTTATCTCCTTTCTGTACATTTTTTTGCACAATGGAATGTGGTTTCTAGAACATATCAACAAACCTGGGCACTTGAAAGACTGCCTAATGTCTCCTATTCAGAACAAGGCTGTACTATGGGTGATGAGCTACTAATGACCATTTTAACAGTTCATCCAATAAACAATTGATCCTTTAAAAGAATTTATTTTTAATCACCTTCATGACCCCTGATGACATTTTTTTAAAGGAAGGATGTTTTGTGAAGGCTGAATAGGTCAATTTTTCTAACTATACCTCCATGGGAAAAAGCCTAAAATGCAAAATAAGCAACAAAATCGTCAATCTGAGAAAGCATATTTTAAAGGATTCTCCAATAAAAATTGATGCATGTGCATTTTATTCCTGTTTTTCAACAAAAGGTTTTCTACTCTTTCAAATTAAAAGGTATTTTCCCTGAAATCTCTCTACTCTGCTTCACCATGACAGATGCCATAAGCTAAGTGTAGAAGTGTATGAAGTGGAGATAAACATTCCTAAAAGTGAGAAATCATTCAAGAGGCAGAAAAGGAGGACTAGATCTGTTTCAGTGGATAGGAAATTCAGTGCTTCTATGGCAAAGGTAGGAGAGAGAAACAAGTTCATTCTTAAACCTTGCTCTGACAGAGGGAGATACACAAGTCATGGATGCAATAAAAACTTCCCTGTGACTCTTTGCCCAAGCCAAGTGAACTGTAGTTGTAAATAGCATATTTTTTTCCAGATATTTTCTAGATATATGTGCAATGGAAAGCTGTAACTTTTTTTTTAGTTTTTTCATCAAATAGAAATTGCTGACTAGCAAAGGTCAGTCAATAAAATGCAAATGATTTAAACATTTATACTAACTGTATGTGCTGACATTTAAGAACCCTAATTTTGTTCATTGCATACCATAAATCCTTTATCAAGTTGCATCATTTATCACTTCAAAAATTTCACAGCAAAAAGATAAAGAAAAGTAAGATGGGGAGAGGAATGGGAAACTGGTAAACCATAATCACACATATTGTTAGCAGAAAGCAAAGACTGATGGAAAATTATCTCTATAGCCAAAGAATTGCTGAGAAAGTAATATTTACACAATGCCCATACAGGGTGGGTTCCCTCCCCATGTTTTTTTTAGTTGAATAAAAACTATCTTAATCTTTCCCTGACTGGCAGTGCTCATCATCTGCAGCTGGAAGGCATTTAGTGTATCCCTGAAGGACATCCTCCATCAGTTCCATCTGAAAGAAATCCAACAGTGCTCCAAAAATTTCCCTAATATGAGCTGAATCAAAATGAACAGAAACCACTGACAAATTAATTGAAAACCATGTTTCTGTTCCAAACTAAATATCATTGCAAGCTCAACCTGCAAAATAGTTCTAGCTACTTGCATTAAATAAGAGCTGTTTACTTATCAACATGCAAAATAATGTTACATTAAAATATCACAAAAAAGGCAGAGAGACACAAAAAATGTCTATTCTGTGACATTTAAGAATTCTATTTATTTGAAAATGTTGATTATTGTTTCTAGACATATAAACAGTTCTTCATTCTTCAACACTGTTCGCTGTTGCTAGAACTATGAACTTCTGAAACCCATTAATATACGTAATGATATCTGGGATGTAATCCAAAATTTCTAACCTAATTATTGTAATTATGATTAAAAAAAAAAAAAAGAAATTGAAAAGGAAAGAATGAAAACTATGTTTTCCCCCCACCCTCTGTTTCTCCAGATTACTAGTCTTATAGAGGCTGTATCTTTTTAAACCTATAAAGTGCAATTAGCACAACTGAGCCCTGACCTCAGGTCTCTACCTCCATAACATCATCAGCAGTAGTCAAGCAAAAGACTTCTATTGTACTACTCCTACACCTAAAGTTATGGATGTACTTAAGTGCTTTGCTGATTTTGACCTAGATGAAGAGCTGGGAGGCAACTGGCTACTTGAGCCATGTACAGTAGTTGTTGAATGTCCATAAATTCCACCTCATTGATCATCATATTTCAAGTAGTCATATTATTTCACCACTTGCTAATTGATATTCACCCTCCAGTGATGTAGAAAAACGCTTAAGTGCAGTTGTCTTGTTACTACTGTCAATTTTTTACCAATTTTGCTACATTTTTGTCCCCATATTTTAGGTAGGTACATTGCAATAAATGTTTGTTAGACCAAACATTTGGCTGATAAACTCTTTTCCTCCAGCAACTGAATTTTCTTTAAGTTTAGTTAATTGGGTATAGATTTAAGATGGCCAGCACTCAAACACTTCACTAATAGAGTTGCATGCTTTACTGATCTTAACAGTTGAATGGTATATTTCATTTAAGTTCATTTGCATAATTTGCTGATTAAACTACATGTTTAATCTGTTGACCTTTACACTGTACTTATCCTACATTTACAGAGATGTAATCAATGTGCAGATTTTACTGAACGGAGCAGACATCTCAAAGCTTACTTAGCCCTTAGAAAATTAATTTAAACTATCATCATACTGTCTCATTGCTGTTTGTTGGTGGTCCTTCTCTTCCTCCCACGGGTTCACTGGATGGAAAATCAAAATAATCCACACAGATCATAAACAAACAATATCCATATTTACCACAGGCTATATCTTGTCCTGTAGTGAAAGATGCAAAAACACTGAGCCCCAAATTGTCAAGGTTGTAAAATCAGCAAAATCATATCCAAGGAGCAGGAAAACAGACCTGCTGTTCTTATCATTCCATGCATGTCTGATTCACTTCTCTGAGCACTGGCTCCCAAAATGCTTCCCATAACACTGATAATGACACCTTTTGAGATGAAAGGAGCTGAATGAAGTATCCCTTACAACAAATAAATAACTACACACTGTTCGCCTGAGAAGTGAGTCCTGACAGAAGGCACTGCAACGGCACTCTCCCTATTGTTGTGGTCTCCATCTGTCTGGGACAAAATACAAAATCAAAGAAGACATTTTTGTCAAGGGCTATATCCAAACCACTCTTTGTGGCTCAGTCAGGGAGTGACTTTTTTACAAAATAACTATTTCATCCTCAAAATACTTTTTAAACTTCTTTTCTCATCTTCCTATAACCAAAGAATAAAGTGTTCAAAATTTCCATTCTCAAAACCAATAAAACAATTCCCTCTTACTATTTTTCTCCTGCTATTTGTCACTTAGGAAGGGGGGACTCACTTCTTGATGATGAAGGTCGAAAGCACTCAGAAAGAAGACAATGAACATGTGAGAACTACCTAGAGTACTTAAAGAGAGCATCATGAACCAGATTCTTGGTGCTTCTGAAGACAATCACCAGGATGGGATCCTGTGCAATATGCTTTTAGATGACCCAGTCTGGGCAGGGATTTGGACCAGAATTACCCATTCTGTGATTTTGTAAGAGCAACAAGTCATGTCCTAAGCATCTCACAGCAACTCTGGCTGCACTTGCAGCAGATCTTCAGGGATTTAGTTGATTGCCTGAAGATCATGGATCTGGGCCCAAGACAACTTTGTGTTATCTTCAGTGTCATCTGTGAGCCTCCTGACCTGTGCAGTGCTATCCTGCATCAAGTCCTAAAATTGAGTCTTCTGTGGGAGTCATAAATGCTAGGGAGCTGCCTGGGGTAGGAGAGCCATAGACTATCTACCACTAAGTGTAAGAATGACTCTTTGTGTCTGTTGTGGCATTGTGAATGAGATTTCTCCCTTTCATCAGTCAATTTGAATCACAGCTTATCACCAACACTGGTAAGAATTTGCTTTTCTGTTCAAATAGAGAAATACAAGTTAGAGCCTTTTACAGGTGGAAATTTACAGAAGAAAGCCATGGTAAAGTTGCCAATTTGTTCAGTTTGAGAATCCACTTTGGTTTTGAACATCTATACTCTGTCTGAGAATTATGTTGCATACGGAACACTAAACTGTGAAGGAGATACTGCAAGCCAATATGAACATGACAAGCTAGCCTGTGGTGAGATTTTTGAGAGTGTAATGAAAGGGAACATGAAGAGCTTTGAGAAATGATCACACACTGCATTGGAGAAAACCTCAAGGAATTTATACTGTAGCTGAACCAGCGTAACTAGGGGGAAAAAGAGCTTGCTCGTACAAATTCAGTCCCAGATGGGCAGCCAAAGGCTGGCCCACTCAGTAGCAGTCTGGATACCTGAGGGCTGTTAGCAAAAATCACAGCATAACAACTGGAATTAAAGCTGAAGAAACAGAATAAGAGATGGCCAAAAAAAAAAAAAAAAAAAGTCTGGAAGTTACTGAAATGGAGACCCAGAGGCAGTCAAAACGGATAAAAGTGGAAAATGTACTTGAACTGCTATGGAGGCGAGGTAGTGAACAGGATCCCAAGAGCCTCTACCAGCTGCAATCACCATCTTTGGTAAATTGCATTTGTCGAATAACTTGTAGAATAACATTTTTATGCAATTTATATTATTGCATCTGTGGAATAGCACCTGTTGAATAACTTTCCTATCTAAGTAGTTTTTATGCCTACTGAAAGTCTGTACAGCTGGCATAAGGTAGCAAAGTTCTGTAAAGCATCCCTTTAACTATCCAAGCAAGTAAGACAAAGACTATTTTTTCTCAATACCCTATTTCCACATGAACTTTTTACAATACAAGTGTATAGGAAAAAACTTTATTTAGCAATGGTAAATAATTACCACCAGTAATTATGAAAATTGCTGCAGCAAAAAGGGAAGGAGTTTTAGGAAAATATCTATGAATTATGTACTTTGATGTGAAAAAAGCAAGGAATCCTTGGTCAATGATGCATTAGTGATTTTTTTTTTACCTCTTAGGTAGTGTTGCTGTGACAAAAAATGAGAGAAATTTGATAAACTCACAGATATCGAATAAATAAATACAAAGCCTCTCTTACACATAAGCACTTGAAAGCTACTTTTCAGCAACAGAAAACAGGGCAAAAAATAGAAAACGTGAATCACTGGTTCATGATGTTCTTTTTAAATACTCTAGGTAGTTACCACATGTTCATTGTTTTCTTTCTAAGTGATTTTGACCTTCATAATGCATAAAGAGAAGAAAATGGAAACAAATCAGAAATGAGCTTAGCTTTCATCTTCAAACTCATACAATACCTAGTTTTCATTTGGATCAGCAAAGCTTCTGCACCCATAATATCCTATGCTGGTAAACAGTGAATCTGAATCTCAGATTCTCCAGTGAAATGCACAACAGAAATGACAGTAAATTAAAAGTATGCTTAAGGTGAAGGGAGACAGATACTTCTTATCAAAGGAAACATAATCCCAGGTCAAATAGTAAGAGTTGCAGTAAAATAAATAGAAGTGTCAATGCTAACTAATATATCAAGAAGGTAGGAAATGCCCCTTCAAAGAAAACTGACTGTGATCTGTGTGGTATGGTAAATTATAGTGATAATTGCTTGAATTTCATAACCTGCAGTGACAGAAATATTCTGTTAAAATCTTGGCATTAGGATAAAGAGGAAAGAATTTCTGGAAGAAATTGGGAAGGAAACAAAAAGTTTACGAGTATACGTTTAATGACAAAATAAAAAAAATATATATAATGTGACAGCACCTAATGCATCCCACCTCATAAAATTATTCTTATTAATCTATTTCATAATTTTTGCATAAAGTATCTTAAAGAAACTCCTCTTTAAAAACAAGAGATTGTAGGGAAACACCCACATGACAGAAGTTGTGTTGCCAATGGCAATCCACAGATTGTATGTGTTAAGTACTGACCTGAGCCAAAACACACCTACCTTCCATAGGTTCTCTTGGGCTATAGCACAGTTATGATTAGTTTAAGAAACATTTTTGCTAGTCTAATAGGCAGAGTGAAATAAAGGACTGACTGTGGTATACTGTGACATATTTGAGAAGAAGAAAAGGACTGTAGAGATTTGTTTCTTTTTATTAAGGAACAGTTCTCTGGAGCTGAAATGTATATACACAATCCATTCTAAAGTGTGACCAAGGCAAAGAAATATCCATGCCTCTGGTTCATTTTTCTATCTTTATGTATGTTTACACTACATTTACACTGATGTAGACTGAAGGTATACTGCAACAACATACAGCAAACTGTAAATTAGTATTCAAATTTAAGGTATGATAATTCTTAAAGTAGAAACCTTTAGACGACTGATGTAGTGCACAGTAACTCAATATAGTAGAATTCCTAAACAGAGGAGCAAATTTTTTTTCATTAATGGAATATTTAAGAGTAACCATTGATTTAACCTGGAAATATTAAATAAACCTCTAAGTCTTGTAAATTCTGTGCTTAAAATAGACCAGAAAGTATTTTGGTAGCCTAAATTACCTACAAAATACTTAGCAAAGGGCAGTACACTGAATGGCCTGCCTGAATTCATATGGGTCCCAACATGTTTATGACAACTTGATTCCTTGTTCATTCATTTTCATTATAACTAAGAAAATGTGTTTGACTTAAAATTCTGGTGCAGATTGCATATTATGAAGAAAAAAATCAAAACCAAAACATAGATTTTAGGTTTGTTGGAGATTGTTTTTTCAGTTCGTTTCCTCAAACTAGTTATCAAAAATACTGTATTCAGTTTAATTAACATAGAACATAGTGTGACTACCAATTTTACTGAAAATCAAGAATCCAACTGGATCACCAAAATATGCAGCTGGATCCATAAAATATCTAATTGGAACATCAAAGTACGCATTATAACACATAGGCAATATTTGTACATTTTGAGGCATTAAAATCTGCAGCTGAATCAATAAAACATTGTTTATCAGAAGAGGATAAAAATCCCAAACAACGAAATTGTGCAAGTGAATAATGAAGATTTTAAATGTGAGCAGCAAAGAAGATCAGACATTATATAAACATTTTAAGTACTATAGTGTAAGTTGAGTAAAAAATTCATTAAACCAAAACTAACAACTTGTGCAAAATAGTGTTTCAGAATGCTATGCCAAGCAACTTTGAGTATTATTTCCTTGCTGAATATTTACATAGTGTGGCTGCAATTATGCTTTTTGCATATTGCTAGCAAAATACATAATCAGGAGACAACAAAAACAATGACCTTTTTGGTAGAACCTTCATGGTTGCCATATGTTATTCTTGTTTTTCATGGCATAGCTCACCTTGTCGTGGCAGTCCATGAGAACAGTCATTATTTAGCATTATTTAGACTCTATCTATCTTCCTACTGGAGATTGCTGTTGATTTTCATCACTACATTATCTCTATTCATAATTTCACAACCCAAGATTAGAGTCTAGATCTGAAATTTATGTGAGTCATATGTAAGTCAGTCCAGCTCCACTGAACTTATGATTTACACAGGTAAAGTATTTATGTCAACTCTGTGTCTGGTCTTCCCAATGGAAGTCTGAGACATTTTTATGAAGTTTCACTTCCTGCATCAATTTGCATCGTATAAGGGGCAGATGTGCCAGAGTGTTCCAACTGCTGTGCAGTGATGCAAAGCAGTTAGAAACCCAGCTTCTTGTGCCAAGTTTGTAGCTACTTTGGCATGCTGGAAGAGTGCAGAGCAAGAAGACTGTATCCATGAATGTAAACTTGTACCTCCTGCAGCTATGTCATTTGATTTTAAGTTGATTACCCATTCGCACCTTCAAATTTGCTATGTATAGTATGATTTCCTCTTTTTTGCTCACAAAGGCTTTTTTTTCTTCTTAATATGCACAATTAATACAAAGATTTCTTTAGGTTATGTATAAAGAAAAATCATACAGACTTTACAGACTTTATTCTTGCGTAAGAATAACTCTGGGAATGACTGTATTAAAAGAATAACTCCATTAAAGTCAATGGATTACAGCAATGAAGCTGTAATACAGTTACAGAGCAGGTACAATAAACATCAGTGGGGAAATAAAAACATCTTTCTACAAAACAGGAAATGCCCAGGCTTAACAGAAAGATGCTGAGTCTTTTGGAAATAGACTTACTGCAAATTAGTTGTATCTGTATGGTGAATGACTGTATATTCTAAAGTGTTTTGAACTGCTTCTTAGATGTAGGCAACCAGAAAATATAAACTACATATAATAATCTTTAGATTAATTGAAAGAGCAAATTTCTGAAAGCATGCTCTCCATCTTAAAAAATTAACAGTTTTTGTCAGTGTTTGTGAAATCCATAAGCTGTAAATTGTGACGTTCTTGACTTTTAATATTTTTTAAAATTATTTTACATCAAAAATAATAATTTTATCATTATCAAAGTATCATTCTACAACATTTTCAGAGTGCAACTTGTTGAAAAGATTGTTAAGTGTATTATTATTATTATTTTTATTATTATTATTAAGCAATTTTCTTAAGAAAAAGGCATATGTGGGTATCTATTTTAGAAATGTACTTTAGGATGAAATGAAACATGCTTTAAATAAAAGCTGTTACTCTTGCTACAGTAAAAGAATTAAAATGGCTAGCCCATATGAAACCATATCCATTATTAAGATCAAAGGTTAGGTGAAGGTTACCCTAAAAAGAATGTACTTTTTTTCCTTTGGTGTTTCACTGGGATAACCATTAAAAGTTGATCTTAGTAGAAAAAGTTGATCATAGTAGAATGATCTCTGAAAATTTTGTTCAGTTTTTCTTTGTCTTTTGTCATATATTTTTTGTCTCCACAGGAAAATGAAAATGTTTCATTTTCAGCACAAGTTTTCAGGAAAGTAACCTGAAGTTCTTACCCATTCAATGGCTATAGCTACTTCTAGGGAATACAACAGAGTGTCCTTTCACAGAAATTTTTCTGTCCTTTCAAAGGCCCCTAGAAGAGGGGCTTACTGGGACAAGGCATTGCTGGCTCTGTCTTTGGTCTCCTTCCCTGAAGCTTCCTTTAGATGGAACTTGCATGGAACCTTCTCTAACTGTAGTTTCTGCGGCTATCACCCATGTGTCTGATATTGACATCCTGTGTAAGTGTAAATACACTACACGATGATGCACACCTTGCATTTGTTAAAGTTTGTAAGTGTTTGAGCCTAGTTGTAAAGCACATCAGTTATTGGTGAGAGCTTTTAGTCTTGTGGCTTTTCACACCTCTCACAGTTATCAGCTATTTGCATGTTGTATTTGTTATCACAGAATCACAGAGTGGGCCAGGTTGGAAAGGACCACTGTGGATCATCTAGTCCAACCTCCCTGCTCAAGCAGGGTCATTCCAGAGCATGTGGAACAGGATTGTGCCCAGATGGTTCTTAACTTCTCCAGAGAGGGAGACTCCACAACTCTCTGGGTAACCTGTTCCAGCGCATGGCCACTCACACAGTATAGAATTTCTTCCTCATATTCCAGTGGCTCTTCCAGTGCATTAGTTTCTGTCCATTGCCTCTTGCCCTATTGCTTGGCACCATGGAGAAGAGCCTGAATTCATCCTTCTGGTACCCTCCCTTCAGATACTTACAGACATCAATTAGTTCCCTCTCAGTCAATCATATTTAATATTTGAAAGTTAAGAAAGTTAAGTTCCCAGTAAAGTGCCTGTTTAAACCAAAAATGTAATAAATTATGTTTCACAAGCATATATTCAAGTATTTATTGGTGTGACAGCACTTTTCAGTGTTAACAATATTTGTTCTACCAGACTTTGCTGGTTATCAATCTGGCACATTTTCTTACCACCTGTTTCCATTTCTATTTCTGTTATGTGTCTTATTTTCTGTGTTTCTGCACTTATTTTTTTCATTGTATCATTCTTCCTATATTTTCTTTTTATTAGTACTAGAGCATATATATTTTGTATCAGATTGTCTGTTCATCCACTCTTAATTTTCTAAGTATTTCATAAGAAATTTTTTTTTTTAAATGTTATGAGTGCCTGACAATTTTCTTGTTGTTGACTTCTGGACTTTTTTTTCAGCTAACTTTTGCCTTCATTCTTCATGTATTGGAGGTTTTGACATTACTCTTTTACCTCTTCTCCCATTTGAATCAATATTACCTCAGAATACAAGGAAATTTTGTTTGACTCTACTGAATTTTCAGGGATTAACACATATCTACTGATTTTTCAGGGATTTACACATATGTATCTCCCTGGATGATCCTTGTCACATAAAAAATATATATATGCTAAAATATATTTTTAATGCTATGGAATTTTCCCCCCAAATATGCTAAATAATTTGATTGGAAACTGGCAGTAATTTTCAAAACACCTCAACAAAATCCTATTTAAGATGGCTATCTAAAGAGTATTAAAATCTGAAGATGTAGATGCAATGAAATAAAAAAAAAAGGATAAGTCCTTAAAACTCACATCATTAATTCCCTTGCTAATGAGGTCCCTTAGGTACACCAAACATTTATCTCTGGGCATGGCTAAAACCTGTTTGATTCTAAGTCTACCTGGACATTCTACATACCTAGATATTCATGAACCAGATATTCCTGTGTATTTGATGTAGAGCTATGGATATACTAGAAGCGAAATAACTAATTACTCTGTTAAACATACAACTTATTGAACAGAACATTTGCGTGGTTGGTGTTCCAAGATACCCTTTTAAAGTAAGATCAGAGCCTCTACTTTCAGAGAAGGGTGGACAAAATGATGTAGAAAGCCTTCTTCAGGCAAAGAAGATTTTCTACCACAAAGAGTTTCCTCCTTTGTCTGGAGATGCTGACCTTGCTGGTATTATGGCCACTAAGATCTGTGCCAGCTTTTCATTAGTGAGAAGAGAACCATGTACCAAAATATAGGTGAAAGCTAGAGATTATGAGCTGTAGACTTCAGTCATAACCTTCTATTCAAAATTTCCTCTTAGCTAGCTTCTAAGAAACATTCAGTATTTCTTAAGGGCTATTGTGAGTCACTCAACTCTGCAGAAATGATACAGAGAATTGAAGGCTTTAATTCACTAAGTAAGACATAGAATTTTAAGGCACTGCAACAGATTTAAAATTGATGAGGACAAAGAATAGAATTGCACTTTCAGTCCTGATTAGACATTTTTCAGATTAAGGAAAATAGAAATAATCAATGTAGGTATTATTTTTTGCATCAGAAGAAAACCTGCTTAGTGAAAAGAGTATTTTTTTTTAAATCAAAGTTTATGAGTGAGAGAGAAAATTATATTAATGGAGGACTCAAAAAGAACCAAATTAATATGCATTTCTAAAATCTCTAAAAGAAAACTCAATAAAAAACTGCCAATTTTCAAGCCTACCTCTAACTGATACGTTCTCTTAAGAGGACATTCAAATAATGCATGCATATGAAAACAAAAGTGACTAAAGGTAGGCCCTGGTTCAGTGATTACTGAAGCTGGTGGCAATAGGACAAAAGTGTGATTTCAGTATTTAAAGGCCATGTGTGTCAAGTGTCTGTAGGACTACCAGATCTTTCTGCTGTATTCTTCAACCTTGCGCTGTTTCCCGATGTTAGCTCTGTAAATTTCACTGAGCTATGGCATATCTTTCTGGCATTAACAGATTACTTCTCGGTGCATTCACTCTTGTGTAAGAAAATAGTTATATAGACTACACCATGTTAGAGCAGCAAAAAATTATTATATAGAAAAATATTCAAATAGCTGATGTTCCATAAAAAAGAGGGGTTTTGACAGCAAAGAAGCATTCTGAATAAATGTCTGTGCACATATGTGTCAAAGTGACTTTCTAAACCCTGTTCCTGATGTCTGTCAACACTCAACATACAACACCAAGCTATAAAGCTTATCTGATAAAGTGAGAGCAATATGAAGTGCTATTTTTATTATCATTATTATTGTCATTCTGTGGTGGAGGACCAAATGAAGGTGGTATGTGAAGGAATTTGTCTGAATAAAAGACATTACCCCTGTATTTGCCAGAAATATCTTACTTAGAGTTTAAAACAGAGACTAGTGAAGGCTAAAGTAGTCTATTGGATAAAAGATGAATAGAATATATGAAGCACATAAAGGAGAAAGGAAGAATGTTAAAAATCATTAGATTAATAGAGCTAGAGAAAGGCAAAAAGCCAAGAAGGTGTTAGTTAACCCATTAAGGGATCTGGATTTTTCCAAGTCAAATTGTGCCATCCACATTAAATTGTGTTATATTATTTTCATCTTTATGTTGTTCCATTTTTCTACATCAGTACCTATGGTGCTGTGTCTGTAACTTCTAATCACAAATTCTTACTTAATGAAGGTTTACCTTATGAATTGATTCATAAATCTACTCAGAATCACTGATGTCTCACTGGGTACATTGTGTAGGATAATCCAATGTTTCTCCAAAATTGCAAATTTCATTCATGGAAAACCATGACAATCTCAGGACCCAGACCAGAGAACATGTAACAGGCAAACAGAAAGCAGGTAAGATTTTACAGGACAAGAAAATAAAATCCCATCCATCACTTTCATTAATAGTATTATAGCCTAGCATGTGTAAGCCTAAGTACAAGTACTTTATTCCTTGGATCATCCTTTTCATAGAATAATTTTTTTTTTTTGTAATTGCAAAAATAAATAAATTACAATAGTAAGAAAATAATGTGTCATATTTTTTTTCTTCTGAAAATAAATTTATCCAAAACACATGCAACATAACTTCCCTTCAAGTGTGTTTTGAGTAATATACAATTCCACTGATTAAAAAAAAAGTCATTGCCAGCTTGTTACACAAGGATTTGGCATTTCCTGTTCAATCCCCTAACTACTCAGGAGAGGTTCAACAAGGATTGAAATCTCTTGCAGGACAAAAGATGTAAATTTGAACATTAAATAAATATTTAGTATTTTATATAGATTTAATATCATTTGTCTACTGTGGTAGATAGGGACAGGCGGAGCGGAAGACCACCACGGGATGTCACGGAAAGACAGACCCCTCCCCCTCTCTCTTCCCCACTTATCCATTAACCCCAGGAGTCCCAGAAGAATGTAGCCACACCTGTTCTGGTAAAGTTCCACTACCCACTATCCTCTGAGACCCCCAGCCCCCCTCTGACGAAGCAAAGTCGCCCAAGACTATTTAAACCCATGAGATAAGATAATAAACGCTTTCGACCGTCCACCAAATTGGTGTCAGCGTGTGTCATTAGTCCGAGTAGCCCGGGTGAGGCCGGGCTGCCGTGCTGTCTTCTTGTAACCAGGTCGCCGTTGTCTTTTATGAAGGCAACATCTGGTGCCGAAACCCGGGAGAAAAGAAGAAAAAAGAACAAAAAAGAAGAAAAAAAAAGGGAAAAACCCCCCGGTAGACGGGATTCACCTGGACAGAAGCAGCGGCCGGGACGGTCGGACCGTACCCAGGCGTAGGGGAGACGTCCCCGGACCCGCGAGCGTCATAGGCAGCGTCGCATGGGTCGTAAGTATGAGGCAATGGAATATCGCGTTTAAGCTCAGGGACTTTTATCTTGCTATAGCAAGGCTGCCTGAACTTGGAGCAACCGAATGCTCAGTGGATGCCATGCATCCGGGGATATGGGAACAGTATACAGCCACGCCAGCCGGGGAGGAGAAATCCCCAGACAGTGGAAAGAGCTTTACGGCACGGGGCAAAGTAAAAGAAACCCCGCGCAAAGCAATAGAAAAGCAGGAGACGCGGAGTGCAGCACATATGTGTTTATTAGTCAGACCCGAGCTCGGGGGGGGGGCGAAAGCGCAGACCGTCCCTGAGGCGGGTCCACCCGAGACCGGAGACCCAGGAGGGCTCAGCGCGACAACCCCTTCCCCGGATCAGAGCGCAGCCCAGCCCCGCCGCAGAGCTGAGCCCAGCCCAGCCCGGCAGAGGCAGCGCTGCCGCCGGAGCGGCGCGTTCCGAGCAGCGCGGCCCCGCTCCCGCCGGGAATCGGACCCACCCGCGGCTCCGTGCCGCTTCCCCGCCGGCGCGCCGAGCGAAGCAGCGCCGAACCCCGCCGCGGAAAACCCCCGGGACACCCCCGCCGCGAAAAACCCCCGCGAAAACCCCGCCGCAGAAAAACCCCGAGAAGCCGCCGCTTCCCAATCCGTCCCGCCGCCGCCGCCGGTCAGAGATCCGCGGTCAAAGGCGCAGCCGCGCGCGGGGCGCTCTTGGCGAGAGCCGGCGGGACAGACCGGAGTCGCAGGGGCCGCGGCTCGGGGAGAATCCCCGGCTGCCCGGCCATGCGGTCGCTTTGAAAATGGCGCCGAATGCCGCAGAGGGGGGCGGGGCCTGGGCGGTCCCGGCGCGAAAACTCAGACACCGCGCGACTTCAGGGGCGCGCGCGCGGGAGAAAGGGGCGGAAAGCGGCTCGGGGCACAGAGCCAATCAGCAGCCGCGCCGGGAGCCGCCACCATATAAGGCAGAAACCACCCCCCGCGGGGGGCGCGGCGAGCCGGGGGGGCGGGAGCGGCCCCTCCCCCGCAGGGTGGAGCGAGCCCGGGGCCGAACAAAACAGCGCGGAGCCCCGGAAGTGCCCTGGCATTTCATTTCCGGCGCGGAGCCTAGCAACAGCTCTACCAGCTCCGAGCCGGCGGGGGCCAGCCGGAACTCCAAAACAAAAGATACGGAACCAGCACAGTTTAAAACAAAACCGAATAGAGTTCTAAGCCGCACCGAAAAGCGGTCACAATACCCCTTGGAACTGCGAAAAAAAAAAAAAGGGCGTCTCGCCAAGGAATACGAGTCCCAGCCCCGGACACACGGGGGTGGGGGGGGGCGGGGGGGGGAGCGCGCGGGCGAACTCAGCCCCCTCCCACCGCAAGCAGCGCCTGTGCCGCAGAGTCAGCAGGGAATGCCCCGATACGGGACCCCGGGGTAGCCCTAGCTATGAAAGTGGGGAGAAAGCCCCCGGGGATGTAGGGGACGTGCTGCCTCTGTGGCAGTCAGGACCCCCACGTGGTGAAACTATGAAAGCCACTGCTGCACACCACTGCTACCAACCGAACCTGACCCTCAAAACAAAACTAATGAGAAGCTATAAGTTCTGTTTGCAGGGCACGCTTGTGAACCATCCCAGTGACACACACACCCCTGCTCCAGAAAGAGATAACAGACCACCAAACTGCCAGACAACACCTGAAAATCCCACGGTGGTAAGATCCAAACATGCACAGTGTCTTTCTTCATGCAATTTTACTGTTACAGGCTTGTAGCCAAAGAAACAAGCTAGCCCAGGCCACTACCCTCATCAGCTATTTAAGTGAGTCGTGCAACAAGTAACAAAGTGCTCAAAAAAGTCACCATAATAAATACCCCATCCTTCATGTTCCACATAGCCAGCCTGTTTAGAAGCTACCTTACTAACCCCAAATGAAACCAAATCAAACCTAACTAACCCATATTAGTTTTACTATGATATTAAACCCCCTTTTCTACGAAAGCAATGCTTTAGATACCCCCTTCAGTTACTCCACAGCCAGTACCCCCCACCAGTGCAAGTAAAACACTCCCCACAGAAGACCAATAAATAAGTAGTCCCATCCACATTTGAGATGTAAGTCTGCCACAAACCCAGAGTGAATCCTTATATGTTCCTTGCCAAGTTTAATAACTCTATCAATTTCTGTGTTCAAGTTCTGATTGTTTCTAAGGTCCTGCATCACTCAGACGAAAAAACATACCACCTTCTCGAAAAACCTGACAAACTCCACAAAAAGAAATTAACCATCGCAATGCTGCTTAGCCTGAAAGCAGCTAACACAGCCACAGGTGTCTCAACCATTGCAACCCAACAGCACAAACTCTCCCAGCTGCAAATGACCATCAACGAAGACCTGCAGAAGATCGAGAAATCCATCTCCTATCTAGAAAAATCAGTCTCTTCGCTTTCAGAAGTAGTTTTACAAAATAGGTGGAGACTTGACCTTTTGTTTATGCAGCAGGGGAAATTGTGTGCAGCGTTGAAGGAGAAATGCTGCTTTTATGCAGATCATACGGGAGTCGTTAAAGACTCCATGGCAGAACTCCGAGACAGACTGGCTCAGAGAAAGAGAGACAGGGAGACCCAGCAGAGCTGGTTTGAATCCTGGTTCAATCAATCACCTTGGCTCACCACTTTAATTTCTGCCCTGGTAGGTCCACTGGCAATACTGCTTTTGGCTATTACCATAGGACCATGCCTGCTGAACAAACTAGTCTCGTTTGTTCAAGCCCGTCTGGAAAGGGCAAACATTCTGTTCATAGGCCACCAACAAATGCTATAAACAAAAAACTGCAAACACAGTCAGTAGCTAAAGCCTTCAGCACCTGCCTTAAAAAATCTACCCTGATCTACTAAACCACCCTTTCCTTAACAAGTCACAAGTTTGTACGTCACTCCAGTGCCTCTATTTACAACTACCTCATTTTGTATGTGATAAGGAGGGGGGAGATGTGGTAGATAGGGACAGGCAGAGCGGAAGACCACCACGGGATGTCACGGAAAGACAGACCCCTCCCCCTCTCTCTTCCCCACTTATCCATTAACCCCAGGAGTCCCAGAAGAATGTAGCCACACCTGTTCTGGTAAAGTTCCACTACCCACTATCCTCTGAGACCCCCAGCCCCCCTCTGACGAAGCAAAGTCGCCCAAGACTATTTAAACCCATGAGATAAGATAATAAACGCTTTCGACCGTCCACCAAATTGGTGTCAGCGTGTGTCGTTAGTCCGAGTAGCCCGGGTGAGGCCGGGCTGCCGTGCTGTCTTCTTGTAACCAGGTCGCCGTTGTCTTTTATAAAGGCAACAGTCTACCTAAGAATACAATATTACTGTTTGTGTCCATAGTGTCAAAGAAAATCACTTCCAAATGATTGCACTTTAAAATAGTTATATACATACTGAACATTTTAAAGAATTGTAACTTAAAGTGACTTGCTAAAATTAGCCCTGAAAATGGATACCAAAGACAAGTGGAACAGAAGAAAAGAAAAACATTCTTGAGAAATAATTTCTCCTTTGTATTTTCAATTCTTTTTTTATTTTATTTTTAGCCCTCCTTTCAGTAAAGCTGAAGTTTTAATTCAACAGGACTTAACTTTTACAATGTGTTGGTATGAATTATCTAAACTAGAACAAGTTCCTGAATCAGTTCTTAGTCTTTAATATACATGCAGAAGAACACAGATTTTATTTTCATATGACTTAGAAGAGAAGTCAAAGACCATCTAGTTCCAACCTCTCTTCCATGAGCAGGGATACATACCTTTCACTAGACCAGGCTCCTCAAAGACCCATCCAATCTGGCCTTGAACACTGTCAGGGATGGAGCATCCATAACTTAGGTGGGTAACCTGTTCCAGTGCCTTGCCACACCCACAGAAAAAAAAATCCTCCTAATATCCAGTATAAACCTACTGTCTCAATTTTAAACCATTCCTCTCTGTCTTCTTGTTACATGCTCATCTCTCTCCTTCTTTCTCATTGTCTCCCTTCAGGTACTGGAAGGCTGCAATTAGGTCAGGCAGAAGCCTTCTCTTCCTCAAGCTGAACAAACTTAAATTTCTCAGCCTTTCCTCACAGGAGAGTCCAGGAAAATATTGGCTTTCTTGGCTGTAAGCGCACATGGCCAGCTCATGTCCTTTCTATGATTCTATGATGAAATAATATATTTATGGGTGTAGGGTTTTTCCTTCTTCCTATTGTAAAATCTTTATTCTCTTTTTTTGACATCAAAGTTATTTGCATAGAAGCTAATCATTATGTCACAAATATTATATCAGGTAGTGAATAAACAAGATTACATCTGTTAGCTTTGGGGACCATCTGTTAGACTGGGGAATTATGGATGTGTTATTAAATTTCTATTATATTAATTTTAAGCACAATAAGAGGATGTAATAGGCAGTATAAGAGACTAGTGTTCTCTGACTTCTCTCATGAAAAGCCAGAAGGGTGGCTGTAGTCAAGAGAATTGCTACAATAACATAAAGGAGAAGTTATATTTGTGAAGAACAGAAAAATAATTTAAAAGAAATAGAAAACAAAGAAACAGGTTTTGTATGGCTGTGGGTATTGGATTAGGTATACATTTGAAGATACCTATTTAAGAAGGCATTTAAGCACATGCCAGACTAGAAGTACACAGTTAAATGCCAGGTAAATTACCAAAACATGAGAGGGATTTCAAGAAATAGAAACCTCATAGCACAAACTTTTTCTTCACTCTTCATTCTTAGAGTCAGACACTTTGACTTGTATTATGAGTTTTTGATGCTAAAATTATATAATATGTAGATCTTATTAAAGGTGAACATATCGGACAAATCTAAGCACAATCTGAAAGTGGCAATCAGTGTTGAAGGTAGAACACACAAAAATATTCAAAGGAAATGCTACAATGTCATCGTATATATGAATATATGTGCAACATACTACATAATATTATATATTATATACTGTATATGTTCACATGTACTCTTTGTGTGAGCTTGGAGCACATCCATCTTACATCTTTTGAACAGATACCAATACAAAGTTATTAGGATGACTTAATATGATGATTTGATTCTTCTTCCTAAATTCACAGAAGTTTATCCAAATAGCAAAATGTCAATTGCTGAGCAACTGCAATACTGATTAGTTATCTGAAACACAGCTTAGTAGTTTTCCTCCACTTTCTACTTCCTTGGAAGGTATGCATGTTAGGTATTTTCATTGCTTCAATTTAAGCTTTGCTAGAGATTTAAGACCATCTATGGTTTTTGCAAACCATGTTTTATATCATCTCTCTCACAGCTCATGCAGGATCTCATGTTTTTCCCAGTGCTTCTTTGCTGCTTCAGGCCATTAAATCAGTTGATTCCATTTTTATTTTTATTCTTTTCAACTTCATTTTTCTTTTATCCTCCTGCAGAATAACTTACATTTATGACTTTACCTCAGCTCTTCTAACTTAAGATACCTCTTTCCACATTTACTTCTACAGAACCCATTGAACTTAGTTGACTCTTCCTTACAGTCAAATTTAGCAGTGGTTAAAAAAAAAGCTAGAAAGAAGTGCTTTTGAGAAAAAGAAGGTTAAAATAGCTATTAAAACATCATCTCAGTCATTGCCTTGAATTCCATTTCATCCACACTTTCCTCAGTCAGTCATTGTCAAATCCATTTGCAGATTCTTCATAGCAGAATAGCAGTTTTTCTCGCTCTTTTAAAACCATTCTAACATTCTGGAAGTGCTCTGTAAATAAAAGATATTTGGAATACAATGTATTTCAATGCAATTCCTATGCATTGATTAATATTGTAGCCAGCAGCTGAGGTAAGATAAGATTCAACCCATATCCCAGTTTACTGAGACCTAGACTGGTGAATTAACTTGATTTTTTTCATTGTGATTAAATCAGGGAATGGATCTCACCATTTTTATTTTATTTTAATTTTGTTTTTGCTTCTCAGATAATCTAATGAAAAACATTCATAATAAAAGGTATTTGACAGGAAAGAAACTTGAATAGTTTCAACTCTGTTCCACTAATTATTTTAATTTCTGCCTAAATGGAACTTATCAAATAGATTTTTTTAAACAGATGACAAATTATCTTTGGAAAAAAAAGAGACATTTTAGTATGATTTGTCCTCTATTGAAAGTTTTGCTATAAATATTCACATCTAGATTTAGTCCTAATATAGAACCTTAAAAAAAATTATAAAAAACCCAAATATTTTATCTCTCATGTACCAGAAATTCTGGATTTTTCTGGATTATTATCCAGAAGTACTCTCAATGTCATAATTTCTGTATATCTTCTGTATACAAGATGTGTCATACTGTACGACAGGCTATTGCTAAACAGACACTCTAGTTTTAAAATTACATGAGATAACTTCCAATTGTACTTTCCAAGAAAATTTACAGTAAGAACAGAGCCATATGAGATGAGATCCTATTGCCTTTGAATCCTACGAATCTGCTTAGAAAATGTTAGGAAGGAACACAAATAATTCTATGTGTTCTGAATCTTCAAAATATCTCTCATTTTAAAAACATCTTTTGTATTACCACAAGATCTCATTCTTTAAAATTCTGGCTGATCCCTAACCTATCATGAAATATGGCCAGCTTACAGACAGTGATACCATATATATATATAGTTTATACCAGTGGTATAAATTATTATATGCTTAATCCTACTACTATTACTACTAATAATGATATAACTGAACAATATACTTTCTATGAGCTTGGGTAACTAGCTTCCAGAACACTTTTGCAGCTTTTACAATTAATAAAAACATCCAGAGGCAAAAGCAAAAGCAAAACAAATCTTCATCCATCAGTATTATACGAACCATGCTGAGAAGTCTACAGGCTTGACATAGAAAAAAAAAGATAGAAACAAGTACTGTACTAATGTATAGAGGAATTACTGAGAAATAATTCTAAATCACAATTGTATTCCTAAATGGAATATACATGACATTGTAAATCTGTCCTAGACTGTTAATTTCTAAGCTACACAAAAAGTGGGCAAAACACATCACATCTTTTAAGAATATGAGTTTATTTGGAACTTTTTTGTTAAATAACAAATTAAAGATTAGGTCATGTCATCATAGGCAAATGTATGTTTTATTGATAGAATGAAGGCAAAGACTTGGGATAAGAGCAGGAAGAAGTATTTCTGCTGCATCACATCAGTATTGTTTAATGATTCCTTAACCATTCAGTGTTCACTGTGGAGAAACATTAAACTCCTACATGTTTCTGGTATCCTATCAATGTTTTTCAGTCACCATAGGAAAACTTAGATGACAACTGAGCTTCACAGAGTTTTCCATTATGAAATTTTCATTTCAAATATATTCCAAAACCATAGCTTAACTACAGGAATTTATTGTGGGCTTCCAAAATATAATTCACTCCTGATCCACTGAAAAGGAGGCTGTTCACAGCTTAAATATAACTACGTATTAAGTAAGGATAATAGGAGAATTGTGCTTTTTGAAAGCAAAAATTGTTTGTTTGTTTGTTTTTTATTCTTGCATAGAATTCACAATAGAAGCATTTTTCCTTTATCAAATATGAAAAGTGAATATACTTTCTGGTTCTAACTTCCCAAAAGAATAGGACTGATAATTCACTCATTGTTTCATGAATGAGTTTTATTCAGATTCCTATTAGTTCTTCATTGTAAAAAAGGTTTCAAAACCCTTCCAGGCCTAGATTCATCTTCCATCTGTTGCTAGATATAACTCTTCCCACAAAAAAGATCTAGAAGATTTGTTTGTAGTTGAATTACCAAAAAACATTTAGACTATATTTAATTGTAACTATGTAAACAGTGATGATTACATAAAAGTGCAAGAAAGAGAGTGAAGAATACCAAGAAAAGAAGAAACTAAGAAAGAATTGTTTAATGTGATTGGGAGGGGTTTTTACTACATGGTAATACAATGACATTGAATGATGCATTTTGTAACTCTGTGTATTAGCAATTCTGTCTGAAAACTTTATAAAAAGTCTGCGTTTTTTAGCACAGTGCCAAACTGACAGCATTTGTCTTCAAGAAATATCTATCAGCACTTGCAGGTGTCATGGTTTGACACTGGCACAATGCCAGTGCCCCCCATGAAAATGCAATCTCTCAACTGAATGCTGTGAAATGCGATCGAGAACAGAGCAAAGCAGGCACAAGCCCAATAACAAGAAAAAAACTTTATTAAGCTACTACCACTATGCTACTATAAAAGAGGGAAAACAAAAGAAAGAAACACACACAATTCAAAATGAAAACCTTCCAAAGCATTCCTCCTCCCACCACCCAACTCCAACAAACCACAGTGAGACACAATCTGGACCCCAATCAGGTTTCCACCCTCCAGACAATCAATACCCAGTCCATCTGCAGGGAGAGAGGAGTCTCTCCTGTGCCACAGACCCCCCAAGAAACACAGCTGCCACATCCTGTGCTTCCATGTCACCACATGGCACCGCCCGGTGAAAAAAAAGTTTGCCAGTGGTGACCCTCTCCTTTCCATGCACAGTGCTCTCACCACCAATGCATGGATGGACAGACTGCTTTTTAGATTTTTTCCTTTCAAGGATGCCCTGCCAAGAGGGGAAAAAACAACAGTTCAGTTTTTCATTTTGGGACCAACAGTCCCCCCCCATTTTCCCCTGGGGCCGAGAATCCAAGAACAGAGATCTTCTTCTCTTCTTCCTCTGCGAAGACAGGGGGCACCACCACAAACCTCCTTAACTTTTCTCTGTTCGCTCCACTTCTGTCTTTTCCCAGCTGAAGCAGGTCTCTTTGGCTCACCAGCATTCTCCTAAAATACAGTCTCTCTTGGAGGAGAAGATCAGTTCAGTCTGTGGCTACCAAGAAAAAGTCCAGCCAAAAAGCCACTCCATCATCTCCTCCCACCTAGAATTTCTCCCTCCAACATCCCAGGTCCCAGGTTGTTACGGTGAGCTCCTGGACACCCTTTTGTCCCCCCTTTCCTAGGGCCTCTGTGGCTCTGATCATGATAACCCCTGAATCCTCCCTCCTGCCCCAATGGGGCTGGCGGGGAGCCAGGAGTGCCCACCCTGTCCAAAACCTACATAGACCCCTGAAACTTCCTGCTCTTCCTCTTTTGCCTCGCTCTCTATGGACACCACAGAATAAAGAGAGCTGTTCCAACACCCTGGGGTAAGGAGCCTCTTCTGTATACCTTTCCCTCTCTCCTGCTATTTCCTCCCCCCACAGCCCCATATCTCTGAGCTAGTCGGATTCATTCGGGGGGCTGCGTGGAGAGGGGGGAAAACAATAGAAATAACAGTTGGCACCCAACGTGTGCTGCTCTGAGCCCAGGAAGAAGCTGGACCCCCTATTTCGGTGGGAGTCAGAAGCTTTTGGGACAGTCAACTGCCCTGGTACTCTAGCTGCCTTTAAAAGCTTTGAGGGACAGAGACAGTCGGGGACCTCTGCCTGCGTACCACAGGAGAGCCGACTGGAGAGGGAACCCCCAGAGAGGGTTTCACAGACGAATCCCGCAGTCACAGGCTTGGTAAATTCTCCGACGCGGCACCTGGGACCGCGCCTGGCGGGGAGAGGTTACCATAAGGGACTGCGGGGGGCTGCTTGCGGGAGGGTGAGCCAGGACCCCACTGCGAGTAAGCGGGAACCGGTGGGCTGTGCATACCCACGTTCCAGGGGGACACAGGCACGGGAGGAGCGGGCTGAAGGCGCCCCGACAGCTGCGGGAGGACCGCCCCTCCCCCTGTGCACCCCCCGGCTCGGGTTTTCCACGGAGGGAAATTCGAATCATTCGTGCTGTGTTATTAGCTCTGGTGGAGACTAGACCAGTGAAACAATTAAAAATCATGGGTACTAACATTTCACTGGAGCAGAAGAGTATACTAACACATCTTAGCAATAACTTAAATGATGTATCATTCCCTAAAAAGCTCCTCCTGCGTTTTGTGTGCTGGCTACAGACAGAAATACCAAATTTTACTGTGCAAGACCTGAATTCGCTTGCTTTTTGGAATCAAATTGGACAGATATTAACTTTAAAAGTCGAAAATGGTGAACATAAAGTTTCTCGATTTATTCCAATATTTTTACAAGCACGGAAAAATATTTTAGAAGCAGAAAAGAGCATGCAAACGCAGATCCACAGTTCTAACACCCCCTTTTCCCCTTCCTCCCCACCTCCTCAATACCCCGGCCCTGAAAACCCCTCACCCACCCCTTATTCCCCTCTGACACCTTGTTTTTCTGAGAGATACAGCTCGGAGTGTGTCTTAAAGAGCAGCGCGTGGTCTGTGGGGCACACGCGGCCAGATCATGGCGGATGCCATGCGGTTTCACCGGCGCTGGCCGCTCCATCCCCCACTCCCCCTCCCACTCGCATTCCTTTGCTTCCCCCGCCCTCCGCCACCCCCTCCGCCCCCACCCCCTCCTCCCTCCCCTCCTCCGACGCCTGCTTATCTCCCATAGCAACACTCCACCTTCCTTATCAGTGCCAGCCCCCGGGTTGCCCCGGGAACAGGGGCGGGGCCGGCCCCTGCACTCCTCCGAGCCCCAGCGCCGAGGACGGCAGGGCGGAGGCGCGGCACAGCAGCCCAGTGGCTCACAGCAGGGCGGGGACACGGCACAGCAGCCCTGCAGCTCAGAGCCGGGGCGGGGCCCGAGTCTGCACCGCGGAGCAGACAGCCCGAGAGGGGGGGGGCGAGCTGCCCCTCACCGAGGTGGGGGAGGCGCGGGGGGGACATAAGCCTGCCCCTATAGAGGAATCCATACCATCTATAACTCCAGTGGTTTATTTAGGGAGAAGAAACGGTACAAAAACATACCAACCTCTCCCATACAGGGACAAAACAGAAATCTGTAAAGTTCAGAAAGAATTTGGGAGATCGAGTGAGATTTTTAAGGGTCTGATGAGGGCAACATTCAATTCAAATGAAATGGTGCCAAAAGATATAACTGATTTGTTTAAATGTTTACTAACATCCTCTGAATATGAGATATGGGAAAGTAAGTGGAAATTGGCTTTGGAAACAGTTTTGCATGAAATACAGCGTACACCCAGTGATGCCACCGACATGGATGGCCAGCCCCTTACAATACACCATTTGTGTGGGACAGGAGACATACAATGTCCAGAAAAACAAACCAGACTGTTATCTAGATCGGTTTTAGAAAAAATCTGTACTGCTGCAGAAAAGACACTGTATCAATTACCAGGCACTGAGGCTGAATGTAGCTATATTAATATCAAACAGTTTCCTTCTGAGAGTTTTTTGCAGTTTGTGGATCGTTTGAGAAGCCAAGTCGAAAAACAGGTGCAACACACCAGTGTGCAAACAGAGTTGATTAAAGAAATGGCCCAGAGGAATGCCAACGAGACCTGTCGTAGGATTCTTCTCAGCCTTCCTCTTGATCCAGCACCTACTCTTGGCCAGATGATCGAGGCCTGCGCTAAGAAAGCAGAGCTGCTTGATACTCCTGTCAGTCATAGAGCACCAGCAGACTTACAGCCTGTTGCCACTGCTGCATCAAGCCCAAGGAAGCCACCCAGATCATCACAACAGCTGCAGCAAATCATCTGCCTGCGTTGCAAGAAACCAGGACACTTTGCCAAGAACTGTCCTCAGAACCAGAACCAGAGACAGATCAACAAACAAAAAAACTAGATGCACAGCGCGTGCCCACTGCTACACGCAAAGATATAAATATAGTGGGACACAAATGTGACAATGCCTCTCTCTTAACAAATAAGGGGGAGGGTGGATACTGTGATGGGGGGAGAGAGAAAAATAAGAATGTGAAATGTATTACTAACAAGGTTTGGCAGCCAATAGGCCGGCCACGCTTAGTGACTGCCAAAGGATTTCATTTCAGAAACACTGATTGGAAAGTCATTGTGGTGGACCTATCAAAAAACCCTCAGGACCTGCAGGCGTACGATATGGAACTGGACAGTGAGTATTTTGTTATTGGGGACACAGCATACACATCTCCTGAGATTGAAATAGTTCCCATGACTACTAAGGGAAAAATATCCAGCCTTATGCTGTTGGCACGTTGCTTGCACCCTCCATTCTATTTAGAAAAGGGGCAAATTCTGGCACAAGCCATTCCCGTCCCAGTAGAAATCACAGTAGAAGGAAAATCTCCAGAAGTCTACTGGGTGGAAGTAGTAGGAGAGGACAAACCCTCCATGACATGCAACCTAGCACATGGGTCAGAGCACCTTCAGGTGGAAGGGGTTCTGGACACAGGTGCAGACATCACGGTGATACCCAAAACCATGTGGCCATCACACTGGGAATTGCAACCTGTGGCAGGCAAACTTCAGGGTATAGGAGGAAATACATTGGCAAAAATTTCTAAAAATGTAGTGCAAATTGAGGGACCTGACGGGAAATCAGCAAGTGTTCGCCCGTTTGTGGCAGACTATAAGGCTCCTCTGTGGGGGAGAGACACCATGTCCCAGTGGGGAGTCCAATTAATCATTCCTAAGACACCCCAGGATTTTCGGGAGTCGCCACTGTGGAGCGCCATGCCCACAAGTTAAAGTGGTTGGATAACACCCCAAAGTGGGTAGCACAGTGGCCTTTGAGTAGAGAAAAACTCGAGGCGCTTGAAAAACTTGTGGAGGAGCAGGTAGCTCAAGGACACCTGCAAGAAACAGACAGCCCTTGGAATTTCCCAGTCTTTGTAATAAAGAAGCCTGGGAAGGACAAATGGAGATTGCTCCATGATCTCAGAGAGATAAACAAAACTGTGGGGGACATGGGACCTCTCCAACCGGGGATGCCGAGCCCAGCTATGCTTCCCCAGGACTGGAAATTGGCTGTGTTAGATATAAAGGACTGCTTCTTCCAAACTCCATTGCACCCTGAAGATGCCCCGAGGTTTGCATTCTCAGTTCCCACGGTCAATAGAGAAGCACCGATGAAACGCTACCACTGGAAAGTTTTGCCCCAAGGTCTAAAATCCAGCCCTTTCATATGCCAACAGTATGTAGCAGCACTGCTGTCTCCGGTACGTGCAGAGAGAAAGGATGCCATCATCCTACACTATATGGATGACGTACTCGTGTGTGCTCCCAATGACTCTATACTCCAATATACACTTGACCTAGTGGTTAAAGTTTTAACTTCTGCTGGATTCAAATTGCAGGAAGACAAAGTTCAAAGAATGCCACCTTGGAGATACCTGGGCCTGGAAATCTCTGCAAGGACTATTGTCCCACAGAAATTGGAGATAAATTGCAACCCCAGAACACTAGCAGACCTCCACTCGCTGTGTGGGTCTTTAAATTGGGTAAGGCCCTGGCTAGGCCTCACGAATGAAGATCTGGAACCTCTTTTCAAGTTATTGAAGGGGGAGACGGAGCTGACCTCCCCCAGGGAACTGACTCCAGAGGCAAAGACAGCAATCGAAAAGGTACAGAAGGCCTTGTCAGAAAGGCAGGCACACAGGTGTGACCCAAATCTGCCTTTCCAGTTCATTGTTCTAGGAAAGCTCCCACACCTGCATGGATTGATTTTCCAATGGATCAAGGGGCAGAAGGACCCACTCTTAATCATAGAATGGGTTTTCCTATCGTTCCAAAGATCCAAAACCATCACTAGGCCACAAGAGCTGATAGCAAAGCTGATTCAGAAGGCCAGGGTGAGGTTGTGTGAATTAGCAGGGTGTGACTTTGCATGTATTCACCTTCCAGTCAGGCTTTCTAAGGAGGGAAGGAACTCTCCTGAGAGACTGACAAAAGGGATGTTTGAGCATTTGCTCCAGAGCAGTGCCAGTCTCCAGCTATCTCTGGACAGCTATAGGGGACAAATATCAGTCCATGCCCTGTCTCACAAGTTGTTCAATGAGGAATTCCACCTGATTCCTCAAGAGAAAAGGAGCCAGAGGGCACTCAAGGCTCTCACAGTGTTCACTGATGCCTCTGGGGCTTCCCACAAGTTGGTGATGACTTGGAGAAATCCACAGACTCAGCATTGGGAAGCTGATGTTGAGCTTGTGGAGGGATCCCCCCAGGTGGCTGAACTGGCTGCAGTGGTGAGAGCTTTTGAGAGGTTTTCCGAGCCGTTCAACTTGGTGACAGACTCTGCCTATGTGGCAGGTATAGTGTCCAGGGCGGAGCAGGCTGTGCTCAGAGAAATAGAAAATGAACATCTCTTCAGGTTACTCTCAAGGCTAATTTATTTAATCTCGCACCGAGAACATCCATTCTTTGTGATGCATGTGAGGTCACACACTGATTTGCCAGGTGAGATTGCAGAGGGGAACCGAAAAGCAGACTCCTTCGCTGCACCAGTCGAAAAGGCAAGTCTCCCTGATGTTTTCCAACAGGCAAAGCTGAGCCACGAACATTACCACCAGAACGTGCCAGGTTTGATTCGACAGTTCCAGCTAACACGGAGTCAGGCCCGAGCCATTGTGACCAACTGTCCTAATTGCCAGCTCCAGGCGGTGCCATCCTTAGGCATGGGGGTAAACCCCAGAGGCCTTAGCAGCTGTGAGGTATGGCAGACAGACATCACACACATTCAGAGTTTTGGTCGCCTTGAATGCGTTCATGTAAGCGTGGACACATTCTCAGGTGCAGTGTATGCCTCTGCCCATATAGGACAAAAGGCTGCACATGTCAAACAACACCTAGTACAAGCATTTTCAGTATTGGGGGTGCCAAAAACGATCAAAACAGATAATGGCCCAGCGTATGTATCCAAGGAGTTCCTGGAATTTCTCCAGCAGTGGGGAGTGGAACATAAGACTGGCATTGCCCACTCCCCCACAGGTCAAGCTGTAGTCGAGCGTGCACACCAGACGCTCAAGCAGGTATTGAAAAAACAAAACAGCTCAGCTCCGTGGATGTCTCCACGAGAGAAGCTCTGTAAAGCCATGTTTACTATCAATTTTCTGAATTGTTCATTCGAAAATATGAGTCCACCGGTTGTACGTCACTTTAACAGTGGCAAGCAGTTTAAATTGTCTCAGCATCCACTGGTCTTGATTAGGGATCCAGAAACTTGGGAAACCAAGGGTCCCTATGAACTTGTGACCTGGGGTCGTGGCTATGCGTGTGTAGCTACTCCCTCAGGCCCTCGGTGGATTCCCCAGAAGTGGGTGAAACCTTTTGTCCCCAAGAATCCAGGTCAAGCAGAAGGGGACAAGAAGCAAGTATCTGATGCTTCAAAGAGAAGACGCCGCCGGATGGGAGAAGAAGAAAGTTCCTAGGCAGGAATTCCTTCCGGCAGAAACAGAAGCTTTAACATGTTCTTAAAATGTTTGTTCTTCCCTTTTAGAGAAAACCTACCTTCCACTCAACCCTGTGATGAACCCCATGCAAGTTGTCATCCAGCAAATGCTGAAAAGAATGTTCAAGGGATGGGGATTCATGGGGTGGTGGACATCTGTAGTTAGATCAATTTTGTTAGTCTTTGTTATTATGTTCTTTGTAACCCTAGCGTTCGGGATCCTGCGTCACTTGATTTTCAAAGCTATCAAGGGCCTCATACCTTCTACCTCAGAGGTCAACCACATAGAGTTGCCTAACCTGAGGAGGCCTGACCACGCCACCAACATGGGGTGGTGGGAAACCCATACTCGGGGTTGAATTGAGCCCAGTGAATTCCTGTAACCTTGTTTAACAAATAAGGGGGAGGTGTTACGGTGAGCTCCTGGACACCCTTTTGTCCCCCCTTTCCTAGGGCCTCTGTGGCTCTGATCATGATAACCCCTGAATCCTCCCTCCTGCCCCAACGGGGTTGGCAGGGAGCCAGGAGTGCCCACCCTGTCCAAAACCTATATAGACCCCTGAAACTTCCTGCTCTTCCTCTTTTGCCCCGCTCTCCATGGACACCACAGAATAAAGAGAGCTGTTCCAACACCCTGGGGTAAGGAGCCTCTTCTGATTACCTTTCCCTCTCCATGCTATTTCCTCCCCTCACAGCCCCATATCTCTGAGCTAGTCGGATTCATTCGGGGGGCTGCGTGGAGGGGGGGAAAACAATAGAAATAACACCAGGTTGTCTCTCTTCCTCTCTTTTCAAACCAAGGAGGAGAAAAATTTCACAAAGCTTTCATTTCCCAGAGATGGCTTGCTGCCCAGGCTCCAGCTCCCACAGCCCGGCTGGGCACCTTGCGGCCCCCCCGCTCTTCTCCTTCCCCACGGTGAACTGCTGGCAAAACCACCGCTGTCTCTTTCTCTCTCTTGGAAGAGAGAGATACTCTGGAGAATAGAGACATCCCAGATTTCTCCACCCTTCCATCTGCAGGGGGCCAGCCCGGTTCCAGTCCCTCCACCCTTGGGCCTACCTCCGAAGGCCACATGGCTTTTCCCCTCCCCCACCCAGCTCGTTGCCGGGCAGGGGAGAGTCCTGCGCTGACCGCTGACCGGAACCCAAAGAGAGCGAGTTCTCCTGGGAATTCTGCTTTTAACCCCTCTGTGTTCTCAGAGGCGTGTCTACCTTCAACTGGTCAATGTTTAAATTGACCTCTTCCTTCTGGAAAAATTCTTTTTCCGTGTCAAACCACGACAGCAGGAAGGTGATGATCTGAAAAAAATTTAAGTCAGTTGAGTGCCTTCCCAAGAAAACCATTAAATCAAAAAATTTAATACCAGAACACACAATATCAATGAGCCTTAGCATCTATCCTGAAAAAATTCTCTCTTTAAAAGATACAGAATGCATTTATTATGGTTTAATTTTTCTCCATTGGTATTTTGACAGTGATAAAAGTTACAGGTCTGTGCCATTAAAGCAAGTGAGATGGGAATATTCTACACTTGGTAAATTGTCAAGGTTTAATGACTATAACAATTTAATTTCTAACCTAGTTGGCTAAGTTAATATATAGAGAAAACCATATTCTTCTTTCCCCATATATCCAAATGGTAAAAGACAAAAAATGGAATTCATGATTCAGGAATGGATTTAGTAATTTTAATTTATTGTGACTGAAAAGTGCCAATTAGAAATTTAGGCATAAAATGAGGAAAGGGTCATTTTTGTATTATATGCAGCCATCACACTTCTGTCTTTTTGAAAACATCTGTAATAGTGTTTGCAATAATAATAAATTCTGAGGACTTCCATCCTCATGTGGTATTCTGTGAGACAAGTGTATAAAACCAGTTTGAAATGGAAAATGTTCAATCTAATTTTTTCCCCAGGGTTTCTCTGCTGTTTGATTAGAGAATGGCTGCATTCAAACATATTACCATTCTGTCAGCAGCGCTCACAGACTTGTACTTTCACTGAATGATAAATGAAGTTTACACAGTTTTTGTTGTGCGAGGGTAGAGCCCAGTGATGCAGTGATATACACGTGATTTGTAAGTGTCTGATTTGGTTAATCATTAAACATTACATAGTCTTAAACTTTCAGGAAGTCTGTGCAAACATGGAAATGATCCCCAGGGTGTTGTACATCACCCTAGTACTATGTAAGTAGAGAAAACATACCAGCTTCTACCACCAATGATCTATCTGACAGAATATTTTCTCAGTTATACTTGTTAAAGAATAGTATTTAAAATTAATCCAGTGTTTAAACAGTGACACAGTGAAAGAATCACAGAATACACTGAGCTGGAAGGGACTCACAAGGATCATCAAAGTGCAACTCCTGGCCCTGCATAGCACCATCCCCAAGAGTCACATCCTGTACCTGAGATCATTGCCCAAATGCTTCTTGAACTCTGTCAGGCTGGTACCATGACCACTTCCCTGGGGAGCTGTTCCAGTGCCCAGCCACCCCCTGGGTGAAGAACCTGTTCCTAATATCCAACCTAAACCTACCTCGTACTCAGTTCATGCCTTTTGCTTTGGATCCAATCGCTGTAACCACAGAGAGATCAGTGCCTGCCCTTCCTCTTCCCTTCATGAGGAAGTTGCAGACTGCAATGAGGTCACCCCTCAGCTCTTCTTCTCCAGGTTGAACAGACCAAGTGACTGTCCAGCTGCTCCCCATACAGCTTCCCCTCAAGGACTTTCAACATCCTTGTGGCCTTAATCTGGACACTCTCAAACAGTTAAATGTTTTTCATATATTGTGGCACCTAAAACTGCATACAGTCCTTGAGGTGAGGCAGCCCCTGCTCAGAGCAGAGCGGGACAATCCCTTTCCTTGCCCAGCTGGCCATCCTGTGCCTGATGCTCCCCAGGACAGCATTGGCCCTCCTGACTACCAGGGCACTGCTGACTCATGTTCAACTTGCCATCAACCGGGTCCCCTACATCCCTTTCCATGGCACTGCTCTCCAGCCTCTCATTCCCCAGTCTGTACATACATCATACATACATTCCCCTTACAGTGTGGCTTGGTAAGCAGTACATATCCAAAATGAATAGAAATTAAAATATTACTTTGGAGTTTCTTTTTACACAAAATGTTCATCCATTCTGCAAGCTGATGTGATATTTACAGAAGGTCTACCTCACTGTGAAGGAATATAGAAAACTGTATTATATGTGCATATATATTTTTGAAGTTTTGGGGGGTTTTTTGTTTTGTTTTGGGTTTTTTTTGCCTTTTTTTTTTTTAGTGGAATATCAACAATTACTTGTTCACAATATAAAAAGGCCTAAAAAAAGAAAAAAATTAGTTCTCGTAATAGTAAGCTCTTCCATTTGCCAGGTAAGAAATACAATCAGTCAATAACTGAACACCAACATTAGAAATTATTGCATGAGTTATCATTCAGTATTGTAGTAAAAGGTTAGATCAGACTGTACATTCTCCATTTCATCTAACTTCTTTCAAAGTTGAAAGTGTTTCTAAACATTTTGTTTTGACTCAAAGTAACTGTGGCTTGACATCTGCAGGTCTTTTGGTTTAGGAAAAATTTCAGACTAGATGATCTTGATAGTCCTTCCTCATGTTAAAATACACAGATAGGAGCAATTTGGGGGCTGGGGTGGGTGAGGCGGTTGGAAGGCAGAGGGTAAATATTCATACTTTAGATGATGAGCTAGACTTTACTACAGTGGGCAGTAGAAATAACTGTGGTGATCTGCAGCACTTTTCCATGTGTTACAGGCAGAGCCGAAGGACTTGACTAGGCTAACAATATCTTTTTCCATAATTATACAATACTGGCCTCCAGACTGCAGTGTAGAAGCTCCAAACTGCCTCTGACCTCTAGGACATATACGCAATGTTTCAGTGCCCTTGACTTATGGAAATACATATTTATTGACTGAGGGAATAAAACCATAGTTGCTCAATCTATTTATCTTAATATGAGATCTTCCCTCAGGCAAATATTCTAAGTTTCCAAATACCATTTACAACTATATAAATATCTCTTATATAGAAAATTATCTGTGTTTTCAGACAGTTAATATCATAGACAAGTGTAATAGGTCACATTGGCAGGAAAATTTTTAAGGAACTCTACTGTTTTTCTAGGGTGCAAGACATGACTGTGTATTACTGAGTATTACTGTATTACTGTGTATTACTGTATTACTGTGTATTGTGTGAATAACCAATTACAAATAAAATCTATAGATTTTTTAATTCCTTTCCCTTTAACCTGAAAGATTAGGAATCCTAAAACAGTTGTAAAAATAACCTAAAGAAGTGTGTTATGTTTCATACCTTTAATTCTAATCCATGACTAACATTCCTCTTTCCAGACAACTTATTTGGATTATTTGTTTTGTTTTCTTCTGCTTTTCCTCTATATCAATCAGCAATGAAGGACCATGGTTAAAAGCAGAGTGTATTCTTCCCTTTCAGCACATCTTTAAGTGTAAATGAATAGAAGAAAAAATTCTATTCACAAGATATTTTATTTCATACTCTTCCTTATATTTAGTTCTGAATTAGATTTTATACGAGTGCAAAATATTTTTTTAAGGTCAACTGACACCTCTAAACCTTCTCAGGCTCTCAGTGGGTCCAAATTAGCCCAGTTTGAGCACTGTAAATGTTCTGTACCAGTTTAGTTTGCACCATTTTCTGCTAAAGAAAAGTACTGAAGTGGCTCCAGAGTTTGTGTCTTTCATATGGCAGGGTGATTATACAGCAAAGGAGTTTCAGATTAAGGAAAGAAAAGCAAAAAAAAAAAAAAAAATTAACATTTTAAATTAAATCAATAAAGGTGTCAAAATCACTTTATCTGAAAAAAAAAATTAAAATGTAATGAAGAATTGCTTATCCATATAGAAGCCCTATATGAGATTTTGACGTTCCCAGTCACCGAGAAATTCCCAGAAATGTTTGTTCTTGTCTTCCATGTGCTCTTCTATACTTTATCCCCATCACATTTTTTCTACATTGCTTCCTAAACATTTATATCCTTCTTTCCCTTCCTCTTTTCTACTCTTGCTTTCATTCTCAGTCCTTGACTCTAACTAATTTAGAATTAATAACTGAAAAATCTTACAAAAAATAATGGCCATAATAAACTGATATAGAAATAAGTATATATTTATATAATTTTATTGCTGACTTAGCTCCATAGTTTTCAAACTGACAGATTGCTTGGATCATAAATAAGAAAAAAATAATATTGCTTATGGAAGAATTTGTTCTTCTACAGAATAGATCAGCAACTCATAGAAACTTTAATGTATTGCTCACTGTAATAGGAAGAGGCAGCATGTGCAGAATATTTTATTTAAATGTATTGATCTTTTGACATATGGTTAAAAAAAAAAGAGAATAAATTTTAGGAGATCCAATGAAAAATACCTCAAATTATATTTTGCAGGTTTTTTGCATATATCAACTGGCAGCTCCAAAACAAAATTCTTTACAAATATATTAATGCTTGAGCTACTCATTTATCATATAAGTGTCAGACAAGACTCGTAAGTCTCTTTCATGTATTGTTGATGAAGGTCACAGAAAGGCAGACTTTCAAATGACCTTCTCTCTCCCTAAATTACTGCAATGAAACTGTAAAATGAGCATGTCAAGAATACTATATGATTTTCAGTGGCATACACTCCACCTAAGTGGTCCATTCACATCAAATGCAGGCTACCAAATGCTTAAGCTGCAATGGGGCAAACCTGTTGCAGCTGAAGGCTGTTCTAGCTCCTGATTTGTCTGCCTTCTGAGATGAGGCACAAATTGTTTCTTTTAAATCCTTGAACAAGTAGAGTTGTGTGTTCACAACATAATAGGTTCTATAAATAGCTAGAGGACATAACATTTAGTGTCATCATTTCTGCAAGGAAATAAAATCTCCTTTCTGGCTCATCCAATAAGCATTTTTTTGTGGAACCTAACACCTTGGATACGCTGTCTTATGGTCTGTCTTCACCAGCACCTTACACCAACAAGTGTGGAACAGAGATGATGTCTCTGATAAATTTTATGCTACTAAGAAAAGAATATCCATGGGAATACTCCAGAAGCAAGGTGCATGAATCTGACAGACATGTTTATACTGCCTACATATTTGGATGGTGATGACTAGATGTTACTGCTGGCTCCTGTGTAAGCTCTAAACTTCCTTATACTGAAATGAAACTCCTTTGAAGAACCAGGATACCACTAGCATATGGGAAAAAAAAAATTAACAGCTGCCTTTGAATACTAAGCAATGTTTCAGAATTAATGGTTTCATAACCCTCTTAAAGACACAACTACTCTGAATCACGAAGTTCCATTTTTACCTGAAAAAGGAAGTTATTATATTTCTTATGCATTGTTTATGTCACCTTCTCAAACAGTTTTGCTTAAAGTTGCAAGCTGTCACACTTATCCTTTGCAAAGCATTGATTTTTTTTATGTAGGAGTTGATGCATATTTTTTGGTTTTGATCATGTGAAGAGGAAAATACTAATGCCACTTTTCTCACGAAGCAGCAAATAACGCAGTCATGAATCACCTCCTCAAGAAAACTCAACAGGGGAAAAAAGATAAACAACAAAAGTCAAATATTCTTATTGAAATTGTCCATTCTATCAAAATCCAGAAACGCCCATTTGTCCTCCTTTTCTCCTGCTCTTTCCTCCCCTGCCTCCTTCACTTAATGGGCACCATGTTCACCAGCACAGAGAACATACAGGGGATTGTAAGAATTGTGACTGGAAGGTCAGATTGGGAAATGAAAGCTTGACTGCACAAATTAGTAAGAATCTTTTAATTAACATCTGTAGGTATACAGGACAGTTCTATCTTGCTGGACATAACAGAATCATGAATTAAATGAAGAATGGAGAGAGAGAGAGACAGAGAAAGAATAATGTTCCTGGTTGGACAAGTGTAGCTCTAATATCATCAGTACAGAAAATAGACTAAAAGAAGAACTACAGAGAAGTTATAATTAGGAACTTTTTAGCTATTTATCACCTTTTTTATTTAGTCTTGTTGCATTCTGGCTGGTTGAGTACGCATTTATGACTGATGAATTTAGAATATCAACTGTTTTCACACCGTATTTATAAAACAATTCTAATGGCTTATAATGGAATATTTTGCTCTTTGATAAAAAAGGATAATCCATCAACAGAACAGGCAGAAAGGAAATGGGAGAAAACATTTGTTCAGAAAGCTTTTAAATTATGTTGTTTGTTCATGTTAACATTTCTTTTCCTCTTGCTATGTCTATCTTCTTCCATGAGGACCAAATCAAGCAATTACATAGAAAAAAACCCAAACAAACAACATTGCCTGATAGTTCACATATTACCAGGGGAACCAGCAGGGAGTGATTTGCAAAATTGTTTGCTGAGATCATGTATCCACAACTGAAGTCCAAAACTGTTGAAGCTGGAGCACAACAAGCTGAACTGTAGTGAAGTACAGAGGGGAAGTGGAGGAGCAGATGCTGATCCCTTCTCTCTGGTGATCAGTGATAGGACCCAAGCAAAAGGCATGAAGCTGTGTCATGGGAGATTTAGGTTCGATATCAGGAATTCTTAACCCAGAGGTTGTTTGGGCACTGGAACAGGCTCCATAGGGAAGTGGTCACAGAGCCAAGCCTGTCAGAGCTCAAGAAGCATTTGGTCAATGCTCTCAGGCACATGGTGTGATGCCTGGGGATGGTGCTGTGCAGGTTCAGGAGCTGGACTTTGATGATCCTTGTTAGTCTTTTCCAACTCAGCACATTCTGTGATTCTATGGAAGATTTGAAAAGTGTGTTGTCAACACATAGAATAAAGCACTACAAACTAGAAAGTTTCTGCCTTTCCCTGGTTCAACTACCTATTTCCAAGATGGGGTAACACAGGCAAATCTTTTAGAGGAATATTGGGAAAATACATAAATTATTGTCTGAGGCATACTGGTTACCCTACTGGTAGGCACTTTAATTGTCCACATAATTAATAAAACAGTGTCCAGGACAAGTTCTCAAATAGAGTGCAGAAACTGTGATCATCAACAGAATACAGAGGAGTCTCTCACCCATATGCGTCCACCTATTCAGGAGGCAGGAGAAGTGGGCAAATGATCTGAGGACAGTTTTTTTGCATGTACTGAACTTGAAGTTTCTTACATGGATTTAAACTCTTAAACAATTTTGCAGTAACTAATACAGCAAATAACAATAGTGTAAACCTAAGAACAGAGCAAAGGATCTTATAAAGTGTGTAGAATGAGCAGATAAAAAAGAAAAAAAAAAAAAAAAAAAAAGAAACCCTAGATAATAATGTGTGTTCAGTAGGAAGTCAAATTGCACTCACTAGAAAATAACCATGACGTCTTTTTGAGAAAGTCTTTGTGTCAGGCTCTCCTCACCATTAAAAGGTTATCAATGATATAACTTTGGTGCAGTTCTGTGTATTCATTTTTTGCTAAAACGGAGTGGGAGGGAAAATTTAACATTCAATATGTACAACAGCCCACTCATGTTTACTGGGCCTATGAAAATATTAGGAGAAGACTAAAACAGCTTCCTTTTTCAAGACAGCAGAGGTGAGTGAGCCCGGTAAATAATGGACATCTTTACCTTGCAATTTTACATAACTTTTCTGAACAAGGTTCGAATATTTGCCCATGGATTCCCAAGAATATTAAGTAATCCATAATTATATAAAATTTATTATAAAATTGATTAATGTTTCACTTTTAAAGAACTATGAAAACGTTAATTAATACCAATGAAGGTGTGTGGTATTATTATATATATGCCCCATGGTAGAGTATCTGCCTTTTTGAATTCTGTTTGGAAATGGTCTGCTCTGTGGACAGATGTGACTATCAAATTCAGTGCCTACAGCACATTTGCTGACCTTCAGCAAGCTCTGCCTTTTTTATGTTGCAACATTACTTTGTTTTATTATTTTACCCGAAGAGAGCAGTCTGTGATCAGCAAAGAGATGCTTTTATCTTAATAATTGTTCCCATATTCATAAATATTCAGATATTCAGTCTCCCAAGAACACTGTTCACTATTTCTTGGTATTGACAAAAAGCAATGAAATAATTGCAACTAAGGCTCAATACACAAAAGCTGATACTCCAGTTATGTTATTAGCATAAGACTACTTTTGTTTGGGCTTGTTAAATTCTCTAAAATTATAAGCTTGCAGTCTACAAATCTTTCACATTAGGTGTACCTACATTTAATTCAAGAGGAACAGTTAAAGAGTGTCAGGCCTTGAATTTGCAAAATTTTGAGGGAAGCATTTTCTTTATTCTCTCTACCAGGTTCTTGTAGAGTTGACCTGTGATTAAACTTGTCAAAGACCAAGGAACAAGTCAATACATTAAAAAAAAGACAAAACCAAAACCAGGATGAAGCCTGACACCAGTATAAAACTGCAATAATGCAATTAAATGTAATGGATTAAAATAGGTACTTAGAAACAATCTGTCCATAGTGTTTTAGAAGGTAAGAGAAATTTAAAGAACTTTCAAAATCATCTACATAGCAGATATTATTATGAAAATGATTTTATGAGGCAGTAAATTCAGCAAGTTTTTTTTTCAAATCAGAGTCCTTCAATTAAGTATGGCTAAAGAATAAGCTATGTCTATTTTTGTAAAGACATGCATTGGAATAAGAATGTCAGAAGCATAGCGATGACTATGACTTAGATAATCTCCTGCAGAGACATGAAATTACATATTTTTACAAAAACTTCTTTCTTTGTATATGAATGGTCACATTGGTCACACAATTATTAAGAAGAAAGCTAATTAAAAGCTTTACCAGAATATACATATTATGTATAATATATAGAACTATAGAGATTGGTCATTTATTGAGGTTTTTTGAATTATATTAGTTATGATGCCATGTGCTAGTGAAAAGAAAAAATCTTAAATATGAATGTTTCAGATTATGCAGTCACTTAAGTATCAGCACACTGCCTGAAGTAATACTATTATGTTTGTCTCTAACATGGTTTAAGATATTCATGTAAATCTAAAATTTTACACCAGAATAAACTTACAAAATGCCTGTCCAAAACACCTGGTCTTGGCAAACAAAATTTTGGCTGTTGGTAGAGAAAAGGACTTACGACACTATAAATACTTTGACTCTTTCATATCATATTTCTAAATTATACTATATATAATTACTATAGGTAATGCTTTAAAATAGTGTGAGAATGGTCATAAAGTTTAAAATATTAAGACTATAAATATCTTAAGTATCTTAAGTAAAGGATTTGCGTCCTCTAAATTTTATATTTGTTAGCTATAACCAAACTATATTTTGTCAAGTAGTCAATGATGAATATTATTAATAAAACTAAAAACTTTGCTTGAGCACTAAGAATAAGCCTTGTACTGAGCAGTCCAATAATGGTCCTTTGTCTACCTTAGCCTGGTGGACAGCTTATCCTGGTGGATATCTTATCCTAGTGGATAAGGTACTTTACTGCCAGTACATTAAAATAAATCATGTCCTTTATACTGGGATGTGAGGGTTTTTTGTCAGTAAGTGTATTTTGTCAGTGAAACCCAAAGAATTTAGACAATAATTGTCCTAGTAGTATTTATAATAGGGAAAAAAATAATAAACATGTACTGTATGAGTTGCAAAGAAATTTGTTTCCATCAGGAACTGAGTGCTGAGTTGCAGCCTGACCCAACAAAGCTCGTAAATCTCTCTCTTTCTTCTGGTACAAGATCAGCATTTTCAAATCACTTTAATAATAATAAATATAATTACTAATTTTTTTTTTAAATACCTTCTTTCTAGCATAATGCCCTGCATCAACAACTTGTGTTATTTAAACAAGATTCAATTAGAAATCTGTGGGGAAAAATCTAATATCACTGAATGTACAAGTTTTTGAAGAAGTAGGCAACACTCTGAGTTTATTAGGCACTTGACTTACCATGTGTTCTAGAGGTATTTGCTGAACTTCACAAGTAAAGAATTTCTATTTCTCTTGGTAGTTTATTCCAAGACTAAACAAATATGGCTATTAAAAATTAACTACTCATTTGCAGCCATTTTACCACACAAAATACATTTAAAAAAAAAAAAAAAATATTTTTCAATGGCTGTGGGATTTTACTGGAACTTTAGAAGTGTTCTAATAAATCCAATGGTAAAAAAATATTGTGCTTTATTATGTATTACTTGGATCAAATGCACTTATGTAGCAACAGTATTGCTGATTACTCAGCCATGACCAACTTGATTAGCCAATATTTTTTAAAATGGAATTCTACAAAAAAACACAGAAGCATCTTGATATGATGGAGGAAGAAGCATACAGCAATGGTGTATTTAAGTATTTCCACACAGTTTATTCTTCTGTTTCAGAAGGAATAGCTTAGAAACTGCCTCTGAAATTGCTATGACTATCTATGAATTTGGAGAAGAGCACATGCAAAAAAGAAGGTGACTTTTTAAGATAATAACAGAGGCAAACGTACGACAGAGAAAAAAAAATCAGCTCTAATTTTAAATTCATTCCCACTGTATGTGTTCTTCACATTGGTGTTAGTATGATGTCATCTAATTGGTCTACAAGACATTTCTGGGACTGTATGGAGGTCATTCTTTGCTAGCTACTAAAAAGCTAAAAGAGTTTGATATTTAGTCAGTTTTTGTGCCTCATCTTTTTCATTACCCAGTTTCACCATGACTTTACAAGCATGATATTGAAAATGTAGCAGCCACACAAAAGTGGGAAAAGGAGGGTCCAAGAACCCATTCTCATATACATGGGTGGTGACTGGCACTATCCAAGAAAAAGAAGTTTTTAATCTATTAAGAAGTTTTTATTCTCATGAAGAAAACAGCAGCCAAATAATAATTCTGAAACTAACAGCACTGGTGAAGCTTCTAATTGCCTATTTTCCCACCAGCAAGGTTTACCAGCTGCCTAATTGATGAATATGGAGTTTGTTTTAGATATTGTTTTAAAATTGAGGTGTTTTCACCTAGGATTGCATATGTAACTTTTTAAAGTAAAAAATAAGATATGTAAATTAGGGCTTTACCTATCTAAACCTAGATATGTAGTCATTGGGATATTATCTGTAAACTGTAAAGCCATTATGATTTTTTTTATCCCTATAATGTCTCTTGGTTGCAATAAATAAGGCTAGAAGTAAGCTCCCCATTTTAGAGGGGGAGCTTACTTCTATCCTTATTTTTCCATTTAGATGAAAAAATAAAGAAGCAGAAAGTCGACTATAACTTACCAAAACTGACACATCTGATATGTGGTTACACTGAGAACTATAAAAGTCCTAATGGTATGGACCTTTTTACAGATAAAAACTTCTATAGATTGCTTTCTCTAATTTATAAATATGGCATACGAAAATAAATTACAATATTGCAAAATAAACACAGTAAGAAAATAAGCAAATATAAATTCTTGATTCGTGCATAGCGCTGATTTTATACAATTTCATTATCATATAAATAGCTCACATATATAATCTTTCTTGAGGTAATTCTGATAAATGTTACAGTAAAAATTAAGATTAATTGAGGTTGCTTTGAAAGATTTGCTAAGAGTTATATCTGCAGTACTTTTTAGCCTAGATACATTATGTTCTAAAAAGTTTCAGTATTCTATTAGTTATTTACGGTATCTGCTTACTCATATTTTTAGAGACTACTAAACTGTGTAAAATTGCTTTTTCAGTCTTAACTTTTGATGCTTAGAATTCTTAAATGCTTTTTTTTTTTATTAGCTTGAGTATTTAATATGTACAGAGATATGCTAAAAGACTCAGTTGCTAACTGTTTTGGAAATTAATACATGGTAGCTGAAAAGAATCATTAAATCTACATAAACCTACAAAGGTTCATAGCTAAAATGGATTGCAAAAAAGAAAGTGAAGGACAAACATTTTTTGTTGTCATTGAAGGACACTAAGTTTTTGCATAGTCACAAAGGTATCCAGGGATGTATTAATTCTTCCTTTGGACCTTGCACATACAGAAATACAGCATATCCTTTTGCGTAGCCAGATTCAAATAAGGCTGTTGAGAGCAGGGAAGAGGTATATCTGGCATGTTTAATAAAATACGCAGTGAAACACTAGTAGCTTGCTTTCTTACTGACTTACGCCTGGTATAGGTAATTTTGTGTTTGAGAGCTTAATAAAAATTAGATTTATAATATAGCCACATCAAGATGTCAGTATTTTATATTAATTTTTTACAGATTTACAAAACTGTTATATATGACACACTATTCAAAGCACACTATGAAAAGCACGTTTCTGTACAAAAGCTTGTCTTTTCACAGCTATACCAAACATAACTTTTCTTTTCAGACACCTTGAAAAGCTCTGTGCCACACTACTGCACCCTGAGAACCTATGGACTGCAGATTTGGGCACCTTCATTTCCATTAGTGCACCATACCTTGTACTTGGTATAATTGTTTTTAAGTTGCTTTAGCATTTGCAAATTTTCACAAAAGGAATCCAATTAACTTAGATCTCTCTCCTTTTAGTTTTACCCTTTCTTCTCCTGCATACTGACAATTTTTGTTTGACTGTCATCCACGCAGTAAGGCTAGAGGGCTACAAGCAAACCAGATTTTCTTGTGTGTCATTAACCACCTTGCTGCTTTGGTACTCTATCCAAAATGAATGGGCATAGTGGATCTTCAGTCAGTAATGCCAGGCTCAACAAGGCTTAGAAATTAAATTCCCCAGAAAACTTAATAAAATATGAAAAGCATTTATCCCATTTTCAGTGAATAAATGCCGTGTCCCATAGTTAGTGTTACACTTAAAATCACACAATAGCATAATAATGAATTGGGCTATTCTTTGTTGTTACTTTGCACTCTTTAGAATTCTATAATGCATATCATGCAATTGTTCCTCTGGGATGCAACAGCAATAAATCTTTAATTAACTATGAGCAACATTTCAGTCTGAGCAACAGGCGCTTTCCTAAAAAAGTATTACTGGATATATTATAACAAAAATAAACAAAGGAGGAAATATTATTAAAAGTTTTCCTGTTTTTCCAGATGTGTCTCGTACTACATGGAATTAAACACCAGTAAATCTTTAATGAGGTATGAATGAATATACCAATCACTTGAGAGTTATTGACACATCAATATCCATAGAATAGTGTCTTATTAAACTATTGCAGTTCCTTTCCTGATAGACATTAAGTATTCAGTATCAATAATACATGAGCATTTTTAATTCATTTCTGTTGTTACACCCTGTCCTTACTCCTGCAGCAACATTATTAAAACTGATTTTATAAATATAATTTTCTCAAGATACATGTGTTAAATGTGACTGGTACTGAAGAGTTGTAAATGTAGCTGCTTTAAAATTCCTAATTTATTACTGATAAATAATACATGGTTGAACAAACAGAATAGCATTATACTTAAATTGTTCTTTCTACAAGATTGACCCAGAAGGAAGGAGAAAGCTTTTATTTTACAAGTTTGACCTATATTTATAAATTACTAATTTGCAAAGATCAAAGAGCTATGCAACTGTGTATGCTGATCTTTTCACTTTGACATCTGGCTTCTGAGAGTTCTCACTGCAACACCATCTACACCTTTATAAGCCTTCACCTGTCAATTGCTGTTACACTGAAGTTGTGGTCCTAATCTGATTCAGAGTACAGCATCTCCCTAAAGACAGGGAAAAGCTTCCTTCTTCCTTGTCTTTCCTTTGTCTTCTGTTTTCATCTGACTGAGTGCCACTTACAATTGTTTTCTACCAGACCAAACACTGAAAGGTTTTGGTGCGACATTGCCCTGCTGTCTTCCCATGTCAATTGGACAAGCACACAAAGCAGCACTGCTTAGAAATGAGACAGCTTGAGAACTGCATTTTTTTTTTTTTAATGTAGATTTAAACCACTTGGCACAATTTAAGGTTCTGCAAAACAAGAGAAAAGCTGCCTCTATGTTCTGTACTGTTGTGTACACCCATGACCAAGTATTTTTTCTTCTTAATCACTTCATATTTTTACTTCATGAATGTTGGATCACTTTGCACTGATTAATGAATGATATCTTGTGAGATCTGTGCCTAACAAAAAAAAAGTTATAATTTCCTGAAATCACTGAGAAGGACAAAAAAACTTGATGCCAAACTGTGATTAGTTTATATAATCTCTGGTAGTCTCTGTCATGGCTGGATTACTTAAAAGATATCACTATGATTTTTCCAAAGGGATATTTTTTTTTTTAATCACTATGAGTTTTCCAAAAGGGTTTTTCCAAACTATTTACTACCCCTTTACTAATGTATTATAAGTACAGGATTATTAATAATTGTGATCATATTACCGTCAGCAATGATTTTGATAATAGTGACTTTTAGGTGTTCATCTAGATTCCTTTTAACAGTTGGTTCTCTATTGAGCTCCAAATTTTGAACCTAGGACAGAAAGACTTTGCAAGGGTGGAAGGCAGTAGAAGTTCCAATACAAGAGTAAGGACGGTGACCAGAGGCTAGAAGTCCATCTGGAGGCTACTCACAGATGCAGGCTGGGGGATGAACAGATTGAGAGCAACCTTACTGAGAAGGATATGGAATATTGGTGAACAAAAAGCTGGCCATGACACAACAGTTAGGGGTTCAAAGCCCAGAAAGCCAATGCTATTCTGGCCTTCTTTAAAACCAGTGTGGCCAACAGGATGAGGGAGGAGATTGTTACAGGGACAAATGTCCCTGTGACAGGAGATTGTCCCCCACTACTTTGTTCTCTTGAGACCCCAACCCGGAGAATCATGTCCAGGTTTGGCCTCCTCAGTATAAGAAAGATGTGTATGGACCTGTTTGATCAGAGGGTTGGAGGCTGAGAGAGATGGAGTGTTCAGCTTGGATAAGAGAAGGCTTCAGAGAGATCGTATAGCAGCCCCTCAGTACTTGAAGGGGGATACATGACAGATGGGGATAGATTTTAGCAGCATTTGTTTTAATAGGGCAAGGGGTAATGGTTTTAATCTAAACCAGCATGATTTCAGACTATATATGAAACGTTTTACAATGATGGTGATGAAATACTGGAACAAATTGCCCAGAGAGACAATAGATATCTCAACACTAGAAATATTCAAGATTGGGTTGGACATGACTCTGAGAAACCAGATCTAGTTGAAGATGTCCCTGCTAACCGCAGGGATGTTGGACTAGATGACCTTAAAATTTCCCTTCCAACACAAGATATTCTATGATTCTGCAATCTTTATTATGCTTAAAGTTAAAATATAAAATTTGAACAAGCAATTCAGAACCTTCAGGCATGAAGTTAGCAGGGAAGAGCATGAAATATAAAGACAGTTGAGAGTTTCTATCTGTCCTGCAAGTTTTTAAATTGAGTTTATTTCTGAAATAAAAGATCACTTGAAAAATCAGTAAAAGCTATTTTGTTTTTCTATTTTTCAGCTTTCTAAAGATGTCTTATGTTTTCACTCTCCTATAATGCTTATGCACTCTAAGCCCCGGTGTACTACTGTCATAGTTCCAATCAGGACAGCGTTAACTTTTCCAGCCCAAGGGGGATAGCCAGGACCTTTAGGTTATTCTATAGGACCTCACATCATGTCATGAACAGGAGGGTCATGTCTTGTCTGTTTTTCTTGCGTGTGCAGTGGGGTAGTGCTTCTCATTTTATTGCTGTTTCCAGTGAACTGTTCTTACCTAAATCCACGAACTTTGCCTGTTTTTGTCTCAAATTCTCCTCTCCGTTATGTACTAGGGGACAAAGGGAGGAAATGAGCAAGCAGGTCATGGTCTGGGGTGTTTCAGTGAGAATACTAAATTGGGAAATACCATTCCTAAACCACAACAATTACATAAAAATACTTTGCAAATCACAGTGTTATGTGTCATGAATAGTCTTTCATGATGAAATTGCATTCAGATCTGATAAGGAAGACAACTTCTCTAGTACTAACATGGTAGGTATAAAATTGCTATCAAAGAGTTGGTACTCTGAAGAGCACGTGTCAATCAAAAGACTGGTTGTGACCTATGCAGTGTTCTCTTCAATGTGCAATAAGATGGTCTTTCTTCCAGATTTTAAGATCTTTGAAAATTCTTCTCTCACAGGCAGCTCAGAAGCAGAGCTTGATTAGTAGTGTGTTTTGTTGAATCCAGCTCTTCAAAATTAAGCAAAAAAAAAAAAAAAACAAACCACCAAAATCCCCCTAGAAAAAAATAGAAATCTTTGCCTAGAAGTTTGTAGACTTTATGCACCTCTGAGTTCTCAAGGCCACTGCCCTACTCCAGGTGCTGGTACAGATCAGATCAGACACAAGTGCAAACACACAGGAGTCCAGAGCTCTGCAGGAGCTTATCAGGACCCCCTGGCTCTCAGGGCACACACACACATAAGAAAAGAGTGAGAAATTTAGTATAATGAAGGAGATAAGATGACTGCACTGATCAGGCTCAAGCCCCACAAATTTATCAACCAGAAATTTTCACCTATAACCAGCCCTTTCCATCTCCTTATGCACTCTCCCACCCTTGTTATTTTCAAATTCACCTAGATCTCCATTTTTCCTGTTTTATTTTTCCATAACATTTGTGTAATCCCGTATTGTTTTCTCCCCGGATACCTTAATGTCCCATACAGAGTGTATGTACTGTATATCTATATATATCTATGTGGGATTGTGTGGGACAGTTACTGGTGGCACAGTATTTGTCATCCTCCAGGTGCCATTGTCTCCCTGAGCTTATTTCTGGATGTGTAGATGAGCTTTTTATCACATAACACAAGAAATGGTATATAAATCACATTAAAAATATCTTTGTCTATAAATGGAAAAGAGACAAAAGTTAGAGACATAGACATGTTGTAGATATCATTTAAGACTTTGGACTTCAGAGAGGACTAAGTTAGCAGAGAGTCTATTGTCATGTTACACTAGACATTTTTGCCTCTAAGAGGATATATTTCTACCACTTGTCTTCCAACTCTCAAATATCATCACTTCTGAAGTTATCTCAAGCTCCATTTTCACTTTTTGTAAAAGTGATTTTTTTCTATGCTTGGTTAGAGGTGAGAATATTTACTTCCACTTTCTGAATTAAAAATTAAAAAAAAAAAAAAAAAAGTTTAGGTTTCTGTTTCATGACTTTGCTCCTAGCTATGATCTCTGCAGAAGGAGTGAAATGTTGTTTGATATATATACGTTCCTTAACACAGTCCAGAGTAAAAAAATCATATTTCAGTAAATTTGGTTCATGTTTACTTGCAAGTATATATTCATATGAACATCACAGCTCCAAATGAGAAACTTCCTAATGAATATGCACTTATAATTTTTATTATTCAGTGAACAACTACAGTGGCTTCTTTCTTTTTTATTATTGTTAGGGGCACAGGTAAGTCCATTGAATTTGCTTTTTAGAGCTTCCAGTGACTGATAAAACATTTCAAATTATATTTACCATGTTTTTTTAATCATTTCCAAGCACTGAGCAGTTACATGCCTTCAACACTTGGCAAAGTAATTTAAGTGCTCATGTGTAACGTAAAGCACCAGGATAACTTTAAAATAAATAAGAGGCTGCCTTTCAAATGTGATGGAATATTTAATAATTGATATCTCTACACCCTCTTTAATGGAAGAAAAAAAAATTGTATTAATTAAGCTTTCAAACACACATGGCACTACAAGTTTCTGTAATGCTCTATTTTTACTGAAGTAAAGAAAATGCAGAAAATAAATATATAAATCTAGAACAAAAAATAGTTTTAATTTTCCCATGAACTTGGTAGACCCCAGAATAGAAGATGGAGTCCTACAAAAATATAAGATGGAGACTGATCTTCTTTAAGGACCTATGACATGGTGGAAAAGTGGAGCATCACAGATTCTCTCAATAATGAGGGAAGGCAATATAGTTCATCATAACACTCACTCTTCAGAATACTCCTGTTTTAATTAGGGTGATTCGCTTTTTAATTGGACACATAGTAAATACCATTATTATCTGAATAATAGACCATAGTGGTATCTGTAATAAATTTGATACCTCAAATATAAGAGAATTCTTTCTAATTGTTTTTTACGGACACAATGGACCAAACCCTTAGTAAAAACAACATTACAGCTCTTAGTGGATCATATTTTATGACTATCTGGAACTGTTGGATTATGCCATGACACAGAACTAGAATTTTCTGTGACTCTGCACCCCACGGAAGACAGACCCCCCTCAAACGAAAGAGACGAGGGGAAACCGGTCTCCTGGTAGATGATATTTAGAGTGGGTCCAATGAAATTCAGGTCCTCTGCCAACATGAGACTGGCTTTTACTTAGCAAACTTATGTAGGAATATAATATTTGAGTAAAACTAAACAATTGAGTATTAGTCTTCATTCCCATCTCCTGCAAGTTTTATGTAACATCTAATGTCTTTCATACACTTCACAACTGCAATCTTAAGTATAGGTTTTCTCACCCATCCTGTTCTAAAATGACACTATTAAAATATCAAAACTTTTCTATTTTCAAGCTTAAATGTATTCAGATATAGCATTGAATGTTCTAGAGTTCTGTTTCCCTTTCTGGAATAGACTGACTTCTTTTTGTCTTTTTCCATATGGTTCACAGATTATTATTCATATAACACTGTTTTAACAGTTTTTCCTGTCTTGCAACAAAAAATCATAAGAAAAATTCCCAATTTCCATCATGATCTGTATACAGCAAGAATAGAATTTTTTCCAGTATCTTTAGGGATTTATTATCATTGTTTGGGGCTTTCTCTAGAAGTCTTCAAACTCTTGTATAAAGTTACTTTAACTTTCTCCAGATAGAAAACCAGGAGATTGGATACTAAAGGAAAATACTTTGTGCTATTTCTAACAGTGGAGGTGTGGTGTGTTGCCCCTGGCTGGATGCCAGATGCCTACCAAAGTTGCTCCATAGCTCCATGACTAAACTCTTCATAACATTAGGGCAGATATAGAAAACCCGTGATAGTAATTGTCATTTAGTAATTTGTCATTTAGTTTTTACAGTCTTCATTCAATTACTGTGCTGTTGCACAGCTAAAATGCTTCTTCTTTCCTTTTTTTTTTTTTTTTTAATGACATTAAAACTATACTGTCTTTCCGTAGTACCAGCCTAACTGGGTTTTCAATTACATTGGTTTATATCAAAAGTCATTTTACCCACATGAAAAATCTATATTAAAAACAAATTATCACTAGGAATAATTTATTTATTCATAAGACATCATGTTAGCAATGAAAACCAGATGATTACATAGTGTATTAGCAAGCTACTTCATAGGTTTAGTTGGTAAAACTGCCTTACCTGTGTATGGAAACCCAAAAAGTGTGATAATTTAACAGTGATACAAAGTTATAGGCTTGACTGTAGAGAGTTTTGACAGACAAAACACAATGTATACCCAAGAAGGGAAAAAAATAAAAATAGAAGAGACAGGAGTGATTTAGAGCCTTGCTTTGCCACAATGCAAAAGCTCTGTCACACTGGGTTCAGGCTCATGTCTGGAGATATAGAGCAGAAGATGCAAGCTGAGTTTGTTTAGTTTGGATGAAAGGAAAACATAAAACCATATGTCTGTCAAAATTTGAGCTAGTGAGTATAGATTCACGCTGTAGATAGATGTCAAAAGAGAGACAAATTAAACCCTAGAAAAGTCTATTTGTCTTCATTGGTTATTACAGTAAGACTCTGAAGATATGCACTAAGGTATACACTTGCACTTTGTAGACAACTAAAATTCAGTAAGATGATTCCAGTGAGATGCACAGGACTTGAGCACGTATGTATGTACTGAATATTAATGCAGAGCTGACAGGTGTCCTTGTGTTTGCAGGTGAGCTTACCTAAGTTAAGGCAGACAAAATATCAAAGGTTAGTCCTTCTGAGTATGTCAGGTGAGGGAGGTGGTCAGGGAATGCACATATTGTATGCAGGAGAGTGGGTAGGAAACAGATTACCTGATAGTATTAATGCATGAGATGACACTCAAGGTAAAGACCTTGCTACAAACCATGGGAAGAAGATACCCAATTTTGCATTTTAGCTAAGAGTCTCAACTGCTAAGTTTTTGGAATATTCTCACAAAAAGGAGGAATGGGGGCGTTTAAATTTGGTGTACCATTTTAATGTGAGGGATGACTGGGGACAAGTTGCACATAATTGCACATATATGTAATGAAAACAGATGATGCTATGTTTGTTGCTCACTCTGTGCATCTCCTGATCCATTCTGGATAAAAGCTGACTTGGATCTGCTCTCCCTCATTGCAATGAGGTTCACCAGGACCTGCAATGAAGCACAGATTCTGATGATTTTGGCCTGCAGGCTGGGTCTCAGCTGTTTGAGTAGCAACGATATGAAGCAACATATATTCAGAGAGGCAAACAGATCTTTGGTTGGTTTTTAAGACTTTTAAATGAAAAGCAGACTGAAACTGGGAAGCATTCAGGCCATGAAAGTATTACTGGACAAAACTGAAGCAGTTGTGAGATCTCTTAGGCAGTTTTTTCAAAGTCGGCACTCTCCCCAGCAGTTATTCAGCATTGCATGCCATTCTGTGTTATATAATGACAGCATAGAATGAGTTTAAATTCATTTTACAGTGGATTAAAACAAATAATACACAAAAAATTAGTGAACCAATGTTGCTGAATGTATTCATTGTAAGCACAATTGGCAGGCAGCTTGCTACACAATTGTATTTGGTAGCTTGAAGGGGGGAAGGGGAGAAGCATTAACTCATTCTTTGATCTTTCCTTAGACTCCAATTGCTAAAGCCATTCCTTTTAGCTCTGATATTTTGAAGGATTATGTCCTTCTCTTTTGTCACTTCAAAACTGACTTTCTCCTGGAAGGTCTGGACAAAGATTAGTTCTTACTAGGAGAAAGTGCATATGTTTTGGGCATGCCACTTGACTGTGGGACAGATCTTGTTCTTGGCTTTGTCTCCCAGAAAAAAGGATTAGGCTCAGCTGAGTGAGCTCTAAGAGCTCTTGTATGACTGCTGTGATTGCCCACATTTGATCTTCTGTGGCTATTTTCTTTTGTTAGGTTCCTAGAAACACCAAGGGATTTAAAAGTACCCTAAACCAGATCAGAACATACTATGGATTTTAGGAATCTTGGCAGTATTAAACTGTACAGCTGCTCTCTTGCATAGTATGTACCATACTGTGGTTATAGACTTTTCCTGGTTTATTAAACTCCTTTCCAGATGGCTTCAATGCCCATCCAGTCTCCTGGTGCTTCTGGGACTCCCCTCACCCCCCACACATTCAGAAGCCTGTAAATAGTCTGTGAAGCAATAAGAGCTCTGACCTTATGGTCCCCTTTGGACACTAACATAAAATAAATAATCTACTCCAACAGCGGGCTAAGTATTTATGAGTCTTCTGTGAGAGTCATACTCAGCATAGGGAAGAATATTTCAGTGAAACATTTCAGACCACACATGCTTTGTTTTATTTCCTTTCTAATATTATAAAAAGGCAAATTGGGTTTTTTGGGTTTTGGTCTTTGTTTTTTGTAATAGTCACACTATCACTGTTTGGAAAACACTGAGCTAACTTGAAGAAAGCTCAAGCTGCTCTTGAAACATTCTCTTGGTCTAAAGTTTAGATATTTTCTCACTTGTATAATCAAATGTCTGTCAGTCAAACCTCTCCCAGCTTCACTTATCTAATTAAAAATATGTTTCTGCTTTTGTTCTCACTTTGCCTGCATTAAGCCTCATGTAGTAGTCTGTTTGCTACACTTTTAATAAACATGTCTTATTTCAAGTCGCTCCTTTATTCCCAGCAGTTGTCATATTTTTCCTTTTCTTTCAGAATATTTGTCTTACTTTAGTGATTTGTTTTATTATTTCCAGTTGGTATTCCTAACTTTATTATCTTCCTATTCCCTCACTAGGTTTTTGTTATTTTGACTTCTTCTCCCCAGTTTTTACCTTATGCACTTATATAATTCTTCTGTTACTAGGTGCTTTCAACAGAATTTCTCTTCATTTTCTTTCCTTATATTTTTCTCCTATGGGATTTACCTTATTTGTCTTGTCAGGTATTTACATCACCCTTACTATTTTTCTGTTTTATATATTAGTTTTAATACTTATTTTGTCTTGTGTTTTTCCTCACAATAAATAGAATAAAGTCTCGGCTTCTCATATTAAAATGCATCTCTGCAGTAATATAAGAAGTTTACAATGATGACATGACAACTAGGACTTCAAGCTCACTGCTCCTTTTCAACTCTAATGATGACAGTGTTAAAGGCTTTAGAGACAAGAGGAAAGTCTCTACCACAAAAGTGCTGTCTTCAGTACTGCTGTTTTTAGGCACATCTCAAACCACAGGTCTTGCCAAGAGTGACCTTCTTCTATGTCAGTACATGGGGAAAAGTGGCAAGGTGCATACATTCAGGGAGGAGAAGGAGTAGCTCTGTTAGAAACTTGGAAAATTCTCTCCTTGATAGCAGGTCCTTCTGAAATAGCCTCTCCTGCTGCCCCTATTCTCTTCATATAAAAATAGTCCTATAAAAATAGAATAGATGCCCCTCTTCATAAAAAGTGTGGCAAACTCTGTGGACATTGTTCTGACTGGAGAAAGAAATGTGTTCTCATGACTACTACAGTTAAACTAATCCCATTAATTAACTGTTAAAGCTTAGTGAGTAGTTCACTTGTACAGATATGTATCATGTACTGGGTCTGGCTGAGGTGGAGTTAGTTCTCTCCATAGCTAAAACACAGTAATGTGCAACATTTCCCTAACCTGTAGAGGAGGGGTAGAGTATTTTTTTTTCTTTTAGTAGGTCTTGTATCCCTACTGCTAGCATTGCAAAATAGTGCTTATTTCTTTGACATTGCATGCCTTGATGTGGCTAAGGAATATTTCCTCATTTATGTAACAGGGAAAAGACCATATATGTTATCCTTTTCTATTCTCCTTTTTCTTTCATTAAGTCACTCTTCACTGTCATGTGCTTTCTTAATTTTCTTTCTCTATTTTCAGAATGCAAATAGAAATCTCACTACTGTGGGAGGATTGTCAGACTGTTAATAGGTTCAGAACTCTGCATCAATCAGGCAACGTTTTCTACCTCTTCACAATGACTGAGGAGGTCACCACCACATCTCCAAATATTACCAGTTCTAAGAATATTTTAAATAAAGAACTCCACATTTGAGAAAAGGAGTTATTACAAGCTGAAGAAGTATGAGAGTATTTTTACTAGAGTTAACAGCTGGAGGTTATGGAGAAACCTGATATTTAAGACAGTTCTTGTACAAGGACTTTTTATTTACAGAGTAGAACACTGAACAGCTTGAGCTATGTGCTGTCCTACTTTGCATATTCCTCTTTCAAAAGCAACTCCATTTTCATTTTTCAGGTGTCAGAGGGAAATGTTCCTGAAAACATTCATAATGCATTTCACAAAATGAGCCTGACTAAATTTTACCATAAGTCTCAAGTGTGTACTTTCCACCCAAATTTTGAACTTGTAAAGAGGGCACGCTCAACTCTATGCCTCTGTATTGCCTCCTATTTAGGCTGCAGAACACGTCAACAACTCATCTTTAAAAAGAGGGATTCATGGACCTTACTGCTACTTCAAGTCATACCAAAGTATTCCAGTTTTGGTTTATCCTGCAAGAGGATGAAGCAGTGGAAGAAATGTAATCTGAAATTACCGTACTCTAAATGTAAAATGGAAGGCAATGCCAAAATTAACAGAATGTGAAACAGGATTCTGCAATCCATCACTACCTTCTTCTCAGCTGGAGGTGGGCTTGTTGAACAGATGTGTTGGGATTTCTGCAGAGAAAGGTAAAAGAACCTGGAGAAACACAAAAGGAAAGCATGCTCCACTAAGGACATCTTGAGAGTAGATGGGCTGAGAAGGACTCTGCTGTGCCACTCAAAATATCCAGTCAAGCAGTCTCTAGGACATTACCTCCTCATGTTTTTCTCTTTGGCACAAAGTACAGAGTGTGTGAGGAATTTCACAACAGAAGGCATTTTATCCCTCTGTGTATGAAGTCTATCTACAAAGCAAAAGGAAAAGCAGTCTGGTTTCCAATATTTTAAGAATTTTTTATCTCTGAATTTGGCACATGACACACAGCCTTCCTTCTGATGGTAGATTTCTGCTTAGTCTGGATATAAATAGGTCAACTAGATTTTATGAACCATGTCACAAGTTAAAAAGAAACTGTGTATGCAGAAAGTATAGAACAAGCTCTCAGAAATCTCAAGTCTTCCTCTGTCAAGCTCAAGGATGTAATTTTTTTTTTTCTTTTCTTTTTATTTTTGCAAACAACATACCTCCAGAACTAGGGATATTAACAACAAGTAACAGGGCAAGGTTAACATAGAAGACACTGCTAAAGACAAGAAGACCAGTTTCCACTGTTTTGGACAAACTGGCATGGTAGGTTTCATTTTTGATTACATATATTATTATTTCTGGAGTCAAAGATTATCTCAAAAGCATATTGGAAAATACACCTTTCAGCCATACAGCCTTCAGCATATCTTAATTTGACACTACAAGCTATGGCTCTGCATAATGAGGCAGAAAAGTACTGCTAGAATTTTATTAGTTTGTTTCAGATAGATGAGTTTTACTAAAAAGTAAAATCTTCAATTACACAGAAACATGGACTTTATTGTTTTCACTTTTCAAGCATTGGGTATGTCTTTCTGTCAGATGCTTAATATTTCTGGGCATGTAAGAAGCCTGAATATATAAAGACTTCCAAAAGAAAGTGAATAATTGTTAGGAGTGGAAAGGGGGAATTTAATATTTCTTCTGTATTTTCTTTCCGAATAAGAAAGAGACAAATGACAGCAAATGAAAGCTGTTTTTCTTGCTGTAGTGGTAACAATAGTCCCAGCAGATTCAACAACTTTAAAACTCTGAAAAAGGAGAATTCCAAATCTCTGTATTACAATATTTCATATTAGACTATTAATTTCCTGCCTTAAAGCCAGTATTTCTGTCTATCTCACTCCTTCATATGGAGTTACTTTCTGAATTGTATCTATCTGATTAACAATAGAATTTTTTCATCTATGTGAGTAACCAAATTATTTGTGAAAGCAAGATCATTACCTTCAGGTAGTAGTGGGATTGGATATATATTACTATTTGCACATCTCTAGAACCGATCCTATTACATAAAAATTGGAATTTGATTTAAGCATCTAATTTATAAATATAACATTGAACCAAGACTTTGGTTTATATTCCTAAGCCATGATCAATAAATCTACCTAGTAAATCAGTCTTTTTTAACAAATAAACTGGGTTTCATAAAATAGATCTTAATAACCAGAGTATATGAAGTCCTGACTTATAAATCATAGATATGACTAAAAATCAGTCATATTGCTTATAAATCAGCAATGCTACTTTAAAAAGTGCCATGCTTCTGAAAAAAATTGAAAGACAAATGTTCCTTTCTTTATGTATGTATATTTAATTTAGGTATTTAAAATGAAAGCAATTATAAAGCTACTTCTGAAATGGTTATTTGAAAAACAGCACCTTAAAGTGATGATAGAGCAGAAGGGGAATTTTATTGGTATTCATAAATGTGCACCTTGCCATTTGTAACTGTCTTTGTACTCTCCCCTCTGCACAGGCTGCCTATCAGGGTTGTAGTGTGCTGTCAAGATTGCTGCAGGTCTGATGCTTGTTATTCTCCTGTTTATTTTTTTCAAATATGCCCTTGCCAGTCTCAGCAGCAAGAGACAGACTGCTTTAATTTATTAATTTCCAGGTGCTATTTTATAGGTTGGGGATAAACCACAGTTCACAAACGCTAGGTTTGAGTAGATGAAAAAAGTGAGAGGAAAAGGTTAATTGATCCTTAAAAATATTGAAAGCATTTTTTTTTCTAGTAGACTTCAGCAAATTTCTGCTTTTCTTGTTTAGTGGGTGCATTTGTGAATGATCTCATAGTCTTCAGTCATTTTCTCAGGGAATAAGTGAAATACCAACAGATTTTAGAGCTGACTTTCTTGTATATTGGAAAATTCATTCAATTCTTCCCTAAAGTTTTTCAACATTTAGGTTTGGTACAATTTGTTTTGAATTTCAAGTCCAACTTTTATATAAGTATAATAATGAAAATGCTATCATCAATATATTTTTTAGCTCTTTAAACTAGTTTTCAACCCTCAAATATAATGAAAATCTTTCCATAAACAGAAGCAAAGACTTTTCTTCCTCCCCAGTTAAACTCATAATATTTCCTGCAGAGTTCAAAACAGATTAATTTTTAATCTGAGCTGGGAAAGACTTACATTCTCACTCTCATTCATTCCTTACTTCTCCCATGCTGGACCAACGATCTGACTGGAAGGATACTAGAGGGAGTAACAGTGGAAAAAAGGCCTTTTTTTTTCCCCTATTATAATTTGCATAGGTATTAAAATATAATCAATGTAAGTTTTCAAATATATCCCCTAGTAAAAAGTAGATCTTTGTAACAAGGCATATGGTTTGTTCTAGCTTTCTCTTTCTCTTATTTAAATAAGAATTTTTAAATACCTTTTCTTCTTTTGTATCCAATGTTCTCAATGGAATTGTTTAAATGAATTGAGATATTTGTAAAAAAACATATTTTGCTTAAAATACATGCTCTATCAAGGTTTAATTAAAGCACATTTCCTCTCACAAATTTCTTTTTCTTCCTTTAATATAAATAAAAATGAAACATAAAAAAAGGTACAATATTTTAATATACTTTAGCTATGCTATTTATACACAATTTTAGCTCTTTTTTTTTCAGACAGTGAAGAGTATTAATAGCCAAGACTTCAGTTTACCCAGTCAGTCATTTGGGGCTTTTTATAGACAGATTTGTTGGTGTAATGCTTTCCTGTAATTATTGTCCAAGAAACCAGGTGCAAAGCTATCAACTACTACTAACCTGGAACTAAATAAATGAAATTTAATAGACAAAATTTAACCATCTGTTTTTGTCTATTGAATTTGATGGTATAGTCCTGTCACTCTCATAGTGATGGTGCAAGTATATAAAGAAATCCAAGTTTTTAAGAGAGTTTATTGACCCAAGAGAGACCTACACTGTCAGAACAACTCTCTTTCCTGTTTTCTATGTTTCTGTTGCTATGGCACATACAATACCACAAACCTGTTTCTTTTAAAATATCTCTGTAAGTGAATGATCTGCGTCCTTTGGGTTACCATGCTTACAATTTCTATGCTGCAGTCTCCAGTCTACAAAATGGAGATTATAAAATTATTTTTTAAACTTTTTTTTTTTTTCCACCAGTCTATATTTTATACACCTTCTCCTCTTATGATTTTTTTTTTTTTTTTGGCAATATCCTTGTGGACAAGTAAGTGTCTTTTCCATATCCCAAATATATTAAGAATATATTAAGCCTTATTCCTTATAAAGGGGATTCCTGGTCACAGCTTCCTCTTCAGCATTTACAGGAGAAACAACAAACAGAAATAATGCTATAATTTTATTTTAACTACTTTTTTGTAATTGTTGTCAGAAATCACCTCCTGTTGTTATGATACACTGGAAAAATATTAAGGTCTTCTGAAATAATGCTAGGATCTGATTATTAAAAGATGTCTCTGCCCAAATTAGGGTGCAAAAATGAGACTGTGTGCCAAAGTCAATAGAGCAGATTTTATTCAGCTGTAAAGCAGTGGGCTGGTGGAAAAGAAAAAGATACAGAGAGACAGGCAGGTTAAGAAGAAAAATAGTCATAGCTCTCTGTGGCATCCTACTGGCCTTTTTTCTTATGTTCTTCTCAGTGTTGGGGTTCCACACATTGTTCTTCAGGAGGTACCCCTTTTATACAGTCTGTGTCCTGGGTATCCACAAGGTGTTCATGCCATTCCCACAATTCAGGATAGCATATATGTAAGCAGTTGCTTTCCTTCTCACAGTTTGCCATGGTATTAATTTTTGTCAATCCAGTTTACCCAGATTCACTTCACCAGGCCTGGCATCTTCCTGTTGTTATCATCTGTGGTTTTCCCACAGTCTGTACAGTGGAATTTTGTCCAGCGTGTGTTAATTCCAAATCTTTCACTTCTGTCAAGCAAAGTCTTCAGTAACTGGAAAAAGGGAAAACATTGCAGCCTTTTGTTTAAAAGTGTTAAAAGAAGGACCTTGATCAATCATTCTTACCTCTGTGTCCAGTGAGATCATGCAACAAATTGTACTGGAAGATATATCAAAACTAGAAGATAGGGAAATTATTAGAAACAATCAATGCAAGGAACTCCACTTGAGATGAGGTTGTCACTAGTATCAGTACAGGTTGAGGGATGAGTGGACTGAGAGTATCCGTGTGGAAAAGTATTTGCAGATACTGTTAGACAAAAAACATGAACTTGCACCTCAGAAAACCAACCTTATCTTGGCCTGCTTTAAAAGCAGCATGGCCAGCAGGGCAAAGGAGGGGATTCTGCCCTTCTACTCTGCCCTCATGAGACCCCACCTGGAGTGCTGCATCCCAGCTCAGAACTGTTCAGCCCAAGAAAGACAGGGACCTGTTAAAGAGGATCTAGAGAAGGGCCATGGAAATTTTCCATGGAATACCTCTCCTGTGGAGGCAGGATTGTTCAGCCTCCTGGAGAACAAAAGGCTCTGGGAAGACCATACTGAAGCCTTTAAATTTACATGGGAGGCTTATAAGAAAGATGGAGCCTTTTTGCAAGGGTCTGTAGTGACAGAACAAAAGATAACAGTTTTAAAACCAAAGGTGGAAGCTTTAGGCCAGAAGATATTTTTTATCAAGAGGGTGGTGAAGACATTGACACAGGCAGTGAATGCTCCATCTCTGGAAGTGCTCAGGATAGGTGAGATGGTGTTTTGAGTAATCTAATCTAATGAAAGATGCTCCTGCTAGGTAGTTTGGACTAGATGACCTTTTGAGGCCCCTTCCCAAACTAAACCATTCTTTAAATCTATAACATTATGAAGACAAAACTAGAGACTACTTAAAGTAGTTCTTTACATGTAGTGTTAGTTTTTTTTCAAAATTTGCTGATTACAGTGTCATATTTGTAATGTAGATAAATGTTTTGCTTTCTTATCACTGTCTGAGTACTGCGTCCAAGACAAATACATTAAAAACAGATATTGAAAAAAGTAATGTATCTTTGAAAACATATCTCTCATTATTAATCATCAGCAACAGCAAAATAATACTTCATACATTATTTGAATGCTGTAGGAACAATCTCAACATTTAGACTGAAATGCAGCGCCTTAAATCTGAGATCCTTCACTAATTAAATTGTAATTTCTTGATTCTTCTAAGTATCTGTGAGGGGCACTGACAATAACGTCATAAAAAGTAGGAACATGATAGAAAATAACACACTTTCAGCAGAGTGGGAAGCATACTGACAACTACTTCATACCCATTGTTCTTCCACTTTTTATTCTCCAGGTTCTGATCAGTCTGTCAAGAAGAAACTGGTATTTCTATAGATAGCTGAGTCTGTAGCTGGTTGTTTTCCATTTTGGGCTTGGTTTTCCTGGTTTTCTTGTTTTTTTTTTTGGTGCTGAGCAGTTCTAAGGCTCAAGGAAAAAAAAAAAGTCTTTTTTAAACATCATGTAGCCATTTTATTTGTATTTTACCGCTAGGGATGGTATTCAGTCAAAATTAATGATTAGTGAACCAGTATTCCTGTGTCTGCCAAATTTCTACAAATATCTATAGAGAGAAGTAGTTGGATTGGGGTAAATCCAGTGTGGATTTTACCTAACTAAGGACTTGGTTTTAGGAATATATGGATAGTTGTCTCCTCCTACTTAATAACAGAGGTATTCACTACTGAAAAATGGATTAAACAGCAATCTAAAACATTGTCACATGCTAGATGTTTGAGATAGACAAACCAATTCTTTTTCTGTCATTCTTTTAAGAAACGGTCATCTACCTTCATGACTGAAAATTTTATGGAAATTGCCTGTTGAAAATCTGATTTCTGAACTATTTACTCACCACTTTTGGGCACAGTGCACTATGAGAGTCTCTTGTGTCCTTCACTCTTGTGTCAGGAGAGAAAGATTAAGTAACAGACAGTGGATCTGAATACTGTGATTTATTTAAAAATCAATGAGATTAGAGGTACTCGATTACCTGAGAGACTCACTAGCCCACAGTGTTACTTACATTCAGTGGATTGAGCTGCTCTTCCCCCCAGGGAGAGCTGGGAAAGTTGGGCAGCAAGTTATATAAGCTAATGCCATAATTCTGGTCAGAGTTACCAATCTTGTGTGTCATCCATCAGGGTGCCTCTCTGGGGTCTCCCACCTTTCATCTTCATGCATCTTTGCATGGAAATGAGATGTTTCCTCATTTCCATGTTGTTTGCTCCAGCCAGAGCAAAATTAAGGACTTCACCATGTCCTTTCTGATGCTGCATCTTTTGAAGGCCATTTTCTTTTTGTGAACCATATATTTTTAGTACCAGCACCTCTATTTTGTATCTTAAACCTCTAGTTTTTTCCTGACTAAACAGTCTGTGTACAAAAGCACAACTTTGCAATTGGTGTTCGTCTTTCATGTCTTTTTATGAACTGAAGAATTTAGGATGCACTAATTCTATTTAGTTCAGGTTTTCAAAAATTTACATCCAGTCCATACCGGTTTCATCTAGCAAATAGAAGACTTTTGCTGGGGACTTCAAAAGTTCAGTTTTGAATACTCACAGTCACAGAAATTTATCCTGTTTCCTGAACTCTCTTAGTATTCACAGCTTAATGACTAAGAAACAAATATACCACCAGACAGAATTCACTTTAGCATAATTTCAAAGAATCATAAAAGCAAATATATTATAACAATGGGGAATAATTAAATTCCTGTGTGAATGTGGAAAAAGTCACCTAAGTTCAAATAGTTGATTATGCAAGAGGAGCAAGACCGGGTTTTTTTTGTGATAAAAGAAAAAAAATATATACTGGCAGAAAAATTATAACAGTCAGAAGATGAGAATTGGGAAAATGCATGTATTTATGCTGTGAGATCAGCACAGAAAGTAACATTTATGAATGAGATGCAAAAAGATTGCCTGAAGGTGAGCAAAACAAGATTTTGCTGATAATTTAAAGCCCCACAAAGCTTTAAGAAAGATAAAGAAAAGATTGATAAAATGTAATTATCTCGTTGTGCTTTTATGTTTCTTGTGTCAGTTCTCATTTCACGTTGGTCCTAAAAAAAATAAGACAACAATTGTTTCTCTCTGGAAGATGGATTGCTGTCAAAAATAGAAATGTACAACAAGCAGTAAGAAAAAAATCCCTTATCTAAGAGCTTTACTTCTTCATATAACAACGTGAGTAATAAATACAAAATATTTCATTTGGTTTTAAACTGCAAATTAACTACTCATCACTGATATTTTAAAATAGTGATATTTTATTATATATTTTATCAACCATAGCTGCTTTTCATATATAACACAAGAGAAAAGACAGACTACTTAAGGAAATAAAGCTCACTTGTATGCTAATTCGGACACAGCTCAAAAGTTTCAGCCACCGATTTTTGTATTAATTTATTATATGATATCTTTGAATAATAGGTCAAGCAGTGATTCAGAAACTGCTGTTCTTGAACATGTTGGCATTTTGCAAGTATTTAGGATTACTGTTTTGATTAAAAAAATGCAATAACAGGTGATTTTGCACCTGCAATTTCAATCCTTTGGGACTGCCAGTGTGAACATCTGTGTGAACCTTGTTCTTATAAATTTCATGTTCAGTGAAAGATGGAAAGTTTATCAGAATTAAAATTACCAAAGAGCGGTATAGCTTTATAAAATATTAAATCCTGCTGTAAGATCTGTGACTAATAATTTTAGTTGTGTATTTATAAATGTGTAAATTTTGTTCCAAGATGTAAAAGCTGCCTCAGTTAGAAAATCATTTAAAAAAGGACAAATCAAAACTCTAGCTATGATGCAAAACAATAATTAACCTCAATAATAAAAGTCAAATATAAACAGATGGAGGAACATATGCTAAGTAAAATGTAAATGTGAAGAGAAATCTCTAAGACCTAGAATTTCAGAGGTTTTTTTGCTTGTCTGTTTTACCTTAAAGAAATTTCAAAATATTACATTACAAATATAAGCAAAATTTAACATAGTACCACAGTAGTGAAACAATGCAATTTGTCCAAGTAGATGAGGCCCCAAAAGTAAAGAAACCTAAAAGGTACCTGAAGTGTGTTGCTGAAATGAGAATAAAATATGATAGAAGAAAATACCATACCTCATTATCACAAGCCTGTCTTATCTACCAATCTCCTTTTCATCAATATTTCAATGTGAACATATTCAATATAATTTTCAGCAGCTGTTGCTTCAAAAATATTTTAAAAATTGTCTAAATTTCATAAAATTTGCAGCTACAGATACAGTGTTAAACAAGAAAACCAGTTAGGAGAAATATTAATATATTTTAAAAATTATGAGGAAAAAACACAAACAAATAAGAAAAATAATCCCTCCAAAAGAAGCCCAAACCACATCTTTTATTTCTGCTTATTTTCTTGAGAAGGTTTTCCACTATTTCTCTTTTGTTCTAGGGACTGGAATGATGGTTTCCTGCTGGTCAAAAATGCAGAGTCAAAGCTTGATTCCATTATGATTAATAAAAAGGAGTTTTTCTTTTTGTTTTATTTTTCTTGTCTGCTCTTCAATTCGTATTTTTGAAACCACTGATTCTCTTGAAAAAGAGGGAGGAGCCCCAAAACAATGAACAAGTGGTTAAAATTTCATCTTTGACTTGGCAAAGATTTTGGATATAGATTATTCTGTTAGAAGGAAGGAATCACAAAACCTCTTCACTCTCATTACCTGTTGCAAAAACTTAGAGGATGAAGAAATACTGGATATGCTAATTCTTGTAATTTAATTAACACTACTGATTTCCATTACCATCCTCCTCACACTTAGCAGGTACACATTCATCTCTCACCTCCAGTGAGAAATAGATACCTTTAGGAAACAGATTAAAAAGTCAAGAGCTGGAGCCCTGCAGCCCGTAGTTATGGGACCATGCTGATTTTCAATGAGCAATTAGAAACTGTCTCTGTTATTTTACCCTGTGTACACGTCTTTATGAAGTGTATAAATTTGGATTCAGACAATTCACAATGAATTTTCATTTTGTGCGGAGTGTTTCTTCTCCAAAGCTAGTTTCAGTCTTCTATTCAAGAAGTATTGAAAATTCCTTTGCAAAAGGTAATAAAACTTTAGCATGATTCTGTTATAAGCAGAAGTACCAGATATGAGCAGTTCTGAAACTATTTGAAACCCAAGAAATTCAGTATTAATCAATGAAATAAAGAGCTGTGTACAGGAGATTTTCAAACATGTTGCTTCTCCAATGTGAAACAACAGAGCTGACATATACTCACATACCAGGATAATTTATTTTTTACCATTGAGAAAGATTGTGAGAAAAAACACACATTTTTCTTCCTTTTCTTCTTTTTTCATCTCTATGAATTGAAGCATAAAGTCATCCTTGGACATAATAGTGTTCCTCTCTCTACCTGATGCTTTACCTTTTAGGACAAACACATGGAATGGAAAAGGGTCTGGCTTAACAATTTCAGATTCTTGTTGTCACAGAAACTTGTATTTAGAATTTATTACAATTATTAGAATTATAAAAGAATTTTAAAAATAATTGGAAGTTTATTTTCTTGTTTTGTGCTGCTGCTGTTAGAAAGTTATTATGGATCCTTGTTCCTCTATTTCTTAGAAAATACGAGAAAATAATAATTAAAGCCTTAATTCTGGGACTGCATTTGAATGCCATCAAATAGCGCATGAAAGGTTAGTATGCTATTAATGAAGCAATGTATTCTATCTCCTGTCTCCAAACCCATGTTGGTTTTGATTTTTTTCAGATTGTTCTTTCTTTCAAAAAAAGGTTTTAAGTTAAAAAATGTGGTACTAATCTCAATTTATTTTTAGAATTTCTTAAGGTTTTTATTCATAAGAAAAAAGTTAGCACAGCATTACCCTGGTTATTCATTTTCACATCTTTGCACAATACCAAAAAATATTGGGTAGGTGCAGCAAGGTTTAGGTTGCAGGGGGGTATGGCAGTGGCTTCTGTGAGAAGCTGTCAGAAGCTTCCCCTGTGGCCAAAAAAGCCAGTGCCATGTGGGCCCAAGACTGACCCCTCACTGGCCAAGACTCAGCTCCTCAGCAATGATGGTAGTGCCTCTCAGATAACAGAACTCTAAGAGGAAAAAATCTGCTGCTTGATAAACAGCAATCCCCATTCACCATACCCCCGTGTTGCTTGAGGAGGAGGAGGTAGACAGTTTGGGAGAAATGTTGAGCCTGGGAAGAATGGAGGGGTTGGGGGAACAGTGGGTGGAAACTGTTTTAAGTTTTATTTCTCCTTAGACTGATCTGATAGGAAATAAATTAGATAAACTTCCTCAAGTCGAGTCTGTTTTGCCCATGACAGTAAGTGGTGAGTGATCTTTCCCTGCCCCTATCTCAACCCATGAGAGCCAAGAGAATTACATTTTCTCTCCACTGTTCTGCTGAACAGGGGAGTGAGAGAGTGACTTTGGTGGGCACTTGGCATCCAGCCAGGGTCAATCCACCAAAACCACCTTTAAAAGTATTTTTAGGATACCACTTTCCCAGATACATCTCCTACTCTTTGAGTTATTTAGTATATATTTTTAGGCTTTCAGTGTTCCATAGTAAAATTAAATGGCTGTCAGGATCTTTCTGGAGTAAACTAATGTTCTGTCTCCAAAGCAAAACTTGGGTCTGATTCGTCAAAGTTTGCTCTGGAAACCATCTGCAAGGGTGGTGTAGATGAAACTGCACAACAGGCTGCTTTGTCCTGTGCAGCACTACAGCATCCATTAGCTCTCTCTTGTGTTCTCATGATCACATAGACCTTCGGTTTCATGCAATGAAAATATTTACCTGAGAATATGTGTCACCATTCTTATGTTGATTAAAGCTGAAGGAAACATACATGAAGAGGAAAACAATATCCATCCCTACTGTGTGAGGACATTTCAAGTGGGCAGCTTCTAAACAACTCCGAGGTTGCTAACCAGAGAGAATATCATTAACATCTGCCTTAGGAGTATTTGTTTTCTAGAGTTTTCACAGATACACTTATTAAAAGACAATTGGATTTTGCTACAGAACTCAGTTGGGAAAGAATTCAAGGATGTTTCCCCATTTGAAACTACTTTTTTGAGAAGTGCTATTTCATTCATTCATTCATTCATTCATTCATTCATTCATTCATTCATTAATATATTATATGCTACACTGATGTTTTATAGAATTAATTTTTAAACCAGAATATCATGCTTTCAAACATCTGATAAATGACCAGTATTACTAGATATACACTTCTAATTTTAGCAACAACATTTTTTCTAGCATCAATGAATGAAATAAAATTTGACAAAGGCTATTTTCCATAAAAATGTATAAGTATATTATTATATCCATGTACTTTATTCCTCAATGAATTTAATTCACTGACTCCTTTTATTTTTTTTCCTTTGGATTATTCTCAGACTAAATGCTATGCTTACTTGGTCATGGTACTTGTTTGTTTCATTTGGTTTTAATAGTCTTAATAATATATCTCTATAATTTTCTTGGTATACTCAGATATATACAGAACAAAAATAGACAAACTGCAGATCTCTTTAAGTTAACTTATTTTGGTCTCTGACAGTAAGGTAAACTTTAGCCTAAGTTGTTGACCTTACACATGGAAGTACCCTGTTTTGGCAATACAGACATTTATTTTAAGTAATGAATATTTTTAATTTGTATATTTCAGGTTTATTTTCTCAGTCATTTACTTTGTATTTTGATTAATTCTGGGAATTAAAACTTCTGAAAAAAAAGTAGGTATATGTGAGCAGATTACCTTGTGTGTAAAAGTCAAGCCATGATCTTGTTCCTATATATAAATTCATTACTTCTTTTCATCATCTTCTCAGGCTTGCTGAAAAAATTGTAATTCAGAATCTAAACATTTCAATCACTCACATCCTCTCTCCAGATTCTAGAAATACCACCCATATCAAATTTATTCTAATTAATAAGGAATTACAGTACTGCACAAATGTTTTGCAGATTACTAAAACTTTGCAATAAGCAAGTAAAAAACTTCATTATCATGGACAAATTGCTACAACATGCTCACAGCAGGTAGAGTTTGCATCTGCCTCTCTTATTTAACTTTAAATTAAAGGCAATGAGTAAATTTTTAATTCCACTTAGGATCAAACCAGCTATTTTAACCTGATTATATCTGATCCTTAATTTGTATACATTTCTCCTATGGCCATATGCATGTAGCTATAGATGGATCATCTTGCTGTGATGTGACCTGAAAGCACAAAATTATCCTTCAATTACAGCAATATAAATTCAATATAAGATATCAAACCAGAAAGGTTTTTTTCCCTCTAATGTTCATCTCTTTATATCTCCTCTTTCAATGGATAGCAAGCATGGGATAGACATTTAAAACACAAACTTTCATCTTCAATTCACATAGCGTCTCTTTGAAATTATGCCACATATGGAATATGTGCAAGCTACAACCTGATCTAAAGCTCCAGCAAACCACAAAAACCCTACATTTCACTGAAGCAAATTGCCTATTTTAATTGAAGTTGTTTTTTTTTTTTAAATGAAGATGTGGGAATGATGAATATTTGCTGCTGAAACTGTATGAAATCCCCAGAACTTTAAAAGCTCATGTGATCCTCAGCGGTCCAGAGCACTGTGTGAAACCTTGAAGGAATATCTGATGGAAGTTAAAGCAGTGTCTGTGTAATCCATGAGAATTTTTTTGCTATGATCTTTTCCTAAACTCAATGCAAAAAGAATGTGAGAAATTCTCACTCCCAACCACAGAGCCTTCTCAAATTAGACTGCAGAGAATTGTGCTTCCAGCTCTCAAAGTTCCCCTGGTATGCTCTGTGGCAAAAGCCAAGGGCTGTAAAACTCTTCTCACCAGAGGAACGGGCAGGCAAGGGCGGAGACCACGGCTGAGGAGTGGGGACATACAAGCACTGTAGGTGCCTCTGCCAAGGAATCATTTCAGCTTCAGTTCCTACATAGGCAAGTGGGAACAAAATACAAAGATAAAAGTAGAAGGAGGGGTTGAAAGCAGCACCTACGTGGGAATCCTGGGGGCAGTCAAGAAAAGTAGTACACGAAGTAGAAATGAAAGTGCAGCCTTGATGGGGAAGACAAGGACCTTGAACACAACCAAAGGGATGGTAGGCAGTGAAAGAATTTTAATTGGAGAATTTCATGGCCTGAGTTTCAGGAGATAAAACTGACTTTCACAGCAGCATTCTGGAAGGATTTAAGGGGAACAGAGCAAATAGCCTGGCTTTTATCATAACTGGTGCAATGGTTAAATGGAATTTTATGTACATCTGTTATTCTTAGCTTTATAATGATTTTTTAAAAGACTTGGGGAGGGGTAAAAAGAGAGAAAGTTTCATCTGTGCTATGTGAAGTATATATTCTGAGGGACAGATGATTGCCTTTATAAGGTGATAATCACAGCTAAAAATGTTCAAGATTTTAAAATGTTGTCCAGCACACAAATGAGGGCCCAAATAAAAAAAGATTGCTTAGCATAGAGGATAATAAACTCCTTCCAAATTGTATCAGGTTCACAGTAGATCATGATCTTGTTTTACAAATCTAGTCCTGCCAGAAAGGCACAATAAAATCTGGACCCACTTTCCTAAAGTAATTCTATTACTGTCAGATCAAATGAGCTTTTGAATTTTTTCCCTGAAAGCCTGGTGCATTTTTCATACAAAAATATACATTAATTTTAACACTGTACTATTGATGAGTATTCTACAATTCAAGATAAAAAACTTTTCTGCTTATGACAATACACACATTTAATAGTCTATAATGTTTATTAAATGAAGACAATACTGGAATTAAAATTAATAAACAGTCTTCAGATAGTCCACTGACTGAATCTACAATCATGCTCATGCTTCAACCTAGAGCAACTTTACTGTGGAAGATTTGTAAAAATCAAAGGTGTTTAGTCACTAAAGTTTGGCATTGTCTCAAAAGTGATAGTGAAATAATTCAGAAAAAAAAATACATTTAAAAAGAGAGATCTGAATTCATAAAAGGCATCTTTGTAAGTGTTCTAAGTTTCTATGCATTTCTACGTGTTGTAAGTTTCTATGTATTCAAAAAGACAAAAATCAGCAAATATTATGTCTATTGATGCCCTTGTTATAAAAATAACTTCAGGCAGATCTCAGCCTTTTTGAAAGCTTTCTGGAGCCTCTGCATCTCATGTCTTTGTCTCTTATTTTGGGCTTGCTCTGACAATCTTAAGAAAGGGTTATTATTTCATTTCAGAGTTCAAATATATTCTTAGCTCATGAGGCATTAAAACAATTATAAAGAAGTAAGCAAGTCTGTATACAGAGCAGTCACGTTTCTATTTATTTGGATTATAAGAAAGAGATGCTTCTACAAACAATGCAGCCAGGATGAATAATTTTTCTTAGAGTCATCAGAAATTTTTGAATTGTAAAACTAAATCTGGCAAACATTAAATTCAGATCCATTTGTTGGTGATATTCTGACAATTGTGTCTGATAATAATAAAGTTTGGTTGTAATTTGCAGATCTTGCTTTAAAGTATTTCAAGTATTTGAGGACTGACTTTTACTAAAGCCAGACATCAAGAATAAAATTTGAACTTGAGATTGGTGAAATCAGAAGTTTTATCATGATCTGCTCAGTGTGTGCAGTTCTGGAGAAGTAAGAGAAGGCAGTCTACATGCACATATATTGGGGCTTGTCTACGGAGGAAGTATCAACAGTGGCATTTGCTTTACATCTGGACCAATATAAGGTTTCAGCACATGCTATTCCAGTTTCAAGTCAAACAGATAATTGTAAACCACTACATCTAGGGATATTTCTATTCTGTTTTACTCCTATATTAATTATTCATCTGATGAACATAGAACTTTGGAACTCTGAAAAGCACAAGTCAGTTTAAAATACCTGTCGATTAAGTAAGCTCTGTTTGCCTTTAAATTGGCACAGAAGGTTAGAAAAATATTCACACAGGTCTTAGACAGCCAAGTACAGTACATGTACAGTACAAATGTACTGCTGGGTCTTCAGCTGCTTGTGCATCTTTTCACACACTTTCACTCCAGTTTGTCTCCTCTCTGCCAGAGATGCTTTCCAGGTACTCATACGAGAGTAGCAGTGGCAGAGAGATAGAAAGCAAATTCAGCTTGGAATAAGCACACAATGTAGACACAGCTCAGATTGCAATGACACATTTTTTACAGTCATCACTGCATATGTTTGCTGATCATTGTATTTGTGGGTGTCCCACCAGCAGCAGGAGTTTTCAACTACATAATCTCATTATAATAAATGCTCAGTCCTCTAGACATGTGACAGAATTTAAGAACACAAAGATTAAGAAAGCACTCAAAAGCACTAAATATCCTGAAGCTGCTATGTTTCACAATGGGATGAACAGTTTGGATTCTTCTTGTACATCCTCAAAATGGCATTGTGTTGCTAGTTTGCTGGAATTCAGAAGACTCTTCCCTGAAGAAGAATAATTTCCCTTTTCCTCTTACAATGACAGTAATAATCATCTTAATAGCAACAGAATAGGAGAGAAAGAGACCTGATCTATGACAAAGATCCTCTTATGTTAGTCCTTACACAGGAATCTGTTCACTGCCAATGTGACACCATAATCTTATATATCCCATCACTATTGTCTGACACTTAAATAAGGTAAGTATAGCAGAATTGCTAGAAAGAACTGAAGTGCTATCAATTAATTTCTTATCAAATTAACAATAATAGTAATTCCTCAAGGATTATGTATATTACAGTCAGTATTTGAGACAAAACACCCTCTTCTTAATGGAAATTCTTGGTTTTGTGTGTTACATACTCCCCCCCACCCATCATTAGACACCACTAACTTCTTCTCTTCCATATTTATTCTTCTTTCTTCTACATATAAACAAAACACACTTCAATTGCAACTGAATTATCTCTCTTCTAATTGACGTTTCCAGGGAAGCAAAGTGAGATAATTTAATTACACTCCAAATAGCTGCTCTACCTAAAACTGTTCAAATTTCTTGAAATCAAACCTCACATGATGGATGGAGTGCACGTAATTTCACAAGTGTGAATAAGTATATCTTATGCAATGCATAACTTAGACTAAATCTTGTCAAATTAAATAAACCCCCCAAACTTTATAGCTCAGATCTTCACATAAAGAGCCAAACACAACATTCATGTTCTCAGAAATAGGAGCAATATCATAAGCAAAACACTGTATCAGGTACTTTGAAGACTAAGGAATATACAAAAGTAGTTCAGCTTCTTTTGGTTACTTCAGAAAAGGAGCCAGTCTGACATAACAAAAATTCTACTTTCCAAAATTAGGCTGATCAGACTTCTTTCAGGCAATCAGCAGGTATTTCTTCCTATCTGCATACTTACATGCCCTCTATTAGCACACTGTCTGAGCATTGCACAAAATTTAATGAACTTGTCTAATGCAGGTGTAGAACCTAAGATGCATTTCATCAGTGCAAAATTAGTGAGGTGAGGCTAAGAATGGTCCTTGGTAGAACATCAATGCTGAAGGCCCAGAAGTATGTAGAGGGCACAGAAGTTTAAAAATCTTGATCACTCATGATTACTCACGCTCCCTTGGATTTTTCTCAATGAACTATAATGATTGTAAAGGGAAGGAAACCAGAGTTGAATTCTAAGAAAATTATTTTTGGAATTAATTTAGCACGCAGCTCACCGTGAAACTGAAAGTTCAATGACACTGGGACCACAGCACTGTCTCTCTTTTTGCAGTTGTACAGAAGTTTGATGATGTTTAGCTCATGCTACATGGGATATAAACTGACATAAAGTTCTGCCTGCAAAGGGACCGTGATTAGCCACTGCAGGAAGGTAAGAAGATTGAGGAGACAGGCTGGAAAGACTGAACAACTGTAACTTGAAAATAAAAGATCCTTCATGGACAATTATAAATAAGAGTCTCCTAATGGCTGAATGATTATGGAACTTGGTGATCTCCAGGCTCGATTGTAGTGGCATGTTGCACTTAAATACCTTCAACCACATCATTTTAGTGGATACAGGTAGGGAGATCAGTATTTATGTGGGCTAAAAAAGGGTACTTCTGACTTCACCCATCACTGAAAGGATAGAAATACTACATAGGACTTTGTTTCCATTGCCTTTAGTAGAAGCTTCTGAAGCCTGATGATATCCCACAGGATGAGACGCTGTATGGAAACAGAGCAAAGACGGAAGACCTAAGGCCATTGTAGCAACATATAACAGTGAATAGTTTCACAAACTACCTCTCAGAAGCAAAAAGATAAATTATTTCCTAAAGAGGGACCAAAGAAACCTTCCAGCCAAATGAAAAATGAGACATGCTGCCAAAAATGTGAAAGCTGAAAAGGCCTTTCCCGATCCTTCTTCTTTTTCAAATAAATTCTGTCAGATAATAAAGGTAAAAGATGGTTGATGAAGAAGGTAACAACATCCATAAAACAGTAGTAGTTCATACTGGAGAAGAAACAGGAACAATAACCTGAATTAGGATGCATTGATGAAACTGTCTCTGATAGACATGATAAAATTAAGGAAAACTGAAGCAAATTAAATAGATATAGAGAACTTCATTTAGACAACACAGAACAGAAAAAAGCACAATAATTAGAAATTCAAGGTCATTTCAGGAGGCAAGAAGAAAGGAAAAAAAGTGTAAAGCCTGAAACAGAATTCACTTCAGAAGCTATTAACAGACAGCTCCAAAAAGTGATCACTAAAAGGGCATACAGAAGTTTGTTTCTTGTGTCTGCAATGGGTAGGATACCCAGAGATACAGTTATAAAAACCCATTACTTTCAGCTGGAAAACTTCCTTTTTTTTGGGATAGATTTGTAAAATGTTAACCTTCTAGAACTTCTTAATAGTAACATTTAAGTAGGAAAAAAAATATGAAGAATAAAAGTAATGTGTAATTATTTAGACAGAGGCGAGACTGTTTAGATTTCTATTTGCTTTTGAGAATTTTTAGAGTTTTCATCTATTACCATTTACCTATTTTATAAAATTAGGAGGTGTTCACAAATGGCAAATGGAAATGGCTATCACACAAGAATGAAGCAACAATAAAGATATGTTTTGAAGTTTATTCCTTTTTCATAATTCCACCTTAAATTACAAACAAAGGTTTAAGGAAATTTGTACAAACAGGATTAAAACCCAAAGGCCTTGAACCACTGTAAGCCAGCATTACTGCAAATCCAGAAGAAAGATACACTCTCATCTATTTTTTTTTGCCTAGAGATGCACTGTGATGGGTCAGGAAGCAGAGGAAGGGAGAATTCAATCAAACTATTTGGAGCAAAGTCACAAGGCCTCCTACACTCCCAGGGTTAACATAATAAGGAAGATTTTTCAACCCATTCCTTTTAGGTAAACCTCTGAAGACATATTTTTATAGAGAGATTCTTTGCATTGAACACTGCAAATGTAAATGAAGTATAGAACATATGAGGGGATGTGATAAATTATATTTAGTTTCACGTTACACTGGGTCTATGAAGCTCAAGAATTTTACATGAAAACTTGACTGCAGCATCACAGGTTATTATTTATTTTATCTGGTTGATTTGCCATGTAGTTTTGAGGCTATACCCTCAGTAGCCCATCAGACAAAGAAAAAGATTATAAAATATACAAGAGGGACACGCCTGTGGTAGTCCTCACAGTAAAGGAGGGGGAAAAGTGGAAATTGATAATTAGTAAAGAACATGGCAGTAATATCTGTACTTTGCTTTGGAAATCTTTCCTGTAGGATGGTCAAAAATATAAGCTAGTGAAAAAAAAATCCATAATGAGTATTTCTCGGAGTATTGCTTTGGAAAACAGACATGAATTTATGACAAAGCAGACATGGATATAGTGATTAAATTACTAAGATAAAAGTATTAAAAGCCTTTGAGAAAAAGGTATATTAAGAAATAGCAGAAGTACAAAGAGCGAGTTCTTTGCAGTCTGGTTAATTGTTAATTTTTTGACAATGTTACATGAAAAACATGGTTTTTACCAGAGCACTCTTTCTGAAAGAAATAGGATTATATTTTATTACAACATATATCAAGATATACCTCTACAATGAAGAATGACCATGAATAACCTCATTAAATTATTCTGCATTGCTGTGAAAGACCTTAACGGTATAATAAAAATGAGGGGGAAAACTGAAAGAACTTGGAAAGGTTCTAGCCGACATCAGGAGACACACTCCATAGTTGCAAGAACCATAATTCAGAGAAAATTTATTTAATCAGGCTTACTTCTCCTTGTACCTCTCTAAAAGAAAAGAATTTTGTGTAACTGTAGATAAACATAACTCACTTATAGGAGAAAAAATATGAAAAAAATATGAAAAAATAGTCTCAGTGTAACCTCAGATATTACTGCAGGTTCAGGCAATGACTCAGTCTCGTACAAACAGACTTTAGCAACAGTTTCAGACCTAGCAAAGTCTGCAGCCAAAGCTTTCTCATTTGGCTTGTAAAGCAGAATTCTGCAGCATCTGGTGCAACTGTTGTTCTCCAGATGTCTACTTGCAGACTTGGGTGGGGTTCATCTGCCTAACTCTAGATATTTAGTGGTTAGATAATCTAAATTTTTAAACTTAATAATAAAACCCTACCTTACCTCTTCAATCACTTTTTATTACCAATTAGACCGTAGTCCCAGTGGGCTACTTATCTCCTCTTGGAGTAGTTATGTAACACAGGCTATGAGAGTACCTTAGATGCAGATTACTGCAATTTACTTGTATACATTTAGGGCAAAAGTGCCCCAACAGTCATAGTAACCAATTAATTTTGACTATTTTAAGAATAAAAAAGCTCTCAAGGCTCTCTCCTTTTAGACTTTTACTAACTTAATGATAAATTATTTCTTAGATAAACCACAAGCTAGATTAATACAGACTCCTCATGCTCTTTCTGTATTGGAAAAAAGAAAAATATTCCTGGCCTTGTTTTTGGCCTTTTTCTAGTCTTCTTTAATAGTGATTCAATAAATAGCTCCTGCTGGTACTATTTCCAGTAATAGCATCTTCTTTTTTCTTTTTTTTCCCTCATGATTTTTAAAGAGCTTTGATTTATTCTTCCACTCACCTACAAGGAAACAATCTATATTTATCCTTCAAGCTGCCTAATACATAATTTTCTGGGGAGGATTTGTAAACTACCATCCCCAGAATGCTTTCCTAGTACTATGCCACGTGTTTGTCCAAGTGAACTCAAAATTTTTAATGTGTAAACTGGATAACTCCATTTTTGGCCATCCAATTTGCACTTGCAAATGTCAATTTGCCTGTAGAAATACAGTCTTACAAATGGAATATTTAGATCTAGACATGTTTTGAAAATTTGCCTTGAGGCAATTACCTAAACCCAGAGAAAATTCCAATTACATTAACCCAGAGAAAATGAAAAAAAGTTACTAAACCTTCAGGTGGAAGGGACACTTCAGCTAAAGGTCAGGATACCTAGCTGAAATTTTCTCTAACTACTGTTTTAGATGTCAACTTTAAATTCTAATTAAAGATTGAGGTAAAAGTACAAAATTCTAATGAGGAAGCTGTAGGGTACATTCTTTAGCGTTACATCATGTCCTCTGTTATTCCTAAAAGCAGAATATCATTCTTGAATACCTAACAAAATTTGAGTGCTTGATTTTCTCACAGAGAAGAATATGAAGGTTCATGGAGAGTAACATTGAAGTTCACAGAGATGAACATGGAAGTTCTATGAATAGCACCTGACTACTGGTATAAGGGATAAGATAAATCAGCATATTCCCTTATTTAATTATATTTTTTCTGCAGTTTAATTTTTAAATCAGTTTTCAGAAATTCCAGAAACATTTTTTTAGTCCTGTTGAGATTTTTCTGGTTTCATGCGCTCCATACTGGCTAGTAATAAAAAAAAAAAATAAACCTCGCTCTACACTAAGAAAACTAATTACAAAATTTAGCTGGCATTTCAGTATTTGCATACAGGCTGTCCAAGCCTAATTAATGCTGACCACTTCTTCCAAGGCTCATTAAATTTTTTTAATATTCTTTCAATTGGCTCTTGATTTGTGATTTTTGACCAGGCACCTGTGGACATTGTAGAAATGAAGTTAACATTCTCTAATTCATCAAGCCCTGAAATAAAATATATAGCAAAATGGCAGAGAAGTTGCATCACTAAACATTTCTATGTAGAAATCTTTGTTCTTCCTTTGCCACCTGCCTTTGTCATACAGCTAAATTATTGGTTTCCAAATATTCAAGGACATAACATGCATTCAAATTCCCAACCACTATGGCAGTTTTTAAATGATGCTTAAACAGTTTGTAGCTTCTTACACTCATCCATCATACCAAGAGAGACACATTGTCATACTCATTTTCAATATCCTTAATGCATTTCATTTCCTTCTTGAAAACTGAAGAATGAGCTTACTTGACCACATCATTCTCTGAGTGCAAATACAACTCCTGATTGCAGAAGCAAGATGGGGTTTCTTAAGCCATAAAATCCTTTCTTTTGAATTACTTCAATCTTGAAGCATTTAATATTGTTCCAATCACACTAATAACTGGGCGTTATTTTCTGACTACAAGATTATATTTTTGACTTTCCCCAGGTGAACCTGGGCAAAGAATATGTCTTCTTGATATTCTACTTTGATGCACTGAAATCAGCGCACAATTGTCTTGATACAAAGTTCAATTTATGTTGTCAAAGTTAGGCATTTTTTCTTTGTTATCTGACCAGTATAGGATTAGGTCTCTTTTTAGCCTTGTTCACCTCTTTCTTTGTGATTTATTTGGAACCCTCATGAAGCATATGGCACCCCTTCAAAGAGGCAAAAAACCCCTGTAGGATGTTGACAGACTCTCTATTCTCTTAGGTTATGAGCTGCTTTAATCCCTGTCTGATTTTTTTTTTTTTTTTTCCACCAGAAATTATTTTCCTGAACAGAAAACATTCTGTTGCTGGAGTTTTGCTGATATGCACTGAAAGTATTTCAAAGTACTCAATACTAGCTTCTTCACGATGATTTTAAAGGCCTTGTAGCCATACTAGATGTCCTGCTTGTGCTTGGGGCTGCACTAGATTTTTTTCCTTTAAAGTATCATAGCTAGTATTTGTTCCTCTACCTAAACTTTTGATTGTTCTGTGTATGTTATTATTCCACTGGCCAATCACCACAGCTTGTCCTCCTTATAAGTCATAATTTTGTAACTTCAAGTGATTCAGATGCCTAAATATTAAGAAATAAGAATAAATGGTTGTAAAAAAATATTTCTTGCCAAAGAGTCAATACAGAAAACAACATTCTGGTCAACCTCATTTTCAGCCTAGAGAAAATCATGGAGTATATTCGTGAACACATGAAAGTTACTGGGAACACTCAGCAAGGATTTACAAAAGCCCTGTCTGATAAAATGCATGTGTTTTTAAATGAATAGAAAGTGGATTTCATTAATGTTGACTTTAGCAGGGTTTTAAACACTATTTTCCCTCATCAAAATTAAGGCTTTATAGTCGGAATGGGTATTCAACTAGGTAGGTAAAAAATTGATTTGATTAAAATTGATTAGAAGCTGGGCTATTCATGGAGGGTAGTAAGAAGTGGAGTACTGCAAGAGTCTACATCTAGACCTTTTGTACACACCATCTTTACTAGACATGACAGAAGAGACAGTGTGGTGGACTCTTCAATCTTGGTACCAAACCATGGAGAACAAGATGATATATTGACAACAAAAAGGATATTTGAAATTGCCTAGACAAATTATGGGAGGACTGGGTTGATAATAACCTCCTGAGGTTAAACAAAACAAATGCAGTCACATATCCGGGAAGTAATAACTCTTGCAGCAACACATTCTTCCTTGTTCAGCATAGGGAAGATGGCTTTGGAGTAGATCTAACAGCTCCCCTTCAACACACATGGGTAGGATTTTCAGAACACAAAGACAGGCTTTTCACAGTGCTGTGTGATGAGAGTCAAGAGACAAGTTGAAAGAAAAAGTGTTCTGACTGGACGTAAAGGACAACCTTTTCACCCCGAGGAGAGCCTAGACATGGAGTAGGTTGCTCAGAGGTTGAGCAATCTCCATCCTTGGACACTTTTAAGACTTAAATGCCAGTGCCACGTGATCAGATATCACAGATGACTCGTCTTTGAACAGTAGGCTTGAATAGAGAACTTCTAAGGCCCCTTCCAACCCAAATTATCCTATGTTCCTACAAAGATCCCACCTTCTGTAAGGGTGCTAACTTTCTCAGTTCTCTTGAACATATTTTTCAGGTATTTCATTATTCTGTTCCTAATACATGTACAGGGATATTTGCAGCTTGGTCCTGAATAAATGATTACAGCTTCCTGACATTTTCTCATGCAAGATAATCAGCTGTAATCATGCTGTTACATAAAAGATCAAATTTTAAGCCTTGAATGGAATTTCTTCCAACAGAACCAACAAAGTGTTTCAGATGACTGACAAAACAAACAAACAAACAAATAAAGAATCTTGGGTCATGTGTTTAAACTTGTAGGGCTATTTAGATGTTGTAGGCTTTCACAGCTGTCATCCTAGTATGCTCTAGACAGGCACAGCTCTTCAACAATCCTGTCTGTTGGTTCTATGCCTTAGATAACTTGTACTACTCACCAGTGTTTACCCAAATAAATCAAACTGTAGTTCTTATGGATGATAACTGGAGATTAGACATCTTTTTATACATTTGAACACCTGCATCTATTCATTAAATTGAGGTGCCTCTAAGTGAAGTTTAATCACAGAATTTTCAGTGGATCAAGGTCTCATTATGGCAGTAGTCATATAGTAGAGTCAAATTACAAATACCTAAAAGCTTTCTGTGTACTAAATATTCATTAATATGGATTTTTATAACATAATTTTTTAACGTTTAAATGGGTGATGAGGAAAGAATGAGACTTGCTGTGCATCTTCAGATGATTATACTATATTTTTTCAGAACTATGGGAATTGTTTCATAAGGCCAAGTTTGCACACAGTGTGGGGCACATGCAGAGAGCCTGCACCTGTCATCTAAATTGCTTTCAGAGCCCAAATGAACACTAGGCTATATGGAAGTAGTAGTTCAATGCAGTGAGAGCTTTGGGTAATGCATTGACACTATAAATCACCTTGAATCTGCAGCCAGCACAGCTCCCTTTCCGTGATGTAAGTAGCAGAACAGAGATGGGGAAAACAGATGTTTTCTGAGATGTTACTGATGCTCATTTCAACAACAACAAAAAACACAGTATTTAAACAAAATATACAGTGAAAGATTTAAAATTAATTTTTATGTGCAAAAGCCAGATATGGAAATGAAAAAAAAGAAGCCTCTCTGGATGAAATCAACAGAGTTTAGTCGACACTATGGTCCATGTGCTGTGTAATTCAATAAGGTGGATTAGAAATTATTTAAATATTGTTAAAATAATGAAGAGGATTTCCATGCACATTTGAATCACAAGGTCAAAATTATCTGCTAGCAGTACCAGATGATATTGACATGCTTAAATGAATGCAGAGAAGATCTACAAAAAATGAATTAGTAAAAAAAAGTACAAGAGGCAAAGAAAATCAGGTTTCATACACACAATCACAGAAAATCAATGTTTGTTCAACTTTATGCACTCTCAGTCTTACTACTCTCCAAACCAGACTCAACCTGGGGAAATCAGTTTAATTTATGACAAATCAAATCAGAGTAGGGCAATAAGAACTGAAAAACTAAAGGTTAAAATGCTTTTCCCTCACCTCTCCTTTCTTAAATTCACTCCTGAAATCTCTATCACCTCCTTCCTTGCAGTACAACAAGGGGGAAGAAATGGGGGCAGTTAATCACATTTTGCCTCTGCTGATTCTTCCTCCTCAGAGGGAGGACTTGTCACCCTCTTCCCCGGCTTCAACATGGGATCCTCCCCACATGACACAATCCTTCACAAAATCCTCCAACATGAATCCTTTCCATGGGCTGTAGTTCTCCACAAACTGTCCCAGTGTGAGTCTCTCCCATGGAGTGCAGTCCCTGAGGAACAGGCTGCTGCTCTCTTGTGGGTTCAGGTCTGCCTGGGTCCACAGGTCCTTTCAGGACTACACAGGGACATAGACTCCTTCAGGCACCCACATGCTTCAGTGTAGGGTCTACAGGTGGATAGTCTACAGGTGGATTTCTGCTCCGCCAAGGATCTCCATAGCCTTCACAATGTGCTGCTGGGGAATTTCTGCTCCAGAGCCTGGAGCAGGTCCTCCTTCTCCTTCTCCTTCTCCTTCTCCTTCTCCTTCTCCTTCTCCTTCTCCTTCTCCTTCTCCTTCTCCTTCTCCTTCTCCTTCTCCTTCTCCTTCTCCTTCTCCTTCTCCTTCTCCTTCTTTCTCCTTCTCCTTCTCCTTCTCCTTCTCCTTCGCCTTCTCCTTCTCCTCCACTGACCTGGGTGTCTGCAGGGTTATTCCTCTCACATGTTCTCACTTCTCTGTCAGAGGCCTCTGTTGTGTTGCAGAGATTTTTCCCTTGTTGACTCTGTTATCTGAGTGGCACTACCATCACTGCTAATGGGCTTGGCCTTGATCAGTGGCACATTCGTCTTTGACCAACCTGGAGCTAGCTCTCAGACACAGGGGTAGCTCCTGGCATCTTCTTACAGAAGCTACCCTGTACCACTCACTCCCAAAATTTTGCCATGCAAATCCAATACAAGTTCATTAAGGTCATCAGATAAGGAAATTTTTCAGGGAATAATAATAAAAAAAGCAATAAGGACACACAAACACGTGATAAGCAAACAAGTGAGCAAGATGATAAATTATACCAAAACTTCTCAAGCATTAGTCATTAAAAAAGTATATGTAAAACTTTGTAGAAGTAGAACACAGACATTGCAAATTATGAGAACTGGGAAACAAGATAAACAGGATGGATATATCAGGGGGACTCTGCTAAACCATTAGAAAATTCATAGTGGGAGAATCCTGTGTCAGACAAAGGAAAACATCAGGGAAGGAAAAAGGTAGGGAGGAATATGAGGAAGAAAAAAAGGGTTTATATTATAAGCACTCATCTGCCTGACCAATGCAGTCTGTTCTATATTTATTCTTAAGGCTTTTTTTACCATTTTCTGTGTATTGCATTCATGAGCAATACAAGGTCGAGGTTCTAGGATATGGAAAAATAGCCATGGGTGACAGGGCTCCAGTTCTGTATGCCAATCACTCTGGAGATCAGCACATAAGTCCCTGCATGTGGGAGTTGTAAGGGCTGGTAGTTGTGGAGGGGTTTCAGTGTGTTTATATTTATCCCTAATGAATTTAAATTGATGTTCATAGGTATGTAATTCATATATAATTCAATGTGAGATTTCAAGCTGGAATAACCAGCAAAAAGGAGTAAAATATGCATCTGTAAAGGTTAAAAATCTTTACAAGGGAGCACAGGTGCCTTACATCAGGGCTGGTATCAGGTGGGCCGGGGCACACACTGGCATTTGGGGGAACCCATGAGTTTGGGGTGCCCAAGGGCTGAGTGTGTGAGTGCTGAGTGGGTGCAGACTACCCAGTTGGACCAGCCAGTGAGTTGGGGACCCATGGGGTGGGAAAAGGGGGCTGGAATCTGGACAGGGGTTCTGGGTGGTCACCTGTTACAGCAGAGCTTTTGCAGTGAGCTCTGAACTTTCCAATCCAAATATCTACACAATTAAGACAGTTCAGAGAACATAAGGGGAAAAAAAAAACGTTTCTGGTGAAAGGATCCTGTAGATATACTGCAATTAATGTCAACAATGACAGTGTCTTGTTTTTATTTTCACTTGCACCACATACTGACTAGAGTGATTGTTTCAGTGATTTCTGTTTTGCAATAAATTGGAAATTATTTTTCTTGTCAGCATGCTGGCAAAAACAGCATGATGATACAGAAACAGTGACAAAAGAAAATGAAGCAGACGCTTCAGGTACCTTTGTCAGATATGAAATATGCAGTATCTAGTAAATAAATATGTTATTAGTAATAAAAGACACTGAGAGTAAGCCCCAGATTTACACTTCTTGAATAGGTGGACAAAGTTTTCAGAAGAATCTGCGCCAAGCGTTGTCTGTTTTTGCTTTGGGCTGGACAAGCCAGCAAATATGCATAATGAAGATAGGATATAGAATTATTTGTTCCATTACATGGAGCCTTCAGGTCAATTTGCAAACAAACCCAGGCAATAGAGTTGCTGTGGGAATACTTCTGATAGTTTCAACAAGTCTTGACATGAGGTATATGTATCTCATATGTTCTTTTGGGACTTTATCTTTCAGGAATAGATAATAATATAGATAATAAGAATACATGTGACCCTGATTATTATGGCAGTGCTAATAGTAGCCTATCAATGCATCAACAGAACTGGTTTTGTTTAGAAAGCTCTATCTATCTGGTATACCTGTGTGTGAAATTAGGATATTTTGTAATTGTTGAGCAAATTTAAATCTTAAAAATATGAATAGATTCCTTGAATTTTTTTTTTAATCAACACTCAGTGGGTACAGAAAAAGGATCATTTAGAAGAAAAGGATATATTAACATAAGTGAGATTTCTGTACTTTCTTTTGTTTAAAAGTGACAGCTAGAAAGAGATGAATACAAGTAATAGTTTCAGTGTATTTGTTTGGGGCACTGTGTTCCAATGTGCTTACAATGCCAGTAATTGACAATCTGGACCTTATCGACTTAAAAAGTTCTTAGTACTGTTTTATTCAATATATTTATGCCTAGTGGTACAGCACTTATCTGGGATATAACTGTGATCTGTAATTATTTATAATATTCCCTTTAAGGTGGCAATCTAAATTAAAATTACTAGCCAGAAGGTTTTTTAAAAGAGCAACACTAACCTCCTTAGAAAATCACATGCATATTGATATAACTAGTTCATCATACATTTTCTAGCACCCTAAGGCATACCAAACTCTTTTTTTCTATTTGTTCAATTTTCATATAGTATCTCATTGGCATGTTCTCTATTCTTTCAGGAAGTTTTCAGGAATATAACTCTTTCCACAGTTCCAAATTGTAAGCTTCTATATAAATTTTATTTCCTTGTTTATTGATTTTTTACTTTGTGTAAAAGCAATGAAATATGAATTTTGTGAAGCCACAGAACACTGGTAAATTTTTATATTATGTTGCACACAATATTGACTCATTTATTCCCTTATTAATGTGAAGTTTTTCTTTTTATCACTTCTAGGAAGCAGTATGATGAAAATCTGTTTCAAATCTCTATTCTGGTTTGTCACACAGCAGGGAAATAAATAAATGTCTCCAATAACTTTATTCAAAGCATTTTCTTTGGTAAACACAATCAAGTACACATAGAGACATGCAAGCAATGAAATAGCAGAACATCTGGTGAACTGCAGGTGGGCCAGGAATATGAAGCTGAAGCAGGTGCACAGAAGCAGGTTTTCTGGTTCTGAAATTGTATTAGATGCTGGTAGGTTTCTATATATGTGAGGCAATGACCTGCATGATTTCCACGTAGGTTAGAATCAGCAGCGTGTCATGTTCAAGAACATATTTCAAAAGAGGGTAGAGCTGTAAATGTAAAAACTACTATATGAAGTTGTTTTTTTATTTTATTTTAATACATATTTTTACAATATCTATGGACGTTCTGATCTCCTCATTTCTTCCCTCTGGCTCCTTCTTATAATACCAATGCTTTTATACATGTAACTCTGGTGTTGAAAACTTAGTTTCCTAAGTAAAAACTACTGTTACTAAAGATGCCTTCTTCTCTTTCTAGAATTTATTATTTTTTCTTTACTATTAGCCAGTTGCAAGTATTGATGGGGTAAAAAAGGCAACTCTCAATAAAAGGATGTTTCAAAATTCCATTAGTATATTTAAGATACTGAAGCTGAAGCGTCCTAATCTCTTGGGTGAATTCAGCTATGAAAATAAATCTGTATGCTTTAGGATTGCAAAACATAAATATTAGTAAACAATTTCAGGATTAAGATGCTTAATTTTATTTTGTGTATTTTAACCTCATTTAGAACTATGAGGAGCAAGCTCCTTCCATGACTCCTTACTTGTACTAGGTTCTGTAAGTTAGTGAAAGAGATCTAAAACTTTTATGTCTTACTTGAACTTCATATTTGTTATGTACTTTCTATAGCACAGACAAATACATCCATCCAGAAAGAGTTTGGTCACCTTCTGTAGAGAGACAGCCTCTGCTTTATGAGTGTCTTCTGTGCTTATCATGCTCTGTATGTTACTCCAAGCAATTTAGACAGCAGAAAACGTACGGAGATATTTCTATGCAACATCTCTCAGGGTTTAAATTCAATTAAAAAAAAATCCAAACTAAGCCAAATCATATTAAGTTTAAGCTAGTCACTGTCAATTACTTCAGACAGTGTTAATTACTTATTTACCAGTTAGATGTGCTAGATCAACCAGTAATCAAAGAAACTTATCTTTTTGTTTACCCACTTTTCTGGTAGAGATTTTTACCCAATTAAGCATTTTTTGCTTATGTTATCAAAGACTAAATCCTTAGACCATCTACATACAAGCAGATATTCCACTGATTTCTAATATTTCCACTTAAAATTTATTTATTTCTTCCATTTTTAAAATAATATTTGCACCTCTGCTATGATCCTAAAGCTGTTTTCTTTTCCCCGAAAATGACTTGAGGACTCCAAAACAGCCAAAGGAAGCCTAGAAGTATTTTTCAGTATGATTTCCTGAGTCATAATATCTTGTCTGCCAACAGTCAAATATTATGGACTCATTTACCTGATGCTGATAGCTCAAGTTGAGTCAAATCTGCTGAGTTTATCAACTATCTCATCTTTAAGTTGTTGCACATATAGTACCTTTTAAATAGGCTGCACAGCTGAATTGGGAAGATCAGAGTGGCTATATTCACCCTTCCACTGTTTGTAGGCTGTAAACTGAATATAATTTGACCTATTTTTAAATCACTTCGCATGCATCCAATAAGCATACAAGGCTTTCAGACCATCTTTATTACATAGTACACTTGAAAAATGGTGAACACCAAAACAGTCATCAGCAAAATCACTGAATAGTGTTCTTATCAACAAGTTCAGCCCACAAATTTATTCCAACTTTAGTGTCCCACTAAGAACAGTGGAAACAAACCAATAATTATTATTTATTTCAATCATGAGCCAAAAATGCATGTTATTTTAAGTTGTACTTAGCATTTAAACTAGTTCTTTTTTTAAAATATACTTACGGGTGCAAATTTGAACCAGCATTTTAGTTGTTAGACATGCTATTGGTTTCATTGGAGGAGGGAAACCTAATAAGGAAGGGAAAAGGAATAGTTCACCCTTACTCATAGTGGCATTTTTCCTTTGCCCACTATGTCACTGTTCTTCCATTCATATACCAGAACCTCTGTGAAGATTTTAATACCCAGAAATCCCTTGGTATTTCCTCACCTTTTTTTGAGATACACAGTGGCTTGCATTATTTTGGCCCCACTGTACCTATGTAGTTTCTTATGAAACCAACTCATACCCTGGTCTGTGTTACTGCTGCCTCCTGGAATGCAGTGTGAGGGTGCAAGTTAACCCAAACATCTGTACATCATAGACATCAGGGGCAAATTATCTTTGCAGAGAGGCAGCACTGTATGTCTGCATCCAACCTTTGTGGCAGTTCCAGGCTGCAGAAAACCACAGGGCGCAGAAACAAAAGGTTGATTACTCCTTTATTTTACTGGTTTCTAGTTAGCTGTGGGAAAAACACTCTCCCTGGTCTTTCTTTTCCTTTCACAGACTATATTCATATTCTACACTCTTCTACCACCTGGAGTAGTCTGTCTATTCACTAAGAAGGGACCCTAAGAAAACCCTCTTTCAATTCATATCACCACAGAGAATAATTTTTAGGGGTTCTAATTCTTGCCTAATTTAGATCAAACCTTTCCAAAGTAAACTGAGAGATTTAAATGGAGCTACATCTTACTTAAACTTGTGCAACTCACAGGGACCTCAGGACCTCAAGATCATAAATCATTCTTACCTTAAATGAACACTTTTTTTTTTCCTTCAGTGAGCTGGGGAATTGTTTTCTTCCATTAGTAACTGTTGTAGCTGCTGATGATTCCTGATTGCAATACTTTGCCATGAAAGTCACTGATACCTCTACATTTCTCCCAGGGAGACAATAAATGTGAGAAATCTAGTCTTTGCTAAAGTTGCAAAAAATTCTGATCATTCTGAACACATGGGACAGGAATAAATTTCTTTGCTCTTTCTAAAAAAAAACTGATTAGTGGATTGCAAAAAAATTTCAGAGCTGTTAGTTTTTAACTTACCTTTATTTATGAATCTGCCTCTAGTCAGTCACACAGGTTTTATGTGAGGCTGAAATTTAGCTCTAGTACTTTTTGGCTGCAAATATTTCAGTTTTGCTTCCTTCCTTCCTTCCTTCCTTCCTTCCTTCCTTCCTTCCTTCCTTCCTTCCTTCCTTCCTTCCTTCCTTCCTTCCTTCCTTCCTTCCTTCCTTCCTTCCTTCCTTCCTTCCTTCCTTCCTTCCTTCCTTCCTTCCTTCCTTCCTTCCTTCCTTCCTTCCTTCCTTCCTTCCTTCCTTCCTTCCTTCCTTCCTTCCTTCCTTCCTTCCTTCCTTCCTTCCTTCCTTCCTTCCTTCCTTCCTTCCCTCCTTCCTTCCCTCCTTCCCTCCTTCCTTCCATCCCTCCTTCCATCCCTCCTTCCATCCCTCCTTTGTCTCTCTTTACAATACTGACCTTGGCAACAAGGTATTCTGAATGCCAAGGGTATTATATAAAGAGTAATTATACAGAAATTGTAGACAATTAAAGGGAAATTTGTAGGAAAACCAGGGTACAATTGCACTCTAGGAGACAAAGGGCTATGATCATAAAGAACTACCTTGCAGTATCATAATAAACCTAATAAACATATTTCATGCATTTAGTAAACTTTTATACATAATCCTTTCCCGTCATTGCCCAATATAGGTCACGTTATGCTACAGAATGTGAAAAATTGCCACTCTATATCAGACCAGAGTTCCAGCCTGATTTTCTAGCACTGATGCTGAGCACTGGATATTCAGGGTCAGAGCATTATAAATAGGGACATGGTACCTGAATACACAAGTCAGAATATCAGAATATTGGTTTCAAAGGATACATTCTTTTTAGTATATTCCATAAATAATGAAGGACAACATCCATACAGGAAACCGCTCATCTTTGAGCTTAAATCTTGAGGGAGATAAAATATTCTGGGTAGCTCATCTGAATATTTTTCTGCAAAGTGCTTTCTGAGAAAGTACATCGAACATTTGTAAAGAGTTAATTGGCATGGCTCCATCAAACATCATGGCAATGATAGGGAACACACTGCTGGAGAGATTAAAAGAAACAAAGGTCATAACATGGAATTTATGCTGAACAGCAGACATAAAAGAAAAATACCTTCCAAATATTGACATTATTTTTTAATTTAAAGCACCAGTTGACCAAACAAGTACCTGAAAAATATAGTCCTGTATAACCCAGGTACTACTCTTTAAAGATTGCTCTCAATTTAATATTAAAATAAAAATTCCAGATAAAGTTTTTTTAAATCGAAATTCAAAAATTAGGACTATTTTTTCTAATAAACTTGAGATACAAAGATGAAGATGTTCATAAGATATGCACCAAGTTAATTAAATATGTATATTTAGATACAGATCATATTACTTATTAATCAAGTTGATAAAATATATGCACATATATAGTAATTATAAATATATATCTGAGAAGACTCAAACTTTCTATGAATGCTCTGCGTATAGCAATCACTTTATTCCTCTGTAGTTATAAAGAAACCGTGATGTCTTTTATGGCTCCCAGCTATCAGCACTTATTAACACCTCACAATGCTTAATGATTTGAATTTCAAAACACTGGAATGGGAAGCAAATGCTATGATGTTGTTACAGAGGGAACAAGAAACAATAGAGCATAGCATCTTTAAATAAAGGGGCATGGCTTTGCTCCAGCTACCTGGAAATCCGTGAAGCAGCCCTTCATCCTTTATAATGAGTAATCACAGGACCACACTTTGTCTCCTTCTCTTTGCTTAATGACTGCATCTTTCTTAGACCCTGTCTCTCTGTGAGGGGAGAATGGACCCCAGAATAAATCGCCATTGCCAGCCTGCTCAGGAGATAACGAGCCAGACGTCAGGCTGAGCACCACCATAGACGGATCCACACTGACAGGCACAAAAGGCAACACTTCTGCTGTGCCTGGCTAAATTACAGCAGGGTCTGGCCCACAGTATTAATTTCTCACTTCCAAAAGAATGAAGAGAGCAGTAAATCTTTCAATGAAACTGCAAATAGCGCAGCTCCATTCTGCATGAATGTGTGAAGTAGAAGTTCAAAGGTTACCCATGAATCACAGGCTGATATAAAATCAGCCTGCCACCATGTTAGTATTGTATGGTAACACTTTAAACACTTTATTTAAGCATTTCATTGAGGAAACAATTACTGTAAAGTTTTTGTCTAACATAATTAATAGGTCAAGCAGCACTTATTAAGTGTTTAGGCATTAATTAACATTTAAAAATTATCACATATGACACATTAATTAGATATCAATCACTTTTTAGAACTACTGACATTTGATAAGAATTTTAAATTATAACAAACTCTCCTGCTATACATATCTTTTCAAACTACAAGTACCTGCAAATAGTACTTAAGGCATTTAATATGTTAAGACTTATTTTGTCCTTGTAATTATCACATAGAAAAATAATCTGCTCTGTATATGCTTTAGTGATAAATACATATCTGTATCTTTTCAGTTCACTAATGAATGACACAAAAGGAACAAAGTGCATAACATGCATATTAAAATAGTTTTTAAAGCACAATTGAAGTTAACTGTATCTTTGTCCTTTTCCTGTGTCAGATTTGAACTTAATTTCTCCTCTGATTCAACTGTCCTGTTCTGAGGAAAGAAATACAAATGTCCAAGTGTTAATTTCTGACCTCTGTCACCCCTTAATTATGCATTCATGTATCCTGTTTGATATTCCCTTGAATAGCTGTCTCCTTTTGCTGAGATCTTGCCATCAGACACTTCACAGACACAATCTCTCTCTTGACCTAATTGAACTTATTATCAATTGAATTTTATAATACTAGCTAGGTATTTGGGATGACATATAAAAACTCTACAGGGTGCCCAAATTTTACAAGACTAAGTTCAATATTGGAGGGTTGACAAGAATCAGAGAGCTGTTTCTTCAGCACATACTTTTGCATGCATTTTCCTGCTAATATATGCACTAATCCATAATATACTCATATATCTGCAGCTTTGCTGAACAAAAAGAAATCGCTGTTTTTTTTCACAGATATTTCTTGTCTAACATACACCTATGTGATGAATTATGGTGGGATTTTAGAACTTTTAAATACAGAACATTTCCCATATTTCTCTGCATATGTGTTTGAAATATATTCCTTTTTCTGTAAAAGAAAACTAGTACAGCAGTAACCTGCAGCAGGGGGACATAGGGGGCTGTAAACATACACCTTCATGAGTTGGCAGCATCCTTATTTATCTGGCTGCCTCTATTTTGCTTGGTTTACAGAGCATCTGGTAGTGCTTCACCCTTCTATCCACGAGAAGCTACAGCCGGAGCCACAGAAGAATGTGAGAGTGCAAGTCAATTCTATGAGCTACATCTGCAATGTTTGAGAATTGACAGATCTGTACCACACCTCTGATAGCTTAATTGGGTCAGCACACATAAAAACAAGGAGTAAAAGTAAATTCTCCAGATGTTCTGGGACTATACATGTGAGTAACCATACTGTCATCTTTCATTACATCTGTTAGCTGGATTAAGATACCAAATGCAGGATAACACGCTATATTCTCACCTTTTCCTTGAAGTTCTAACCAAGTCTAAAGGTAATTAAATGGCTTCATGCTAGTAGTAGGTAGCTGTGATGAGAGTAAGAATCAGACCAATAAGGAATGAAAACACTATGATTCCCTTTTTTTTATAGGTGAAAAAGGAAAAGACAGTTGACTTGAAGGCTAGATGGCAAGGAAACCTTGTAACACTAACTCTCACAACACATTCTTGGGGATCTAAAGTAAACTAGCTTCCTGGGACCTCTCAGAAGTTTACAGAGAATGAAATGAATCACCAATGACTAGTTCAAAGCAGAAACAAAACTCATTTCTTAAGTACAATCCATAGCCTTTAATAAAATACCTTGACTCTCTATACAATGCACAGGAAGGATTAGATGGGATTCAGAACCGACAGCATGCTGTGCAAGATTTATATAATAGAGAAGGTCAAGACTTAAATCCTGCACTTACGTCAGAGCAGGTTTACAACTCAAAAACCTCTCCTGCACTAATGCAATTTGTCCCTCCTTTCAGAATAACTGGCACCTGTTCTTTGTAAAACAAGGAGGTCAGGGGATTGTTTTTCTACTGTTTAAGTGGGATTTAGATGGAAGGAATTAAAATCCAAATAAATGGCTGTAAGATGCTGAGGAATCTTTACATTTTTGTCTCTGTGTTACTTTGCAGAAACAAATGTGGAATGCACTGGGCTAGAGAGTAAAAGTGGAATCCCAGGGCCTGCTGAAAGATAGGCCACCTACCTCTTGACCTCATGCCCAAGGACTGTTACAATGCTATATAAATCAAAAACTGAATGAAGGCATAAAAAGACCTAGCAGCCAAGATCAAAACTAATCTTTTAAAATTTTAGCCCCCTCTGAAATGTCACTTAGGGTGCTAGCTCTTTCCACTGCCATGCATCTGCTTGGCAGAACTCATTGCCTCTTGACACCAGGAGATCCCTATTTTCTCCTTTTTTTCAGCCTATGTTTAAGACTGATTTGTTTTCATTGACTTTTAACTGACATTAGCTAATTATTAACTCTGCAGGATAGATTAAATTTTAATTTTAATGTCATTGTAAAACACCATGAGCTGCCTCAGCATGATAAGATGCTATAAAAGTTTAAACTGTTGTTTTAAGTTAGCCACCTGTTCAAAACATTAAAAATCTACACATTTAAATCAATCACACTGCACTGGATGCCCCATCAAGACTAATGTTGATAAATTACACTCTTAGCTGTAGTAGATATAGAGTCATTATTCTTCAGAACAGTAATATATTGGACTTTGTTTTGTAGAGTTTGAGTTGGGATTGCAGTTTCATTTTACAAAATCCTTAATACGTTCCAATTAGTATTTTCCAATCTGCTAAATTGCTCAGCAATTTTTCTGGCTAAACAGTACCTTTGAGTTTCTGTCTGGCATGTGAGACATATGCTGGAGATGTACTATGCCAGAAAGGAGTTCATGGAAGTACTCTGGGCCAGATCAGAAGAACTGGATAAGATGATAAAAACTCCTATACCCTTCTGTCTCTGGACAAAACAGACCAATCTGCAGGCTGAAGCAAATGAGATTTTTCTCTTAGGTGTGGTATGCAGATAGGAAAAAAAGGTTATTTTTTCTGGATTTTCAACTTATAAAACAGAGCTAATATTTTCCCATGCCTGTCTTGTCTCTTCATATGGTAAATTTACTTGTGCAAGTACTATTTCTTATCAAAAGCTGAACAGCTCTACACCCTTCACGTCTGGAGGACCCATGTGTTGCGGCTACAAATACAAGGTGTAATTACTACTTCGATGAATTTTCGGTTCAAAGTGTTTAAAAAAAGAAAGTCTATAATTCATCTGTCTGCCTCTGAGTACTGCTGTAACATTTTAACATCTGTGACTACATGCTGCATGTCGTGAGATGTTCTATGAGTTTTTCAAGTGTTGTATTGCAATGACCCAGAACATGGCAAAGAAGGGATCAAGTAGAAGAGAAAATCAAATTCTAGTATCCATGCCTTGTCTCTAAGATTCCTATTCATCCAAATAAGGCTTTACTAATTCTGAGAAAAAATCAATTAAATTAAGCTGTTAGATGATTTAAACAAAGTCTAGATTTCAGGCAGGTGGTGAGGTGGGGAATGGAAATTCTTAATATCTAAACACACTTTTTTCCTAGTAGACACAAGTCCTCTGAAACTTTGAAAAACTTAAGGGTATCTTTCTTTACATGTGTAATTTTTGCTTGTCTCTTTCTCTGGAATTTCTTCAGTAACTTAGTAATGGAAAACTAAATACTGTTTGGCCTTTTTTTTTTTTCACAGATACACATGGTGTATTTCTGTCCTAACATTTCTCTACAAAACAATTTTGTGTAAGCTACAAGAGCTACCACAACAAAACAGATCATGGAGACCTGACATACTGTGTCATCTGTCATTTCTGACAAATGTAAATGCAAGTATAAAATCCTTGGTAGAGAATAAGAACATATGAGTCAGGGATGAGTGAAAGGGCATCAAAGGCTTTAGTTCCTCATGTTTTTCTTTATCTCTGTTGTTTTTCTCTGATTTATCTTCATAGTGTTAGAGGAAAATATATTCAGCAGCTGAAGAGAGGTGAGGCAGATGTACTCCAATATCCCCAGGTCTGACCAGCAGTGAGGCTGCAGATGTCTTCTTAGCAGGCACATACACCAAACACACACGTACACTTTGTATATCTATATATACGCATATCAGTCACACACAAACAAATGAGCCACAAAAAACCAGATACTACCAATAGCCTCATCCTTCTTCCTCTCTGGCAGAGAGAGATGGAGGTCCACTGGTGACAGTAAACACATACATAGATACAGTGTGGGTCTTTTCAGCAGCAGAGCTTAGACACTGTTGAGTAAATATTCATGGACAACATAAAGTCACACCAGCTGCTGGCATCTGGATATTCAAGCCCCTGAGGCTGCAGTCCTAATCTTTTTGCTGATATAGACCATTGCAGAAACACACAATTGGTGAGGACTTCCCTGGTTCCCATAGTGGGTCTCCCTGTGTTTTAATCAATAGACATAAAGGCTGACCCTCAGAGAAAAATTCATCCACTTGTTCGCAGCTATTTTGTCTTGACCATTGCCGACATCCCACATTTCCTTGCACACCCGCACTTGTGCCTCTTGCTGTGTCACAGACATATTTGTGTCTCCTAGTCTGACTCTGAACGCACATCACCATACACCTCTGTCCCCCTTCCGCATTCCCACATACTGAGTAGAGAACCCTCACACACAAAAGAATTGGAAAATAATTTAATAAGAAGACAGAATGCACCACAATGGTTATGTGCAAGATATAGCCAGGCAAACAAACATCCCTTTCTATACCCTTTGTTCTTTATTCACATTTCTTCCTCCCAAAGCCACTTAAATCTCTCACTTTTGTTCCTCTTCATTCCTTCCCTTCTCTAACTATCCCAGAATAAGTCCTGTGTCATGCTGAATTGCTTTTCACCCACAGGGAAACCTCTAGGTTTCACACCCCTATGTAACAACCCTATTAGTTTGAATGGTTATCCAAAGAGCTGCTCTGTCTTGATTTAGTATCAGAAATAGTTTGACCAGAAGGACCAGGGAAGTGATTGTCTTTCTGTACTCAGCACTCGTGTACTGTGCTCTGTTTTAGGCCCTTCACTTCAAGAAATGCATTGAAGTGATGATCCAGGAAATCCAGAGAAAGGCAATGAAATTGGTGAAGGGAGTAAGTTATATGAAGAATGGCTGAGAGAGCTGGGGTTCTTTAGTCTGGAGAAAAGGAGACTCATGGATTTTCTACAGCCACCTGAAAGGAGGTAGTAACAACATGGAGATCAATCTCTTCTACAAATAACCAGCAACAGGAGGAGAAGTCACACCCTCAAGGGAAGTTCATGTTGGACTACAGGAAGAGTTTATTTATGGAAAAGGTTTTTAAGCATTGAAATGGACTGCCCAGGGAAGTGATTAGGTCACCATGCCTGGAGGTTCAAAAAATTATAAGATGTGGCACTTTTGTTCTGTGATCTAGTCAGAAAGATGATGGTCAAGGGCTGAACTCAGTGATTTTGGATGTCTTCTCCAACCTTAATTATTCCATAATTCTGTGATTCCCAATGAGTCCTCCTGATGTTTTTCATGTTTGTAAAATGGGGCTGAGGTTCTCCTGGGATAGCCCTGGTAGGAGTCTGTGTGGAATGTTTTCTCTCAGGAGCCCTTAGTTTGGGTTCCAGCTTGTCATAGTGCCTCGCATTGCTTCTCTGATTTCCACAGATGGGTCTTTGACAAGAAAATAGCCCCTTGTGAAGCACCTTGGAATAGTTCATCAGGGTATTATTTGGGGTGCCCCTCCTGCCACTGGAATTCTGAGCTCCTTTGTGTGTAGGCAGTTGGTTTTTATCACATAACCTTAGGCTTAAAAACCTACCTCAATTTAATGATTTCTGGAGACCCTATAATCCCAGCTTTCAAAATTTCATTTGATTTAAACAAGTAGTTTCAGTCTCACTATTTAATGAGGAATAAATGGTTTACTTTCATTTTTTGGAAAAGAGGCATTAATATCTTCCCTAGCTATGAGGAAAGCTTTAAAATGGTGACCAGAATTAATTATTTTTTTTTGTAAGTATGTATTCAGAATGTATAAATTTTTTATCTTTTCAGTATCCAAGGATTATTCTGTCTGAGTACTCTTAAATACAATTTTCTTGTCTGAAGTAATTTATGCCCAAGAATTTCTGCAGAGGTGATAAGTGCTACTTTCACCTTCCGGCAGTGATTCAAATGTGGGTGGCTCATTCTATGCTCACCAAATGTACACCCTGAGCTCAGGTGGGTGGCAGATGCATATCTCTGATACCTGTGGGCAGCAAATATTCCCCCTTTGAACCTGCAGGACCCAGTGGAAATTCAGACTAAGGAAGCATCTGTAAAACAATTGACTCTGTATCTGCCAAACCTTCGGGCAATAAGCTACTCTCTATGTATGCACACATTTCTCATCTATCTTTCAGAAAATGCTTTGCCTAGTCCACGGGCAGTAGAATTTCACAGTCTTGTTGGCATCTGGGCTTTTTTTGTTAGATACATTTGTACTTTTTCTTAATGATTACATTTTATGGTAATTGCTTTTTCCTTTGACAGACACAGCCTTGGTCCTCTATGTGGTATAACCATTATCTTTAGAAAATCACTCAGACTTTCATAAAATAAAAAGCAGAGAAGAAATACATTGAGAAATTTATGAAAAATAATAACTTAGCAATATCCATCTAAATAAGAGTTTGGGATTACTAAAATCTAATATGTTTTCTATTGACATCTGCAGAACAAGCTGTGCAGAAACAAACACATGAAAATAATTATATTCTATGCAGTAAATTTTTGGAAGAACTTTTAGAAAACTACTCATAGAGAGTGTTTAAAAAGTCTAATATGTCTGTATTGCTTGTTGAAATCCCTCTCTTATCTGGTTGGCTTGCTGTCTGCTGCTTTTGCAGCAGCGCAGAAAAAAAACCCAACAAATGAACCTACATTATCAAAGGGCACTAGAAAGTTTCAAATACCTAAAATACAGAGAATGAAAAGTTTATAATGTATACTAAAAGTATAGGGAAGGGAAAAACTCGTCTATAGTAAAATGCATGTCTATCAAGGATAATAGTTTTGAGGGTTTGGGTCTTTTTTTGATAGATCAGAAATTTCTGAATAACATAACTGTATAAAATTGAACTGGAAAAAATGTATTGTTTCAAAGGTCATCTACCCTTAAAGGGAAGATATGACTGTAGTCAAAGAATCAAAGGTCTTGCAAAGGTGCCCAAAGGTATTCTTTATCATCTGAAAGTGCAGTAGAAAGTTCTACTAAGGACACTTTAAAATATTTTTTTCCTTTAAGACTTGGGTGAAACCTATCTGAGTGGATCTATTACACAGGTTATTACCATGCCGTATGTTCTGTCTTGATATGTAGTAAATCCTTTTTTCTCTACGGTTAAAGAAATAAAATTGTAAATGAGATACTTGAAATAAACTTTTCCACTCTATTCAGCACTGATAAGGGCCTCAGCCAGAGCACTCTTTCCAGTTTCAGGGAAGATAGTTTAAGGATAAAGGAAAACAGAAGAGAGCCCAGAGGACAGCCACAAGAATGCTATGGTCTCCATGAAAAATTTATATAAAAGGAACGTTTTTTTAAAGAAAAAAAGAAATGAATAGAAATACATAAAAGTATCTTTTCACTAAGGTATTTTTTCTATAGTTTCCATTGTGCTTCATGGTCACTGGAACAGATAAATTGGCTTAATTTTTAGAGAAGAAATTTTAAATTAGAATTTAGCACTTTTGAAATAGTAAGCACAAAAATGGCCTTCAAAGGAAGATAATGGGATCTCTATTCTGGGCATTTAAAAGTTTGGCACAAAAAAAAAAAAAACAAACCCTTAATAGATATTTGGGGCAGTTTTGATTCTTGACAAATTTTCTTATTCATTTTATAAGGAAATAGCCAGATGGGTGTTTGAGGTCCTTATAATCCTCAGTTCTGAAATCTGGTAAATGATTACTTGGCTTTAGCCATTTTGAAAGCAGGTTCCCAGTTTCAGCTGGATCGATTTGCTAGGATGTCAGTGTATTAAGAAGGAAAACAGTGAGATCCTGACCTGAGTCAGGTCAGGAGAGTGTCCCAGCCGAGTTTCAAGCCCCAGAAAATGAAAGAACCTAGAAGCAGAGGATAGACCTACAGACTAGTAGCTGATTTTAAGAGATCACAGACATTTTAGCTTAGACTAATTTCTGAAGGTAATGTGAAACTTATATTTTCTAAGCTTGGGCATTTTCCTAGATTAATATCTTTGATAAAACTTCCCTTGTCAAGCTGGATAAATATACTGGTTTCTCAAAATAAGTGAGGAATGGTTATAGGTTACATTTTTATAACACTGACAGGCAGACTCAGAGGAATTATTTTCACAGAAAACCAGTGATGTGAGACTTCTTTATTTGAGAATAATTTTATAAAATGAAGACATATGAATTCAGGATAGAAAACTCTAAATATATTTTTATTTTATAAAAGATGTATGTTCTCATCATGATGCTGTCTTGACCACAGATGTTATAACGTATAGTATAAATGGTGATAGACTATGGTGTTTTATGTTTTAACATTTGAAAATGCAATTTTTAGAGCTATCTCCATTCAGCTTTTTAAAATTTTTACTTTTAAATTAAATTCTTATTAATGAAATTTAATAAGGTGTGCATTTAAAGCATTTGTTATAGCCTAAACCGTCTGAAATTCAATAAAAATCCTCTTAGTAAATTGAACATTGCAATCATTTAACTAATATGTGTCTGATAATATGCACACTTCACATAGAGATAGTCAGACATGAATTTTGGTTAATTTTACCTCACTTCTTTTTCAAAAGCAGCTTTCAAACAATACTAAAAATTGAGGTTTTTCTACTATATTTTCTTTGTAAATATAGCCAACATTTTGAATGTACAGCTATTTCATTTGAGAATAACTAATCATGTCTACAGTTATCTAGATGTCTCATAAACTGAGACTAAGCTTTAAAATCCCAGGTAACTTCGGCTTCCAGGAATTCCTGTTAAAGAGACTGAGAGAAAATGATTTCTTCTTCTGAATAATAGAGGTAATTTTTGAGTCAGTTCTTCTAATGCTCTGGTACAGTGTCTCAGATGGTAATACCTGGAAACAAAGTAGTAACTCTCTGGAATGTAACTGAAGACACCTCAGAGCCAGAGGAAAACTATGAATGAATATGAATATTTTACTTTTCTTCCTAGTGTAGATTATGGAAAAAATAAAAAATAAATGTTCAGTGTATCCAAGATTCATGCAGGTTGTCTTTATTACAGAAGAGTGTCTATTTCTGCCTTTATAAGAAATAAATAAAAAACCAAAAAGCTGACTTATGTGGGTGGCTGTGCAGTTCCCTTGACTGCCCACACAAGATAGGACTAGGATTAAAAATTAATTTACTGGTACAATTAATTCAGTCACGTAATTCAATATCTTCTCAACAGTTGCTGAGGTGTATTTAGACAGACAATTGCCATCCCAGAGAACCACGGTACATTGTTGTAAATAAAATCTATCCTAGAAACCTATTGCAACAGCTGAAGTCTTAACAGTCCAGTAACAGACCTGAAATGGTAGTTAATTTTATATTTATATGCTTTTCCCATATGAAATATCATGAAAATATCATGCAAAATATCATGAACAACTGCACTTCTGATAAAGAAATTTTGTTAATAGTAATTCCTTAGATCTTGAACTGCAGGAGAACACCTAAAGAAAATTTATGATGGGTGAAATATATCTCAGATTAGATTTGCATTAAACATATGGAACATAAATGAATTTCTGCAGCCTCAGGATTAAAGGAATGTATAATTAAGAGAGTCCTTTACTTAATATTTCACTCTTTGTTGTACATAACACCCTCTGATGTTACTTCTGAGGAAGGCTGCCACAAATTGCAAATAAATGTGAACCAAAGGAAGGATGAAGGCATACCAGACTATTTTGGTATTCTGAAACATTGTGTATGCCTGGCTGCCATTTTTTTCCCTTTTTTTTCCTTTTTAATTTCAGGCAGCTCAATTACAGCTTTGCAGTTGTTGGTTTAGAGCAAGGAGTATCAACTATGAGGGTGTTCTAGACGTGTTTGTCCTTAAGATACTGACTACAGAATCATGGAATACCATTTAATCTGATAGTTCAAACAGCATAAATCCAGTTTAGAATACTCTGCATACAAGAATGAACAGGAGGACAAATATAACATCTCTGACCTGAGATTCTCTGGTATTCCTGCTGATAATGCAGTGGAGTTACTTCAGGGTGAATTGGCAAAGAGAATATGAATAAATATTTTGATGACCCTTTGCTTCATGACCAGTTAGTGTTAAACCAAACTAACACCAGCAAAGATACTTTCACTCTAAACCCACAGTCATAAGTGAAAAGGTGATACCTGTAAAAGTTTTAAAGTCCGAAAACATTCCTACACAAATAATTCTTTGCCTCATTAAAAGAGGCAAACATAAATCTTAAGTCTTGCTGATATTTAGTAGCTTTTAATTCTGTATGTATCCCAGGACCTCTATTGCCAAAATAAAAGTACACAGATGAAAAATTACAGATGCAAATGACTAGGTATTAGCATCCACAAGGAAAAAAAAAAAATGTTTTTCAGAATTTACCATTTTTCTTTAGGAGATTTTTACTTATTTTCTCTTCGAAACATCAACACACTGTATCAATTATTTTAAAAGCTGTTTCCCAGAATGTTCATTGCTATTTACTAACAAAGGTTACATTTTTGATTTACCCCCTCCTTATTTTCTTCAGAGGAAGCAATTTCAAATAACAGTTTAATGAGTATCCTGCTATCTGAGACCTTTGCCTAACCCAGGAGTTGTGTAAAACCAATTAGAAGTGTACATTTGCAAATTGGGTGCATACAAGCATGACCAACTCCTCCTTCCCCTTCCTCCCCCACCCCCAAAACAGGATTTCATTGTAAGTAAATCAATTTGAAAACTAATTTTTTTCTTTGAGAACCCATGTCACCCAAATGATGCACAGATGAGTAACTCTCTAAAGAATATACAATGCAAATGTCAAAAAAGACAATCATATGGAATTACTGCGGGATTATTTGTTGTTATTTTGTTATTTTGTTGGGTTTTTTTTCCCTCATAATTTGCTACAGGATTTATTTATTTATTTGTTTGTTTGTTTGTTTATTCACATAAAGTCTTCTGTGAAGCATCCGAAAAGATATAATGGTCAGACTAAAGCAAGCCAGAAGTTTTAATTTCTCTGAATACATGCCAAGCACATAGGGTGTTGTTTTCCACACCTGCAAATTCCACTTGAAATGCCCAAATCTGTCATGTTTAGCATTCAGGTGCTGCTACTAACATTAGGTGCCACTACAAAAGACTATGTGTCCTCTGCGTGTGTCTGTGACATAACTCTGGACTCGCAGCTCACCCCCACACAAATTGCTCATCCTTTACACTGAGACGAAGGAGAAAATCAGAGGGGTAAAAGCTAGAAAACTCATGGGTTGAGATAAAAATAAATTTATCTCAATTATTTATAATAATTTGATAATTTTTAAATAATCCATGCACACAAAAAAGAAAAAAAAAGAAATCATTCACCATTTCCCATGGACAGGCAGATAGGTTGGCATTTAGCCATTCCCAGGAAAAAGGACCTCCAGGGCATGTAACAGTAGTGTGGAAAGACCAAAATCATCACTCCCAACACCTGCCATTCCTACTTCATCCCCCAGTTTTATTTACTGAGCATGATGCCGTATGGTATGGATTTAATAAGTTGATGTCAGCTGTCACATCTGCATCCTCCCACAACTCCTTGTGTATTGCCATCCCCATTGCTGGTGAGGAAATGAGATAAACAAGAAATTGACATTGCATAAGAACTGTTAAACTGTAGCTAAAACATCCCAGCATTAGCAACACTGTTTTCATTACAAATCCAAATCATAGTGCCATAGAAACTGCTAGGAATAAAATAACTCTATCCTGTAGAAAACTAGTACAAGACATCAAGAATAAATATCTAAAATGGCAGCAGATGACTATGGGCAGTCAATTGAGTAAAATCCATACCCATCTAAAAAGATAGGCTATAATAAAACAGAATATTGTAGTGTGAGGAGAAAAAAAGACATTTCAACCAGCTTTTACAATAAAAATATACTTTATAAGAGTCATGTCAAGAAAAAGGACAGGCTTCTCCTCCCCAGTATCTTTTCTTTCGTGCAGTATACTATATAATCTTTTATGCCGTAGTATTTCAATTCTAGAACATATAACCTGCAGTGGTTTGTACTACTGATACTTTACACTTCTTTTTAAAGGCAGAGAAAAAGAGAATTAAGCCAGGGCAAAGAACTTTGTAAAATCCAAATGCTGCCACTGTTTAGCAAAGACATTCCTCCAGAATAAGTTGAGGGATTTGTATATGAATGGTCCTGCTCTGAATATTTCAGATTGTGATCTAAGCCAAAGAATCTATCACCTCAAAAGTCTCAGGAAGCACAGATAGGAGGTTTTTTATACTAATACTACTCATACTACTACTAGTAGTAAACAACCCATGCAGGGGGGAATTAAAAACAACCAAATACACACCTTGGGAAGGTTAGTTATAAATCTCCTTTTTGACTACATTTGCAAGCACAGACTTTTTGCAGTGTGTGAATTTCAGGGGTAAAAGAGGACACTGAAGCTAAATTTGTTCTTGGAAGTGCAACTACTGAAACAGATTGTTCTCTATTTTGTAAGAAAAAAAAATGAGTCTTGGCAGCTCCTCATTTCTTCACAATATGAAGCTAAAGGTCAATATTAGTTATAGTGAGGCAGCTAATACTGCTAAGTGCCAGTAAGTGGCCATAATGCACTTCAGTACACATAAAATAACCTCATGTGTTCCATACAGGTGCAATCAGCAGGTCCATTAAGTGGCATATTAAATATGAGCCATAAAACAAACAGAAGAACATCAAGTCTTTAATGATATCAAACAACAATCAAATCTTTAGGTCAAAATCATTGTCCATGTAATAAGACAAAGCGTCCTTTTTAATCAAAGTTCTTTTCCTTGTCATTCATGTTCCAGGGCAGAGTCCTTCACTCTTACAGACTTCTCCTTCTTCAAGAGATGCAATTTGTTCTCCAATCTTTCTTTTTTTCAGAATTGCTTCCAAGAATTTCTCTCAGAATGAGACTATTTTCTTTTGAAGAAATAGGAAGAGCTTGGCTGACCTGAACACTTTTCCTATCTTTCAGAATGCATCTCAGCATCTCAGGTTCAATATCAAGAAAATGTTCAATCTTAGATCTGATAATGGGTTGGAATAATTTTTTTTCAACAATATCTAAGTTTAGGGTTTTTTTAGCAGTAAATTTCAGGCAAGCTTCAAGACTGGGAAATGTAGGCTGTTGTGCTCTCGGAAATGTAGGCTGTTGTGCTCTCCTGCTTTAATAACGAGAGATCATTTGTCCAGACTTCTACTTACCCAAGAACACTGCATCACTCTTGCTAATAATTCTTATTTCTGAGTTATCTCACATCTGCCACTGTGTTACAGTGTAATTTTTAAAACAATAAAAGAAAACAAAAAATGTGCTCGTGCACCTAAAGGAATAAATATGTTATTTCTCAGGCCTATTACATCAGTACATCAGTGTTATCCTTATCCTTCCTTGGTGTTGCACATTCAAATTTAATGTCACATTTAAGGCAGAGATTACTGTTCTCTAAGCTGTTTACCTGCCCAACTGCAGGCATCCAGTCAGATCACATCCAGTCAGATATGTAACTTCTATCTACATGATAGCTCTTCATTTCAGTCCCAGATTAGTGAATATTTGCTACTTAACACTTAGGTCAATAACAATTTTTAAGTGTTTTTAATCCTTTTAGGGGGATTATCTGATATCCCAAATACATAGGCAAGGCCAGAAGAACTGAATAGAATCTCTGGTTATCTATTTCAGAATTTGTCTGGTCTTTTTAGTTTGATTACCAATTACAGTCACTGTTTAAAACTCAAAGAACGACTTCATATCACGCCTCCCATTTTCATCCATGGTTATCAGGAGTTACCTAAGGAAGAATAAGATTAATACAGACATGAATTATATTTCCTTGTAAAGCTCTCGCAACTTCCCACTCTCTATTAACAGTTAAGGGAGTTCAGAAGCTGGACATTATCTCTACATTTGAATGAGTTTGTTTGAGCTTGTGTACCTTTTAGAAAATATTCGAATCACCTTCATTTACTGCATTTCAATTTGCCTTTTAAATTTTTGTTGAGGTATCTAGGGCTTGCTGTACATTACAATCTTCTCAGAAAATATATACAGTTCTTGGAGCTACAGTGGTCCAAGCATGTCAGGGAGCCACAGGCATGTTTCACTAACAATCCCACTGCCTTCTGTGTCTGCTTGCACAAATAAGTTCAGAAGGCAACATTTTTCTGTTGCTGACAACTTTAGAGTCACTGTTAGTCTTGTTTTCTTAGTCCTGTGATGTGAAACCTTAAATAAACTCTTTATGTTAATGGCAAGCAAAAATTAATTCTATATATGAATGGCTTTTGAAAATTCAAAGTAAATACTGTGAATCCCAAATGATTGCTTCACGCAAAAAGTAGAATTCTCATCTTTATGAGATCAGAACTACTGAATAATCACATTATGTGTTTTTAAGAAATTATTTAGCAGCAATGATAAAAACGTTAAGCCCAAATAATCAAATTCCAAGGCCAATAGCTCATAACCTATAGTTTTACTCAGGTACTCAAATAATTGACAGGCCTGGCGTAAGAAAGTTGACTGGAGTCTTTACTACGTGTTTCAATGTATTCAAATAACTTCAAGTGGTTCTCAACAATACAAAAAATGCAAAGCTAAGTATTTTTAAGAGCTAATATACCTCTAGAAAATGAAAAATCCTCTCTTGAACTTATTTATAAAGTAAGGTCACAGAGTCTATGCCACAGAATTATCTTCATGTAAAAACCCCAAATATTTCTAGTCCAACTTATTGTTCAGAAGATAAGTGGGAAAATAGATGAATTAGCAAACCTACTTTTGTACTGCCAGAAGAAGGGAGCAATTTTAAAGTCAAGTCCAGTAGAATCTCTAAAAGTGACTCTTTCCATTGGTTTTAAAAGGATCTTGGGTTGACAAGCTCAGAGTCTATTGCCTGTATTTGGTTATGTGAGATCCAAACAAGGTACATGGTAAAATTTCAACCTCTGCAAGAGAGGATTTTATAGATATTTTGTAGAACTGCACTTAGGAACTACTACTTTTGATGGTTTTTTGCTACTTTTCAGTTTTTAAACAGTAGTGATTAAACAATAATGACAGTTCCCTAAAGAATGATATGAAACAATACAGATAAATATAAAAAGGGTATTTGGGATACATAACGGATTGAGATCTTTAAATTATAACCTCATCAGTATTGCCAGTTTTAACTTAAATAAGTTAAGTATCTTGAATACAAGATGATGTAAATAATTTGGAAAGAAATACATTCCTAATAAATAAACATTTTCTGTCTGAATGGGGGATTACATAGTTTAAATCTCTCTTTATATGATTACTGTTCAAAGATTCAATTATTATTATGTGCAATGTCTTCTGTCTTTTATAATAGAATTTAAGGGAAAAAGACCTTTTTCAACAAAAATCTCGTTTCTGCATATTTGAATATTTTTTGTTAAAATTTTTCAGTTAGCTATTTGATATTACAGAGGAAATTTTACAAACAAGCCAGTGATTCCTTACTAGCTGTAAATGGATATGAGTAACCTATTAATGTTGGACATAAATCTCTTGGCATGTTCCAATGCCATACATAGAAAATAATCTTGTATTCATAATATTTTCAAAGTGCCTGATGAATCCTATGAAGGATGGTCTGACTCCAAATAAAAGACATAAGAATGATATATCAAAAACTGTATAGAAATCTGAAAATTCATAGGACAACCTGGAAAGATTATATAATTATTACCTGAAATTCTAGCTTCTTTGAACTTCATGAGAGTTTTTTGATTGCTTAACTCACTGGTGTAACTATCACCTTATGTATTTTGCATAAATCGACAATGGATGTTCCTTTCCTTAGCTGAGCTGTAAAAAAATTTTAAGTGTGAGAAGATTCTTTTAGTTTTATTTGCATTCCTTGCAAACTCAACGAGAGGCTCTGACTTTGAAGGCATTCCCAAATTTTATAAATTCTACTAATGAAAAAAAATCAAACACTAATATTACAGCTAGAGTCAGTTTTATTTCCATCTTTCTGGTTAATATTGCTGTGAGAATGAAGCAAAAATCTGAAAGTCATTTAACAGTTATGACTGATGTCACAGAACCAGAACATTTCTATCAGAAAGATCATCATGGCTTTGATTCATGATTTGCCTTTAGATGGTCTCAATGAAAGTAATGAATTAAAATGCAATTTGAAATTCAATAACTTTGAGTCTTTTCAGCGGACTTACTAAGAACAGAAATATTTCTGTGTTGATGGCCAAATATGTTTGCCCTCGCCTCGCCTCGCCTCGCCTCGCCTCGCCCCGCCCTGCCCCTCCCCTCCCCTCCCCTCCCCTCCCCTCCCCTCCCCTCCCCTCCCCTCCCCTCCCCTCCCCTCCCCTCCCCTCCCCTCCCCTCCCCTCCCCTCCCCTCCCTTCCCCTCCCCTCCCCTCCCCTCCCCTCCCCTCCCCTCCTGTCCTCTCCTCTCCAGCTGAAGACAATTAGCAATTGTAAGATGCTTAGGAAACAAGGAAAAAAGACTAAATAACTTCTTAGTTACAGGCAGTGAAATCAACAGCCTAACTCTTCCCTAGAATATTTTAAAATAAATTTAATGACAGAGATATTAAAGAAGATATCTGAAGTACTTTCCAAGAAAATAGATCTATATTTTAATTTTCATTATAAGGATGATGTCATCAGGTTTATTTCATATTCACTCATAATTTTATGGAAAGGTGTTTTTTAAAGTGCCCTACAATAATCACTTTTCAGTTTGTCTTTTTGCACTTGATTTATCTGAAGAAGCCACCAGTAAATTTGTGAAGCTGACCAGGCTTTCAAAGGCTATATCTATGCCTCTAGATTAAAGGAGGTTGTGGCCAAATCCCTGGCCTGTAATACTCTAGAAGACACATCCAAAATGCATAATCAGATAACAAATATATATATTACAAAAAATCCTTAGACCAAGTGTAGCTGTTTTTTTCCTCACTGCCTGGATCATTATAATGCTGTATAATACTTTGTATTGCATTTCTATATATATAAATATATATATAATATTAAAGGACTTTAAATATTGAATATTGATTGAAATTACTGTTAAATCTCATAAAATAAATTAAATGTATCAACTTCAAATAATTAAATAACTCTGTAGAGCAGGAAAAATACACTTTTTGTAGATTATGAATATTAAGGTTTAGTAAAGGATATGAGGAATACAAGCACTGTGAAGAGCCAGAATAATTTGTATATAAATTATATCACTTTGACAATTTAACTGTATTTTTTCTTGTATAAAAGAAAAAGCTGGTTTAAAATCATTTTGTGGACTCTTTTGACTAGAAGTAACAAAACATATAATGTCATCAGACCTCCCATGTAAACAAAAGTAATAGATTTTTATATGTGATCTTTCCATCAAGTCTGTACTTCTCATTTACCTAAAATATCACATAGGAATGCTTCAGGCAGCTGAGTTTAATACAGAAGTAATGAATGACACTGTAACAAACCTACCTCTAGTTTAACTGAGATTTTCAATAGTCATGTTTAGCATTCCATTTTGAATACCTCAAGTTTCAGCTCCCAGCCACATGACCTCGTTATATGCACATAAATGAGATTTAATACCTCTACTTTCTGAAAAAATTCATAATGTAAACAATTAGTAAGTAAATTTCAAATTCATGTGATTTTTTATTTGACAAGTTATCTAGAAAGACATTTTTTTTCATTTAAGCTGAATTTTGTAAAAACATATATCAAAGTTTTTTCTATGATCAAACAAATTAAGTAAATATGGTAAAAAGGCTTTTTGTCCCATCCTAAAATCAGTGTCAGGGGAAGTGACATTTTCACTAAATAGTCTCTAGACCAGATACTTAACTTTTAAAAGAGTAAAGATTAGTGAGACAATTAAAAAATGACTGGTGGAGAACCTGAGATATTTCAGAAACATTTGCACTGTTATACATATTTGAATATCATATTTGAACTCCTACAAAATAAGTCTTTATTATTGATCAGTATCTTTAGAGTGCTGACATCAAAACTGAAGATCCTTGTAATGAGCTCATTATCATGCTGTACTTATAAGAACACCACCTGTTTTTTCTCTGTGCATTAGTTATGCATCAAAAGATCAGTTTGCAGGCTTACCCACTGTGTCATATTTGAATTCTATTTTCCCATAATAGAATAGTGATAATTCCAAGACATCCACTGCATTCAAAAAGGATTTTATAAGTGACTTAATTTAGGTGTTCTCTAGTCAAAGAGTTTAAAAAAAAAAAAAAAAAGGAACAAAAATAAAAACTGGCTTACAAATTAATCTCTTCCTGCAACAGTGAGAGAAGACATGTCTAAAAACCAAAACCAGAAGTTACTCACCTCTAAGATTGTGATATTTGAAACAGGTTCAGCTTAAGAGGATCACACTGCCAAGTACTTGACAGGACTGATCTGAGTGACTGGAAAGCAGTGCTGTCAACCAGAAACATAAAAATCTATCATTAAAGCTTCTGCTTTAAGGAAGGAGTTCCGGTGGTTGAGGTACCTGTTCAGAAGCTTACACTGGTCTTCCAAATACCACAAACTTACAGAAAGAGCTCTGTAACTTCATCCAGCAGTCTTTTGTCCTCTCTATGCTGATGATAGTCATTAGCTCTTTCTACCATATTTACTTTTCATTAGACTTTCAAAATGAAAGAGGAAAAAAAGCAACTAATTATTCAGTGGTGTCTTTTCTTTACCCCAGGATATGACTTTCAACATTTAACTTAAGTTTTCTTTCTGGATTTCATTGTCATATTACGTTTTAAAAAGATAGCAATCAGAAATTTTAAACACAGATAAATTAAAAATTCCAAAATTAAAGTGAATGAAGACCAGATGTGAACTCTAAGACCACAAAAGACAGTGGAATTATAAAAATTTTTTATTGGCTTATTTATCAAGTACCAGTCACAGATGTAAAAAAATCAAAGCACTTTTGTAAAGACTGAAGACATAAATGTAAATATCAAAGTAAATGGTAGAATAATTTTCCAAAACCTCAAAGCAACATCATTGTAATTCAACTAGAATTCAGATACAAATTCCTAATTTAACATGCAAAGTACCTCTGGATGAATGGCTCTATACAAATGGACTTTAGTACCTGCCAGTGCAACGATCAAATGTTTTAAGGTCTGATATAGCAATGAAAAGTTAATATTCTATGTCTTTAGTCAAATATATATATATATATGTACCATATAGAAATAATTTATATCAAAATTATGTTGTAATATATATAGAGAGACTTCACTTGCTACTACAAGTATATCAAAGCTTTTGTTGATGAATGTGCACCCTTATATTGATGAATTTCTTCCTTACCCATTCCTTTTGTTTCTCTAAGGTCTTTGCAAGTCTGATATTTGAGTAGCCATGTTCTGAAGGGAATGAATGTCATAAAGAGGAGACATTCTTCATCCTGGAAGAAATGTGATGATTTCAACAGATAACTGTGGGTGAAAAGAATATTTTTAATATTCTGGATGTTCTGTACAAGAGATAAGTGTGTAAGTAGGCTGCTTTATGATGACATTCCCTGGAAGAAGTAAGATTTATAGAAGCAGTCACCTGCTGCCTCTCCATAGAATGGCTTCTGTTTGCTGTGATGTTTAATTTGAATGGTGATCTGTAAAGTTCATCTACAGAGAACAGAAACCAGGATATACCGAGGTGCCACCAAAAGACAAAATCACTTAGAATGCTGTAATATGCATTGATAGACTTTTTATCTCATAAAAAAATGCCATAGGACTAATTTTCAAGTTTTGCAAATACAAACTTTACAATTTTAAGGGATTTAGAGGACCATGTGCTCAGATCTTGTGTAGTAGATCTAAAGAAAATTAAATTTGCAGTTAGGTACTTTTAGTTTGACATTAAGAAACATTCATTCAAATGACTACCAGTGAAGCCCAACCATTCATTTTCGTTGGCTGCAATGAAAATTCAATCCAGGAAAAATTAAAAAAAAAAAAAAATCTACAAGGACTTTTTGCATACATATTTTCAGATACATGGGGAATTCTGATTGATACTCCCTTACATATAAGGCCTAAAATAGTCTATGGGCATGAATGTTCATGTAATTTACACTCTTACCACATCTTTCTTTGCAATTCATTCACTTCCTTTTTAGGTTTTCCCATAATTTCCTCACTTTTCCTCAAATGAAAAAAAAAAACTAACAAAATTGCAATTTTGCTCATACATTCTTCACTTTTATTCAAGTGCATAAATATATTTATTCTCTTACTCCTTTTCTTTCACTATAAAAAGAAAAAAAAAAAACACTATAAAAATATTTCATTTTCCCAAAACAAAATATTTAGACTCTTTCCACACTGAAATTCTGGTGTAGAGATATTTAATAATCTCTACCATTTCTCTGTTAGAACTCTGGGTGGTATTGTTTTGGCTTAGGCTACTTAATTCTCCCCCATGTTATTCACAGGATGGTTGGATGGTTTTCACAGAAGAGGATGTGACTATTCCACCTCTCTGTCTTGTTGTCTGTTTTGGAAGCAAATAGAAATTTCAAAAGTTTAGCATGTCCAGCCAAAGTCAGTTGGCTTTAGTGTTGAAGAGCCATCCCTGGCATTGCTTTGTTGATTATTAACCTACTGAATCAACCTCCTGGGACACTTAGACACTTATTCTTTGATATTTCAGAGACTTCTTTTGATATTTTAGTTCACCTTTTCTGATGTTTGCAATTAATTATTTTCAAGCTTGTTCACTCAAGTAGCATCTGAAGGGCACTCTTACAAAGAGGCAGTAAATAGGTAACAGGTTAGCTGAACATGTTCAGCACAAGAGAAAGCAGAGAAAGGAAAAGTAGCTCAGAGGAAATGTTGGTCTACTGGAAGAAATATGCTTCTGAATGAAAAATACTGAGTGATATAACCAGATTTTAGGGGTTTTAACATTTTTTTCATAGGTATTTGCACTTCCACAGCCAAAGTTTGGAACAAATATTTTTGTAGATTACTGTATGCAAAGTTATAAAAATATATGTGCTGTGTTAGTCCTATTTCTTCAATATTGACTTGTTACCATAAAAGATAAAAAAATTGAAAAAATTACATTTTCTCAGCCTTTTTTTTTTCAGAATATTAATTGTATATAAATGCACATATCATTCTGGATCTATGCAATAAAATTGGAAAAGTCATAATACAGATGAGCATTATGTTTCATCATAATGGAAAATAATACCTCATCAGTAGCCTTTAAAGCAGAAAACAAGCAGTATTTCATAAAATAAAGATGACTTTTTAGGTGTATACTGCTCACTCTAAGTTAAATTCCAACTAGTGCCCATATAAGCCAAAGGAAAAGAGATCTGCATTGCCCCAAGCAAGGAGAATTTGATTCCTGTATTTCAAAACACTTTCATCTCCTGTATTAAACTTACTGTTTCTTTTGGTTTATTTTGTTTTAGCATACTCAGGATGCCTAAAGCCTTTTAGCTTTATATATTTATGCATTAACCTTCAAATAAATAAATACCATGATGGAAATGCACTCAGGCCTGCAAGAATTTTATTTCATCTGACTTAAAACATTTTATAAGAATTTATTTTACTCCTTCTTTCTCTCCTGCTTGGATATATTTACTGTTTATTTATGCTGTTTATTATGAGGTACTATAAATAATATTGAACAAATCAGGCTGTTAAAAGTTGACATATAAAAATATGAACACATGTTTTTTGGAATTAAGCCCCTGATTCTGATCCAGTCATTAAGGTTCTTAGGGTTACTAGTACCAAGGAAATACTCTAATTTTAAGACGCAAAACTGACATTTATTGTAACATTTTTAATATTATCTGAATATTTAAATTATTTCCTTAATATCAAATTGATGAAGCCAATATAATATCACATTTCTGTCAGAGAAAAAAAAATAATTTTAAATACAGTTTTTTTTGTTTCCCATCTGTCAGCAATAAAATCAGGATTTCAGCTGCACAGACTGCAAGAAACACAATAAGTCCTATCTTCCACTGTAGTCTGGGCATGGTCAGGTAAAAAAGTATATGCAAAGCATATGAAAATTATATACCATTTTCACAGATTTTGCATCTTAACTACCTGAAAAACTTTAATGAAGAGGCACATTTTTTGTCTCAGGATGGAGTGAATGGCATTAGAAGAATATGCTTCTCTGTAGTGATTACAAAACCTCACTACCTCTAGGGTGGATATCGACACAGTAGATGCCATGTCAGGTGAAGTAAATGCTGCTTGGGAGATAACAGATAAATTTACATCCAGAGTGAAAATGTGAACTTCTACAAAAAGCCTTCATTATATAAAATTTAACCTTTCTAAGGTTATAATAGTATGAAGAAGAAATACAGTTCTACAACTTATTAATTATTATTGTTAATGTATCTCTGGAACTGATATATAAAAATGGGTCTGCAATGAGCCTAAAAAAGCCCATTCTGTATCTTCCTCTATTATGTACATTTTTATGTAATTTTAGTTTTGTGCATTGAGGAATTAGTAGAGGAAACCACAGTAATATCATCAGAAATTCTAATCTAAACTAGTTGAGGCAGAGACAAACCTCAATGGACAGTACAACAAAAGTCTAGATGATGCTCATTAAACCCACTTTCTTCCTCTCCTTCTTTCTCTTCTATTGATAGAAACTGTGTCTAGAAAAAATGTCTGGAATTGAAGAAGGAAATCTCTGTTAGAACAATGTCCTGTAAATTAAGATTGTTGTTGTTGTTGTATATTCCAGCAAAGGAGAACAGATGTGCTTATTTCTGTATTTTAGTTTATGCTTCTTTTGAGAACTTACCTGCTTGAATCTCATCTTAGCTGCAATTAATCTTATATGTCACAGATTCATGAGACTTAAGGATTATATTTTTAATTGAAAACAGATTTTTTGTTGTAAAATGCAAATCCCATGCTTGCTACTGTGTTGAATTTTCATATGGCAAAATTCATTGTGTAAGTATATGTGAGATATATGAAATGCCAATATTTTCCATATGTAAAGTCTACCCACTTTCTCTATTCTGTTCACATATGGTTAAGATTTATATAAGACAAAACAAGCACCCTGTAAGCATCTCATTGAAAATTGCACTACCGTACATTCAACAACACTAGAATAACAGGACTCCCAAATCAGAACTGATCTGAATACAACTTCTGCCCCAAAATCAGATAAATAAACCATATGTAGGTTAAAAATTTACATCGGTTTCAGATTCCAATCTGTTGAAAATTGTAGCCTTCTTCACTTGCTAACAAAGTATTCAGCATTGTGATATTTTCTGATGAATATTGTTTCAGACATGAATTTTCCATAACTCTATAAATACTGTATTTATCCTCCATCAAGTTAATTGTCCATTTTCTAGTTTCAATCTATATTACTAATTGAAAAACTTATTTTAATTCCTACACCTTAGTTTAACTTCCAATTTAGGTTCCAACATGGGAAAGTAGCTCTAAAATGTCTCAAATTCTGAAATTACATTGAGAAATCAGAGTCATGACAGTCCAAGAACAACTATTTTTGGAAGATAACAACAATTTTGTTTGTTCCAAACAGAAATAAAATATTTATGGGGTGAAAAAAGAGAAAAAAGGAAAAAAAAAAGTCAAATTATCATCATGGGCAACTCTTTACTAGTAAGTTTGTGGAAGACATGCAAAAAAATACAGCATATGTAATTTACATATGCTTTCCTATAGTTTATTTTCAGAATGAAGGCTATGAGAATCTTAAAATAGCGAGTTTAGATTTGTTATAATGGAAGTCTGACTTCATATTTTCTTATTTGAAAATTCTCTTAGCCTCATTCTTGTTAAAATCAGAATAATTTCTAATTATTTAGTCTTGTACCTCTCTGGTTTTTAAGCTTATTTTCAGTAATTTCAGTTGGTAATTCATCTGTATTCTTCTGGTTTATGTTGCTACCATTAAAACCTACCATTAGTAAATTGCAATGGTGCTACTATGATGTTTCATTCATATGAGTTTTCTACTAGCTTTAGCTTTTGCTGTCCTGAAATAGCTAAAATAGTTAAAGCTTGAATAAGTCAATGCTAATTATAACTTCTTTAGCCCACATATGTGTTTTAACTGCTTATATATCAGTCTTCTGAATCATATATTTTACTTATGCCTCTAAATAGTACATTTAAGGATTATTTAGGTCTACTTACATGAAGTTTTCTTAATACACACCAGCTGCTGTGCTGTTTATATCTTTTGATTGAAAGGGTATACCCTTGTGACTAACTGTAAGACATCCTCCTACTGTATCAAGGCCTCTTTCTCAACACCCTTCACAAGAACACTTATCAACACTCTTTTTGCTTTTTTTCCCTAAGATTTGTTGTTTCTACTTCTCAGCTTAAATTTATACTTGAAGTTTTATCATCAGGATCCATCTTTTTTTTTTTTCAGCTTGTACAGTACTCACCTGGTGTCTTCTAGTGATAAGGGCTTTCAAGCACTTAGAGATAATGTCTCTTTTTAGCTGCCAGCAGAACAATTTCTATGTTAAATGTAATTTTTAGGCACTGCATAACAAGAGGACTTCTCAGCTACATTTTGTTCTTCTAGCCTGTTATTAATGAGCAATTATTCACTTGCTATGTGATAGAAAGGATAGAAGCAGCAGATAAAAAATAAAATCTCTTTGAAAGCATATGATACTTAGCAAAGTCTGTCTTTATAAGAGCTGTTATATATATAGGAACTTCACAAATATTACCTTTGTAAGGTTGCAAAATTATCAAGGTCTTTTTTTCCTTTACTAAATTGTGTACATACTCATCTACCAAGGATTTGGCAAAATGTGAGCCTGACTTCTGCAGTCCTGAAGAAGAACAGCTTCTTGAGTCTGAAACAGTTGGTCAGAGTTCCATCATATCAAGGCATGACCTTGACCAGTTGTAGGACAGATATATTTTCCATTTGTAAATGACACAAGAATAATTAGTTTTGGCTTGCCCATTTACAGAAGTTGTGCAGTTTCATCTTCAGCTGGCCAAAAAACACTTTCTGGATTTGTTTTGTTCTCCAGAAATATGCCTAGATTAGACAGTCTTGGTTATTAGTCTGTAGTCTGATTTTTTTTTTCAGATAGAGGCATAAGGCCACTGTATTTCATGTGCTATGTAACAAAGCTAAAATTAGGCATATATTTAATTTTAATTTCATTTTCCTACATAACTCTCAGTCTTTATTGGCATGGCATTCTTATTCCACGAAAGAGAATGCCTACGATTGCTATCATGAGTTCCAGTTCAATTCATGTGGAAATTAAAGTCTTACATATTTCTTTGGTCATAAGTTCCCCACTCAGGTGTTATTTCCATAATAGAAGTACCTAGCAGTGGATTTTAGCCATAAGAAAAAAATATATAATGCACGAGAAAAAGAAATGTTTTCCACACATCACTAATACTGAAACTGAGGGAAAAAAAAAAAACCAAACCCAAAACATAAAACAAAAGATGAAGAAATTTTATCTTATTATGTGTAATTTCTAAATATATTTAAAATCACACTGTTAGTGTTCTCTATCTCTCTGTTGCCATGCCTGCCTTCCTGTTTAAATGTAGCAAAGTACCTCACACATTCAAAATGGATTTCATCTTTTCTTTCTATTTTTTAAACTTAAGTAGCCATTTAGTATTTGTAAATGATGAATTAATTTAATTTGATTATGAATTTTTCTCCTAAAAATGGCTAGTTTCTCTATTGCATATATATTTCATAAGTCACCCTTTCTACTTTTTGAAACAGTATATTACTGAGCCAATATTCTTATAGCAAAATAAAAATGGGATGAAGATAAAGTTAATTAATATTTTGGAGCTAATTATAATAACAGATTATTTGAGATATGGATTACGTTATATAAGTTTATTGCTAAGCAACAAACTACCCAAAAGCTCTAACTCATGAAAATTACAGAGAACACATCTTGGGATTTTCAGATGCCCTCTTAAAATTGAACTTTCTAATCACTGAAATACCGGACATGTAAGAGTAAATAGAGATAGAAGTAATATGCTTGGTGCTTTGCAACTTGTTACAATCATCTACTTCTTTGCTGATAGCATGTATACTGCTGTCATTCTAAATGGCTAAATTGTTCTGACTCATGAACACATTGAAAATACTGCATAAAAGAGCCAGATACTAGAAAATTTAGTTTCCACTCATTTGCTGTTGATAGATTCTATACTGTGAAAAATGAATTTTAGTGGGATCTAAGTATTGTACTCCTGAACAGGGCTGTGCTGAGTCACAAATGTTGTTTTACCCCTTAGCATTGCATTCATTTGGTATAGGAACCTGAAAGTCAAATACAATCATTCCACTTCATGGCTATGTGGCTCTTCATGGTAATAGGTTGTGTGCAGAGCCACTACTTTATAGCACTTTCATATATGAGGTTTCTTGAGTCCAGGATTCACATTCTGATGTTGATTTTGGAGCCATAGCCACTTAATGATTTTACCATTATTATTATTGCCCATCAGATTTTTCTATTGCTATTATCATTACTAGGCCAATGACTAACATGAGTGAACAAGCAAGCTGGTTCAGTGATATCTTGTTTTCTGACCTTATTAGTGCAGAAATCAATGATTACAGTCGCTGATGAGTCAACTGTTCTGCCTCAGGTCCTTAAACTAAAATTAAACTTTTATGAGACATATAAGTTCTTATTATTTGCAAAGACATTTTTAAAAGTATTAAAGGATATAAAGATAAAAAGCATCCTCCTAGTTATCAGTAATTTTGAATATCAGACTAGATCTGGTTACCTGATCATTATCAGAAGACCAATGCTATCATTTTCTTATCCTAGAAATCGAATTGGTATGGAAATGGAGGTTAAGACTGGAGATTATCATATTAGTATACTTCTATTAATATGACTTCAGTATTAATATGACTTTAACTTCTATTAATATGATTTTAATATTCAATTAATATGACTTCTTGGGGTTTCCTACCACTTTTCCCACTTGAAATCTGGAGAGATTTGAAGAAATAGAATATTTTCTATCTGTCTAGTAGGCAAACAGAAGAAATAGAATATCTTCTACCATCTGTCTTATAGGCAAACTAGATCTCAAAATTTGGAAGGAAAAAATTAGGAATAAACTTTATACGTATGTCTTAGCAGCTTTGAGCACATTTTCACCCTGATGATTTCCAAGTTTAAAATATAGTATTAAAATAATTTTTTTTCCTTTTAAAGTTAAATTCTATAATAGTACAAACATTAGATTCCTTACCAGTTTAAAGAGAATAATATATTTTTTTGCAAAAAGAATCAAGGGTATCTATGAAGAATTTTTCTCAAAAAGACACAGATTTTTGTACTATTGTTTCATTAAAATTCTCTTTGAGATTACATATTTTTCATCATTCAATTAAATTAGCACCATTTGCTAACATATCAAGAAAGTAAAAATTGGTCTGCAGATAAAATCTTTTCTTTTTTTAATCCATCCCCTTTATTAGGCAACCAGAAAATTCTAATGCATAAAGCTAATGTTTTATGCAGCCACAGATGAGACTCCAGTTCCTGGGGAAAGAACTATGCCATCTCTTGATACTTCCTGCTGCAATATATAACAATATGAATATATAGATATCACATTGCATAGGTATACATCCCTACATATATAATGTGATCACAACAGGTCAGGATTATCATGCTCCTCCACATTATTATTTTAAGTGTAAAAAGCAGATGTTTTCTGTGTGAAATAGATTTAAACTTGTTCTTTATTGTCCTTTCTATGTGCTTCAATAAGTCTGAATCGCAACTAGTAGACTGCACCTCAAAACCTTTGGCATGGACTAGGATATTTTTTCAGTGGAGTATTTTATGGCTGTTAAGCATCTGATATATTTCAAATGCTGCCTCTCACCAGCTATGAATGTGGGGCTAAACAATAAATATTCACAGAAATTGGCTCAATTATATGATTGCCTGATGTAAATGAAGACTTCAGAATATGGCTTTTAATAAACAGGGTAAGCAAGTTTATTTTCCTTGCATCATTGTTGAGGGAACAGCATCAAGGTAACATTGCTAAGCTCTCTGGATTTTAAACTACACTCCTGGGTCTAAAGAAGAAGGTATATAACTAACAGCATGAGGGAACCAAAGAGTTTGCGATTCCAGCAACCACTGAGATGTTATGTTGCAGAACAGAGCCCAGAGAGACATTTCTTCTTTTACTCCTCTTTAATCAGGTCTCTATTTTTGCCTAAGACAAAGAAAATAAAGTTACATTTCACTCCATCCCCTGCAGGCAAGTCGTACATGATATAAAAGTAAGAGAGACACTAGGAGTTGTTTTATTCTAACAAGGCATTTACGCATCTAAATTTACTGGAATAAGGTAAACAGTAGTATCCTCAAAGTTATATTTTCATTTTCATTCTCTACTTTATAGTAGCACTAATTCCCCAGTCCTTAGTCTCCTTGTGTTTTTAAAGGAAAAGACCAAATAGTATTTCTATGCTGAGACACAATAAACTTACACCGACTAGCTGTAAATAAGTTTCTCAGGGAGAAGGAAATAAAAAGAAATTAGCCTGTGGAGTCCTACATGCTGTGGCTTGACCATTTTCCATGCCTAAACTAGCTTAAGTCAGATGAAATTTGTAAATGAAGTGGAGGCAAAGGCTGCTGAAGAGCCAATTTCCCAGCCATGTGGAAGCCAGAAAGAAATCAGTAATACAATTGACGACTAAAAGAACTGCCCGGTATCCATTCCCATGCTTGAGGCCACTGACATTGGAAAAGCCAAGTAACTCTGAACTAGTGATAGCAACAAGCTTTGGTCTGTGGATAACAAGCTGTGCTGAAAGGAAGAAATCATACACTGGAAAAACTGTATAGGTTACTGCTTATTATCAGCCAGGTAGTATAAATGACAGAAAAATCTGTCTCATACAGAAGCTGTGAATTTTGCATATTAATGGCTATTTCTTATGCTAAATTATATTTTTATGTTGCATTGAGAGAGGAATGGAAATGTATTTATAAAATCTGTCTTATAATAAGGTAATAGACTTAATTTTGTTAAATATTTATAAACTTCTAGTGAATAAGTGTGAGGAAATTTAGATTCTTGCAGCTATAAAGACACTTCCTATAACTACTATGTGAATGGGAAACATTACTTTTCCTTCAGCAAAGCATAATGTCCAGGAAAGGCACAGTCAAAATGAAGTTGACAAATTGTTTGAAGCCAGAAATTCTCATATGAGACTTTTGTTTCAACCTAGGCTAAAAATTAAAATTCTGAGAAAAAGCTACCATTACAATTGCAGAGGACATATAAGTAATTAGAAATAGGAATGTAGAGTAGTGACTGACATTATTAATGTCTCTAAGATCCTCATGTTTTAGGTGTTTGAAGACAGTATTAGAGAAAAGGACCTATCTGTAGCAAAAAGCAGATATCAGAGCAGTTGATTTGGACCTTGATTAATATGTTGTTCCCCAGAAATAAGATTGAGAAAAATATTTCTGGATGCAAGGCTGGACCATGGTCCTAGTTTCTTACTATATAAGATAAAGGCAAAAAGGTAACTAATCACATTCTGAAAGCTGGCTCAGATAAGCAATATACATAAAATTTGAATATCTTAATCACAATCTGAAAAAAATAATAAATCTAATGCCAAGTAATGATTATGCTGACAACAGAAAACTTCAGTCAATTAAAGGCAGCTACCCATTTCCATACTTAGCTGATCAATTCAATAAAGTTTCAGAAGGGAAATAGTATTTGGGTTCTGGCATTTGACTGTGACCACATCAAACTAACACTTACAGATAAAGGAAGAATTACTTTGGAGACACCCACAGAGGTTCCAGACACAAGGAAAGCCTCTGTGAGTCATGAATGCCCCAGGAATGGTTCAGTAGGTAGTAAATGGTCTATTACAAATTTTGAGATGTGAAGATAACTTCACAACTTAAATGACTTCACTTTTCTTCATGAAATCTGGAAAGAACATCTGGTAAGAGCAAAAAGAAATTTTAAAGTGAGGAAAATTAGTATTGTTTCATGAAACTTTTATCTAGTGGCTAATATTTTCTTTATGTGTTTCTAAAGCTTATTCATGTGTTAAGGAATTGATGGGTGCATTTTGAAGTCTCACCAGCCTTCCAAACCCCTGGTGATTCTCAAACAAACTGATATCATGAACACCAAAAACAAAAATGCTGGTGGAAATCAGTTGTTGGTAGTTCTTGATAGTGTGTTGATAGGGTGTGGAATATGATTTAGTATTCCCTTCTTCTTCAAATAAAGAAAACATGACTTTTTATTAGTTTTGTATAAGTATTGGTATCTTCAAAACACTGTGATGTTTTGCAGTACATTTAAGCAGTGTCACCAGAACTGGAGATAATTATTAAGGCGAAACAGATTAGCTTCCCATAGAGATTTGACGTAACTCTCTGGGGAAAGAGTGAAGTAGTAAAATTTTTTTTAGTGCACATTCAGCTTTAGGTTTTAAAGAGTGTGGCCTGTTTTGGGGAAAGGTTAGGTATGAATTGCTTCAATATATTATCATACCAAGAAATAGCAAGTGTTCTAATGAATATGCAGGTGATGGCATTTCAGTGGCTTTGAATATTTTTTCCTCTTCTCTCAACCCATTATTGATCAATTGTAAATCCTAGCAAAATGCATCTGGATTCTCAAAGCACACTCTTTAATTCTGGCCCAGAAGCTCTTGTCACCTTTAGACTTTTTTATAATAAATTGCTTGACTATTGTAATGAGGAAGAATAACACTTATAAGCTGTGATTCTCTGGCTTGGAAGTGGGGGCTTTTGCACTTTCATAAAATTGTAGCATCATAGAATGGCTTGGGTTGGAATAGACCTTAAATTTCATCTAGTTCCAATTTCCCTGCCATGGGCAGGGAACACCTTCTACTAGCCCAGGTTGCTCAAAGGTTCATTCAAACTGACCTTGAAGACTTCCAGGGATGAGGCATTCAGAACTTCTCTGTGTAACCCGTTTCAGTGTCTCACCACCCTCACAGTGAAGAGTTACTTCCTCATATGTAATATAAATCTATTCATTTTAAGTTTAAAGCCATTTTCTCTTGTCCTGTAAGTACTGCCCTTCCACAAAGTCCTTCTCCTGCTCTCTCATAGGTCCCCTTTAGGTACTGGAAGGCTGCTGTACAGTCTGCCTTCTTATGTTGGGGCCCTCAGAGCTGAACAATAAATGTAGGAGGACACAGAGCTGAGCCTACTACTCATTTCTCATCCTTATTGCCTTGAACAGAAACACCACTGAACTCTCTAGAAGTTCATAGGAACCACAGAGGAGCCACGGGAACCACTGCTATATGCAGCTTATATTTCATCAGTGTGCTTTTTGACACCATTTTTTTCCAACCTATACAGTCTTATCTGGCCTCCTGTGCAGTTTAAAAGATATACTACCTATATTTCTCCCACAAAACTGCATTTTTCCTTTTCATCTTTAGATTTGTTTAAATCTTCAGTTTAGAGAGTTAGCTTTCTAGCAATTATATTTCTCACAAAAGAGGACAATCTTCAGAAACTTCATGCATACCTATCTGAGCAAATATTAACATAGTTTTTTGCAGTGTTTCCCCTCATTTTTTAAAGTTACTTTTACAGAAGCCATAGGCAAAAGGTATTACTGGAGAAATTAATAAAGTTATTTTAAAATAAATGATTGCAAAGAAATATATTGTAAGGATAATATTTTAAGCATATGTAGTCTATTCTCAGTTACCAAGATACATGGGGCTTAAAAGTCTGTTACAAAAAATCATACATATTTAATTTTGCCTTCTTAGACCTTTAAACTTAACTACTAAATATTAAACATCTTAGAGAAGTAACACCTTTCTTATGTTACATATATTATATTAAACAAAAAAAAAAAAAAAGCCCCGAAATAACTAAAATAATAACTTAGACTATTTCTGGACTTTTTTTCATACCTTTTGTTAATTTGTGATATAGCCAGATGCTGTCTTACAGAACAGCTGGAGCTATTCAGTAGATGACAGTTCCATAGTTGTTAGTTATCACTCCTCACTTGGGATGTGATAACTGAATTAATGAATACTGCTGGCCCATTTCAGGACAAATAAACCAGATTGTTTTAAGGAAGCAATGCAAGTCAGTTAGGCAAACTTAATTTATTTGTACTGAACTGAACTGAACTGAACTGAAGAATGAGCCCATAAACTTACATCCCATCTAATACCACTACAGTGTAAACACAAAAATTATGGGACTCCTATACAGATACTGAAGAGAAAGAGAACACCACTAGAAGGTGATTCTTTCCATCTGAATCACTGCCTGTAAATATTTCAATCTCTTTATCAACTATCAAGAAAGTCTGAGCTACTAGTTTAGATTAAACAATCATTGGAGCATACAAGTTGATGCCTATAGTTAGAATACAGTCTTGAAGATTGCTTTGCATATGAGAGTGATATGCGAGGTGTTTAGTGGATGAGGAGTAATTCCTTCTTAAACAACTGTAGCTCTAGGAGGCAAGCTCTTTATAACTCATATATTGACTTTTCAATAGACCTCTAAGACAAAGTCATATTGTCACTGCTTGCTACCTATATTAAATGCTTGCTCTTAAAACACAGTTTTACATTTACATCCCCTTTAGAGAGAATACCCAGATGTAAGAGTAAGTTTTTGGTGGGGGGGTTGTGCGAACTAAGATTATTCATTTACTGTGCTACCACTTTGTAGGATGTTGTTTATTTCCCGTCTGCAGTAAATACATGCCACAAACTAGTAAAAGGGAAAAGGTAAGACACATATTCCTCTCTCCTGTTTACTTTCCTTTAATGATTTTGGGAGGAGTAGAAGGGCTAAGCAAAATTGAAAGAGAACAATTTTAAGCAACTGGATCATGAAGATAATTACTTTTATTTGTATTTGTTGCTATATTAATGCTGTCATCATTATTTAAAGTCAATTAAGTATGGCTACATCTTCATTGCAGAATGAGCATTCAGATGAATAGCAATCTTTTGAATTGGTGCAAAGTAGATACAAGCTGGATGGTTGTTTGGGATTGGCTGGATGGCTGCTTAGGATTTTTGGTCATTTTTCTGCAAAATTATCCATTTTAACTGGGTCATTGTCTTCAGCCATAATCTTTCAGTGCAAGTAGCAGTTATTGTCAACATCATGAGAAGAGAAGAGAAGAGAAGAGAAGAGAAGAGAAGAGAAGAGAAGAGAAGAGAAGAGAAGAGAAGAGAAGAGAAGAGAAGAGAAGAGAAGAGAAGAGAAGAGAAGAGAAGAGAAGAGAAGAGAAGAAGAGATTAGTAAGAAAAAGAGGAAGAAAAGGGCATGCTAATGCTGCTGACCTGTTACTGTACTAATAAGTGTAGTGGTAACTGTACAGAATTGCTTTTAAACACTTTTTTCACTATTGGACTGTACACGGATAAGATGGAAAATAACACTAGAAAAGAATGATCATGACTACAGAAGTCTTAAAACAGCTATCTGTGTGCTACATTTAGCTATATTGCCTTCACATTTTACTTCAGGCAGATTTTACAACAGAAAACTATTCCTCATCCTGGTTTTAAAGGAAACAGAACAATTATCTTTCTGATTTTTTTCCCTTCAAAGTTTAGTGCACGAATAACATAGATTTCTTAGTAGAAGGTCTTATCAGACATTAATCTGTGCCAAAACATGTGGTAATGACAATTGTTAACTTTTAGGAAAATTACTTTGACATGAGAGAGAGAAAGGGTCATGACTCCGCCTGTATACTGACATTCCAACATGTCTGAAAACATATTACCTGCATTTGCAAGGGCAGCCATAGATTTCAACCTTTCTTTGCCTCCACAGATCAACCATTTCTGTTCTGTCGTGTTAGTGTCAACTCACGTAATTAGGTGTAAAGAGGCGTAGGGTGCCAATATGTAATACTGGCACAGAATGAGGAATTCCTGGGAAAAAAGTGGCATTTTCAGGGTAATGTCAGCTGTCCGCATAAACCTACCATTACCTGACTTTTGTACTGGCTTGTGAGTAGGCAAAATGCCATCCAAACAGACGTTCAAGACTTCAGAGAGGCAAAATACCATGTATGCATTCTATGTATTTGCAGGGAGCCCAGCTCCTATCAAGAATGTCAACTCATCCATCTGTCAAGAAAATCCAGGCCTAGAGTTATGGGAATGAGCCTCAAATGACCCATCAATAATTTGGATTAGTTTCTAACAAGATTCTTCTTCAACAGAGAGAAAAATTTTGGCCTACTCCCTCCTGTCCAGGATTACCGATAATCATTTTAACAAAGTCTTCAGTTAGTTTTGCATCTCTGTGCAGTTATACATGATGGAGAATGGTGGCTATGCACCTGCTGCAATGCCCTGCCAGCACATGTCATGCTTCAGATTTCACACAAAGTGATTTCTAAAGTAATTAATGGAATTAGACTGGGAAATATCATGCCTAAAGAAAAATGCAGCAGAAGTCACCTATTTTAATAGGGTTAGAAGACACAAATCAGATAAATTTTTCATGATGGTTGCTATAGCTCATATTTCTGATGGTAGGTTGAAGGGTTTTACTCTGTGCAGAGCACTTGTTGACCCAAAAACTGTTGCTCTGGAACCAAAGACAACATATTTCTCACCATGGAGCTCCACCCAAATTAACTAACCCTGCTGAGAATCAGCCAATTCACTTGGGCATAATGCCCTATTATGGCATTAATAGGGCATATTAAAAGGTAGAATATGCTTTATATATTCTTGGATTATCATATTTTAAGAAGTCACTGAAACACATGGAACCTTACAGGAAATAGAAAAACCAAAACCCAAACACACAAAACACCAAACAGCAAAGCAAAAACAAGAAAACACCCCAAGGGGTGGACATATCCTAGTGAGAACAAATTATCATGCCCAAAGAGAAAAAGCTTGAAAGACTCCAGAAATGTAGAAAGATTTGAGTTTGCATTGAGTTTTGTGCATGGATAATTAAACTGATTTGAAGAAGTGACAGCTAGAAAATAATTCGTAAAAACTATGAAGAAGTGAATAAGGTTTTTCTTAGTTAGAAAAACCTCAGTTTCAGTGGCTGGGCTAAGAGCCAGAACCTGTCTGCAGGCACATAGCCAGTAGAAGAAAAATAGTTTCTAATGCTCCTCCCCATCCCCCATTTTATTCTGCTCTTCCTAATCATGTCTACCACATTTAAACTGGAAAAAAAATGCTCCCTAAACTCTTCTTCGGCATGTAATGGCCCACGAACATATTATTATATTCTCTAGCTTCCAAAACAGGTAGGCTGGAGGCACGTTCTGTGTTGAGAAATGTTCAATTTCTGCTAAATTCCAACTTTACTAGGCCTTGGCAGGGCATCTGCCTATTCTGCTTGGCCTAAAGAATGTTAGAGAACTCTCTAACAGTTTAACAGTGCAGGAAATAAAGTTCTGATAGCCAGGAGATTTCTCTGGCAGGTTTTATTTTACTACTTCAAGCAAAGTGTTGTCTTTATCCACAGTTATATATTCTATGTTTTAGTCTACTAAAACAAATTGAAGTTCTCTTTGAATATCATTCTTTCTTTGGACTGAAGAAAATCTAACTATGCCTGCCCTCCAAACCCTGGCTGATTTTGAGTCCTGTCACACCAAAGTCATACAATTGTATTAATTTCAACACCTGCAGGTTGACAATCTGGTTGTACAGCTGGTAATGTTGACAGGAATTTGGCTTTCACAGCCATGAGACCCACTTTGAGGACAGAGGACTGGAAGAGGAAGAGGAGATGTTCCTTACAAAGTCAAGCCAAGATAATCTTTGCAAAAGGATGTCTCAAAGTGATGAGGAGAGCTTTAACAACTCATGGTAAAGTGCAGTAGAGTTCAATAGTGCTGGAAAGCAAAGGTTCAAGATGATGAACAAGGGAGAGCTCAGAAATTATAGAATAAGGCAAAACAAAATCCACCTTAGGCACATATGGTCTAGGAAATAAGCAATAGAGTGGAAGTGTGCAAGTGAGTGAAGGTTGATTAAAAACTTGATATGTGAGAGCTTGCAGCCCAGAAAGCCAAATCTATCCTGGTCTGCATCAAAAGCAGCATGGCCAGCAAGTCAAAGGAGATAATTCTGCCCCTTTACTCTGCTCTTGTGGGATCCCACCTGGAGCACTGCATCCACCTCTGATGCCCCCAGCAAAAGAAGGACATGGAATTGCTGTTAAGAGGACTGGAGCACCTCCTTTGTGAAGACAGGCTGAGGAAGTTGGGGCTATTCAGCATGGAGAAGAGAAGGTTGCATGGAGACCTCCAAAGGGGCCCACAGGGAAGCTGGAGAAGGACACTACCTCAGGAACTGAGGTGTTATTCTATCACCTGCTGTCACCCTTTTCTTTCAAAAGTTTCAAAGTTCTTTAAAAATTTTCTATGCCTTCTGATGCTTACATATTTCTACTGGAGTTCTCACACACTGTCATATAAACAATTATTGTTTTGCATTCTTCTTTGTGGGAGGAGAGAATTGATGGACTGTTGGTTTATCCAGTGTGGTTGGAGAGGTGGCAATTTCATCCTCCAATCCACTGTCACTTTTGGAATTCTATATATTGCGGAGTCAGAAAATAAACTTTCTCTTTTTACTCTTTTCCCCTCTTTTGATAGATCATGAATATGTGAGTTACTTCGTGTCGTAGTGCGATAACCTGCAGTGATAGGACAAGAAGCAATGGGTACAACCTGCAAGAGAGGAAATTTGGGTTAGATATTTTGGAATAACTATTTACTGTGAGGAGGGTGAGGCACCAAACCAGGTTGGCCAGAGAGGTTGTGTATTCCCCAACTTTGGCAGTATTCAAAGTCAGGTCAAATAAGGCATTGAGCAGCTTCAACTATGAGGAGGTGTCCCTGCCCATGGCAGGGTGGGTTGAGATTAGGCAATCTTGAAGGCCCATTGCAACCCCTAAACATTCTATGAATCTATGAGTTCACAAAGCCATTACCTCATTGAGATAACTGAGGCAAAAATTCAGATTTAGCAGCATTCATTTTTCTCCAATGAATATAGAGGCAGATCAGAAAACTATGCCTAACTTTTAGATTACTATTTAGAGATAAAACCCATTGTGGTTTTTAAGACTTTTTACTTTTCTCTAGTACCTGATTTTTAGAGTGCTGAATACCTAGCTTCCCTAAAACCTTATTGGAGGTTTTAAAAGGTTTCTTCATTTTGAAATTAAAAGGGAAAAAAAAAAACCCACTTTCTCACTCATATGAAATGCGAGCTGATATTGAAAAATTATAGTTTTTTCACTACCAAGTACACACAAACACACATGTGCAATGAATACAGCTATTGATACCAACAACTAAGGATGAAAAAGAATTTGTTCAAAACTATTTTAGGCTCATTCCTTACAAGGCAAGAGGTTAATCTGTCTGTCTAGATAGCTGTTTTGTAACTCAGATGTCAGTCATGTTTACCTTGCTGAAAAGAGCAGAGCTGCAGCTGAGATGAATCCAGAGAACCCAAAAAGACTATGACCCGAAATATCTTCAGCTTGTCTCTGTTTTCTCAGTGCTGTGAGAAATAATATATCAAGTGAGAGAATCCTATCGTATGCACACAGATTAAAAAATAATAATTGTATAAGATTGTATAATGGGTGATTACACAACATTTTGCTAAATATAATATATGGAATATATTTTATTTTTAAAATACCATAAGATACCCAAAGCTCATGCATAGGAAAAACCGAGAAAGAGGCTAGCTCTGTACTCTCTGACTTTGACTTAACACACTTGAAAATCAACAGATAAAAGAGAGCAAATTGCTAGGGATCCACAGTGAAGCTTTCAGAGAGAAAAGCAATTGGAGAATGAAAGTGAGACCTTTAATAGCAGTTTTTAACTTGGGCATGGGGATTCAAGAAAGAGAAAGAGAGGCAATTTCTGAGACCCAATTATGTGACTGCAGCTTGAACTGCATGTGTAAGTGGAGAGGGAAGCACTCCTGTCTTTAAAGAGCTGGCATAATATTTTCTCTGTTGCCGACTTCACTAAACAAGGGAGTACGGTGGCATTTCAATGTCAAACTGCCTTCATGAATTTGAGATGTACAACATGAGGGAATAGGAAGGTTTCAACAAGATTTCATTTGGATGTTGAGTTAGAATTTTCATAGGATACTAGACTATACCAAAACACTTTACACACATAGATAGTTTCTGTGAAGAATTAGACTCAAGAGCAGAAAAAAATAAAGGCGTTCTCCACCTGTCCGAAAACACAGTATTTTGGTATTCTTTCCAAAAAAAAGAGAGAAAATATGGGGAAAATAATACAAAAAATATTTTCTAGTCTTGCAAAATGGGTCTGTGCATTAAAAAAATAGCCTATTAAAAAAAATTAAAAGGTGAAGACCTCAGGCTTAGCTAAAGGCAGTTTTTATACAAAACTTAGGGAAAATACAATCTCCACATATGTGTGATCATTATGGTGCTGTGTAAAAGGATATTCATAAAGAAAAAAAAAAAAAGACTTTTTTTCTTGTGATCTAAATCTTTAAATGTACGCTCCTTTTTATTTTCCTTTTCTTTTGGGGTGCGGGGTGTGACTTTTCAGGTGTTGGGGTTTTGTTTGTTTGTTTGTTTGATTTCGTGTTTTGTTTTGGTGTTTGTATGTTCATGTGTGTGTGAAGAAATCAGAAAAATAGCAAGACAAAAGCAAAGAGCTTATTCACATCACTTCAGGAATGTGGCTGTTTCCACTGTAATTATAATCTTACCTACACATTTATTCTTGGCCAATGCCAAAAATCATGATACTGACATCCATCATATACAGATGGACTTTTGATCCAATGTCGTACCCCTCTTTTAATGTTCCTGCTGTAGCCATGCATTTTACGGTGACAGGCACTCTCTTCAGCATATCAAGCACACTGATAACTCATAACTGACCTGTAATAGTTTCCAAGGATAAACCATTCATAGCTACAGTAAAGGCCAAGTAGTATTCAAAATTCCAGTGCAGAATTTTAAGCAAAATCATATTATTATACATACCAGGAAAAAAATAAAACAATGAAACTTGATCTAGTTTCATAAAAATCAAACTGAATCTGTTGGAATACAAGTAAATACTTATGTATATCCAGACTAACGACTTCTTCAAATGAAACCAATCCCATGAAACCCACAAATTTCCTGGATCATTAACATTCGCATATCATTTGGTGCTTCCAGTAATAGCAACACAATAAAATTCAGGTAACTGACCCTAATAACTGTAATTTTAAATAAAAATTTTAGCAGAGAAAAACCATTGTTTCGTTTTTGCATTACAGGATGTATCTTACTTGATGTATACAACAATAATAAAAGGAGAAGTTTTAAACATGTCACCAGAGGCACCAAGCAAAGATACAAAGGAGGTGAGAGAAAGGGGTATAGAAGAGATATGTCTTCAATTTCATGTTATTAAGCATAAAGGAATTAACAGAGTTGGTGATATATTGAATTCTATTACATGTGGCAATTCTAATGGGTTTTTTAGCTGGTGGAGATTTCAACAGAAAATTTTGCAATAGATTTTATTCTCTGTGTGTGCATGTGCATGTGAATATGTATGCATATAACACTGAGGAGGCCTAGGAGAACATATTATACAAAGTTGGAAATGTGTTGGCTATTCATTATTAATAAAACACAAGACAAGAATATTTAGGTGCTAGATGTTGGAAGAACGAAAAAAAGGGCCATTAGTCTTGTACATTGCATGCCACAAGGAAATTTCAGTGGAGCTGTGGCAAGAACAAAACTGCAACACTCAGGGACAGGCAATCAAAACCTTTTTTGCACAGCAGGATGGTTATAGTGACTGAATAGCAACCTTGTAATCTAAAATTTGTATTCTGAGATGTGCACACACACACGCACAGACACACACACACACACACACACACATTTCACACTGACACTGCTCAAGGTTCCAGTTCCTCTGGGTTTGTTCATTACAAATTTATGATGTCCACTTCTGGCTAGCAGCCAGGGGAATCCCAACTAAGGATACTATACAGGCACAGTATACATGCTACTGAGAAGCAAACCTGCTGTTATTGCACAATGTAATGCCAGGCTTGGTGCACATCATCAACCATTAGTACAAGAGGTAAATATGGCTCAGGAAGACTTTACTGACATTTAATCAAGGTTTGATGGGTGTGGATCCCATTATCTCCAAGCTTCTCTTGCCCATTCTTAAATATTAAAGATAAACAATTCATTATCAACAACTTACCCAAGCTAATAATTCCTATTGTTAAGATCTGATTGTTAGAGTTATTAAAGAGATGCTTCTCCTCCTAATTAAGGTGCAAAAAAGACTATATGCCAAAGAAAATAGAAAGGATTTCAGATGTTTTAGACTGTATTTTGCAACACTGTGAAAATTAAACTTTGTCACCACCTTTAGAACTGAAAGTAGTCAGCTTTTACTTGGAAAGGAGTGTTAAATAACAAGATTCCTAAAGATATGAGACTCAGTTTTCCTGAAAATCTTGTCAAATGTTTTGAGGGAGTTTATGACTGTAAAAACACATATGGATGCCATATATGTTCAATAATGAAATACATGACAGGTTTTATATAAAATCTTTTTGCGATCAAGTATGTAAAAGCATGCAATTTTACAATCATACAAATGCCAACAGATTTTGGCAGAAGGGACATGAAAGATCATGTAGTTCCAACACCGCTGCCATGGGCACAGACACCTTCCACTAGATCAGGTTGCTCGAATACCCATCCAACCTGGCTTTGAATGCTTTCAGGTATGGAGTATCCATAGCTTCTCTAGAAAACCTCTTCAAGTGCCTCAATATCATCTTAGTATAGAATTTCTTGCTAACATCTAACCTATGCCTATTCTCTTTTAATTTAAAGTAATTCATTCTTGTCCTATCACTTCAGGCCTTAGTAAAAATTGTATTGAATGACTAATTGGATTCTAAGAAATTGAAAAAGGTGTTTGAAGCTAAATGACTGAAATTACTGCTCTGTATAACTGTAGAATGTCTTCCAATATTTTTCTCCTTTGTCAAAGATTCCTGTCTAAAGTGGTTAATATTTCAGTTTCCCAATATCAAATAATTGTTGGTTTTCTAAATTTCTATATGAAAAACCTATTTTACATTTTAATCCTACTTTTGTCTCTTCAGTGCCAATATCAACACATGTTATCTGTCTGAATAAACAGAGGTAGTATCCCACTCTAGTCTTCCTTCCCATGGCTACTATTTAATTTATTTGATGGGGGGGTTTGGGTCATAAAATTACTACAGTGTCCCTTTTATTCTCCTCTGCAATACATTTTGGACTGCACAGACAAAGTAGTTCAATTCCAGTGCTTTCTCTACTTACCCATTATTTTTATTCCTTGTAAGTTATATTACTGTTTTGAACACTGAATCCTTTAAGGCTAAGCCCGATGCATATTATCCTGAGCTACCACGAGATGTTTTGGCAATACATCATGTAGGTTTCTTGGTAGTTTAAAATTTACTTTCTCTTGTGGACAAATAAATGATACAAGTTCGAGGGCTTAACCTGGAAGGCCTGAAATGCACTGCATTTCCAAATGTTATTTTCCAACTAAAAGTAAAGCAAATGCTGAAAATTAGGACTGTATTTTGGCAAAAAAATGAAAGCAAATACATTAAACATGGACTGAAATAACAGAAGATTCCTGAATGCAATCCATTATGCCTGAAGTAATTCTCTAGGTAAAAAAATGTGCTTCATACTAAAACCATTTATTTTTTATGTCTTATAATAGGCAAGCTCTAAGCACAGTTCACTGTGTGATAGATTTCCTTCTACCAAGTTTAGCCTTCCTCAGTCCAAACCCGTAGACAGAATTCCTTTGAGAAATTTGTCAGCAAGGGCCAATGACAGAGAGATCACAACTACTGATACTTCTCATGCATTTTTACACAGAATTATTGCCCTCTGGAAAAAAGAAGACATGCAAACACAGAAAACTCCAAGAAAACCTTAATTTACCAGAATAAGAGTATATATTGAGAGTCATAGGGGAACTCTATCACTTCTGTCAGAATCTAATTCTTAAATCTGTATAGAAAAAAAAAAGTTAAAGACTAGTGTGTTTCCAAGAGGTGATTGTATAAGATTTTGTAATAGCATACTAACTCATCTGGTACATGGAAAAAAAAGACAAATAACTCCCACTGTAAATTGGCATTAATTCATAGTTCTTTTCACTGTCCAGCCTTTCCTTTAATTGACGGCAAGACAGTAGAAATATGTCTAATAAAATATTATGGGACTGGCTCCTGGACAGTGTGACTAATAGAGCAGTATTTTCTTGAAATTTCTGAAAATGATCAATTAGACAAAAAGAATATCCAGGAAAAAGTTATTGCAGTATTATTCCCCACTTGGTTACTTCAAGGCACTGGTTTAGGAATAGCTGTTCCTCTGAGTTTTGGCTATGAATATCTAGGATGTTAGTAATATAGGATGAACAAATCCTCACTGAAACCCCAGAAAATCAAGTTTTAAGTTACAAAATATACACCTGTTTATTGCTTAACCACTGAGCACATTTTGCTGATTTCTGCTGTTACCTCTCAGCTCTGGAGCAGGTTTTTTTCCAACATCTAAGGAGTAATGTTCATTACATGCGCATTACAGCACTTTTTATGGCTAGCTGTGAAGGGCAGTTTGTTACCAAAGCAGTAAACTCACGTTTGTCTATTTTGATAAATAATTAAAGCTCAAGAGATACTAACTAAACTCAAGGTCATATGATCAGGTTAGCTGTTTGCTACCTCTGAGCTGCCTATTTCTTTCTGTCAGAATGACTAACTCAGGCACAGGTGTAAGTACCTGGACTTCCAAACTTAAAGTGTAAGATTCAGTCCTTGGCACCCAAAGACTTATGTTATGAATAAACAGAATAAACAGCACTATGAGGGGAGAAACAGTGTAAACAACTTAATCTTGGAGCCAAGAGGTTGACAGAAGTCTCTGAAGTCAGGAATTTAGCGTCCTGCTTTTGTGCTCTGATCACTTTATGCACCACACTGCTTGTACTTTACTGTCAAGAAAAAACCAAAAGAATTAAAGAATTTTTTGAACATAAATGTATATCTGTATATATATATATATATATATATATATATATATATATATATGCATGTGTATGATTGGGTGAAACATACAGACTCATATACAACAGATAATACAAATATTTTTAAGTCGACTCCTCTCTGTAGTAGGTGTTGTTACAGCAGTTAATCAAAAATTGGTATCTGGACAAACACATCCTGATACCATCTAAATTTCAGCCATCATTCTTCTACTGCAGGACTGAAGGAGGTAGAGGATACTGCAAAGTTCCTATGCAGATGCTACTTGGACATGTCTTCTGATGGACCCTTTTTCAAATTTTAGTGGGAAGACAGAAGGAGAAAGTGAGAGTACTGAGGAGGAAAACCAGTTTAAAAAAAATTACATATATTGACTCATATAACAGACAAAGACTGACAGTTCCTTTACTAGTGTTGTCCTAGTAACAGGTGCAAAAGTAGTAGTAGCATGCCATTGTCAGATTATTTTCAATAGAAGGATAATACATTATATCATTATCTCTGTTGAAGTTTCCTTTTTCATGACTTAACTGGCCTAACTATTCATAAAAGTGTCTTAAACATAGAAAGACTCTACACATTTTTCTACATTAGAGCAGCTGAATCTCACCTGTGGCCAGGAGACCCAGCTTTGACACAATAAATATAAACAGATTCTTCAATAATGAAGTTCGTCTTGGCTACCTTATGTGAGATATCTTGGGTTAGCAATCTTTTTTATTTTATTTTTTACAGAAAAAAATTGAGAAACTTTTTTACAGAAAAAATTGAGAAAAATTGAAAATTGCAATGATGCTTTCCCTGGTTTTTTTTTGTTTGTTTTTTTTTTTTTAAACAGGCTTCTATTGTTTTAGTTCTTTCTGCACAAAATAAACATTAGACTGTTCTCTCATTTAGACACTGGGAAGGCAATTTCACATATCAACTGTAACCAGATTTGTGATTGATGGCAGACATTAATATCCTCTAACATGGAATTATATACACAGGTACACGCACGTATTTTATTTAGGTTCATTAATCTAAGTGGTTCAAGGACAGTGCTTCTTTATCAGGTTTTCATAAAACAATTAATTGATGTAAATTTGCCTTCTGTTCTGCACCATGTGGATTTGAAGGTTCATAAGATTCAATACTGGAACTCAATAATGAAGGCTAATTTCATGATTTCATCATCTATAACTCGAGGTTGTGTATTCATCAACCCAACTCCCGAGTTTTCCTGGGCTATTTTGAATAACTAATGTGGAATAAATCTTACCTTTACAAGAAGATTTTACTCAGAAGGGATTGGAAAGATAGAAATCTGAGTTTAAAATATTTGTGACCCATCTGCTTTGTATTCACTCTTTTGCATTCAGTACATAGTGTCTGGTACTTTGTCAGGCAGTTTATGCATAGCACAGGTTTGTAAAGATCCACAGATGCTGCATATCTTACTTTCCTTCTTCATGTTTATTCAAACTTTTGACTAGCTTTGGTGTCATGATTAATTCCTTTTTACCTTCACAGACCATTTCTTCATCTTAATATGCTTCACCAATGTGACTTCCTAAAATAAGTGTCAAAGAGGGAAGATGTATCCCAAACATGAAAGGTATGTTTTGACCTCAATACAGTGATTCAGAGAAACATACGGAAAATAATTAAAAATATATTTGCTCTAATAAAAATAAAGGAAAACATAGAGTCGCACATGAAACTTATCCTAGTGTTGATGACATACAGTTCTATAGACAGGGAAAAGAGTTCCAATATCTGGTACTACAGAGACATTCCACTTTCTTATGCTGAGAAAAAGTTTCTGACCTCGTTATATACATCTTCAAAAGAGTGATGATGTTATAAACACATCTTTTCTTTTAAAAATTTCATAAACGGAGTCAACAACACACAAAAGTGATGCTTGTTTTAGAATATAAATGAGAAGGAACTGATTAAGGCATCAGTGTACACAATAAAAGATATACATTAACTCTTCCATTCTGTTTATCCTTTTCTGACATGGACTTTCTATTTATGGTTCTGCTTCATAAATGACTTATTTACTGTCATGTAATGGAGAGCAAGTTTTGAAATCTTTACAAAACACAACTTTACAAAGCACAACTGTTTTCTCTTGGCCATTCTGAGGTATGACATTTATTCATTGAAAAAAGCAATGGGGAAAAGGGAAGCTGCATGCAGAAGAGTTATCTGTCCACACAAAAGCCTCATATAAAAAGGAAACTATTTAAAATTATTTTAAATAAAATTAACTAATAAATTAATTTCAGTATGTTATACATGATCAGCTACTATAACAGCCACTGTTTGGACACTGAAGAGGAAGATTCCTGGACTGTCTGTGTTCAGGTGTATGTGCACACTTCTGGTGTTTATATAGGTGCTGGAAAAAACCATGCTGTCTGTGCATTGACACATGGCCAGTCACTTCTCTTGTGACTATCTTTGGGACACTTGTGTCTCCTCAGATATCGTCTGGATCTGGAAATAACAATAGCAGCCAGCAGACTGAGAGGAGAAATCTCATGGGTTTATGAGTCCTAATCCAGTCTGCCTTTAGCAAAGTCACACTATTTCATTCATATGAAAGTTCTCTGAAAAATATGTCGCAGTGATACTTACACAAGGAAGGACAAGAACCTCTTTCTAAAGGTAACTTACTTTCTGCTCCCTCAAGCCCTGGTGAAAAGGTTAGCAAAAGTAATCAACTGATCTAACTCCCTTCTGTGAAGACAAGGATTTCCTTTAGTTCTTCCATCTGGTCTATTCTGTCACACAGTAACTCAAATGCATCCCTACAGCAAGCTCTTTTCAACTATCATCTCGGTGTCTCTTCAAAAAGAGTAAATATTTGGTCGTATTTGATAGTTATGGAGAAGGGTAGAAAAATACTGTTTAAATATCTATTAACACACACAGTATTTTCTCAAATGTTTTAAGTCAATAGCTTTGCAATTAGTTCACATAGGAGAAAACTATATAAATCACAAAGTGGCAAAATTCTTCTCACAAGATTTATTAAACCTCACATCGGTATTTGACTTTTAATGAATATTGAGATTTACCAATAGACAGAAAACAAAATTGTTCCTATTCTCCTGTCCTAGGTTTGCTGTCATTGTTCACCATCTATAAACTTCTGGTTCCTGTAGAATGTGAAGTCACATTGCATTTTCAAGAGCACTACATGTGAATATGCACGTATACATGCACAGCTAATATAAACCAAATATACCTTATCTGTTTTTACATTTGACTTTAACAGTATGATCAGGTTAATGATACATTTAAAGGTAATGAACCAGTTGTTTTTAGACTAAGCAATAAGCACATACTCATTTTACTGTGCAAATAACTGCTCGCTGTCAATGGTCTTTGTATTGCTGTTTGCGCCTCTAAATTAGTCATGAACAATTATTAATAAGATCTCATTGAATGTTTCCATCGATGCTTTTTAAAACTGACTGGTACTCTAAAGAAGTGTAAAATCTTGCTGAAAAGTAATTTGATTCATTTAGTATATATGTATCCCTAATGTGATAGTGCAGAAAAATCAGCAACCTCATAGTGTTATATGGAAATTTCTGCAATAACCAAAGGTGTATGTTATTTTTTGCCTAAGAGAATTTTCTTTAATCTGGTTAAATACAGAAAGGCTTGGCATAATGACTGGCAATAGCAGGGTGAGATTAACATCTAAATTTTTGGATTGGTAAAGATGAGAGAAGCCAAAAGTATGAGTATACAAACTGTACCACAGATCCATATTCCAGAAGCATTTTATGGCTTATACAAAGAACTTTCCAAAAGGAAAAATTGGGTTTTTTGTTGTGTTATACACACAGCAAATTATGTTTTCTTTCTGACTCAACTGTGCCATTCATGTAACTCCTGACAGAAAGAAGACAGAAATACCTTGGTATTGCCAAGTCAGTTCTGCTGCCAAATTATTTTAAGCAGAGATTAAAAAAAATACTGTGAATAGCCAACTTCTCATATCACGTAAACATGGTGTAGAGGCAACACAGGTATTTGTTTCTGTGAGCAAAACAGATCATCAGCTATTGCTCCTGTAGAATTGTACCTCTGTTCATGGTGGCTATATCCAAATCTATCTAGTTATTGCTGAAACCCATGTATTGACATATTCAGGCTTTATACAGTACCAAAAAGAAAGTATCAAATGCCAAACAGAAATAGATTCCAAGGTGGAAAATGCAGTTTTGAGGAAATGCAGCATTGTTCTTCTATAGACATTAAGCCACTGTCTAAATCAGGACTATTTCATTAAATATTTTCTTAAATATATGTGTCAGTGGAGAGATATCTGTGGTGAATATGCTAGGTAAGCTTTTGGATGACGTGAAATCACACACAGGACTTGTTTTAAAGACAACAATTGACAGACTTCTGCACAAAATTTGTGTCTAAGCTACTGTGCATAGCTCATTTGTAACTGACCATCACCATAATTTTATTAGAGGTTGCTTCCTCTCAGTTGCTGATTCTGAAGACATTTTAATTAAAAGAAATTGTGTTACTTTAAAATGTGCAAATACCAAATCTTCTATAGTCCAGATCATTTTGACTGATGAAAATTACAAAGTACTTGTAACAGTGCGTAAGGGGATCTACTGGGGAGAATAATGTCAGGCAGAAGGGAAAGGAACAGCAGGGCTAAACTGGCAATGGTAACCTTTTCTGTTAATACAGCTGAATAGCAAAAAGGCTGTTTATCCACAGGACAGAGGAACCAATGGCAAGTATGCAACACCAGAAGCAGACAACTGACACTAGTTTTGACAGGTTGGGACATAAACATCAGTAGCAGTGCAATCCAGAGATCAGCAGTGATATAAAGCTGAATAACGAGGCACAGGCAGAGACAGATTCATGAAGAGTTCCAATGCTTTCGCCAGAATCCATATTCCCTTGCTATAAGCAGATATTGCATTATCAGATGCAGACAGCTCAGCAAGATGTCAAGGGTGGAGAAAGTCATTGCTGTGTTTTAGTGTGGGAGTGACAGCCATAGGTTTAACAGTACCAGATGGGCAAACCTGTGGCATCTGAACAGTTCAAGTGTGGATCTGTTGCAGAAACTGTGATGTGAATGGCTGCAGGCAAGCTCTCCTGGTGGAAAGCCTTCTGGATCTGCACCAGAAGTGAGGAAATGAGCCAGCACTGGCTGTTTAAGCCAACATCAGCAGGTCTCTCAGGACTCAGCTGTCTGCTCATCCCACTCTCAGTCCACAATAAAGTAGTTCATAAATAACTGTCTAAGGAACACAGATATCTTCTGTATGTGAGCTGCCCTTGGCTCCTCTGCCATAGGAAGTATATAACTTTGGGCTATAGGAATATTTTTCAGTGTTGAGATGCTTGTAACTATGCCTGTACTACACAGCATACACTGCTGACCGTTTAAAAAATATAAATACATCTCTCTTTATGTTGTCATAATCAGTGTCCAACTGAAAGCAGAAGTCAACAATGTAGCTGGTTTTGTAGTGATTTGGTATAAATATTGTTCCACCAAATAAATGTAGCAATTGACACATAAATCACTTTTACAGAAAATTCAGGTCAGAGAATTTCTTAAAAACTTCCTCTTTTCCTTGTTTCCTAGCTGTGGTCTCAGCTCAAAAGTGAAGATGACCTCAGCAGTTATCAGCCACAGAACTTCACAAAGCAGCAATTCCTCCTCCTCAGTGCTGTTGAGTGAAAATGCTCTACTTTATTGCAAGAGTCAAACGAGACATCCAGATTATTTCCCCCCTTTGTTTTTCATGGAAAAATGCTTATTTTATTTTTAAAATTTTGGTGCTAAAATGTAATATTTTCATGTAAAAAGTCCAAAAAATATACTAGTTTTAGTTAAAAATACACAAAACCCGAAACGCACTTATGAGTCAATTTGATAAGACACACACTTACTGCTCTTGTTTTTAATTGAAGTATTCATCAATTTAAACTAAATTTTAGAGTTTAGGAAGAAAAATACAAAGAAAAATTGCTGAGCATCCTTGTAACTCAGAGGGTTTATACTCCCCAACAAGACCTAGGGCTGTGTTCATTGTATTAACTTTTGATCCAAGGTGTCATTTGAGTGTTCTTAAAAGAGAGCCTTCCTTGTTTTACCTGTTAGTGATGGGGTTCATTGCATCTTAAATAATTGAAGACCCAGGCATATGTATACTGATGCAAAATGCTTTCTTTGTGTCCTCTTAATGAAGAAGCATTAGCAGAAGTTTGTACCCAAATAAGGTAGATTTACTGCTACCTTTGTGCTGGTGATGCTGAAAGCAACTGGATTATGACACCATAACTTGTTTTTTTTATCTCCCCTGGAAACTAGATAGAAAACCCTATAGAAAAAGCAGCTGCACAGAACAGCTAGATACTAGAGTTTGCACAAAAATTACCATTTGGTTTCTTTATTACTGTTAGTATTAGGTTTGGCTTTTAAACTCCTTGGTGCTGTTTATTAGTATCTGAATGGCTATAGGAAAAATACGTGAAAAACAATAAAATTTTAAGGTACCGGGCCAGAGATTGATTTTTTGTTGTTGTTGGAGTTGGTTTTAGAGTTATTTGTGTTAGTAGTAGCCAAGAACCCAGCAAAATCTCACAATAAACTGCATTGAACTAACTACATCAAACTGCCCATGGCTTAAGCAAAGTATACAGTCCTTCACTGCTAGCCATAGCCGCCAGAAAATGATGATACACTGCCAGTATAATTTGCAGATGTTAGTAATCATGAATTCAGTGTTGGGCATAAAGGAACATCGAGAAAGGAATCCCAGAGACTGTCCAGCAGCATTGCATGTGGTCAGAATTATTCACTGAGTTCTCGTGTGTGCCGCGATACTGTTTGTGCACCTTCTGTCCAGATATATTTGAACACACTAGGGAGTAACTTCCTAATCAGCTGTTACCTAATGCCCATCTGCTATCCCAAATAACATGTGTCCTCTGTAACATTTACCAATATTTGCTTGTGGCTCATTACTTTTGCAGGATATGCTGTTTTGTAAAATAATAGATACCCATTAAAGCTGGTATTCCATCCCCTCACCTTAGGCTTCTGAAAGTCTGGTACTTAGGCTCAGCTGTAATACTGGCTCCCACTACAGTCGAACAAAAGCTAGGCATCTTTAAAAGGAGTTTTATCCTTTTCTGAGACACCTAAACTACTCATGGTGAGCTCTTCTCTGGAGGCAATTTTCTGTTTCCTCTGAAAATAGAGAGAAAAAAATATTACTAGTTTAGGAAGTTAACCTACAAGAAAGATTAAGATTAATATTAATCTAACTAAAAATAGTTTTCTATAACCTCAGGCTCTTTTTAAAGTCTTTCAGGAGAAATATGTGCAATGCATCTCAATTTACAATTAAATGCCTAAAACAAGTGAGCTAAATCACACAATAGACGTATTCCTTCTTCTGTATTGACTATGGTCAGGTACATAAAGTCACTTCCACAGATATTGTCAAGATATCTTCCACCTTTTCTGGAAGTTTAGTAATGATAACTTTGCATAAAGACCATTTTTGAGTTAGACTGTTTTCCTGTGAATATAATTACTTTTCCCTATGCTGGACAGATATTAGAGAGAGAAACCCTTTTAACATGTAAATATTTACTCCCTAAATTCTTGTTATTGAAGTTAAGACTGAAATTTCAGATTCCACTCAGCCTAACATTCACTGAAAACTCTTATAGACTTAAATCAAGTTAGGAAAGCAATTTATGTTAGTGCAGAACATTGTGTGGTTTTATTGGTTGGTGGATTTTTTTTCTTTTCTGAAAGAAGAAATATATATTGCAATCAGGTTCTTCACATCTTAAATATACAAATACCAAGGTTTTAGTCTCCTGGTACTCTTGGCATAATGTTTTTTCCTTGTGTTTCCATAACAGTGTCCATTACCTAGAGTTTGTGAATGAAAACAGGAACAGAATCAGATCAGGAGGGGAATGGAAGCTACCAGCTGGGAAGGATACTTTTTCACTTGTTTGTTACGGGGTTCTTGTGGTTTGCCTTTTTTGCACAGGGGTGGGGGGGGGGGGGGGAGGTGGAGATGATTTCTCATTTGTTTGTTTGTTTGATTGTTTTGTTTTGAGAAATTTCATCTAAATTTAAGGTAGCAAGTATTCATCCTTTGTGACTCAAGAAAGCTGACTAATTTCTAGAAGTGGTTGGCACTCAGGAACTGGAAACAGAATTCAATGTTTCATACGCAATTCTATCAAAACAAAAGAAACAACTACTTGTTCTTGTGGAAAAAAACATTTTTTTTCTTGAGTAGGTCAAGTGTGAATTTCTTACACACTCTCTTAACATGTATCTTACAAAGCATATGAACATTTAAATCCCACCAACTAAATCACACAGGTATGTAACTCAACTTGCTGCATCTTTTGCTTTTAGCCTTCAAAATCCTCGGGGAAAAACCCGAGGGGTGGTAGCAGAGTCATAATAAATCTCAGCTGATGTAATGGACATTGGAGTGGATCTTGTGTTAGCTCATGCACCAAAAGTTATAAAATTTGCAGAGACTGGTATGTTTCCTTTTAAATTCATTGGGATAACACGTGTGTTACTAAAATAAAATAAAATAACAACATTTCTCTCCCTCTGCCAGGTCTTTGTCTCTAAGCTTACCGCCCCTCAAAAGTCAAAATTTAATAGATGAAGGGAAACTTTCTGTAGCCCAAGCATTAAAGGCAATAAAAGCAAATATGTCTGTCAGTCTGGCTATTAAGAGCAGCTGCACCAGAGACAGTTGACCACCAAATGGTATCCTAGCAACCTACAGTAGCATCATTATACATACTGCTATCAAGCCAAATTTATCCTTTTCAATATCTTAGCTTCAAGAGATCAGGGATGAATACAGAACAAAGGATGAAAATGGTGGCTATGAGAAAGACAATGTGGGGTTTTAATTTAAGCAGAGGTTATATGGAATGCCTGTGTAAAAGGAATAATGAACATCACACTTCAGTGAGAAGGAAAGATACCTTCCTGTGGTAAGGCTCTCAGACAATTATGAACCAATTTGCTTTCAGAATACTAATCCTGTGTATATTTTAGCTTGGAATAAAACTTGCAATATGTTGTCTCTTTAATTCTATTTAAATGTTTCCATTTAAGAGGGGAAGGTTGAGGGGAAATAATTTTTAATTATTCAAACTTTCTAAATCTTAAAAAAATTCTAGGCAATTCTTCCTATAAATTGTGGCTTTCAAAAAAGCTGGCATTTTTTCTAATATTAAATCTGATAATTACAGTTCTGTTAATAAACTTTGCAAATTGAGCATTTCCCTCTTTTTATACTATAAATTGCTTCTATTCTCCTGTTATATTTAGAATCATTGATCCTGCACAGTCCAGATAATTTACCAATGTGCATAATGGTCATAACTGTAAATAGAGAGGAAAACTGAACCTATATGCAAATCTGTTACAGGATATTACCTTTTTTTTTTTTCCGTTTTCAGCAAATATTGGAAAAAGATGCTAAGAATCTAGACCTTACCCACCAAAAGGGCTGGACTCACGTCCATGGTTGCACCCCAAAAACAGACACATTGGCTTTTTGTAATTGGGCTGCCTCTATGCGAAATGTGTTTCTGATTAGTGTTCCCTGAGCAATATATCAAAGGAGAATTGGACAAGAAGCCTGAGAGCTGACAGAAGAGCTGTCCTCTGTTAGTGTGCAGACACATTGACTGAGATTGTAACATATGTGCTGAATATTTGCCTGTGAAACAAAAATGTCTTCGGCAGCTTAGGCTATATCAGCAGGACAACAGGCCAGACCTATTTAAAAATGCCTTAGATATTGTCAGTAAGGCAGGTCATAATCTGCTGCATATGCATGAATACCTATGAAGAGATATTAACAGTTTGTGTAGTCTCCCACACCAAGCGTGCATTTCCAAACGTTGTGTGGAATTTCAGAGCATATAATTTCTGCTTTAATTTATTTTGTTAGTCTGATCTTTGTTAAGAGATGAGCTAAGGATGCACTAATATTGTTCACAAGAAAGAGAATGTCATCATTGGTAAGATAAAAGAGCCCTTAGTTTTACATTCTTCTTGACAAAATGTTAGAGGAAACAGACAAGTCTTTGGAACCATAGGGTGATACTAAAGCAGAGCAATTAAACAGAATTCTTAGAAAGGAATCAGAGTAGGCCTTCTGAGTTTTTATGTAATACTAAATTAATGTTTCAAGGATATTAACAACTTGGCAGCTAAGTGAGCAGAAGAACCACTTCAGAGAAATCATATCAAATAAATGCAGGAGCAATGCACTTTGATTGATTAGTGTAGGAATTTATGAAGGTACTAGATGAATTGTTTCTGTAATAACAAAAGCTGTATTTAGCAACTTGGGTGGCCATTTCCATACCTAAAATTCTGTGTTCACATAGATTATGACTAAATTCTGTGTAAAGTAGCTTCCCACAAGTGAAATTCCAGTAAGAATTTGATGTCATGTCTTAGGCATTCAACCTTGAGAATGTTTAAGGTGGGAGACAGACACAACTTCTTCAAGATTACATTTTATCTATATCCTGCATCAGAAAATGTCTGCACTACATAAATCATACGCAGTAAAGAAAATATCCTATCTCTTGTGGGCAGAGTGTGAGAAAAAAGGGGAAAAAAAGACAAAACAAGAACCATACAATTTTAGCTGCAATTCTAGTTTGCTTGGCAAAGGAAGTACTACTCATTGACAGGCAGGCCTTCTGCCATCTGTGTTAAGTGGGTGCATTGCAAGCACCTGGAGCTACAATGAATACTTTCCTTTTTAATTCTTTCTTGTAAAACAGATGGGAAAAAGCACAGCTAGTAGTGTTATTCTGTGTTTAAAGATGAGAAGACCATCATTTAGTCTCACTGCTGCCTTTCAGCCTGACACCTATATATTTGGACTCCCATGTTTTAATCAGAAGAAACATGTCAGTGTTCAGAAGACTGTTGTAGGATTCTACTTGAAAAGATCGGGAAAGAGACCACAAGTGACCTACTGCTTACACAATGGACTTATATTGTTTAGAGGAGATTATAGTTTTCTGAATGTAAAGCTCTAGTTTAATAATCATTTTAAGGGTAATATAAGAAATCACATTATCTCTAAGCCCTATGAAGGTATGGGACAAATAGATTCACAGATGCCCAAATTCAAATCAGTTTGGGACACAAAACACTGGAAAAATAAATAGGCCTGCTCAAGTCAAAGCTGGAATAATTCAGTTCTCATCTTTTTACATAGTGGGAAAGGGATATAGATGTGATCAAGGAGTTCTTCAAGGAAGCAGTGGCACAGTTTGCAAAAGATGTCTAGAATATTCGATATAGAGGAGAGACGGCTGTTTTCCCTTAGCTATTTCTATCCTTGCTATCCAGTGACTGTCTAAAGTAAAATGCATAAGGAGCACTGCTGTGTAGCAGTTCTGATGGCTAAAGCATAACACTGACATACAAAATCTGTGCATTTTAAACCTCTGCAGTCTGATGAAGGCCTAAAACAGAGTTATTCTGGATAAATGCTCTGCCAGTAGATCGTGATACCATGGCACAGGAAAAGGATTCTGGTCTGGTTTCTAGCTTCACAGAGGTACTTTGAGTAATCCCAACTCTTTTTAATTTTCTTTTACCTAAAATGTCCAATTCAAACACCTTTATAGTACTCCTAATCTGCCAGTGATCAAAAGATGCTGAGTGAAATACCTTAATACATCTTCAAATTAATTATTTCCCAAGAATTCAGTATAATGGGTTTAACAGATGAAGCAAATGCATCTTTATCTGGATTATCTTCCAACCCAGTGTTCTGAAATTAAAAATGGGCACAGCAGTAATCAGAATTTAAGTACTATAAAATTAATATGAAACATTTCCCACTCCTTGTATTCTGTTTTCCCAGTAGCGAAAAGGGGGAAAAAACCCAAACAAACAAAGAAAAAAAAGTAATACATTTTCAGGTTTGCTTTAGGATCAATAGGAACAAGACAGAGATTCTTTTGTTTTTATTTTTATTAAGTAAAAGTTAAGATTTCTATGGAATAAGTAGGTGGGAATTTGTCAGTAACAACTGGAATGATGTTGAAAGCTGTTGAATTTTTCTGCCAAGAAGTAAGAAATTCAGTAACATGTGAGAAAGTTCATCTGTTTCCTTAGGGGGTTTTTTTTCAAATTTAAAAGCATACTGTTCAAAGTACAACAGCCTATATTTGGTAAAGATGTACACTATATATGATGAATGATGCATAGATTAAATAAGCTATTATTTCTAAATTAGCCAAGTTAATTTTTGTTTCAAATATGCTACTTTAATATTATTATCTTAAAGCTGAATTTACAATTTATGTAAATAAATATACAACATATGTATAGAAACATAGGAATCCATTAAACTATTGAACTTTTAGATCTGGTGTTAATTCATAAAATCAAGTATTGTGGCAATTTACTAAAGAGAATTTGGTTTTTTTTAGAGTGTTGAATTCAACTTTTGAGAGGTTATTTCTTAATTATTTGGGTCATAAAAGGAGAATTCAATAAAAAAAACAAGATGGCTGATGCTAAGACAAATCACTTCTTCAAATCAACAGTTTCTGATGCTTTATATCCCATCTGGTTTTAAGTAGTTAAGAAAAAGTGATATTCAGTATTCTTCCAGTGCAAAGGAAAAATATTAATATTTATGAATTATGACTCAGATTAAGATTTATATATTCATTCCACAAAACTAGGCTTACTGAATCACCATTTTTCCCCACCTGAATTTCAGGTACCTTTTGCTTGGAAGGAAACTGAATTTAAAAATACATATTGTGCAGTGGGCATACTAAATCTTAAAACACAACTTTTGATGGCTGAGTGGCAGTGAAAGGCAACTACCAAGTTTGCAAGTAGATTTTCTCTCAGGAATAATTTCCATTCCACAAACTGAACTTGGAATAACAATGACAAGAAAATTTTAGAAAGTTTTTTTTTTATTATTATTTCATAGTTTTCCTAAGGACAGTGTGTTCCCACTTATCATTATTACAATCATCATCATCATCATCATCATCATCGTCATCATCACTAAATATTTGTGCAAATAATAGAGCTAAAATCAGGGGGCAAAATGAAAAAAAAATTACTTCTTAGTTCTAAACTAAATTCTTAGATTTTCTTTCTGCTGATGTTTTGTCTTATTTTCTGTGCTTTTTTCAGCATTACAGACTCTTCCATATCAGTATATAAGTATATAAGTGCCCAAGATATTTTTTACTATTCTGACTTATTAAACCACCTTTGACTTCAAGAAGAACAATATTATTTTGTAATTAAAAATTTTTAATAAACCATATATTTTGATCACTGTTTTTGAATTTATAATATATCAATACCTGATATGTTCCTTAAGTTTTTTTTTTATTATATATCATGCAAGTGAATCCTTCAGAAAATCAGGAGTCCAATGAAGTCCTTAAGTTTTGAATTTCCAACACGTTTACAAACAAGGTAATATTAAAGCAAGAAAAAGATAAGATTTTTGCAAACCGGAGAAATGATGAAAAATAGTGGTATTTTCGCCATCTGACTTTATTTGTTAACAGCTGTGTAAGATATACAGGATTTGTAATTCTTATAAATATGTATTGGATTAAATTCTACCCAGAATTCTTTGTGTGGGTGTTCAGTTTGGGTTGGGTTTTTCCAATTCATTATTTTTAATATAAGTGTTTCACATATTTTGAAAGTTTTATGTCAGCATTTAGAAGTGAATAATGGACATGGTACTCCATTTTAATGGGCAGTAGTATAACCAAAGTTCAATCACTACAACTAAATAAAAGTAAATTAAAATAAATAAAAATAAAAAATTTATGATGTTCTAGTTTAAAAAATGTATTAGATTACTAATTACTAAAAAGTAATCAAAATTCTGTTAATGTTTCTAGAATCATGGGTTTATATTAACTTTCTTTTTCCCATCATCACTGAAACATTTTAATGATGTAAAATACAGTAACACTATTGTTTTATAAAGCATAATGAAAATTAGAGGAAAACTACAGCTCTTGAGTAATAGTTAGGCTATAAATTAAAATGGGACATCTAGATATTTTACATTTGTGACCACAGCAACAAGGTTAAGGATCTTTGTTATAAACTGACTATGTGCTAGAGCTTTTCCAGTCAGCAACATATCATTGACCACAGTGCAGAAAAATTTTCTTTGGATGGGCTGGAGTTTGAACATGAGCATTGTGGGATGGGGTACCCAGATTCAGGGCTCCAAGAGGCTGGTTTGCCCCTAGCAGAAAGGATCAGTTACAAAAGGAGCATCTCAGATGAAGAGAGTAGCTGGCATGTCACTTGACTTCTGGCACAGTCATACAATTGAAACATGCTAAAAATATTCTTTGAAAAAATAATTTTGCTTATTAAAAAAAAAAAAAAACCACACAAAATTCCTCCTTTCCTCAAATGGAAGAAAAACTGTAAACTCATAGGCATGTCTGAGAAAAGCTTTTTCACTGGAACTTTTATCATTATTTAACAAAAATTTAGGCTTATTTCTTACTTATTCCTGCTAAGGTTAACTGGAAAACAAGATTTCTATTTGCATAATAGTTTCAAGATTTTAGAGTTTTTTAATTTCACATTTGCATAAAAATGAAACTAAGAAAATTTTACATAATTAAACATAAATTAAGCTCTGAAAGTGGATAGTTTAACCATACAATGCTCTGTAACTGTTCCTCTTTGCAAATAAAAACTCTTTTAAAGTTATTATTACTAAATCTTATCCGAGATGTGGAAACTTAATTCTCTGTCATAATTTAAACATGGATTTCTTGTATCCTGAGATTTTCCTTATTCAGTTAGATATGTTTCTTTTGCTTCTGAATCTAAAACATATTTCAGCTTGCATTTAATTTATACAGATATCTGAGGTTTGGAGGAAAATAATTACAAATGAAAATGATAAGTTTGAGAATGCAGATAAGTTGCAAGACTTTCTTCCTGAGAATGTCTTCATTTTCAAAACTGAAGCTAAGATACTTTGTAAAGTAGGAACCTGAGAATGCAAAGCTAAAAAGTGAACAGTAGGAGAATGCTTTTTTGGGACTGATTGCTCGCTAAAGTCTGATGATAATCAGATGATTGTGAAAAAAATAGATTAGATGTGAAAATTTAAAAATAAAGCTGATTTATTATAACCTGAAGTTCTTCAGGATTAGATGTCTGAGGAATCTCTTTTGCTATCCATTTCCTATACAAAATTCTGCTTCTGAATCTACTCCCTCTTAGCCACAATATACTTTTTAATATATGAATTAATGTAAAAAAATTTGAGTGTTCAGTCTGTCTGAAAAAAACCCAACCCTGAGATAGTCATGCTACTTATTAAATTTGGAAAGTTATCTCTGACTATCACAATATAAATGTTGTGTCTAATTGTTATTGATTATCTGATCAATATTTCGAAAATTAATCTTTTTTTCAACAATTTTTTTGCAATAAACGGACAGAGAGTTCCACTAGATGAAACAAAAAATAATCTCACTGCTATTGTCTCAGATAAATATAAGGATATATGAGATATCATTTTCTTTGGCAGAGAAGCAAATTGTATATCTTTACATAATTTGAAATAAAATAAATTAAATAAAGATACATTTTACTATCATCTCTTTTTCTACTGTTTGGAGTAAAAAAAAGTTAAAAGCAAAAAATGTTAGCAACAACAGCATTTTGAGCCTCTTAATTCATTGCATGTACATCTCAGAAAGCTTCACAGATCAGATTCAAAAACAGATTTAGGCAAAGAAATTCAGTTTCAAGACACCAATGAACAGTGAAGTAGAATAATAAAGATTCTCAGTTACAATTTAAGTTTTGAATGTCTTTTAGCACCCCTTGCTTCTCCATGTATTCCAAAGACTTATTCTGACTTTAGGTTACAGAAATTTTTGTAATATGTCTATGGTGACAGTGTGTCAGGGTCACAGCTGGATCCACTTATTCTAGTCCTGTATGTTCCCATCTATGACATAGAGGAAGAGAAATGTGAAGAGGGATTTTTTTTTTTCCTTTTCTCTCCTTAAATATCATGCTTGGTATTACTGCAACAGCAATATTTGAAAGTCACAGTAAATTAATGTGATTTCAGTTTTATTTTTGGATCAAAAAGTTTCAGAATTTGTCCAGTTTAGACAAATAATTAATACATCCTTAAACCTCTTGAAGAATAAGAACTGAAAATGTGTTTATATCTTCAAAAAGACAGTGGAAAGGCACTTGATAGATTTGGACACATAGTCTTCATCCTATTTTTATTTAAACTTTGGAATACTTTAAGATATTCCTCTTTAAGGTATATGCACACTTTTTGAAACTAAAGTAGCATAATTTGCATGAATTCATAAAAAACATTTTTTTATTTAATTCACACTGTACAAACATCCAAGGAGGAATCAAATTATTCATACTTTCTTCTAGAAGTAATTAGGTATATTATGTGCTTAATGCCAACATACTTAACTGGATGAACTAGAAGTAAATATTCAAATGGTAATCAGTTTTCACTATGTCTAGCACTGAATTCCGCTTTTCTTTATACAGCACCAGAGGTTAAAGAAAAGCCAGATTCTCACTAAGAAACCTGCCTATTAAAATGTTATTCAAACATCTTTTATTTTGCCTTTTTTTTTTCCTTCATTCTCAGTAGTAGAGTGATCTTTGTTCCTCTGTGAAGCTGGCATGTCTTCAAACATGTTTAATGTTTAATTTTTCCAGAATTTTAACTTTTATCCATTTTTAGAAAGAATAACTTGTCATAGAAGGGATAGAAGACAAATATTTTCCCTAGGTAAAGAAATTATCTATATTACCCTCAGATTAAAAATCAAAAAAGTAAAACCAGACAAACCTGAATAGCACACAGCAGTTTTCAATGAAAATTTATATATTATTCAAGTGAAAAATAAAATTGCTCCATATTTTCCTTTGCTTAAGACTTCTGGCCTTAGAAATATGAGTAGGGTTTGATTCTGCTTTATGGTATTTTCCAATATTTATTTGAAAAGTGTAATGGACCCTCTGTTGTTCTCATGCCATAGATCTTCAACAACATGGAAAAGCTACAAAGCCACAGATACCATTTGTCCTAAAGACACTCATTTGCTTCACATAACCTTTCATTGTGATAAGCAAAATGATGTGTGCTACTTTCATCTTAAGTTTACCTACTGCAAACAAGGTACTGGATTCTGGTTTAATATCCAGCAGCTCTGCTGTAAAGCTATAAGCCATCATGGTTACAAATAATTCTGATTTCTGTTGGGGTAGAATTAATTTTCTTCAAAGTAGCTGTTATGGGGCTGTGCTTTGGATTTGTGGTGAAAACAGTGTTGGTAACACAGGGATGCTTTTGCTTTTGCTATTTCTGAGTAGTGCTTGCACAGAGCACAGACCTTTTCTGCTTCTCCCAGTGAAAAGGCTGGGGTTGCACAAGCTGCTGGGAGGAGACACAGCCACAGCAGGTGACCTCAACTCAAAGGGAAATCCCAGATCATATGGCATCATGCTCAGCATGTAAAGCTGGGAAAGAAAAAGGAAGGGGTAGATGTTCAGAGTAATGGCATCTGTCTTCCCAAGTCACTCTTACACATGACAGATCTCTGCTTTTCTACAGGTGACTGAACACCTGCTTGCCCATGGGAGGCAGTGAATGAATTCCTTGTTTTGCTTTGTTTGCATGAGCAGATTTTGCCTTGCCTATTAAACTGTCTTTATCTCAATCCACGAGTTTTCTTACTTTTACTCTTCCCAGTCTCTGCTCCATCCTGCAGTGGAGTGGGAGTGAGTGTGAGAGAGAGAGAGAGAGAGAGAGTGAGTGAGTGAGTGAGTGAGTGAGCAGTGATGTGGGGCTTCATTGCTGGCTGGAGTTAAGCCATGACAATAGCTCTTAAAAATTACTTTTGTACCAGTACACTAAAGACACCAGTGTTGTTCTACACTAGCTAAAACTCCTATTATTCATTATTATGGGTGGACATGTAATATAACTGAACACAAGCACTGGCTGTTCCCAGTTGCCAGACCCATCTCTCACTGGCTCCAGAAAATGAGGACTATCTATGTAGCTTATAGCCATTATTTCTCTCCATTTCAGTTACCTGTCCAAAGTACAAATTGAATAAAGATTGGAATACAGCTGAGTCATATTTTAGCAATTCAGGAATTGTATTTAGTGTTCTGGACATGCACTTTGACCATTACAATCCTAAATTAAGCACTAACTGTCATTACCAGCTCTTGCCAATCTTTGTAATTCAAAAGTAACTGAAGAACTGGTCTTTAAGTCAAGAAGATAAATTCAACATCTTTTGTTTCCTACAAATTAAACTCTAATAATTACTACAAGTAATTCAGTCTGTCATATTGATCCCACAGCTTTGTAAAAGTACTTTACACTGTCTGTAGTACAGTGACCATAGTTTTTTACTTTTGAATGTCTTAGGGTTTAAACAATTAAAAACAACAACAGCCAAAAAAATCAATTATGAATAGTAACATCAAAGAAAGATTAAATATGCAAAATCAGTATCTCTTACATCTAAATTCTGTTCCTTAACTAAACTAAGCATTATATTAGTGAAATATTGCAGCCCCCAAGGATTATCCTGGCAAATTCTTCCCAGAACAATCCTAAAAACTCAACAGCATTGTTTAGTTTTAGGCAGTTAATTAAAGCAATTAATTTAGCAGGGTACATTCCTTCTACACTTACAGGAGAAAGCAAGAAGACCATGGTGGGCTGAATAACATTTGCAAGGGATGTACTTTCTCCCTCCATTAACCATAGCATAGAAGAAGAATGCTCATTTCTTAAGCAATTATTTTAAGTGCTTAATGTTAGCCATGATGTCTTTGCACAGAAAGTAAACACAAGGAATAAAGTGATGGGCATGGTACAAAGAGACACTCTCATCAGAAATACCTTAGACTGTACTACATCTTGGGGTTTTTAAAATAATTTTTATTAAAAGTACATATTTTTCTGAATCTGCGGAGATGTTTTAATGAATACATATTTAAACTGAACTTACAATTAAAACCTAAAGAAGAAAACATTAGAAACATATTACAGTTACTTTGGTGACAGCAAGAATGAAGGAATTACTAAAAATTCTTTACAGGTTCTAGTCAAAATATATATTTTATTAATGCTTCTAGGAGTTTTTATCACTACAGAGCTTTCTATTGACTAAACAGTGTCATTATGTAAATAGTTTTTGTAAAAAAGTACCCAGTGACCTTGTTGTTACATAAAAAAATACTTCCCAACATTTCACTAGAATTGCTTCTATTAATGATAAACCCACGACTTTTCCCTTGCAAAAATATATTGAGAATTGAGCACTATTATCTAAGACCCAGTGCTCTATTAAACAATAATAACTTGATAGGGATTGAGTTACATGCCATTTAATCTATATTATATGACTCAGAACCCTTGCTATTTAATTACATGCATATATTCTGAACAGAAAAGTTCAGAAAAATCTTATCTGGATTTCATGGCTGAGGTAGAAATTTCTTATCTGTTAGGAAATTAAGACATCACAGTATTGGGGCTTTTTCACTGCGTAATATATTGTTAAGGTATTTATTTAGGAGACCAAAATCCAACCCATTAAGTCAAATGCTGACACAACAGATTTGAATTTATGATTTTACAACATGGTATTTAAATGACAGCTTAAAAACACTCCTGAGCAACAGACTTTCTAACACTCTTTTGAACACCCAGTTCCTTCCTGACACTGAAACACTGAATTCTGTCAGGAAAACAGGGTCATCAAATTCCAAGCAAAGCCAGAAAAATGGATCCTGATTCTGTAGCCCAATTTTTATACATTTATTGGCCAGCAGGAACCTGAGGTTTCTCCTGTATTTGATTCTGCCCATATTCCTTAGCAGCATGGTCCAATAGAAGTGAGTCCTTACAGCAAAACTGTCACAGAAACAGTAGATATTTCCGTGGGTTTTACATCAGATAGGACATAGACTAGTGCCAGAGACCATGTATTAATCAGCTACTCTCCAGTAGCCCTTCTTTCAGTCCAGTTTAAATCCAAAATTTATGCAGTTCTTGAACTTTAAAACACTGCATGATAAACCCCAATGTGTGGCAAGATGGAAAATTAAAAATCATTCCTGATCTTAATTAAACGAAAAATGCAGAAGATTATTTTATATTTTCATAACATTCAATAACAAATGCAAAGAGAGAAACAATCCAAGAAAAAATTACATTGATGCTTTTCCAAAATTTAATACAGAAAGCTTCTTCAGATTGTAAAATTTTTTCACAGAGATATTAATCTGCAGCCTTGAGAGAGTGGCATGCATACATGTGGACCATTATGCCCTACTACTTAACAGGTCACTAAGTGCAAAAGCACTGCATACACTATGCTGTACAGGTTTTGTAGAGGTGCCTAGCTAACCTGGAATTGCAGGTCTTGAACTAGATTTTTTTTGATTTTTAACAGCTGGGCATCTTAATACCTCTGTTAAATGTCTGCTTTAATATAACAACATATGGGTATGATTGACACATAAGGTCAGAGCTCTGTGGACTATTCTCCCACTGAATTTCAATTAGGGAGCTTTAGAGGATCAGATCTCTGATGACTAATAGTCAGGCAAAATCAGTTAAAAATTGTAGACTTTGCTATGCATAGCGACTCTGGCAAAATTATACAGATGCCTTCTTGAAAAGCAGTATCCTACTACATATATTGCTGCAAAAACTATACCAGATAAAATATATTTCTGTAATATAGCCTACAAGGCACAGCAGTATTGAAAATGAACAGAGACTATTAGTTGAGGTTTCTGTTTTGTAAATTATTAATATTTCAATTTTAGGAGATTCTTTTAAATGTTATTGAAATCTTCCTGACCTGGAGCAAGTCTCATAATACCATAAGATAATACATTTGCCTGCCACCTTCATAGGGCCTGGGCTTAAATCTGTCTTGGGTCACAAGTGAAATTATCTAAATGGCCCCAAATTAGCCCTCAGTAGTCATTTGTTCATTTCACAAAAGTAGTATTGTGCATAATTTGGCAACAGAGTAAAATTGTAGAGGAACGGTAAGGAAACAAAAAATGGAATAAAGGGATATTGGAGACCAGGTTTGCTTTTGGCAATGGTATTTGGATCAGTTCAGTATAAATTATATCTTACTTTCATGAGAATCACTATTCAGCAAATTAGTTAGCATGTTGTAGTTTTCTAAACATTATTTTACAGTTTCATTCTCTTTTGGACAGTGACAGTCCAAGACACCCTTTGATTCATCTTGCTTGCAATAGAGAAAAATTACTATAAGTAGTGATTGTATAGGAAAACAATGCAGGGTTTTTTGTTTTGTTTTGTTTCTTTTTTTTTTTTTTTTTTTTAAGTATGATGATAATTAGAACATGGAACAATGAGGGAAGCTGTAATTAGAGGTTCGAATGAAAACAACATCAACATCATTCAACTATACACAGTTAAATTCAATTAAATAATTTGCTGACTCCTATGCGACCAGTTTTATCTAACATAATAAAGAAAATGGGAAAATAAAAAAAAAAGTAGGAGGAAAGTTGTCAAATAAATTTGTTGGTGTAAATTACTCCATTAGTTGTGCTAATAAAGCAAAGAATGTGGTAAAAGTCCAATGTTGCATTTCTTATATTTGAAAGGTTATGAGTCACTGAAATTCCACTAACTTAAATGTAATCAAGAAGGGGGGGGGAGGAAAGTAGCATTTCTGCTTACATAAGCAAATGGATACTCTTAATTGAACTGAGCATTTTTAGGATAATAGTCCAGTTGTTCAGCAGTTGCATAAAAGATGTTTCAATAAAATTGGTCCATTATTAGTGTAAGGAATACAAGATAGCAAAAGAATATAAAGCCATAATTGGGCTGGAAACCTCTTTGAAAAAGGAATCCTGTTTTCTTTAACAGCTATCACTACTTATGCATGTTGCTCTGTAAAAAGTATTGATCAAGATCAGTCCCTTCAGATTCATACATAAGTGAAATTGTAAGGTTTGCCTCACAATTGCACACAGCATCAGGGAACATCATTGCTTCAGCAGTATGCTTTCTATCTTAGCCTGACTCTGCAGTAACCCTCAACTTCAAGATTTTCCTCCCTGAACTCTCCTCCAGTACCCACAGTGCATTGACCCTGGCTGGACACTGATTACCCACAAAGCCATTCTGTCACTCATCTCGTCAACAGGGGCAGGAGCAGAAAGTAACATGGAAAAAAAAAAATCATGGGTCAAGATAAAAGCAGTTTTATAAAGCAAAATAAAAATGCAAAACATTTTATTCTCTATTTCTCATCAGCAAATGATGCCCAGGCACTTCTCAAGAAGCAGGGCTCAGTACATATAGCTTTTACTCCAGAAGGAAATATCACAAGTAATGAAAGCCTTTTCCTTTCCCTTAGCTTTTATATCTGAGCTGACATTATATAGTATGGAATACTCCTTTGATCAGTTTGGGTGAATTGTCCTGGCTATGTCTCCTCCCAAGATTTTGCCCACCCCCAGCCTGCTGCTGAGGGTGGAATGTTGGAGAGACAGCAATGATGCTGTGCCAGCCTGTTCAGCAGGAGCCAAAATACTGGTGTGCTATAAACACCTTTCCAAATACCAAAGCAAAGAACATCACTGTGAGGGCTGCTGGGGGAAAATGAAATTCATTGCAGTCAGACCAATAGAGATGAGTCCTGGTACATGCACATATATATTCACTCATATTATATAAATATGTAAAATTAAAGCTAACTACTTGAATAAGGAAATATTTTCTCAAAGAGAATTTAACAGCTTTAATATTTGAATAGCAAAATCATAGTCTTGACCTTTGTGTTGCTAAAGACTGTTTTGTTTAGTTTTTAATATTTTGGTTTATTAAACTTTCAAGTGGAAAAAAAACCCCAACCACAACATAGTAGAATATGAAGAAGTAACCATAAGTACTGAATAATTAAGAAATCAATAAACAATTTCACATTTCTTTGGTGTTCAAATGACCTTCCTGAATTAGAAGCTAAGACAGTGTCCGCAATGCGAAATAATTAGGTAGGTAATGTACCAAGTAAATTTGAGTAGGCTGGTAAATTTTGATTCAACTATCTTAACTGCTTTGAAAAGTTAACTCTAAAGATCATTGAATCAGTCAGACAGTAGTTCAGGAAAAGCCAAATCAAAGGCAGCATTTAGAATGTAATACACATGCAGAAAAAATATCAGTGAGTTGTGGGAGGTAGGTGGTAAGAGGATGCCCTGTAAAGATTATTCTTTCCAGAATCTGTGATATAACCTCCTACTGCTGAAGACTGAGGTCAGACAAAGCCTAAGGAAAGCCAAAAATACTTTTTTTTTGATTAATAGAAATCTCATCTAGTTCAGAGTTCATGTGAACAGCCAGGAAAATCTTATGTGCCTGGGTTTGAGAAAGGCAGGAAGGAATACACCTTTGTCCTGCAGCAAGAAGAGAACAGCCTCAATAGGGTATGTGAAAGGGTTGAACAGAGTTATCACTAGGGAGGATTGAAGGGGAGGTTACAGGTTCTTTTTTTTGTGGGAAATCCCCAGTCCTTTTATCAGAGGTGCTTTATATGCATCTGTATGATGTGGATGGGTAACTGCACAACAATTGGAAGCTGATTTTTGTGACTGAGGTCAAAGATGTGTGCTTCTACTGAAAGAATCTTCTCCTCTCACACCATCTACCTGAAGCAGTCTTGTTAAGGTCACTCTGCAGAGCAGCTTTCCTGCCTTCTTACTTATATATTCCAGCCCAAATCCAGCCTGCCTGTTCTTTGGTAGCTGGGCATAATATTAAAGATTCAGTTCAAGGACTCAGAGGCTCCATAAATTGTTGAGTACCCTTGGTTTGTGGGCACTCTCAGTTCCTTACAGAACAAATCCAGCTCACCCCCAGGATTATAAATGAAATCACCCCAAATGTCTCACCACATATGCAAATCTGTCATTCACTCTGTGTATCATCTCTGCAGATAACTCAGTGATCCTCATACAGAAAAATAATCTTTCTGAGGTGGTGGCAATAGATTTTTTCTGAGATAAAGGCTAGCACTGAGAACCTGCGTTCACCTTTTATCTGCCCTCTTTGTGACAGTTGTGTTGATGAAGTCTACAAAACAGCCTGAATTGAAAGTCGACTTGATAATTTGTATCTTGCTCTCTTACCTATCATTATAGTTCATCATTATCTTCTAAAAGATTTTCCATTGCTTCTGAAACAAGTTAAGTCAGCATTCTCTCTCTCTCTCTTTCTCTCTCTCTCTCTCTCTCTCTCTCTCTCTCTCTCTCTCTCTCTCTCTCTCCCTCCCTCCCTCCCTTTCTCCCCCTCTCTCCCAGAGAAGCAGTACAGCTGTCAATATAACAATCTAACCACAATATGTTACACCCATTTAGGTGTTTGGAGGAAGGACTAAATAAATTTAGCTGATCGAATAAAGTTTGTCTTTATGTTAGAGCAAGCCATCCAGAGTCAGAGTAATAAATGAGTAAAACAGAAAATATAACTTAAAAAACAATGTCATATGAAATTATTCATGAAGATTATAATGATTTCTGAAGACTTTACCTTCATTATCAGCTCTAGGAATACTGAACATTAACTTTTTTTTTTTTTTACTCTCTTACTCTCTCAAGCCAATAACATATTTTTAGCACATAGGATGTTACAGAAAGCAGAGTAAACTGAGGCAAAATTGATTACCTACAATGTAACTGTTTGGCCTAGGAAGTCTGAGTACAAACCATGTCTGCAAGCTACTCATTACTGAGAACTCTTTCAATATGAACCCTTTCACTATGTAATCAATTTCAATAGAGATTGATTTTATAAGTAATATGCCCTCAATCCTACATGCCATTTACACCTTTTATTTGGCATCTTTTAAAATAAAACAAATATTATTATAAGTCATAAATCAAGATCTCAGAAGTCAATAAGGGTTCTCTGCTCATTGCAGAGAAGTAGCTAGAAGCCCCTAAATACCTGACAAATTCACTTGAGCTTCAAACCTTGAAGTTTGCTTAAGAAGTATTGTGAACTTATTTAAACTTAAGTACAATACTGGGTTTGTCAATCTTTTGTGGAAAGAAATCCTTTTATTTTTATATTTGTCCCTCTAAAGATGAGAAGTTCAGCAATGTATAAAAATAAACTTGTGTGCAAATCACACAGCCTGAGTCATGGATCAGATGCAGTAACTGGACAGACATGCTTGTGAAAATCAACCAGCAGTTTTTTCCCAATATGCACAGCTGAAACAGTAGTGCAAGTGTATGAGCTATGTACTCAGGCCGCCAGTTCATAAACAATCTGTTGTGTTATCAGCATAAAAACATAAAATTAAAAAAAAAAAAAAAGTATAACAAAGCCAGATTGCAGTGGAAGACAAGCTTCTAACTTGCAAGTATTTGGAAAGAACATTGTAAACATTAATGCTCCATCGCTCCACCCTCTGCTCACTGTCAGAAATTTCCCTACATGTCTCTGCCTTATATTTCCACCTTTTGACCAGATAATGAGGTTGACTAGAGTAAATTAAGTGTGACAGAGATTTTTCCCTGACTTTAGAAAATAGAGAAAAGGTTACATTATCCACCATGACCCTAGAAATCTTTGATTCTGGCTTTTGACCTAAACTTTTTGATCTCAAAGAGTGATATATCAGGAACACTGATTAATAGGAAAGTAATAGTATAGGTTAGTACTGCTATCATGTAAGATATTGGTTGGTGTTAATTAGATCTGTGATGACATTCTCTACACCGATGAGTTCCAGCTCATACGAGAAAAATGTTCATAGATTTTGTTAGAGCATTCACAGTTATTGTCCACCTCTCTCCTCTTGATTTCCAAGACATTCAACATATCTTCTGCCATAGCTCAGCTGCATTCATGTGAACAAACCACTCTGTATTCCTTTCTCAACATGAATCTGGAAGCCCCAAATCAAGAATATCTTTGGATTTTCTGCATGAAAGCCAACCAACCTCCATCTTATTTGCATATCTTTGCTCATTTTTGTTCCATTTTCTTACAGTCTGAATAGGCAGACAGCTGACATAGAGGATTTTATAACCTCCTGAAGGGAGAAAGTGTTTAGTGATACAATGGAAGAAATCCTAATGGATATGAAAAGTGTTGTGACTTTTTCAGACATGCCTACCTATAGCATACAGTATCTTGGTTATCAGATCCTTGGACTAAGATATCTGACATTCACTTGCATTTGAATAATCTGTTTGCCATACCAGATATTGAAGACAGTGATTTCCAATTTTGTGGTATTCTTCACTGACATTACATGTGACAATTAGGTTTTCTTAAGCTGAACTCCACTGCAGCAAGACGATGGGTACCTCTTCTTAGGTGGCTCAAAATTTCTGAGACAATATTTTACTTTTGACACAATCGTTGTTTATCTTTAAGTTAGGAATTTTGACATAATTCACAAGGTCTTCTGACAGGATTTTAAAAAGTCAAATAAAAACGTGATCTGTTAATAGCAATAAAATAAATTTATCATCTATTTTAATTAATATGAAGAAAAACTGCAAATAACTTCATAGTATATTCAACAAATTCATAATTACCCATACGGCTCACTTCTAGAAGGCAGGAAGAAAGTCTAACGAAATATTATGGTCCTCACAGAAAGCAGTTTCATAGAAACCCAGTGGAGAGAAGGGAGAGTTGAAGGACGTTATTGATAGTTGCCAGGACTACTAATTCTTGCATAAAGCTGGAGAACAAAGGAGAGGTGAGAAGCATTTTCTCTATCAGATACTTATTTAACAATTCTAGCAAAGAGTGATTCTCACTCACGTCATCTGCTTCTGCTGTGAGAGTGGCTCTGAGAATGCAGCCATGGGGAGGCTGTTTTGATCTAGTCCGCTGCTTTCCCTTTCAAAGCGAATGAGATAATGTGGCTGTGGAAAAGCACCTTTTAATCAGAGCAGTGGGATTCCATTGAAATGTAGTACAATGCAGCTGCAAGTTAGTATTTTTCTAAAGCAGGTGTACACTTCTCCCTTTGAAACTGTGAACACAGCCTACATCCCTGTATCCCAAACTAGGCCTCAGTAGAACCACGCTCAGCATTACCTTTCACTATTTGTCCTTTTGTCTCATTTTCGTTCTGTGCAGAAGGCATTTAGATATGTGCCAAAAATGCCTTTCACTAACAGAAGTCAAACACACTTTGGTTTGGTTTTTTGTGGGTTTTTTTTTGTGATTTCAGGTTTTGGCTTTTGGGTTGATTTTTATTTTTTGGTAAGAAGAGAAAGGCAGGTTGAAAGTTAAATTAATTCCTTGCCTCATTTGCCCTTATAGGTCATTTCACTTATATAAATTAAAACAATACATGGTAGAGGATTGTGTTATCAACTTGGAGTAGATGTTTTGGGAAAAAATGAACCAGTTGACTGATGTTAACCCCTACATAGGCCTGTGCTCTCTGTTAGTACATGCTGTACTGTTAGCTCTGTTTTTGTGCACACAGCATAACATTAATTAACTGTAGCTGATGCAGTTATGGACAGTTTAATGATGCACAGCAATTCACAGCTTCTGGAAGTCTGCCTAGGAATGAGAAAGTAGTAGCTACTGAGAGAAAATAGAAAAATCTAGAAATGTCTTCCAGATTGAATACAACCAGTGCAAAAATGAATGATGGTTATAATAATCTTAGTTCTTTTTGCACCTGAGTTTTAAGATTTCCTTTCAGGAAATTGAAACAGGATGGACCTTTCAGATGTTATGGGCTTAAACTCAGGTGGTCTGACTGCCTTCTGCTGATTTGTCTCACACAAGAAGCTTCACATGAGGCATCTTTCTCTGTAAGAAGAGGGTGACTTACTTCACAGCTGGTGATTTCTGCAGTCCCTCAGGTGTGAAGCACAAGACTAGAACCAACAACACAGGCTGCATCTTGGGAATGCAGAATCAAAGGAATAGAAACTAATGTGCACCATTTCCATTGTCGGATGAAGGGCAGATCAATAATTTCTCATCTCTGTAGAATGACAAACACCTTGCAGCAGCCTTGCCTGAGTTTCACACCCCCAGCCGCAGAAAATGGTTCTTTACCTAAGAAATTTAACAGCATAAGATTTTTATCTCGAGAGCTATAAACTCCAGTTTTGCTTTCACTTAAATTTATGGCTGAAAGTTTAGAGACTAATAGAATGGAAAACATGAGTGTCTCAAACTTGAATTAGAGATCTGGCCTTCACAGCTGGGAGTTCAGAAAAAAAATCTCTATTCAAACAAGGACAGCAATGACATATAACATATTCTCATAGTAGGTACCATCTAATTAAATAAAAACTAAATAAACTAAATGAGCAATCTATTTCAAAAAAAAAAAAAAAAAAAAAAAAGAAGGAATAAGACAGTGGTGTGCAATCATTGCAATCTCTTTTTTCAGTTCCTCACTGAGATTATTGAAAAATAGGAAAGTAGAACAACCACAGAAAGCTTGACAGAGTTGAATAGTTGTTCCCTGCTTTCTTTATACTGCCCAGATGAAGTAAACCAGAGGTGGACATTGGTGAGATATTCTTAAGAAATTGGTGGAGTATAAAATCTTTGAAGTCAAGAAAGCTGGTACATTCACTGCAGCATATAAAACAATGCTTTCAATTAAATTGAAGGATTTATTGAACATATTTTATTAAAAAGCATGTAGAGTGATGGGGGTGGAAATATATTAAAAATTAAACAAATGGACTCTTGTGAAAATGCAGAATTTTGGACTTTCTTCTGGGAGCATAAGAGCTTAGAAACTTATATTAGATTGTGGATGCTTCAGTCCACGCATGGGATCTTAGCCTCATCCAGATATTCCATGAAGGGGGACACTTAGCTTGAGATGCCAGCTCAATATATCACAAGAGACCGAAAGGTAATAGCTCTCAGTTTTTAAAATGTTTGCCTCGAAACAGGGTGTAGAAAAGAATACTTCTTTCTTATGAAGCTTCTATTGGAATTTTGTACATTAAATTACCATTATTCCTTTGGGATTTTTAATTTAAGATCCTACAGACTCTGTATTATATAATTTTTATTAGACTCACAGTTTTCTTTGCCTTCACTGCACCTCTGAGGCTCAAATGCTATGACTTTTACTTGAAGCTTCTCTCAAAGTGTGATTTTATGGCACAAGTGTAGGAAATAAGAAGAAACAGAAAATGAAAAACATTTAGCAGAAAATATCTAAATGATAACAGATGGGAAGGAAATAGGTAAAATTAAATGTAAAAAAATGAAGTTCCAAATCAGCCTTATTCCTGAAAACTATGCCTATGTTTGATTAAAGAAAGGAACTGCTTCCCATGAAACAAAAAGGGAAAGATATTTCTGAGTGAACGTCGAACCAAAGTTTCATCTAGTGATTCTAATCCTGTAAACAGGCAAAACTGGAGGGCAATAGATCTAGCATATTTAAAATGCATATTTCAATATGAAATGAATTGTCATCTTTGTTTACATATATTTTTAAGTCAATTGAAGAGAAAATCTTGGAGACTAGTTCAGATTTGGGTTAAAAATTTTAAAGTGACAACATTAAGAAGATAAATTGTGTTCAAGACATTCAAATATATGTTAATGACAACATGAAGTGGAATATTTAGTAGAAGGCATTTTTAGAATATGCATTAGAGAATCACAAAGTATCCTGGGCAGATTTCTAGCTTTAAACACATTGAGTCTCAAAATCTGTTTCAAAATCGAGTCTAATAAGTGAAAAGATCTGAAATAGTACCAGCTTCAGATAAATGACAAGTAAAACTCTTATCTACTTCAAAAGAAAGTTAAAAAATCCTTTCATCAATAGAAATATCCCAGTAGAAATTAGTGCTGAGTCCTACTGGACTCGGTCTTTTTCTAAGAACTTGCATTTTTATGTTTTCATTCCCTTCTCTCTATTCACAGAAAGATTATCTTATATTCACTCATTCCTCAGTTTTATACATTTCAGTGGTTCCCACTCAACTACCTCATATCCTTTTTTCTTGCCTCTTCCTTTCTTTTTTAATTGAAAATTTAAAATACTAATTTGCTTCTGATCCTAAATTATTATTATTTTGTTTCTTTTACTATTTTCCAAATCAATTTAGGGGAAGTCAAATTATTTCAGTTTGGATTTACTCCAACATTTCCATCATCTCTTATTAACATAATTCCACTAAGGCCTTTATCTCACTCATTTATCTATGCAGTAAAGAGCTTTCCCATAGATTCACACACCATGCAGGTACAGAGAGCTTTTAAATTCCATCACTTATGCAGTCAGCCGGTTTTCCACTTTAGATATGAAAACAACAGAAAATTCAAACACATATATAAAAGCAAGATAATTTCAGGACTTTAGTACTTCAAAGCTAACTTCATTGCTTTCAAAGACCATTTCCAGTAAAATTTTAGGACAGACTAACCCCATACACAGACACAGACATCCACATTTTCCTCCTTCCAGAAAATAAACCCACAGTGTAATGGGACCAAGAGAGCAAAGAAATCATGGAATGTAATTTATTTCTAGAAGAGAGTCCAAAAGATGGACAAACAGAAGCCTATTATCTGCACTGAAACAAATCATCTGCTTACTGCAGTACAGCAAGGGACATTTTGAAACACTTACTACTGCTTTATATATTTCTGTAGGAATTCCAGGAAATACAAAACTGCCTGCTTCCAATAAAATTCTACTTTCCATCCTCTCCCCCCTTTTCTACCCTTCTACCACCACTGTTTCTACACATTTCTTTTCTTAAAACAAAATGGTGCTAACAGCTAACAAATAGGCATTTCCTCTTATATTTCCAGAAGACTGAATAATTTTTTATAATAGTGTGAATAATTAAAAAAGCTTCCTACTCACATGCTTTAGCATATATGGTCTTTTTTTCCTACTGATTGATCCCACTACTCTAAGACATGGAGACAGATCCCACAGTATGCCACTGTTCACATAGTGATGATGTAAAAGGTGAAAGATAAACACATAGAAGTGTACTTTCAATTATTAGCTAATAAATCTACTTTTAAAAGGTGTATAAGAAATGTAGGTTTTGAAAAGCAAATGTAGTACTTAAGAAAGTGACAGTTTACTGTCCTGTGATGTTATCTCTTAATTTGCATAAAACCACAACATTTAAAAATCAGACAAAATTAAGCTCACCATGAAGATAATAGTTCAGCAGTTGAATGTAGCTATGCTAGATTACTTGGCTGTGATTTCCAAAAGATATGACAAAAACAAGTAGCTCTAATGTTTCTTTTCTTGAGTCAACAGCTATATATCACAAGGCTTGTTTCACACAGACCAAAGCAATTCAATCCCCTCTGAGGTCTGGTTTAAACCAGTCATCTAGAAAAGAAGGATCCTATAGCCCATTCTGGTACTGCTGAATGCACAGAAGAAATTTTTCATGGAATTGTTAGATCTAGCCAAGAATAGTCATTCATTGTGATAGAACAAAATAGTCATTCAACCTGGGAATTAAACCTCAAAACTGACAACAGATTTTAATTAATTAATCATACTCTGTTTTGAAGATCTTGACAGCATTTCATCTTTTCTGGTTTGATTGAGTAGTGATTACAAGGTCCTTATGTAGTAACTAAATGTCATGTACAGTAGGTTTCATTCAACCAAAGAAATGCCACTATTATTCAGATAAAAAAATTTAACCAATCTTATTATCTTGATTCTGTGATTACTTTAATATCTCATGTTTATCAAGCTGGGGAAACATATAGAAGTCTTCCTCTTAAAGGGTGAACCGGTGAACATAAATAAGAATTTTCTGTGCATTCATCTTTGTGTGAATCTCCCAAGAGATCAGACTTCCCAATTCTGCAGTTTTGAGCTCCAAACTCAGCATTAATATCTTAAACATTGAAATATTTGCATAAAATGGTTTGCAATGGGTTGTATGTTTTATCTTAGACATAGAATTAATACATCTTTGGATGCTGAGTTCCAGAGCAGGATGATTTAATAAAACATTCAAAGAGCAAGTCTATGCTTATCACAAGTGGGCAGCTTGTAGAGATTGACATGATCCTAAGGCTTTCAATACTCAAATTTACTTTGTGCTAGCCACAGGTGTATAAGAACTGCAATTTGTGTAAGCCCCAAGAGAACTAATTATGTGTTAAGAATGCATGCACATTTTACTATGTAGCATACAATACAAGAAAATTACCATGCATCTGGTTTTTGAGAGACTGAACTTTAGGCAGGTAACAGGTATAGTTCTGCACAGATTTATTCTGAAATGAACTCCCTTGAAGGCTTATCAAAAGTAATACCTTTTTTTTCATTTAAATATATCTCATTTACAGTGTAGAATTTTGCCTCTGAAAATTCTCTGAATTCAAATAATATATGAAGGTCTTCTACAAAGTCTCAAGCTTCAAAAGACAATTAATTTTGTTTATTTTACTGGCAATATTAGGCAGAGATTAATTTTACAAGAAATCAACAGCTCTTTATTGCAAAGTCAGTGTTCAATGATATTAAGAGAAACCGACTATTTGAAATATCTTAATGTACAGAATTATTACATAATGTCACATTGCAGTAACAAATGTGATGAAAATTTGTTCATACTTGTAGTGGGTTGACCTTGGCTGGATGCCAGGTGCTCCTCAAGCTGCTCTATCATTCCTCTCCTCAGCAGGACAGGAAAGGGAGAGAATAAGATAGAAAAATACCATCATGGATCAAGATAAAGGCAGTTTAATAAAGAAAAAGCAGACAAAAATAAAAGATTTTTCTATTTCCCAGAAGGCGATGTCTAGCCATTTCCCAGGAAACAGGGTTTGAGTAGACATGGAAGTTGCTCTGGGAGACAGACATTAAAATATCAAAAGCTTCCCCCTTCCTACTCTTTTCTCTAAGATTTGGTTGCTGAATCGACATCATATGGTATGGAATATCCTTTCAGTCAATTTGGATCAGCTGTCCTGGCCATTTTCCCTCCCAAGATCTTGCCCACTATCAGCCTACTGGTGGGAAGGTGAAATGTTGGAGAGACAGCACTGATGCTGTGTCAGCTTGGGTCAGCAGTGGCCAAAACACTGGTGTTTTCTAGCTTTCTAGCTACTGTTACAAAGCACAGCACTGTGAGGGCTCCTGTGAGGAGCATTGACTCCATCTCAGACCCAATACAAAATTCATGCAGTCATCACTGCTGGAAATACATGTAGCTTAAATGTATGATAACTGTGGCCTTAGGAGCCAGTATTGTACAACTTAGCAATCTTCCATTGTCTTTTGCTTGAATTTTGTATTGATGTGTGTGTAAAGGTGTATTTGTTATTCCATGGAAGATCTGAATAGCAGATCTCAAAAGACTTGGCTCTTTTCAGAGAAAGTCTGAAAATGATGTGAAGATGGCATGTAGAAGCAAAAGGTATAATATGGTCCATTGTAGTGGAGATAAATGAAGGAAAAAAATCCAGTTTAAAAATAGTCTGCTTGCCAGAAAATGTTTTCATGAAAACTGCTGCAGAACAATAGTGTTAATATGTTCTGTGAGCAGACACCAACCTGGATATGTTATACAATAGAAAAATTATATGTGGTTTTAGAAATGCATATTATGAAGGAGCAAGGCGACACAAATCTGAATCTAGCTCTTAGGCTTGCAAAAACACCAAAAGGTTTTCATGTCATTCGAACGTGTGCATGGAGTTCATTTTCAATGTATTCTTGTGTCCTGTCTAAACTGCTACAATGGCTATAAAAGCCCATGGCAATCACAAGGCCTAGGACCTTCAACAAAATGCCATCACCAGAGGACCTAGACAGTTAATCTCTTTCTATCCCATAAAATGAAGTTTTAGCTGACAGCATGTTTTATGTGTCACTATATTTTTACTGAAGATGTCCTCTAGGTTCATTTAGTAACAAATCTAGCTCAGGTTTTCTTACAAGGAAGTTGTCTGTTGAAGTTCTAAGAAACACTGAATAATAAAATGCAGCCTGTAAATATAGGCTTACTTGTAGCTGCTGTTGAATAAAACTTGATCATTCTGCCTTGTTCTGAAATCAGAAGCTAAAGCCTTGAAAGTTCATTTTGGAAGGTATTTTGATTAAGAGACTGACATTAAGACCAGCAGTATCTGGCTATCCATAAATCTGCTGGCATTGAAGCTGCTGTTGACTGGAACTGACTTCAGATACAAGGTGTATAATCAGAGGTAAATAGAGCAACTAAAAATATCCATTCAGAAATATGGGGAAATCAAATACTAACTTTTACATGCTTTTTCCAGTCTACCCTTATCTGAACATACTCAGTTCATATGAGAGCCAGAAAATTTTCCCAGTCTTGAAAGAGAGCAGGTCATGGATTCAAGTAATATAACAATAATCTCCCTGTCCATTTTTTTTTTTTTTTTTTTTTGTGGTTGTGGTTTTTATTCTCATTTTCTATATCTGTCAGGATGGGTGTATAAAGAAAAAATGTACCTGTGGTCCTTCACAGCTCTGTGCTCTCTTCTGGAACACAATTTGTCACAATTCAATGACTCTATGTAAAGTCCAATTGTTTGGAAATGGTGTAACTGAAGAGTTACATCAGTATCTTCTGCATCCATCTGCATCTTCTTATGAGGAAAGGCTAAGGGAGTTGGGCCTGTTCAGTCTTGAGAAGAGACAACAGAGGGCACCTCATCAATGTCTCCAAGTAAATTAAGGCAAGGATAAAGAGGATGAAGCCAGGATCTTCGCCATGATGGCAGGCAACAGGGCAAGAGGCAATGGGCAGAAACTGATCCACAGAAAGTTCCTCCTCTATATGAGGAAAAATTTCCTTACTGTTCAGTGACTGAGCACTGGAACAGATAGTCCAGAGACACCGTGGAGTCTCCCTCACTGGGAAGATTCAAGAACTGTCTGAATGCAATGCTGTGCCATGTGCTCTAGGATGACTCTGCTTGAGCAGGGAGATGACCCACTGGGATCCAAATTTACCCAGTTTCTGATTCTTTTTCCTCACTTTCATATGGTCAGTGAGGCTGATCTTTGGCATGCCTAATCCCTAGTTCATCAACAAATACACGGAATACTCTCCCCCTGATTTTGCAGTTTATACTCTTATATATTCAAATCAGATACTCACTGTGATGGAGCAATAAGCAAATGTCTTCAGAGAAAATTTAAAACATCCCAGGAATCCTTTCAGGATTAGAGAGACTAGTAAACTGACGTGTCATTTATGTTTAACTCCCCCCTAAGTGATTTTGAGCTTTCATGGTGGATTCACCTAAGTGAACCTAAGTCATATCCTCTTGAGCTGGACATCATTCTGCAGTTTCACGGTGTGAGTGTTGATGCAAACATTTTCTTCAGTACACAGAGATATTAATCAACAACATTTTTTCATCAGCCCCAAGTTAAAACTAAAATAAATGCTTAAAACAAAAACTCACAGATCTAAGTTTCCCAGGATTTCTGATATCAAGCGTCCTACTTGATGCAAGCAGCTAAAAAGTATCTATGACTGAGTTGCTGAATATATAGGCTAAACTCATGGTTTGGTCAACTTGGTACCTTCAAAACACAGAAACAGAAATTTTACAGGTATCACAGAAAAAAAATAAAATCCACTTTCTAAAAATTAAAGCTGAAGTCACAGTACTTACCAATCCCGTTAGAAGGGTTTTGCTTCAGTTTTTTGTTTATGAGTTAATTAAGAGCTGTAACTGTTTTCCCTTATATCTTTATGTAGTGATGACATACACTTTCTATGAATAGTTACTTGTGAGACATTTGTTGAGCACTTGACATTCAAAACAGGAATCATACAGAATTGAAGTTATGTTGACATTGCTGTTTTTGCCTGATTGAAAATGTGAATTATGTTAGTGAACTCACTTTACCTTTATATCCTCTTCTATTAGCTTAGTATTATCTATTACCACAAAAACTCCTGCCAGAAAATGTCATACTTACAGATAGTGAAGACATATTACAAAGGAAAAACACAGGCACTGCTGAAGCCAATCTGCTTCTAAAAACTCGTATCTGTTACTGTCTCAAAGTTTTCATTTTTTAGCTACAGTATCACCCACACTTGACACAGTTCCAGTTACAGATGAAGGATTCTAAAAGCATCAGAAAACAAAAGGAGAAAAGGGATAAGAAATAGTAGAAACATTTTTTCTAACATCTTACATATCAACATTTCATTTCAGCATTGTAAAATGTAATTTGCATCTTGTGAAGTTGATATTTGTAAATGTTTCTTTACTCGCTGCTCACAAAACATACTACTGAATGAAGGTTGATATTAATTCCTTCTCTGCATTCTTTCTGGGATCAAAAGATGGATTTCTTCTAAATATGGAAGGAGATCACAGTTTTTTACTGTAATATAAAGTTGATGACTTTCTTACTGTAATCAATTAAAGGCTGAGCTGAACCATCAAATTAATTTCGATTAATTTCCAGTTCTCCATCACAGAAATTTAAATAAGTCAGTCAAGATCTCCAGCTCTTCATTGTATTTCTAGTGATCAAAAAAAAAAAAAAAAAAAAAAAAAAAAAAAAAAAGAGAATATATTATATTTTCACCGGGTAAGAATTAATTTGGATACTTGGTTGAAAAAAATTGCAGATATTTTGTAAGTTTTTTCAGTTCTTCACTTTACAAAAAAGACAATAAACATTCAGCTTTTTTTTTTGTTGTTTGTTCTTATTGATTTCTTCTTTATTTCTGCAAACACATGAACTCTTGGTTAACATTTTTCATCAGTATCCCTAATTACTGTTCGCATCAGCATGTAATTATTCTGTGTGTAAATGAAAATATGGTTTTCTGACATTCAACTTTGTGCAGTAGTGAAGTTAAATCAGCTATTTATTTGCAATAGCATGGCACACATAGTGCCAGTAAATCTTAATCACACCCAGTTTCAATATTCACTAAATGTTCAGGAGTAGAGGGTGATTCAAGGTGTTGCGGTATACTCCTTCAACAGGAAATAGAGGAAATATTTCTTAACTATTGTGAAAAATCATTTAGACATAATTTAAATTTCCAAATTTAAGATCTCCCAAGGCATAAGAACCTGAATTTTTAACAGGGCAATTGAGAGCTTATTATTAGGAATGCTGAAGGTTCACTTAGAACACGTGAAGGTTACTGAAATTCAGAATTACATATACTTGTCAAAATAGTTTTTTTGGTCATTCTATAATATTTAAGAATACTTTTTTTTTATTCCCAAAATATGTACCAGTATTAGATTTATGATCTGGAAATTCCAGGATTCTCAAAGCTATCTACAGAAAAAAAAAAACTGTAAGCCAACAGCATATTTGTTTTAATGTTTCTCTGTTTCTTTGGATTTCAATTGCACTGAAGTTTAAAGCATATTTGAAGAGTTTTTAAGATTTAGGAGTTTTTATTTTTCTGTGCCGTTTGTGTCAGTCTAATTTATTTAAATCCTGCTGCCTTTTTTGCATTCACCAATTCATAATGATGCTGAAATCAAGCATCATAATCCTTAAAGACTTATTACTCTCTACTCCATTCTTACTGGGAAAACAAACAAAAATATGAAAAAATATGAAAAATATCTTTCAGATTTTGTATTTATGAAAACAGAGATTTTTCCTAGCTTGTCTGGAAAGGATTCAAGATTGAGTAAAGCAATATAAAGGAGGTGAGTCACTGCATTTTGTGACATATTAATTTTTTGTCTTCATATACCAGGAATTTGACTGAGAAGTTAACTTCAGTGACACCATCTACTCCAAAAAGAAGAAAAGTATAACTAATTCCTCCCCTCTGTTCTCATCTTTACAATGAGAAGAGGAAGATAGCGTACATTAGAGTTTAGTTCAAAAATAGTAGCTCATGTCCCTGAGTTCAAAAAAGTCTCCCAGGACTGCTAGTTTAAAAGAAATTTGCACAAATAACGTAGTTCACTCACATTTCAAACTGGACAACAGTCTTTAATGTAGAACTCTCAATGGAGATTCCCCTTTTGCAGCCTCCCAGCCTCCCTAGCCCCATGAAAAAATTTGGTGCCTTGAGAAAGATCATTATTTCTTTTACATGGTTCTTTAGAACTAACTGTGTCTGTTGTTTTTTCACAAAGCATTGAGCTGAACAGTAGGGTGAATCAGCAGCAATTCTGTCTGTCCTAATGAATTAAAAGAATCCACAGAACTCATCCCTGTTCTGGAATTCAAACATCTCTTCAATTGAAAGTGAGAACATTGTCCTTTGAATGGTGTAGTCTGGGACATTTATGTCAGGTCCATATTTGGAAGTTAGAAGAGACACAGGGTCATTCCTAAAAAAGCAGTGGCAGTTTTCCCTCAGTTTAGAAAGCAAGAGCTTAGCAGTTCATTCTTGAGCATTTCTGAGGCACTTATCCCCTCTATTTCCAGAGAACATTCATGTAGTTCTTTAATTCACTAGCAGACTGTGGCATTATGGGTCAAATGAAATTATCTGAAGAGTGAATCTTCCCAATGAGCAATGTGGCACAATTAGTTTGGACAATATTCCAGAGTAATATGAAGTACCCAAAATAGACTGTGATAGACAATCTGTGATAGCCAAACTCTTCCAAAGAAGAGCAGTGAAAAAGTATTTGTTAGTCTTAGAAATGGTAGAAAGGGATTTCTCGGTATTTTGTCTGTAAGAAAAATGTAAAAGATCAGCCTTATAACTGTCTTCACTTTGTGAGTTCTTCCTCTTATGAATTAGTAATAATTATTTCTATAGGCATAATTTATTTCTTTGTTTCTTTATAATCTCTCGGAATGTAAAGCAGTCTAACTAGTAATAATAATTACATCATTAGGTAATTATTCTTTCTCTTTCTCTCTCTCTCATTCTTATGACTGTAATTTCTGTGATACAACTTCAATGATGAGCTTTATTACCTTAATATTTCTTATTTTGCACAGACTTCTATACAAACATACAAGCTAGGGAAGACAGAATTAAATCACCTCAAAGAATATTTCATCTTTTCACAAGACTGATACTTTTTCTTTTCTTTTTTTTTTTTAAACAATCTAAGCAAATTAGTTGAAATTCCTGAATATCTATGTGACACCTTTTCAGCTTCAATACTGAACAAGAAGATAAACGCATTCCTCTTATAATCCTGCACAGAAAAGTATTAAGATATACCAATTATGCAACTATTTTTGGAAGGGAAGAATATAATTTTTGTCATGCTGAGGTGTCACTTTATGACCAGATATTTTAATTGCAATATGTATTTTCAAGGTATTTAGAATTCATCTGCTCTTCATATATGGTTGAACATTAACATCAGGAACATTAGAGGGGCAATCCAAAAGTCGACCTTTATAGCTACCTGATGACGAAATGTAAATAATGAAGGACAGGACAAGAGTAGGATCTACTTCGTTCTGGAAATTACTTTCATGCTAAGGCCCAGAAGCCTATTCAGAAATTGCCACACCATGATCAGAGCAAAAGAGTAACCTAGAAGTCTATTAAAAGTGCCTGTTTAGGAAGTGGTACTCTGTCCCTATAGGACACGAGAATGCACAACGCGAGCCACTTGCCACTTTGCAAGGTAAAAGAGAAAGTTTATTTTCTGACTCCAACTTTTATACTTCTCCAAAGGTGACAGTGGATTGGAGAGTAAATGGGCCACCTCTCCAAAGACATTGGACAAAGCACTAGTACATCAAGTCTCTCCACCCCCATGGAGGAATGCAAAACAACACGTTATTTACAGAAACTGTGTGAAAAAGTTTCCCAATAGAATGTAAACTCAGAAGGCTTTAGAAAACTCAAGAATCAGGGCGACATCTCACCCTTTTTAGTTTAAAAGAAAAGGAAAAATGAATAAGGTTCAGTGTCTGTTCATGGAGGAATCATCAGAGTGATCACCCGCCGTCATCTTCAACTGAGTCATCACTCGATGATCCATCCATTTGATGACTTTCAGTTTGGTCACGGCTTCTATGTTGCCCGTTTGTCGGATTCTGTCTCTGCGGTTGCAGATCAGGACGAACACACCTTGAAGGTACCCAGCGTACCCCAGTATCTGTGGATACACAAGCATACCCGCGCCCCGAAGCGATAAGGTCATAGAGACCTTCCCATTGTTTAGTGACTAAATTCCGCACTCGAACTTTTGCTAGAGGCTGATGTGCCTCGTCTGCAGCCTGCAATGAGAGATGATGATTTAAAATGACAGGGTTATTTGAATTCTGCTGCACTGTAAGATGATTTATGGTGTACAATGCTTTCTTCAACCAACTGTGCGGGGTCTCACCCTGCATTCCCCATTTTTGTTTTTGAAGAACCCGCTTCAGAGTACCATGAGCGCGTTCTACAATAGCTTGGCCGGTTGGAGAATGGGGGATACCAAACTTGTGTGACACACCCCACAACTGCAGGAACTGCCGCACCTGCTGCGATGCATAAGCAGGACCATTGTCGGTTTTCACAGCAGAAGGTATGCCCAGAACGGCAAAGGCCTGCCTCCAGTGGGCAATGACATCACGAGCCTTTTCTCCAGTGTGAGCGGAAGCCCACATCGCAGAGGAGAACGTGTCCACCGTGACATGCACATACTTGAGCCGGCCAAACTAGGCAATCAGGGCGACAGTACTCTCTTTAATTTCTATATCCTGTCTCAGGACTTTTTTTATTTCTTTAATATTCAAAAATAAACCTAGTATTACAAGGACAGGTTTTAAAGTTTTAAAGCTGCATTTTCTCATGCTTGTTGTCATTCTGTTACTTTTCATATCTAGTGCAATGAATCTTTCAAAATGACTTTGCATTTTTCAGAAGGGCATTACTTTATAACTCTTATTTTTTCCTTTTTACAGCACTTTCTGGTGCATAATGTCCTGTTTCATACTGAGGAAACTTTCCATATGGCTGGAGAATACATTTTATAAGCATTTGCGCTGAAGAAAATATTAATCCAGTACATGAGAGATGGGAGCAACCACTACAGTTATGTTTTCTTTGCTCTTTAAACATGGTTTTAGCTAAATTTCTTGGGTATGTCCATACTTGTAATTTGACTAAATACAGTTAATATATTTACTTATGCTACCTGAGAGACACATTGCCAGAATGTGTGCCAAAAAATTCTAGTGAGCCATATGTGTCTCTAGAACATTGGGATGATTTTGTCAAAAGAAAGATATCTATATCTTAATTGACCTTCAAAAGCTCCCTTATTTAGCTTTGAGGAAGAAATGGGCACTTTTAAATCCTAATTCATGGCATTCTAGATCATCTTGGTAACTCAGCTTAAAAACATCCTGAGACTAGTTTTAGTTTGTTGTATTTTTTTTCTCCCTCAATTTATTTTAAAGAAGCCACATTATCACAGGCTTCTTTGTGCATTTTTTATATCATGTCCATGCCTACATCTGTAAATAGGACAAAGCCCACCCCTGGCTTCTGGAGCTGGTTCTTTAGCTGGAGGATGCCAAGTACCCAGGGTTGGGTGTGTGCAGAAATGCTCTAGCAGTTGAGAGAATCCAGCCTAGAGGAACCTGCACAGTTCCATCAGTAGCTGGCCCAGATGGCTTCTGATAGTTCATGGTTTCTTAGTTAGGAGGCCTCAGATTACCCAACTTTCATTTTAGGCATAAATGTCTTTCACTCTGACCTTTATATGCTCCCACAAACCCTGATCACAGAAACCATAAAGCTGATCTCCCAGGTACAACTAGACCAGGTACAACTGATTTCACTATCCCAAAACGATTTATTTTTGTGGTAGCATTCTAGCTTCTTTGATTAAAGGCGTAGTACTTTTCATTTGCAAGATGATCTGAATTACCCTCCTCTCCAAACAGCACTGAAGAAAGGAAGTTTTTGCAGTTACCATGTCAGTACTCACTTTTAATTTATTTTTTGCAGATCATGGAATCAGCAGACATTGACAATTTTGTTAGAGATCTCACAGGAAATAATGCAAAACTTTAAAAGTTCAAAGTGGGTTTACTGAAAGGAAAAGGTATACAATTACAGTACTATTACAATTCATATGTTCCAATATTTTATTTCACAGCTACTATGACCTAACCATTTGTGGTTTACTTAGAGAAACTTGAATTCACAGACCATTGACTGCACGACCTGCAACAGCCACTCAGAAATCATTATGCTTTTTATGCTAAACTAGTTTACACATAAAAACATAAGACACATTTGGGAGCGAAATAGGTCCAGCTAGGGCAGTAAAGGTGCCTGAGATGTACAACAGATTTTATGTGTAATGAAAGCATGGAAATGGTTAAATTATTTAGTCAGGAAAAGAGAAATATTGAAAACAACAGAATCAGGTTATCTATACACCATAAAATATTAGGGGAAAAGATCAAAAAACTGTTACTATCATCTGGCTTATCTCACAGTATATTTAGACACCACAGTATCACAATAAAAGGAAAATAGAAGACAAATATGCAGTGTTTTATAAAGTACGCTTCTACACCAAATAGTCTTAGCAAAAAAAAAAAAGGAATCAGTACTACAGAAAATCATGAAGGAATTGGTTTCAACCAGGTCTTAAAAGTACAGATAGATAATTTTATACCCATTAATAATATTTTTAACTACAGTAGCTGAGATAACAATAAGGCTAATCAGATCCCTCTTTGAGGGGTATACTCTGACACCATGCTGCAGTCAGGAAGGAATTATTTGTATCCTGTGTAAACTATAATTTAATGCATCTGGTTACATGTCCTGTGGAGGAAGCTTCTGCTAAAACAGTAAGTGAAGGCAGTACTAAAATCACTCCTTTGCACAGTGACTGTGATCTAGAGTAACCAATTTTAGCAGTGACATCTAAATTTAGTTATGGAAGAGACAGTTAAACACATTATTGAGAATAACAGCGTAGATTATTTTTCCTTGAAAATTGCACTATGCTACTTACAAAAAATGTTAAAAGAGAAATTGTTTTAATTTTAGTTTGCTTAACTTTTATGTCTTAAATTTAGACTTTTACATAAAATTTGTTGAAAAACAGTAAAATGCAAAGTCACTATGCAGAAGCCACATAAAACAGAAAGGATGTGGGGCCAATGCACATTTTGGCTTGCACTCATTTTAAAACCATGATTTCTCAGAATTTCTTATAAATATGACAAAAGCAATAGCAGCATAAAAATTATATTTTGATAACATGCAAAAATCTCAAAACAGAACTGATGTTCAAATGCAAGATTTCCACACAGGGTTTTTTTAATTTATTAAGTTATGTTGTAACTCAGATTCTAGAAATTCAGCTAATTTATCCTTTTAATTGAGGCACTCTTTCAAGATGTCAAACTTAAAGCCATTCCCGTTGATTAACTTGGCTTTTTCTCTCACTTCTGAGAAATTAGGGTTTTTTTACCACATTCAGGGTGAAAGAGAAAAAACAGTGATCCTCATTTCTTTGCAGTTTTGTAAATTCCAGTATAACAGGCAATTAAGGTATGACCATAAAAAAAATGCTTAGTACTTTTCTCTGGTACATGAAAGACTGGTCTTGACATGCTACTAGTCTACAGAATAATAAAATCTTTGTCAAAGTTCTCAACAAAAGTGGGTGGTGAAATGACTTGCCAAGGTAACCAGACAGACCAACATCAGGAATGTTCCTACAAGTTAGGCCTCCTGGATACTGCTCCTCTGGGATATGCACTTGGAGTTGTCTGTGACCAGAAGATAAAGTTGTCCAACATCTGATCCTATTGAACATGAAATTTTAACTCTATGTTAGAAAGTAGATATTTGTAAATAAATATTTACTTCATTGCACTTCAGTAACAATAGAGTTACACAGGAATGAGTATAATCACCAGACATGAAAAGCTACAATTAGGTTCCTAGAGGTAGTTTCATGGTCTGTGAAGAAGGTGGTTAGGTAACTATTTCAAAGGGTTTGCTTTGCAAAGTAAGTCAGCAGTTACTATGCTTATATATACAAGTTACTATGCTTGTATATGTTCTGTGTCACTTAGGCAAAATATGTGGAAAACACAGTGAGTCAGACTGGGAGTTCTCCTTTGCAAGGAGAAACATAAGAATCAGAATATATGTGCAACACATACTGCTTTTTCTGAACAGCTCCATAAATATGCATCTATTTAAATCCAAGGGGAGAAAGTCTAGCCCAGATCAGCTTCAAATCAGACTTTCATGCCGTGTACTAAGCATCTTGGGATGAAAATATTTCTGTGGAAGAAGCTGCTCTACCTCAGCTATAAGGCTCTTAGCTACAAAGTATTTTCTATTTTCTTCTTGGGAGTGGGAGCAGGGAAGGGAGAGATCTGTTTCTTCTGTTCTCATACTCAAATTGCGTGGCAATAGGCAAATTATCTGGATGGGAGTTACTTACACATTGTGTGGCTCCTGATCACAGTAGGATCACAGTGTGACCTAATGTGACACTATGATCACTCTGCAGCAAACAAATGTAACACCACAAACGTAAAAAGAACCAGGAAAAGAAGAAGCAGTCACATCTACAAAGGGAAAATGTTATCTGATAGTCTTCATTGGTGAGGAGATAGAGAAGATTGAACAGAGGTACTTGGTGCTCTTACAGACACCCTAAAATATTCATCTAGTCTCCTGATGCCCCTGCAAAAGACGGGAGTCACTATTAGGCCCTGTGTCACACATGCTACTCCTGTGGGAATGTTTTATACACTGTATGGCATCTAAAAAGACACCAGCTACCCATGTCAGGCACCTAAATTGCTTGTCATATTTCTGTGTACAGCCCTGGAGAATATGCGGTCAAAATATATGGAGCAAAAAACCTCTACCTACATTTAATGTGAAGTTCAGTAAGTGAGGCTGCATCTAAATTGCTTGGTAAGTGTCTCTGCGGCAGGCTGGCAAGTCCTGATCCCCTTATCATTCAAGTCAGAGACCTGTTAGCTGTGCAAAGTGGTGGCTTTTCAGTCTGCACACCTCACCTGAGTTTCCTTTCCTTAAAAGAAGTCGCTATTTTTTTTTCAAAGGCATATATTTAGAAGTTTAAGCTTTTTCCAAAGGAGTTTTGAGCATAATAAGTCTTTTTACTTCATGCTAAGAATGTGGCAACTGAAGTAGACCTCACAATCCAGTTGGATTTTTAAGAAAACTATAGGAAAAAGGTGAGCAATGAGACTTGCCTGTGTGTAACATGCATGAAATTGGTATTCATTATGGCAGACTGTCTGTTGCACAAAAAGACACTGATCTAATATGTGTCAGGCCATAATACAGAGAATGGAAGATTGCTTGCACTTTCCTCTTCATGGCTGCTTTCTCAATACTTTCAATCAGATTTTCTGGCAGCAACTTAGGCAGCAATAAAAGTATAACAGAAATTTCTCTTCATGTCAAATTGTTACAATAACAGATTAAAATTCCATACTTTGTCAGCAGTCAAATAAAGCAGATAAACCTAGGTAGTGTGAAAACACGGCAAGGTCTGTGAACAGTAGACTGACTAAAGTATAAAAAACAAATTCTAAATAAAGATAATTAATCAGTTAACTGGCATGCATCTTTTGTGATCACTAACTTCAGGTTGTTTAGATAAATCACAAACTTCAACATATTTATGAGCATGCAATTTCAAGACAAATATGAAATTACAAAATTTAAATGAAGCCTATTAAGCCTAACAAAGGTTAATTGATAGATTTATCATGTGGTGCTAAAATATACCAAGAAATAATCAATCAAATAATAATGAATCCAATTCATATTATAAGGTGCTACATTTGTTCTAAATTTCTACTGCAGTAAATCTTGAATCCCAACAGGAAATTGTGCTTCCTTTGTATATCTTCATTAATCAAGTCCAGGTTTATGCTGATCAAAACAGTGAAAAAACATCAATCAGAAGTTCAGCAGAGTTCAGCCATCAAGAAGATAGACAAATAAGCAGCTATTGAATTACTTAAATGCCAATTATATTAAAAGTTGTTTTTCCTGTATGCTGACACTATACTGTTAATTTTTTTTCCTTTGTTCCACATGCAGACACTAAATATCACAGGAAAAAAACTTAAAAAAAAAACAACTTCAAAAAAAAGCATGTGCTTAAAACTAAGCTTATTCTAATATTTATTGAAATTCTCTGATGATATAAACATATATAATATATAATTCTCTTTTTGATTTACAGTTTTCATGTTAACCCAGCAAAATTGTAAAACAATAATAATAATTGTACCATATAAATAATACTTTATATTACATCATACATATTAAATAATACACAAATGCTATTTTAAGCTTCTTTCTCTGTGAAAGTATTTATCTTTTGCGCTGCAAAAAATAACACATTATCTGAAAAAACTTTAGTCTTGGGTCACCTGCATTCTCTCTTAGAGCACAGGTTCATAATAGGACTATGTTACAGTAGTCAAATAAATTTCCTAATCTCAGTTATAAGGCAAGGTGGAGTACAAAAATACTCTTTTACAAATATTTTTAATATTTTAAAAATGTGCTAAAAATTAGATATTGTTTGTTTGCTTTAAACAAAAATGTGCCCAACCACATGTTTTTAAAGAACAAGGAAATCAGTTTAGCTTTACATCCCTCTATTTTTTCTCTCTCTTCCAAGAGCTGGGTTTCTGCTTTTGCTCATCATTTTGTCATAAATGACTGGAAAGCTTGGTAACTGAGGTTCTTCTCATTATAAAAAGTTTCCCAAACTGTTTTTCTCCCCACCTATGTTATGACTCAAATGACAAAATGTGTTATAAAGAAATAAACTGAGATAAAAATAAAAATATTCTGAGTACTGGTTCTAGTCTCTCTCTCTCTTAAAACCAAATAAACCATGCATTAGAAAGTTTTTAAATGAAATTTTAAAATAATTTATAGAGCTTCTACTTCAAAAACAACTTTTTCAAAAGTACTTAATGTAAAATAACCAAATTATCACATGACTGCAAGAGAAGCTTCTTGATACTTCTTCATTGAAACAATTTGGTGAATTTTCCATCAAATTTTCTCTTTCTCTTAATATTCACAATATCTTGTAATGCAGATAGGTATTTCAGATTTCATTCAGGAAAATATTACACACAATCTTCTTCCTTTTTTCCAAGGAGATTAAAAACTTGATACATACTGAGTAGCTTCTCTGTGCAAGTTCTTAAATATTATAACAGATAGGGCCCATACAGAATTGGAAAAAAAGCTATTCCAGTTTCTCCCAACAGCTTATGGTAATTTATGTACAGCCTATTGCATTCACCCAGAAATTTTGGAGTAACTTCAGCATCTTGTTTCTGACAATATAGTGTGAAAATCACTTGATTCACTTCTGAACAAAAATCACTCATGGATGATTCCTTCCTTATGAAAGAGCTATTCAGCTCCCCAAAGTTCACCTTGAAAGGCAGCATTTTCAAATTACTCTACCCAATATTTTTATGCAATAGAAATTTAGTTTGAATTTCTTTTCTCTTTATTGATATCTAAGTGGGACAAAAAAGGATTTCTTTTTATCAAGATGCTTCCAAAGGTATTTATGCAGCAAGAGTTAATAAGCTATTTCTTTTTTTTTTTTTACATATTGAAACTCTAAAATATATATAATAATGGCTCAGCTTTTCCTTTGAGATTGCATAAGCTTGTTTTTGTTTATGATCTGTCTTGAGTCTGTATAACAGACTGTCCAGACCATACAACAGTTTGTTTTCCAGTCTGCTTAGATGATGTAGTGTTATCTGCAGTTGTTTGTTTATTTGTATTTCATCTTTAGGAGAATCTGGTATGCATCAGACAGCTCTGTTTTGATAAAACCATTTTATTACAGCTTGGAATTTCTGTCTTAGTTTCTTTTTGTGCTTTCTTTCTTTGTTCCACAAAAACCAAAGGGAGCCCGGCCCAGCCTTAACATTAGTTCATTGTAATGTATGCAATGCTTCTTACAACTTACAAGCTTGTTATTTCAGAATGTTGCTGCAGAAAACACTTTTAGCAGGGTAGTTATTTCCTCCAATACTTTGCTTGTAGTATATGAGGACCCTTGTTTTATGTTTAAAATGAAACATTGTTCATCTGCTAAAAAAATTAATACTGTTATTCAGGTTGATAAACATCTGTCAATAAATAATTCAAAATAAATCATAAACCATCCTTTCAGACTTATTTTAGAGTCAATCTTTGTTTGTTGTTTGTGCAATGATAGTATTTACACTGGGAAAAAAAAAAAAAAACAACAACAAAAAAATCCTTGTAAAAGCCCCTTATCTTAAAAAAACCCCAAACCAACACTTAAATGAAGTTCAAGTATTTGAGAAAAATGTCATATCCTCCCAGTTTGTAAATTATTCATCTAGACCTTGTGAAATTTACCCCGAGAGACTTCAGCTTGGTGAAGCAATTGAAAAAATATTAGTGCAGGACAGTCAAGTCTCCAGATTATTAATAGGACAAAGATTACCTAGAAGAAGGAATACCCAGAGTGTTATAGGGCTATCATTATATTTTAAAACTCAGAAAACTTCTTGGACATACTGTCTGTTGATAAGGATACAGAAGAGACCAAAAGGCTAAGTAGCAGCCAAAGCAGATTTAAGAACTAATTATGCAATTTCAAAGAAACTTCAATCTGTAGTAAGGGAGAAAAGAGTTTTGTTGTCATATACCATAATGTGAATAGTGTATGTGACACTGCCACACATCATATTCTAACTACAAATGAGTGAAAATTCCTCAAAATATTGTGAGTTACATATACAATTAACTAGAGATTCATACTGAAAAAACAGGTATTGTGGTGCAGTAGAGTCAAAACAGAAGGTTATTTCAAGTGGTCTTCCAGAGATGTCTGTTCTGAAACTGGAATAATTTAATATTTTCATTAATTATATGGACAGTGAAATGGATTCAATGTTTATTAAATTTACAAATTATACCAAACTGAGAACAGATCAAAATACATTGCAGCACAGGGTTGGAATTCAAAATTATTTCCAAGAGGAAAAAATAGTAAAAAGTAAATAGAGTGCAATTCAAAATGGGACAAGAACAAAATAACATTTTAAGGTGGACAGCAGCATTGCTAAAAAATAACAAAGTACCTGTCTGGCTTAGCTACTTGTAGTAGGTATCTAGCACAGTTGGATATACCCCTCAGTATGGTGCTTGCCCTCCAGAAACACATGTCATCATTGGCCTTGTGTCATATCCTGAGGTCACATCTGCATGGCTCAAATGTGCTACAGCATCTCAAATGGCCCTTGGCATCTGTGTGTGTGGGCAAGAGACAGAGTCTTAAATAATTGCAGCCAGTGGAGCCCAGAGGGCTGCTCAGCTCACCTGAAATTCGGCATATACGCACTGTCAAACAAACAGTTTTCCAGGATACACCGGGCTGGATTCAGTGATCCTACTTCAGGATTCCACTTCAGGAGAGCCCAGGTTTCCTACTGGTGTTGTCTCATACCTGGCAGTCTCATCTGGATCTTTCAGCTACATGGGGTATTTCAGTTGACATTAGGCACCGGTATGTGGGCAGCTAAATCAGACCTTACATTTCCAGTGACTCTTATGGATTCTCGTGACTTTGTATTGTCTATAAATACAGCATTTCAGTAGTGTGTGTGTGTCAGAGATGTGACAGACACATTTAGGTTTGTACAGGTGAGAAGAATTTCACCTTGACAGGATGTAAAGACTCCATTTGGCTATCTAACTGAATAAATATATAAGAAAAGAAGAATCTAGGGAAACTTGTTATCCAAAAACATTTCAGTCCTGAAATATACAAAAGGTTGCAAATGAAGGCTAAATTCCTTGTCTGTGTAGCAAAAACAATAATTATGGTCCTAAATTGTAGAAAGTTTTAGGCACAACTTTTTGTCTGTAGAGAGGGTGAAATTTGTCTTGGAATATTGTGGAATTTCCATCAGTGGAAGTTTCCAAAAACAGTAATTGACATCCTGCAGAACAGTCTGGCATCATTGCCAAAAATCAGCCGTCTACTTTAAAAAAAATCCTGAACTGTGTGTAAAAATATTGTGATGGTTTAGCAATGGTATTTCTCAATTTGGTGTTCCCGCTGAAAGCATTCCAAACCATGTGCTGCTTGCTCACTTCCCCCTGCTCCCCCTCTTCTCCCTGCAGTGGGCTAGAGAGAAGAATTGGAGGCAAAAACTAAAAATATCACATGCTGATGAAAGAACAATTTACTATAAACAGCAGTGAGGTAAGAAAATTAACACTAACAGCAACAAATTTGCAACAAAAGTGTACAGGAGAGGCAAGCGATTCACATGCAAATACTCACTGTGGAGCCCAGCAATATTCTGGCCCTGAAGAGAGCCCTTACCCGAATCCCAGAAATGATGGGAGGTGGTATGGAATACTCTGTGGGGTCCTGGCCATATCCCCTCCTGACTACTGTAAAAATTAACCTGTCCCGGCCAGAACCAGGACAGTTATCCTGTGCCATACATTAACTATTTATTGTAACCTATGTATTACACATAGAGCAACTGGAGCCAAGAGCTCCACATAATATGACTTTGTATCACTTTCCCAAATCCCCTTTATAAGTTGCAATATTCCTACAGTGTAGCTAAGCATATGAGCATTTTTAGAGAGCTTGCTTCTCCTCCCAGAAGACAACCTTTATAATTCCCTTTGGGATCATATTTTTGATTGCCATATCATGGTTTAGGTCTAATTAGTTGTCTCTTGTGCCAAAGATCAGCATGGTTTGCACAAGATGGCTTTGCTTGTTTGAACCTGTAGCTGTTGCTTTCTTTCTTAATGGAATCATCATCTGCCTTTGAAGCTATATCCCTTCTGAACCAACAGCTTCACAGTCTGACTCTGCCTCGTACAAGGATTTGCTAAACTGTAGCAGCTAAGCAATGTGGGCTCGCTGAGCTGAGCATCTGCCAGGAGCTATTTGGCATACGGTCAGGATGAGACTGCTCAGAGGCAATGTCAATAGACAAACCAACTTCTGGAGCACGTGTGCATCCCTTTCCTTATCTATATGCTGTGTATATGTGAATTTTACATGCAATCTGGCCAGCAAAAGTAGAGACAGACATTTCCATTTCCCTGCTGTCTGGTTCTTTGCGGATATGATGTTGGCATCATCATCAGATGTTGGCAGATCTTCCCACAGACTTTGTTGTAAGTACCATGTCTGTGTCTTCTTCTTCAGATAAAAGAGAAAAAAAATCCATGTGCTGGCCTCTACAGAGCTCTCCAGTTAAGTCCAAAACTAGTCTTTGTCTCTGGACAAGCACAGTGCAAGATTCTGTAGAGCATTTCCAGCAAGTTTGAAGTGTTAGTGAACCTGTCCTTTTGCTATGCTGTCTTCAGAAGGGAATAGATCAAAAAATTGAGTTTTAAAAGTGTATGCAAATTCTATGGGCGAGTTCAGTCCTTGTGTGTATTCCATTTCTCATGAGCAATATCACATAGGCATTTATTCTAATACTGATCTTCCTCCACAATCAAGGAGGATGCCAAATTATCTGGGAAATGTTTTTGTTTTGTAATCATGGTGACCATTCTTTATGTCTTCATTTAAACACTACTGCAACAAATAGTATTCTCTAATTCTATCTTTGAGCTGAATCAAGAAAAATGCATATGAATTTAACATGCCAAATATTGAATATAATTTCTGACATAACATTAAAGCAGCAATTACCTAACTACTACTTTTATCCTTGCTCTGGTTAGTTAGCAGAGGAATTGCTCCATTGCATTCTTTCCTAGACTATGTACTTGAAACTGAATTTATTAAGGAGTTCACACCAGCCCCTTCCCATGAAAGCCAGAGACCAACAGTGACCATGAGAGCCATGGCACCTCTTTTTTTCTTCAGGAGAACCCAAACAGAAAATGAAGAAATCTAAAAAAAAATGTAAAAGAGTGTGTGTGCTTTTTTATTTTTTCTCCTACAGAGCCAATAGGTTGTATGTCAGAATGATTCAGCTGAAGAGGATTCGTTCAGAATATCTGGGGTCCTTTCTGGAGCTCTTCTGAAGATTTATGTCATTTGTCATCAAAAGTTTAGACTCCACACTAGATCTCGGGAAAGTTGCCTGTATCTACATTCTAAAATGTCAGCAAAATAAATGCCAGACACTGGAAGGTGTTGCTGTATCTATCAGTCAAGACGATAATTTGACATTAGGAAACAATAAGGCAGCATGATGCCCCACTACTTTCAAATCAACTCTTGGCCCATGACACACTTCTTAAACCCCTTCTGCACAACCCACTTAGGCACATATGTCCTCTTCTCCCATCTGCTCAGCATTTTACCATTACCTCCCATGTCTGTGTCTAATTCTATGACTGGATGCATGCATAGCAGTATCTAAGTATCTTAAACTCCTACTCAGATATTTTTTTTTTTTCAGAATACAGGTTTTTATTTGTGAAAAATCAAGATCTGAAAGTCTGCCTGTTATATTTCAATGAAAGTTTAGATGCCTGAGCTTATCAAAGACAGGAGCCTTCACAGATGTTGGTTTACTGGACAGCAGCCATTGATCCAAATTCCAGTCCTAAACATAACTAGAGGACAAAGTTCTTTCTGCTAATAGAATGCAATGGAGTTTCATATATTTATAAAAGCCCCCAAATACTGTCATAAATTGCAAGCAACTACAGTATTTTATTTCTTTACAAGTATTTTTGATTACTTAATTGGCTGAAGATTAAATATGGGCTATGAAAGCAATTGTAAGACCTGAAGAAACATAAAAATAAAATCTTTACATACAGCTGAACCCATTTTTCTCATAAAATACACAGACATATTTCCATTTAGAGGTTTGCTCACAAAAGTTAAGATATATTGAATGAAATTCCTTCTCAAAAATAGGGTAGAGGAGTTGAGAGAAAATTATCAATAGCAAGGTAAAGACCAAGTAATGCAAAATTTTAATTGGATCCTGCAGACAGACCCTTAGAGAAAAGATATAGAAGTTTAAGTTTAAGAAGTTTAAACTCTCTGTTGAACTAGCAAAAATTAAAAACTAAACACACAACTAATTGTCCTGGGTTCCATTTTAATAAGCTGTATAGAGAAGGAAGACAGAATTAGAGTAGAGCAATGCAGTGTGCTAGGAAATGGGTAAGTCAAATGGAGTGAAAATGCAGCCAAATGGGTGCAAAAATAAATACTATTAGAATATTGGAGCTGACTCATCCCTTCAGCAGGTGATGGTGCCTGTGGCACTGTCAGGATCACTCCTGGCACTTGAAGGATCATTTTGGAGGGGAAAACGACAGTAGGAATGCAATAGTGGCAAAGACAGAAAGTGTATGCCACAGTAGCTCCCCATGTTTTCTGAAATATCTACAAATTCCTAGTCATAGTGGGCCTGACAAAGAAAAAGCTGCTGTCACAGTCCTGAAGGGGTAAATAGGAGATTTCTGTCCTGCAGTAAACTATGCCAGAGACAGGGAAAACTGGAAGGGAAAGATAAGAGGAGAGCAGATGTTTGACACTCAGTACCAGAGAGGAAGCCTACACTGTGGCTGCTGAAATGGAGAGATCCCCTGTGAGAACCATGTCTTAGAAAGCAGCTGCCAACTCAAATAGCCATTAAATCTCAGCAGAAACAAATATCACCACACTATGCTTTGTCTCTTTATTAGACCCAATAGCAGTTCACACTGGGCTAGTATCAACTGCACCATACAAAGCCTGCAAGAAAATACAGGCCAGAGTGACAAAAGCATGCACTTTTAATTAAGTGGTTTGAAATTAAATGAAAAATGTACTGGGAAAAATGAGTGAAAAAGTTGGAAATCTAGCTTGTGAATTAAACCTATGTTCTTTTCTATTGATAATACCTTATTACTCTGCCTTGTCTCTACATTTTTCTAAGAATTTAATTGACACTATATCTTTGCTAGTGCAAAATATGTCTTCCATTTAGGGATAATGGGGACCCTTGCCATCCCTTTCTCAGTTGTTCCTGAATACCTGGGCAAGAGGGCATGTAATTACTTCACAGGTCTTGTCATTCTTTGTGTGCAGACAGACCCTGTCATGAAATAAGAGAAATGAAAAACTGACAATCCTTCCTTCCGCAGAAGGCAACTGTTCTATATTTTGTTGGGAAAGAAAAAAGGCTAGGTATCCCAAGGCACATGTCTAACTTCAGTGTGGTAATCAGCAACCAGTACAGAGTAGTAGGAGAGAGATGGACTACTACATCAATTCAGCTGATACCTAAAGTAACACAGACAATTTCCTCTTCAAGTCAGAACAGAGGAGTAAAAAGCAAGTGAAAACTGAAAAGAGAAGGTTCAGATTTTGGACTGTGCAACCATGCAGAGAGAAAACAGAAGTCAGCTTTAATATCAAAATGGGAGAATATGCTGATGGTACTAAAATGTGTTTTCATATCCAGACATAAAAAGTACATTGTCTGATTACAAAAGCCTCAATGCTTAAAACAAACAAACAAAGTCACAACTTTTTCTCCCTCATTCCTCCGCCCTTTCTTTACCATAATAATCCAGGATATTTATACTGTATGCTGTATCAATCACATTTCTCTCCTGTTTCTTCCAACTAGTACCACCTCTGTTTCAGTTGCAGGGAAAGAGAAGGCAGGGTCCTACTCACAACAATTGCACACTGCTGTTGCAGATAATCCCTTTTTCTTGTCTGGCTAATAAGTGGAGCCATTAAGTTCCCTTTCTCCAATAGGAAATAGGAAGGACATAAGGCATACTTCTTGAAAGGCCATGACACTTGACTGTGAAGACCCTGGGGAGCGTTTCCCTGTTTTAGGAAGACACAAGAAGCTTCCCTCAAAAAGCTGTCAGACCCCATTTGCTCCTTTCCCTGTTCCTATGTATGTTCCTATGTCCCTGAGCCACTTCCTCCCTATTCCCTGATTGGCCCTGAATTAAACATCTGTGGATACCATGCAAAGGCCCTTTCTGCTTCTTTACCCTGGACTTCACTTGTAGCAGTTTAGGCTGCTACACTTGACAACCACAGAAGATGACTTGATGGTCACATATTCTTGCTAATTTCAGATAAGCTGTCCCAGAGGAATTTGTATAAGAAGATCCAGGATTGAGAAAGCAACTAGATCTAGTGATAGCTACACAGGTAGAAAGTAGAAGGAATAATTGCGCTGTGACTGATAGATTTGAGGGAAATAGTCTCAGGAATAAGAGACAAAAGACTTGGAGAAGTGCTAATGATAAAAAAGTATTGAAATCCTACCTCCTTTGAGACAGAAACAAGATGCTGATGAACTGCTGAAGAAGAACAGGTAGAAGTTTGCAGAACTTGGAGAGAAGAGACATAAGGAATTTATAGATGTCCTTTGGGTGCCTACTATGCTGAGGCCAAATCATGTATTGCTGATTGAGGCTACACATGCTTTCAGGAGCCAGTGCATTACTTGGTATGAATAAAAAGGACATATGGGAAAAAGATTGTATGAACAGAGTATAATATAAAATTAACTGTAATTGGGGTAGATGTATGACTAAGGGCAAAGTGAGAACAAGCAAGGAAAATGCTGTGGCCCAGATCCAACAAAATATTTATGCTTTCAACTTCTAACTGCTTACATTAGATGGTAATAGCTTTCACAGCAGGTAAGCTCATAAATCATTTGTTGAATCTAAGCCTAAGGCTGTTGCATGCTAATCCAATGATTTTAAAAGTAAGGTTTACTGAACGTATTTACAAATTTTAAAAATATAGTTAATAGTATTAAAATAATTCAGGCTGAGGGAACTGTGCTTGTTTCTACTGGAGAAGTGATCACTTTGAGGAGAGCCAACAGCAGTCCTCCCTTTCTTATGAGGAAGTCAATGAGGAGGATGGAGCAAGGTACTTCATAGCTGTGTGGGAGAGGCAGATGAGAGAGAGTAGGTGTAATTTGAAACACGAGAGGTTCAGGCTGCATGTCAGGATAAATGTTTTCATGATGGAGACAGTCAAGTGAGAAAACAGGTTGTCCAAAGAAGTCATGTGTCCATTCTTGAAGAGCTTCAAGGCTCAACTACACAACGTTTTGATTAACTTCATCTGGATTAACTTCATCTCAGAGCTGATCCTGCTCCAAACACAAGGTTGAAATAAATGGTTTTTTGAGGCCTTTTTCAATTCAATCATATGATCCCATGAAAACATTCCCACCACTTCAATGTGCAATTGCTGCCTTATTTTATCTAAGAAATATGCTAATTCTATCTTTTATATATCATGAAGGCATGTAGCTATGTGTGTTTGCCCCAACTAAGGTGTTTTCATTCATGAGATATCCTGTTTAATAATTTTTAGAGCAGGAATGGACACACAAGGAACTGGAAAGTAAAAAAATAATATCTTTTAGTGAGTTTGTATGTACTATATGTATGTACCAGTGCAATAACTGTAGAATAAGGATCTGGGGGTCAGTCAGAAGAGATGAAAAAGTTAATAAAGTAGAGTGAAGCTCCAGTTTGAAATATGTTTCACATTCATGTGAAGCAACACAAGAATACAGGAAAAAAGCTTGTATTGCCAATAGTATCAATGCTAGCAGCTAAGTAATCACCCACAAAAAATGGAGGGAAGCCTCTAAAACCTTGAAAAGCAAAGACCCCTAAATGTTCCCAATTTAGTGAGCAGGAATTTTCTGGATTATTTTCCTACATATGGCCACTTAAAATACACATAACCTGCACATTAAAAGAGCCAATTTAATTTCTGCAAGCTGACAACTTGGATTTTATGTGATATAAATTTTGAAAAATGTAGAAAGACTAACAATTTCAAACAATGACTGTGTCATGTCACCACGACCAATAGCTGGTGCCATGAATAAAACATAGATATTTTATGACTATAATAACTGAAAAGTAGACATAAATATTCTGAATCAGCTATAGACCTACCAAGATGATTTTCTGATATTGATATATTTTTTCTTCTGTATTGATGCATTTATAAGCTAAGTCAGTCAGTAAGTACTCTCAGAATGTGCAACAGCTCTTTAGGAGCCATTAAAGCGTATTGAACTAATGACCCATGGATAATCAAAGTGTCTCATTCACTTAATGATGGATCCTTCATTGAACTTTCTTTGAACATATTGCATTTGATTTTCCTTTTGGTAATAAAAAGTGGACATCAATTATCTCAAATACTATAAAAACCTTATTGAAGGCCTGCATTATAAAAAATATTCTTTTTATTTTGTTTTGATTGTATTTGAAGATTTTGTTAAATAAGATCCATTTTTTCCTGATTTGTTTTAAGAACCTGTTAATTTGCCCAAGCATAGTTGAGTAATAAATACTTGAGTTACAAATTTTATAATCTTTTAGTACACTGTCACCGTCATTATTGAAATAGCAACCTCATGTCTGCATTCAAGGCAAAATAGATCCTTGTTGGGGAAGATGTAAGAAAAATAGAGATGTTTCCTTCAAATCCTGACTTTCAAAAACTTTGTTCACTAGCAAAAATATTTGAGAATGGTTTCTGTATAGGATGTTCAGAGGTATTGATGGAACACCTTATGATAATCAAACAGATCTCTTCTGTGCAGTTTTTAAAGTTAATCAACAGCAAATCCTCTACCTGATTAATCTCGTACCAAAAAAAAAAAAAAAAAAAAAGACAAACCCACAGAAAGTGAAACAAAACCAAAGAAACAAAAAAACAAACAAAAAACACACACACAAAAAAAGTCCAAACAAACAAAATACCCACTGCCATAGATCTGAAGAAAAAAAAATAACAAAGTGGAATGAAAGAAACTTAACAGATGGACAATGAAATACTTGTGACTATTCCTGGATTACACAGAATATTTATTGCAGAATCAAGGAATCTAAATTTCAAATCTATTGTGTTGCCCAAGCAACCAGCTCTCTGTGGCTAAACAATTGAAACTTACATATCTATGACTCTGTGAAAAATGTTAAGTGATATCATCAATGTTTTTATGTTAGCTTGGGTTTTTTTCCCATTGCTTCCCAGTACAGGAATGCTAAAAGGAAAAATTAGCATGCAACTAAAGAATTTTAGAAACGCTTCTGATTGAATATTCAAACCTGTTATCCAAAACAGTAGTAGAACAATGAAGACCATATGGAACAGGTCCGGTTCTGACTTTTCTAACTTGTTGCTTTGCCTTCTTCTACTTCACACTTCACATTTAATTTCTTGGAGGATGTATGGGGGCATTGTTATGGTAAACTGTCAGCATCTGGAGTCCTTCAGTGAAAGAAATATGATGTTTATGTTAATGGTTTTCTTTTTCTAATTTCAAGGGGTTGTCCATATTGCTACATTACTACTACATCTCATTATTATAATAAAACTTTCCTGCTAAATAACTGGATAATAAATATTATTTCTCTCACCTCCACCTAAGCTTATATTATTAAGTTCCTGGATGACACCATGAAATTTTCTGCTTCTTTGTATTGCCTCCATATTTTAGATAGGTGGAAAACCTATTTTATAATGGGAGATGACTAGTTATGATGACTCTTTCCAGATTTTTTTCAACAATGAATCCTTGGTCATGCTACCCCTGCAGTTCAACAGCACTGAATCTGTTAAGTCCTAAAATTGTGCCACAGAGGCTATCTGTTTATCCATCTTTTCTCCAAGGGGGGTTGGTTAAAGAGCCATAAAATTTTGCCTGTGGCAAATCAATCTGCTTTCCTCAATATCTACAGTATGTCTTACTCCCCTCTTTTTCCTTGAGGGACAAATGTAGGAATGCTGTGACATCTGAAGTAGCTTATGCTGTTTTCTAAAGAAATTGTCAAGACTTTGTAATATAACCAGTTTAGATGACATATTTGCTTAACAAAAAACCAAAAAAAAAAAAAAAACCCAAGACCCACAAAAAACCCCTAAGCAGGTTGTGGTTTTGTATTGTTAAATTTCTGATCTTTATCACTGAATGAAAATTTGACTTAGTATTTCTGCTCAAATTTATCTAATTTCTCACTGAACAACAATCTGTGTTAATGGAAAAAAAGAGTAACTTTTTTGTGCAGTATTTGTTTGTCTTCTTTAACGATTTTTAAATATTCATTGTACTCCAGAAAGTTTCTAAGCATGATTCACTTGCCTAATTGTTGAGAAAAACTGGAAACTTCAATCCCAGTCCCAGTGCAAAAATCATGTGTGTGTGCTATATTAACTAGCTGATACAGGAGAAATATCTTTCTCTCTTAATACCATGCGAAACAGAACAGTTTAAAAAAGTGGAGATAAGAACATAGCTCCCAGGAGCAGCATCCTTGTATCCCATCTGAATATAAACAGCATCAATTTTTATTTCAATTCTTATAGTCTGCTAGTTATTGTATTAAACATCAAGACTCATGCATGGATTCTGAAACCCTGCAGATAGAAGATAAGAAGTCAAACAAGTTCCTATGGAGATCTGTTGGATGCTGCTGAATTATGACAAAATTCTTTTATTGAGGTACTTAAACTGTTGATTTTTTTAACTTAGACATCAAAAAATTTAAACAGGATTATGCATTAATGATACTGTAGTTAATGGGAATTAAACTGCTAAAAAAAATGGATTTTCTCTTTCCTTCATGCAAGGAGAATAGAAATCTCCATACTTCTGTGTTTGTGGATCTGTGCTTTCTTAAGAATGAGCCTCAAGTCAACTCTAATTTTACACACAAATATTTGTTATTCCTGAAACTTGAAAAATAATAATACTGTTCCTTTACCCATGATCCCTAAATGGAAATTACTAACTGCTTTGCCTAAAAAGAACACCTAGTAATTTATTTATTCCAGCCAAGATTTATTTTAGAATTCAGGGTTTCAAAGGACAAGCATCATTTTAAAAGAAAAAAAGCCCACAGACTTCCTGCAAAAGATTTTTATTTGCCAGATGTACAGGCTACTACAACAAGTGCCTAAACCTGAAAAAAAAAAATATTGTGCAGCATTTCAGAGCTTTTATTCTGTGATTGTAAAATATCTGGGAGGTTTGCCAGACTCAGTCAAAAGAAGAGCACAGTGTTTTCTCATCACTAATAACAATGACCTGAAGTCACGTTGAAGATTGTAAGGTCAATTTCCCTCTTAAATTGAAAAAAGAAAATAGGAGAACAGATGTGGGTAGTTGCTTCTGTATTTATAAATTGCATGACAGCTGGGTTAGGCTATATCATCTCCAGTTTCTATGCAGTTAAGGTATTTTTATTGAATCATTCATACTAATCAGATAGAAGTGTTAAAGCACATTTTTAAGCTATTACATAACATAAAAAATGCCACCAAGTTCATAGTGTACATTCAATATGGAACATTTTTCTTCATTCAATATATTCAGGTAAGTTTACCATGTGGCATGCACATTTCAAAGAGAATTTTCTGGATTTGAATGATTGGTTCTGAATTGAAACAACATAAAGGAATGTGATGATAATATGAATATACTTTTTAAAAAGTAAAGATGCATAAAGTGTTAACTACGTAATACCAGATATTAGTTTATTTGGTGTGTTTGGGCTTGTAAGGTATTTTTGTAGGTAGTTAGTTTTGGTTTTTGGTTGTTTTTTGTTTTTTGGGTTTTTTTTTTTGTTTGGTGGTAGTTTGGTTGCTTTGTTTTAGTTTTTTTTTGGTTTTGTTTTGTTTTGTTTGGGTTTTTTTTGTAGTTTAAAATAGCAGAAAGAGTAGCTGTGCAACCAACACCCTGATAACAATTATTTCATCATTTCAGGAGCATATAATGCACAAAAATTCTCATTCTGCCCTATTTCATATATTAAGCTGACCGTTTTATCAGATACATAATTTCTTGTTACTGACTCATTATGTCTATCTGCTGAAACACAAATTTGCACATGATACACACCAATATTTTTGGCTACTATTGCTTTATATTGCATTTACATTAAAATGCCAACCATCTGCTTGTGGTTGACGGCATCTAGGCAAATCTTGCCTTTAAATCTCAGCATTTTATTTTACCCATATTGGGTGAAGCATGTAAATCACATTTCACTACTTTGTACTGTGTAATCCATTTTGTCTAACCTATGCATTACTCTGCCTAACCTAGACATGGTAACCTATTGAGCCTAGACCTACAAGAACAAAACAGAACCTCATGAGCATAGTTTATTTGAAATGTCTTATATGTCTGTTATGGAATGAGATAAATCTCTGATGAAGCCTTCTGTCTCCCTGACATTAGGAAAGACTAGGTGTATAGTTAGACTTAAAAGATTAACTTCTAACATTTGTATTAGAGTAGTAAGCATAAGCTTAGAAATGAAGTTTCAATTAACTAAAAGATAAAACAGTTTTCTAATCTTCAGCCAAGCATTTGATGCATAGCTTCTTTAACTAATGTGATGTATACATTAATTATTTCAGAAAAGTATTTTGGTAAAACACTTTTAATAGCTAAAAGACAACAACAGACACACTTCTGACTCACTATTGTCCAATTGGACCCCCAGTCCTCCACAGCACTGCTTTCCAGCAGGTCAACCCAAACAGAGGGTTTGGTAGCTGTTCAGAAGTGGCAAAGGGAAAAATAAGATAAATAGATTGAATCAGTTTTATTACAGAACCTCCTCTCTCCTCGAGTTTCAGAGAAATCAGTAAGATAAGTAAAAGCAGCCCTCAGGCAGCTTAAACTTGCGCAATCAGCCTTTACACAGCAGATTGTCTGAAGTCTCTCTGTCCCTGGCAATATAACAAGGGCCACATTTACAAATGGGTGACCTGCTTCTGAATGACAACTGAAATGTTTAGAACCAGATAAGAAAAAAAGAATAATATTCACATTACTCCTCACATATTTTATAAGGTCTTTTTAAAGAATGAGAGGTTATTTATTATAAAGTGCAAGGAGAGGACTCCCATGCCACAGACAGATCAAAGTCCCCAAGGGCAGCACCATAGCTCGAGCCCAACAGGGGTGATGGTTTTGCTCCCTCACTCCATTTCAGTAGCTGGAGCCCCTTGAGAAGATGGAGGGAACAAGAGGTGCTCAGGTCCCTTTTCAAGACCAGCAGCAGCATTTCCTCCTGCTGCAGCCCTGTCAGCCTCCCAGCTGTGCTGCATCAGTTCAGTGTTCCTGTTAGGGCTTCTGGACACTACAATAAATAGTGAGCATTAAGGGATATAACATGCAGCAAAGTCTAACAGTGTTCATGCGTCACTAATTACCATAATGAGAAACTTGCAGCACATCAGCCAAGAATTTGCATTGATTGTTTTTTAACCTGTTCTTCAGCTAGAATAGGAAGAATTCCCTTGGATCCCCACTTGACCTTGAGGGCTTCTTCTCCTCTTTATGCGTGTAGATATTCCTTGGGGGTGCATGTAAGGCGGATGAATAAACACAGATTTAACCCCAGAAATGATTTGTTTTTTAATAGGCCTTCCTACTGAGAGTGTACATGTAAATTCTAGTTGTGACCAAAGAAAATAAATGTTCAAATTTCATCTGATTTCAGTTGGCACAGGCAATTGAAGAGCAACTGCTCCTGATCCAGTTTTCACACTGCTCCTGATATAAGGCCCTGCTACATTCTAGCTATTGATATTAGATATTTCTACTGGTGATTACAAACAGTGGCTCATGAAGTATGGATTCCTATTCCACTACAACAGGGTTAATATAAGAATTACTCGAAGAGTAAATGCTCATGAAACACCACTATTAGCTAGAACAACTTCTTAACAATAGGGTGTTTTAACAAAAAACACCCTGTCTTCTGTGATGAATCTATGCTTACTGGAGAAAAGGCAATAAAAAAGGTTTCTGGAGCACAAGATATGATACTGAAAGGTTTCCTAGGCCATTGATTCCTATTCTCTCCTCTAACAGGCATTTCCTGTTTCCTGTAATCCATTCAAAAATGTATTAAGCTCCACTTTAAAGCTACTTAAATTGTTTCCCTCTTTTACTCTTATTGGAAGGCAGCTCCAGACAGGTGGAAGGTGACTAGACAGTTGTATTGATCTCTAAATTCCCTGGAAATTCTATTTATAAAATGTTAAGCATTTTGTTAAGGATTTCCAAGTGGGTGTTTCTGATGGCTCAATACATAACAATTGTTCTGCTGATAACAATCCTCTGCGTGTTTCATTTATAATGATCTATTTTATTTTCCTTGTAATAATAGCATATTGCCATTTCATGCAGCTGTTATATGCACTTTATGAATGTTCCACTGTCTTTTTTTAACATAATTGACTCAGTCCATTGAATTGCCAAGCATCTGATCTCTGATTCCAATGAGAGAGCCTTGAGCAATGCCCTAAGGTAAGCCCTGTACCCAAGGACATTGTTTCAGGTACGCATACTTCTTTTTCTTAGTCATGTATTTTATACTGATTCATACAGACTGGTTGGGATGGAAAGGGGCTTCTGGAGATCATCTAATTCAGCTTCCCTGCTAGAGCAGGTTGCACAGGATTGTGTCCAGGCTGGTTTTTAATATCTCCAGAGGAGCAGAATCTACAACAACTCTGGGCAGCATGCTCCATGAGAACATGTCTGTCACTCTCACAGTAAAAAATCTTTTCCTTATATTCAGATGATACTTCTGTGTTTCAGTTTGTTCCTGTTTTCCCTTGCCCTTTCACTGGGCATCACTGAATAGAATTTGGTTCAGTCCTCTTGAAATCTGCCTGAAATATATTTATATGCATTGATAAAATCCCTCTCAGTTGCATCTTCTCCAGGCTAAATAGTCCCAACTCCCTCAGCCTGAGGGAGATGTTCCAGTCCCTTAATCGTCTTCAGAACCCTCTGCTGGACTCTCTGCCACAGTTCCTTTTCTTGGACTGGGGAGCACAGAGCTGGACACAGCACTCTGGGTGAGACCTCACCAGGGCTGAGTGGAGGGGCAGAGTCACCTCCCTCGACCTGCTGGCAATGCTCTTCCTAATGCAGACCAGGAATATTAGCCTTCTTGGCCCTCAGGACACACTGCTGGCTCACACATATCTTGTTGTCCTCCAGGACCCCCAGTCCTTCTCCACAGAACTGCTTTCCAGCAGGTCAGCCCCCAGCCTGTACTGATGCCTGAGGTTGCTCATAACCAGGTGCAGGACCCTGAATTTGCCTTTGATGCACTTGACTGGGCTCCTCTCCAGCCTGTCCAGGTCTCACTGACCTGAACAGCTTGCTAGTGTGTCAGTCACTCCCCCCAGTTCTATCTGCAAACTTCCTAAGGGTGGCCTCTGTCCCTTCATCCAGGTCTTTGATGATTAAGTGGAACAAGACTGGATCCAGTACTGAATGCTGGGGAACACTGGTAGGTACATGCCTTCAGCCAGACTCGGTGTCACTGAGACCTACCATTCAGCAGTCCTCAATCACCCTCACTGTCCACTTCTCTACTCTTCTATTTCTCTACATGCTTGTAGATGAAATCTGGGAATAATTGTTCTATCACCTTACTAGGCATGGAGGTGAGGCTGACAGGCTCAGCTTGCTGCACATCCTGCTCACTGCCCTAAGGATCTCAATTTCCACCTTTTCATCATCACTCCATACAAGGCCTTCCTTGATCTTCACGATCCCCAGCAACCTTTCCATGCTGGTGAGATTAAGGTCCCACACAGAACCTCTCCTCGTAGCACCTTTATTACTTGGAGAAGGAAGCTGTCATCAATGCATTTCAGTAACCTCCTGGATTGCTTATGCCTGGATATGTTGTTCCTACAACAGACATTAGGCTGGTTGGAGTTCCCCATTCAGACCAGGAATTGTGACGCTCCTATTTATCTATAGAGGGGCTCATGTGCTCAGCCTTGCTGGTCATATGGCCTCCCCTCCCTTTAATCCTGATCCATAAGCTCTCAGTCAGTTTCTCATCCACGATGCCAGTAAAATCATAGGCCTGCAGGCAGGCTCTGTCTCTGTGCATAGATCTGATTAACACAAAGTCTTGTTATAGTATTTCTAAGAACATCATATATGGTTTAACCATACGTTTAACAATTATAGCACATATTTAAGTAGTTTTCCCTCAACTACAAGATCCGCATTCTGGTTTCCATTATCTTGGTTTGGTCCACATTCTGGTTTCCATTATCTTGGTTTAAATGTGGATTAAAAAATGAAAAATAAATTACTCTAGATTGTTTAAAGAAAAGTAAAAATTAGCTCTGCTTTTTTATGTACCTGAATGTAAAAAGGTAAATGCCATGGATGGTAGCAGTCTATAAACTTTCTGTAGTCACACTTGCTGTCATGACTCATTTGACTGCTCATCAATTCTGAAGTGTGGTTACAATGATGGCATGTAATCAACAGAGGTCTCCACTGCATCATCCCCATGAAAGTAGGTTCTTACTGCTGTGTTGTTTCTTAGCTTTAAGGATCCAGACTGTTCCAGCATTTGGTTTGGGCTCACATTTGAAGGGCGCAACACTCTTACGCACATACTTTTTTTTAACAGAGAACAAACATTAAGAATGCAATTGGGAAACAACCTACATCAAACTTCTGTGTGTGTTCTGCATCTCACTAGTAGACAGAATATCTGATGATTTTGACTGTTCCTTTTCTATATCTGTCTCTGACACTCCTACCATTAGCTATTATTAAATGAAAACCTGACCCCTCTGAAGTTAATGGAAAAAAGTCTTCCTTCTTTTAATGTGAGCTATTATTTTTCAGTATAGCTACTGCATGGATCGAATCTTTGTGCTACCAGCAAGTGCTGTCCCTCAACTTGAAAAGAACTCTGCAAACATGTAGATGCTCATATTATTATATCCTGCTGAAGGATGTAAACATTTTACTTTGAAAAACAACCTCAAAAAATAACATCTAGTAATATATCTCATTGGACTGCTGTGAGATCATTCATAGAGTACAAATTAGTATTTGTAAAGTGAAGCACCTTTGGATCTTTGGATGAAAGATGATGTGTTTAAACATGAAGAATTAAAATTAATCTCTCAATGGAATTTTTAAGAATAAAAAAGATGAGTAATACAGTTAATTAGTAAACTAATAAAAATTAAAAATGCTTAATAATGTACAATTTGTATTTCTCAATGGAAACCAATATTATGTTTAGATTATAGTCAAGATAATATTATTAGTAGAATAACTGAGTCAAATTAATCATGACTGAAAATCTGATTATCACAAGAGATCATGTTGCTACCACAGACTTCACAAACCTTTACTTTTATCTTCTTATTACAACACCAAATTTCTCCCTCTGTGTGGAGGGTGTACAGGATTTTCAGCTTTCAGCATCTTCAGACTGCTTCTTTGATATTCTGATGCACATCATAGTGAATGACGGGCCTCAAATTAATTTTTTTTTTTTACAAAGTAGAGACTACAGACAAGGACAACTGTTTTTAATAATATTATTTACAAAGTGATAATATGGAATTTGTTACTTGTCAAAACAGCAGGAATTATGTTCTCATTCTATGTTAAATATAATTAGCTAATATTTTCCAAAGGTTATGCAGACAGAAGAAGTGTCTCATAATTTTAACTTTATTGCAAATTTTATTGTTTACCTTCATTTGTTCTTGCTCTAAGAATGTGAAAATTTAAGTTATGGTTCCAGTGTGCCCAAAAGAATAAAGAAGTTGGACTTCCTCAGCCCTACAGGCATTCATGTTCAATGTATGTACATATCCATAAAAATCTTTTAAAGGAAATAATTATGAATTAGATTGTGTATAATGAAGTATTACATAAATTTTCTTCTGGGATTATTAAAAAAAAAAAGCAGCCAACAAAACAACCCTTCCAAAAAAACCCCCAATTTCTAGCCTTTGTATCTTTTAAAGGACTTTTTTACTTAAATAAATTATGTCTAATATACTATATTAGTATATTTTTCTTTTGGCTAATTAAAGCAGTTTCCAGATTATTTTGTTGGGACTAGTGCATTGCTTTCATGGTCTTGCTTAATGGAAAGGGGCTCTATAAGTCTCTTGTAAAAATAAACCCTACCCTAAGGAGTTTACAGTAAAATGATGAGAAAGGTACATGAAATATAAAATAGAAAAAGAAGAACAAAAATAACAGCCTGGTGACATGCAATATAAAGTTGTGGGTATAATTTGTAGTAAATCAGAATAGATCTGCTCTTCTAACTGCATCCACCCCGGGGAGGGGAAGCTTGGCAGCAAGCCTCAGAAAAAGCCTCCTCTAGGGCAGATTAGTTGTATTTGCATGAGCAGTTCTTGCTTTAGAGCCTGTCTGGACCTAGCACAGTTTATACAAACCATTTTTAAATAAAGAGAGAGAGAGAGAGAGAGAGAGAGGGAGTGTGTATATAAATGCATATTTACATTTTTGTTGGTCTGTGTCAGTGTGTGTGTATGTGTGTGTATATATAATTATTGATTTGAGGTTTGAGGAAAGAAGTTTAAATAACATGTCAGAAATAATGAGTGAATTGTGTTTTGGCTCACCTGAATGTTTTTTTATAGCATGAAAATGTGGCCATGTATCACATATTTTGAGGCAGTAACGAAGGACAAGGGGGTGTAGGAAGTTCTTCAGCCTAGTAGACAATAATGGACTAGGCAGGGCAGGGGGAAAAAAAACACTCTAATCTGTAAAGTCTACAGAAACATTTGTTGGGGTGTGCAATCCAGAGAAATACACTTGGATTTAATTTAGGAAGGAAGTGCTTTGGTCAGAAGAGAACTTGGGAGCAAACGTTTTTAAATCACAGGCAGCCACTACACTAAGACCAAAACTGAGCAGGAGGAACAAATTACCTCATACTTAAATAACACTAATGAGCTACAAGAAATCCACTGGAATCAGACATTTCTATAAGGAACAATAGTAGAGTAATTAATACACAATAAATATAAAAAGGTCCAGTCCTTTCTTAATATGAGTAGAATTCAGCTCACCTAGATTCAAATGTCTAATTAACTTTAAAGTTATTTTTTTAGAATTTTAAAACGTAATTAAGAGGTTGAATATAGAATCTCTCTGGAGACTCTTTCAGTCCCAATGAGAGACACTGTCTCTGGAGAGGCCTGTTTTGCTGTACTAACTATGGAAAAACCTAAGGCAACTCCAGTCTTAATAATTAAGTCGTTGATTTTAACTATAGATGGTTGGGTACCTGAGTGAGGTGATTATGTGCTACAACTCTCACGTTTGCTTCTCTTTGTATCTCAGGGCTAAATATGTCAATCACGATACATAGCAATGACAAGTGTTTCAGGAGGGAAAAAAATGAATAAAACCCACCCAACCAACTAAAAAATCCCAAACCAGAGTCAGCAGGTGAGGCAGGAGCTAAGAAGGAAATGGAAGAAAAGGGTCCCATGACTTCTATCCAAGCAATAGAGATCTTGCCTGTTAGGCATGTACCTTTCAGATTACAGACTGTGTGGGAATGCAAAACAATAAACAGACCCCACTACATCAGCTGCTGAGATACCCCCAATATTTAGCCAAGATTATAAGAATCATGGGGGAAGTAAATGAGTCAAGGGGAAACCTGATATCGCAGCTTAAAGGCCAGGACATAGACCTGAGTAATTATAAAACCTGATCTGGTTGTTTTTTTGTGAATTTTACATTAGATATATTTGAGTGCTGAAGCAGTCCATGAAAAGAAGCTAAAAGATAGACTTGTCATCACAGTGCCCAGGCAATAGAAATAGAGCAATAGTAGTAGGTAGTAAAAATAAAAATGTATGCCCAGTGCATGCCCAAGTCTCTTCTCCGTTACTTTTCTTTTGGTGCTGTGATGTTTCTGTTCTTGAGCACAAAATACAAGAGGCTTAGTGGTAAGGGACCTCCAAATTAATCATCTAATTCCTCCTTTTCCAAGAGACAGAATTGGAGGTCCTCTATGCTAATATGGGTGAGAAATTTTTTTTTTCCTTGAAAAGTGATTTAACCAATAGGATACAATGCAGAAGAATTTACATCTGTGTTCTCTCCCAGCCTAAATATTACTTGTAAATCTTGCATCTCCTTTCTGCCCAGTACAAGCAATTTGGTGATTCTCCTTGGCATGTATAGTAACAGGATATTAAATTGAAAAAAATAATTTATCTTGAATGGAGAGCTTGACATCCTGCCATTTTCTTAGACTGAAACCTATCAGTTCTGCCCAGTTTGTTTTCTAGGTTCTTAAATACCTTTAAAGATCTTAATTTCAATTTCTTTACGCCTCAGTTTTCTGTTTTCTATCTTGCAACAATAATTATGTTCCCCTGCAAAAGAAAGAAATCAATATTTGTAAACTGCTCAGATACTCATGTAGTGCAGACCAAGCAAGAACCTAAATAAAAAGGGTAAAAAACTAAATGTCGTATATTTCCAACACACTCTTCCTTCTATTTCTGAAAATACAGAGCATAATAAAAATTAGCAGACAGAGCTTTCTAGAAGACCTCTTACTGCCTAAAATAATAAGGAAGCTGTTTGATCATACTACGAATATTACTCAAATGTTTCTGTCAAGGTCAGATTCTGGCAAGTGTCATTTTCTATTTGCTACATGAAGTACTATGTGTTCAAGTTACTGTGCAACTACCCCAGGGCTTGCAGAGTTATTGCATGCAACTCTTCAGAACCATTTTGTCTAACATTTTTATCTGCATTTGTTGTTTCTTTGTTCTGGCTCTACCTGTGTTTCTTCTAATTATCCATTTCAATTTATGTTGGGCCACTCTTGTTCTAAGTTCAATGTGCTTAAAGATGCATAAGATAATACCTGTTTAAAGTACACTGGAGAGACTCGAAGCTACATGATCATTTTGTATATGATACACTGTGCAAATGAAGGCAGGCAGAAGAGTATATAATTTATAAATGAGATTCCAAGGAGTGTGTCGCAAATGGATGCTAAAGAATACAAAGTATGCCCATGAAAACAAACAAGCAAATAAACAAACAAAAAGCCCCAACAAAACTTTTCTTGTTTTAGGTCATCTGTATATAGTGACTCACAGTTCTGCTCTGGAGTGAAACTTATCTGCATTTCCAAGGTTGAAGGTCACCTGAAAAGCTTTTATATAATACCATATTTTACTATTATGTTCTAATATGCAAGAAACCCTGTAACGAAAAAGCTACTTTATGTTAACTGGTGGAATCCATTAAAAAAATACAAAGTTATACATCCCTGTCTTTTACTTTTTCAGAAAAAAAAATACTTTTACTTCACCAAAGCTTCCAGTTTTCTGTATGTTTCACAAACTTTTCTGTTACAAACTAGGAGCTAAATTTTTCACTTCTGATGATATTGTTATCACAAAGCCACTGCCTGATACTAATATATACTAGCTGATGCATTGGCTATGTTCTACAATTCAATTGCCCTTTATTTTATCATTTCAAAGACAATTTTTAAAACACAAGAAATCATTGGCACCCCTACATAGGGAGAGAACTCTAATCTTAACAAGGCATAATCATTTTACAGCTGTTATTACTTTAATCTTCTGTAAAGAAACACCAGTTAACCTGGCTGCTGCCAGGTTGCCTATCTTTGGCAATGGCTATGGATGGAAATTTTTTGAAGAATGCACTGACACTCTGCTGAGGCCTGATGTGCTGCTGAATGTGGGACACTGCAAAGCTAAAGTGGGAGCAAAGGTCATGGATTAGAGTGAATTAAGCAAACGTGGATTAAGAAAGATCAATGAGTAGGGACACAGACTCATCAGGCTCTGTTTAGATAATCTGCTTGCTCTGACTAACATTTTCTTCCAATCTTACAGCTGAAGAAAATGTACTTGAAGCTCACTCTTGTCAGCTCCTGAGAAACTATCTGTAAATCAGGCAGACAAGATAGTACCCTGAAATGTAAAAACTCTGCCAAGGACTGATATTGACCCTGATCCCCAGATACTACAAGTACTGTGACTGAAAAGACAGGTCTGAAATCCCAGATGATGAAACCATCAGGTCAGTTGCTCTGGCTCAGTCAGTGTATTACCAAGGAGGAACAGAGAGAGGCAACAAATAATACTGTACTAAACTGTGGAAAATGGCATTCTCCAGTGCTATCCTTTATTAGTGATGACAGAAATGTTGGCAGAAGAAGCCAGTCATTTCAGAGGAAATAGTTTGTAGAAAAATATAATCCTACAAACTGAGCAGAGAAAATTCTCAGGGTCATAAAAGCTCTGGGAAGAAGTTGAAATGAGTGAAGTTCCCATAAGCCACACAGAGAGTAAGGACATGAAAAGTGTGAGGATGTGTGCTGAACATGTCTCACCCAGTGTGACCTCATAAGATCTCAGATCCTAACCTCAAACCACTTTCACTTCCCTAAATGGCACCTAGAAAATTATAATTCTCTATAATCTAGAACTAGAAGAAAATTGTATGGTCAAGTTGCTTTTTTTCAGTTGCTTCAGGATTTTTCTTAGTGGTACATATTAACTGATTTGTCACACTAGCTGTGTCACAAAGCTACTAAGGAATGTTACAGATAAGCCAGTAAGATTTCTGCTTAAGTGACAGTTTACAGGCTGTCACTTAAGTGTACAAACTACCTATAAAATTAGGAGAAGGGTTGATTTCTCATAAAGTTACTGATGGAAAAATACTTTCCTATCAAGGAAGATCTTAGGAATTGCAAACTGTAAAAAAATATATTTAACTTCCTATCTCTGTTTATTATTCCACAGGACAAGGTCAGTTCCATGCAAAGGAAGTGTGGGGTATATCAAGAAGATATTAAAATTAAAAAGCAATGTCAAAACAATCCTTTGTCCACATAATGAATAAGCACTGAGTTTGTCCCTTATAGACTGCTAGAATAGAAAGTTACTTGCTTATGGCTAGAAACTCGTCTTTTCTTAAAAGAATAAGAAACCTCATGATTTATGTTTGCCTCAAACTCAAGTTAATTTTGTATTTTTTGAGGGAGAGAAAAAAAAGAAAAAACCAAAATCAGTTTTGTTTTTTTTTTTCCTTCTCATTCTCCCTTTTTCTGGCATTCAGTGAAAGACACAGGAAATAATTAATGCAATGCTGGACCTGAATTTAGTCCAGTGCAGCTACCATAAAACAGCAGATCATATTAGGACAAGGATTCACCAGGTCCAGCATCGTTCCTTCAACAGTCATGAGTATGAGGGACTGGCATGCCTAGAGTGTCCTTTCTCCTGGTATGCACTTGCAATAGTAAGAGCCTGAGTCTTACTACCTGACTAGGTAGTAAGAGATGAAGACTTACTTCATCTACCTGGGTATGAAGGCTCCAGACTTCTGTGTTCAATAGAGAAAATGGGGCTGACCACAGTCCTTTTAGTATTCTAATTACACTGTTGGATCCTGAAACATCTTGCAGCAATGAGTTCCACAATTTAATTACATGCGTGATATGACAAAGTACTTCCTTTGTTTATTCAAAAACTGCTGTATGAAACTTGCATTGAGGGCTCTCTAGATTTTGCATTGTGAGAAATAAAACAGCTGAACAGTTTACCATACATCTGAGATAAAGACTAAATTGTCATTCTTCAAACAACTTATCTGGTTTCTCATCAGGATTACCAAGAACAGAATACTCTCAAAAATGTACATAAACATATGGAAAATGCATTTGTGTGAAAATTACTGTATCTTGAAAGGAGAGAGGGACAGAAATTATAGCAGCTATTTGTTCATGGCCTCATGGTTTGGTGTAGTTTTCCCCCCCTCCATGCAGCCCCCCAAAGAATCCGACTAGCTCAGAGATAGGGGCTGTGAGGGGAGGAATACTAGGAGACGGAAAAGTATTTAAAAGAGGCTCTTACCCCAGGGTGTTGGAACAGCTCTCTTTATTCTGTGGTGTCCATGTGAGAGCAGGGCAAAAGAGAGAGAGCTGGAAATCTCAGGGGTCTATATAGGTTTTGGACAGGGTGGGCTTTCCTGGCTCTCTGCCAACCCCGTTGGGGCAGGAAGGAGGATCCAGGGGTTATCTTGATCAGAGTCACAGGGTCCCGGGGGAAGGGGGGCAAAAGGGTGCCCATGAGCTCACCGTAACAGTTTGGGACATTTTTTTTTTTGTTTGTTTTATATTGGCTAAGGAAGGATTGCTTCTAGCCATTTGCACAGGCAAATTTTAAATTATTTAGTTGTGGGAATATTCTAAGATATGCACATTTTTAAAGAGTATCCTGTTAGTGTAAGAGTAAATAATTCCTGAAAGTACAAAGTTCATAACATATATGATTACAAATTCCTTTTGCAATTTGCATGCCTTATTCACTCCTTGATATTTAAGGGAAGTTATGGAGGGAATGTAAGTGTTATTACAGTGAGTGACATCCCATATGGCAAGTAGGATCAGCTACAGCTTTACACACTGTTGTAATTTTCCCCCTTGTACTACAGTTTTGCATGATGTAATGTTTTTTCTGTGGTTGTTCAACAGTCAACCATTTAAACCTGCTGTATTGTAAAATGCCATTTATGGAGTTGCAGCTGAACCTGCTCACCATAAGTCTGCATTTATTTCACAGCCGTCTATCACACTGTCATCCCACAGGTGTACTCCAGCTTTACAGTTTTCCTGGGCCTCATCTTGTGATGTAAGAAGAATGTATTATGCAAGATGAAGAAATGGCAGCCAAAAAAGTAAATGCTGCTAAATGTCATTTTACAATACAACTTGGGCATGCAAATGTAAGTAACCTTAGAGGATGATAATATTTGCACTCTCAGCTAAATATGATGTGCAAATGATAGTGGAAAGGCCAGATCCTGAAAAGTGAAAGTCCTCCTCAGGGTAAGTAAGAAATATAAATGAGGTGTTGGTGGGGGAAGGGCAATGTCTATTGAAATTTGGGGGTTTTCTATGCTTCTGTCATCAATGAAAATTTTGGAAAATAGAATTAGTTTAGAGGTTATTTTCTGACTTCAGTGGAATTACAGCTCTTTAAATGTAGTCCTGTTGCTCCATTCTCAAAGAGTATCAGAAAATAAGCAATGTAATCTGCATAGGCAAAAAAATAAGAAGAAAATATATTGAGTATTAATTTAAAATTTAAGTATAATCACACATTTAAGGGCACACTTGAGTATTTCTTTGAAGTTCAAACAACTAGGAAGAATAGTCTTTCTTCATTTCACTACACTTCGTCTCACCCTTCCTCTTTCCTCCTCAACATGTCATGATGTTTTTCTATCTGCAAGTCATCAGCAGTGATGTGACCACAATAAGAATCCATTTCAAGGTCATGTGCTGCTGTATGTCTACATGAAACACCCCTTTGATTCACTTAGGCTGCTGACATACACAGGTACACTGGGAGGAAGACAATGAAAAAATAACTAATAACTAGAAAAATAAAAAGGATTTTTTTTTTCAGTGGGATATGACACTGGTCAAAAAAAAAAATTTTCAAATCTCAGTTTGAATTTTAGCTCTCCATTAGAAAACTGGTTTTATTTATGAACTAATCAGGAAAACTGTAAAGGTCAAAACAAACTCTTCCATAACAAAGTGTTTAAAAAACTCTTTTCTGAATTAGAACAATAGTATTAATAGAAATATTTTCAGTGTGCAATCATATAGAATTACAATCCAGTGTTATTTCTAAGTCAAATACGACTTCTTGGGTTTGACATTTTGAAAATTAAAGACTGGGTAAATGTGAAGATAACAAAAGTTAAACTTGAATCTAAAGGAAAGGGTAAAATTAAAATACAAATATGTTTTAAATTAAATAAGTCACCATAACTTGTTTATAATTTTGGAGTATAAGTTATTATAGTTGAATACATTTAATCCCATATTCTCACTTCATATTACTTCTGGTGCCAGCACTGAGTTACAATAAAACTAATGCCTTGTTTATTCTTAAACCAATTGAGAGTAGATATGGCCTGATAATTTTGGTAAATTCTTCTTTGAGTAATCATTTTGAAACTATAAATAGAAAACATGGCTTTATAGACAAAATAATAGAAAATACGGGAATTGGTTTTCAACTGCAATTGAAGTTACTGTTCCCTATCAAGGCCTTTACTCCTTGCTTTACCTTGCTTTTTTCATCGACTGGAAGACAAAGTAGATTAGTAATAAAAATCTCTGCAACAAGGAAAGTCAAAAATCCTACTTCCTCATTAATGTATGTATTTCATGTCTTATTTAATATACTTTAAGTACTGATTTACCAGATATTTTCTGACTCTTGGTTAATAACTAGGAAAGACAACCAAAATATCTTAAAATACATATCTTTATTTTTCTATGCAAACATCAAATATCTTTCTTGACAATCTTTCTTGATAATAGTGTGGTTTCTTGAGTTAATTACTCATAGTAAATTTCACTGATGTGAAACAAACACCTAAGGCCTATTCTTTTTTTCAACTTGGAAATCTGAAAATCTCTTAAAGAAAAAGGTTCTTAGAGAAAACAGTGTTCAGATAGAATTATGTTAATTTTGTGCAGTTATGGCCACTTGCTTCTTTTATATGTTTTCATATTAATTTCCTATTGAAGGATTTGCATTTAAATAACAACAGCTGCAAGATTTACAGCTTAAAATACTGACAAAAATATAATAGAAAGGTACTGAAAAGTCTATTGAAATTTCATGATGCTGGCTTAAAACTGTATTTTCCTCTTAAAGATTTTAATTCCAGTGGTGAGCTTACTTTTTATTTATACAGGAATCAAAATCAGTTCGTCTTTAGGAGCTTCACTTTCACATTTATAATAACAGCTACAGATACTGTCCAAGCTGAGACAGAAGAGGGTAATTCTTTTGTTTACTCTGATTTTGTGTTTCTGTTAAATTTAGCTATGTCGGCAAATGAGGAAAAAGAGAGATACAGAATAAAAAAAGTAAATGTGATTCTACAGAAAACAGAGATTTAAAAAGAAAGTGATGACAGCAGGTTACTGAAAATAATACTGTGATATCCCAGAAAACTTTCTATTTTTCATTTTGTTTCAATTCTTTCAAGGCTAGTTTCTTCTTTTTCTAAATGATCATTAATGAACAGGTCTCATAAGGTTACAATTAGTATTTAAAATAAATTGTATCAATAACATAGCTTTTCTAGTAATTTCTACAGTGAGCAGTTTCTTAAACCTGCACTTGTTTTTCATCCAGATTTTGAGAAATTTACTTTTATATAATGCCCATATTTTCTTAGTATTCATTGAATTGCTGGAAATCCATGTATGGTCACTTAATGTGTATGTATACACACATATATACATCTCAATGTATAAGTTTAACAAGTATGGAATGAGAACTTTAATGAATATTTTCTTCCAACAGTAATTATGCCAAACACAATAAATAGTAACACTTAAATGAAGAGAAACGCTACTAGTACTGAAAATGTAGCATTGTATTTTTTGATGAGCAGTGGGAAGAGTAAAATCAGAAAATACATCAGTGAATATGAAGAGCTGATACAAAACAGAATGAGAGATGAATAACAATTCAAACAATATCATTATGAATGTGGGAAAGACTTCATTACATAAAACCCACTCCTAGTAATTGATAATACTACCTGGATTAAGTACTTGAACACTCGAAGAGATAGATGACAGTCATATGAAATCCTCTATGGAGTCACAGAAAATCATCTGCTCCTATGCAGTGTGTTGATGTGCATGGACAAAGGAAAGGAGAAACTTTTGCTCATATTTTTCAGCTACAGATGACCTTCAATAACATTTGAGGCTCTTAAAGAAATAAAAGAATAAAAGATAAAACAAAAAAAAAAAGTCCAATATTTATCACTGATGTGAAAAAATTTTACAAAGAAGGCATCATATTCCAGACAATTTTTAAAAACTTGTATTAATTCAACATTAGTTAGAATTAAGTGCTGTTATAACTTAAGAATTCTTTATTAAAATGAGAACAAATGTTTTTATTGTATAGAATTCCTTCTCATAGCAAGTCTAATAATAAATAGGAAAGACATTTAAGCAGGCTGAAAAATTATTAAATGAATGGTATTTCTTTATATTTTGTATCACAAAAGAAAAGAACAGAAACATTCTTCTTTAAAGTGTACTTTGTGTCATGCATGTAGTTTTTGTTTAGTAATATATTTATCAGTGCACAATGTGTAGAACTTCAAATATATTGCATAAATTTTTATGTTCAACTATCATGATTGAACTTACAACCTCCAGTTGTAGAAATGCCAATAATTTAAACTCAAGTTTTGCTGCTAGTTTTTCTTTGAAAAGAACAAGCTATTAAAATTCTATATTTCCAAAAAAGAACTACTTCTTTGCAATGAAAAAATTAAGGAAACTGTTACTCCATCTGTAACAGTATTTAGATTCTACAGCAAAGAAATCTAACAAATCTGGGCAAACTGCTCAAACAGCTGACAGAGTGAACCATTGAAATTACTCAGACTCCAGGCTTTGAAATTCTCCTTTGGCTGTACATTGTCACAACATGTAGAGAAATGCAGAGCTCCTCTCTCTGAGGGCCTGAGTTGGGATAAGGAGTAAATAAATATTCTTTAGAGCACTCTTCATCTCAAGAATTTTGTGCAACTCATAAGCAATTCAAAACAGATGTGCCACAAAAACTGAATATTAGATTAAATATTTTATGACTTCATAAGACAGAAGGGAGAAAAATAGAATACCATTCTCTAATAGGATTCTTTAATACACTTTCTGAAAAGAAGTATTCTTCATTTTTCCAAATAATGCAGGCTAGAAAGTACTTTGGACCAGAGTATATTTCTGTATCCAAATGTCTAGAATGTTCTGCTGTAGGGTGAGAAGTCCCAGACAATTCCAGACAGTGTCTGCATCTAATATTCAGCACTAATTGTGCACACCTGTATAATGTGTCAATTTATCCAGGATGGTAGTAGGGTATGCTGTGTCTTCTTTACTGAGTATCTAAAAAGATTTTCCATGAAAAACTTCTTAATTCTGGATGCAAAAAACAATAACAAGGAAGTTCAGCCCTGACCTTATCATCAGTGTGCTCAATGCTAGACAGCCAGAGTATGCACACCTTCAACTACTCAAACAACCTGTGAAGCAGATTGACGTGAATTTAAAGAATTGTGAATATGGACTAAGGCACTTAGTTCTTTGTATCATTGGGTATATTTAAATTCTTTCCCCTTTTTAATATCTGGTTTCTTCTTTCTTTCTCCAAGTAGATGCTTCTTTCAGACTGGTAATCTGTGAAAAAAAAGATCTGGGCTAGCATTCAATAAGGAAAATTAATAGAAAAATGCAGAGCAAAAACAACAGACCACCAGCTTTAATTAGTTATCTTCTTGTTGTAATGTAGTCTGATGTCCAAAAAGTAACTCTATAAGTATTACTTCTTTATATATCTAAATAATAGCATAAAAATTAATTTAAAAATCTAGTAGTGACATTGTATTATGTCTTATAATTTAAGTAGTTATTACTCTACAACATAACTACTGTGCTAGTAGACATTAAGCAAATATTAATAAAAACAGAGACATTTCATTGGAATGCAACTGCATTATAAGCTGATTTTTTTTTTTTAATCTGCAGTGAATCTTTTATTCTATAGCAGCAATGACTAAGTTTAGAATTCTTACTGGCCCTGAAAGCCGTCACGAGAATTTTCCAATGAAAATCTCTTAGCACTTTGTTCCCCAGCACCTGACCCCAGTAGCCTTGCTCTCAATTTTTGTGACCTACTGCTGCCTGAGAAAAACTCCAACAACCTTTTAAAAAAATCTCATTGCTGACCTTAGCTACAACTTTTCAGTACAGCAGTTTCTGCTCGTGCATTTCACCTACCGCAGGCAACTTTTCTCTGACGGAACTTCTTTCCCAGCATCCAGTCTTCTCCAATTTACCCTCATGGAAATTTCACTCTATACTGTAATCTCCATATAGCCAAGAAATACATCAGTCTTGATAAAATGTTTTGGATGCACTGGCATCGCTGCTGGTATTCCTTATATATTCTTTGTAGTTTAAAAGGTAATGATCATTTTTTCACTTCCTCCGTCCCAGTTTTCTACCACATGACATTAATAAGTCTCCATTAGTGATGCTGAAGTTACCTGTAGATAAAGTGTCTTTTTTATTAAATAAGTTTCAGTTGCAGCAGAGACCAAAGAATGTGTTCACCCATTGAAATTGACTCATTAGCTTCACAGGATTGTTTAAATGTGCAAATTATATTAACTACTGCATAAAAACTTTTGGTCAGGTTGTACCTAAAAAAAAATCAAGTATAGAAATGTCAGCTGTGATAGTAAAATAATATATTCAGTCCAGGGGACTGTTTTAGTTCCACATTGCCTTTTTGGCTAACAAATACTGCTGTACTATTCTTAGATGTTTTGCTTACGGAAATATTTCAGAAATGTAACATTAGCAGCTTCTTTACTTCTCTTGTCTCCCCTGAGAAAAAGTTTGTAGAAAAAAGCATTTGGTAAAGAAGCACTTTCCAATACTTTTCCAGTGTGTTTTACACTAAGAAGAAAAAGGTTGGTGAAACAATAGCTGCTCACTGAGAGCAAAGGGAAAACATTTTTTTTTCATTCTTTCAATGGCATATAGAAGACCATTGAAATTTGAAGATTGGAGATACGATTCTCTGCCCTCTATTGTGAAGAAGGCAACAGAGGTCTGAAACCAGAGTGAAATTCCCAAGTGCAGGCACATGAATAATTGAATAACAAGCTGTTTATAGAATGCTGAAGAAGAGACATTCAGGGGGGAAAGGAAAAGGAAAAAAAAGAGAGAAAAAAAAGATAATTTAGATTTTATTTTTTTATTAATAAAGAAAAACTTTCCTAGAATCATAGAAATTAGAACAAATGCCCCCCTTTTTTTTTAAGACAAAAATATTGAATTTTATTGTGGGCTTACCTTGGTTGGCTGCCTGGTGCCCACACAACCACTTTCTGACTTCATCTCCTCAGCAGGATGAGGAAGAAAATAAGATGAAGAGTCCCATAGGTTGAGATGAAGACAAGATCATTCACCAATTACCATCACAGTCAACACAGATTTTACTTGAGGAAGTTTAATTTATTGCCAATTAAAAAAAGACTCAGTTACTCAGAAACTGATGCCTCAGGTTTTAGCTTTTATATTTTTCAGATTCTGTTCTGCTTTAGTGTGTAAGTCTAGGCTTTGTATTAGGGGCTAGTAAGTTCTCTTTACAGAATAGGTAGACAAAACAATTCTTCCTATAGCTGGGGACCCAAGGACAGCTAATACAGACCTCAGGCCCAAGAGCATAAACAACAGTGGACAGAAAAGAGAAACCAAGAAGGATGGGACTTCATGGGCTGTAATTGGACAATTAACTCCAATATGCTTATGGACCGGAACTTATAAAATTGTAAGACCCCTGTGACTGGTTGTCCATTTTGTGGCCATTTTGGGTTGTGCTGCCCAAGGTGGATCTATTGAGGCCTCTTAACAAATCCTTACTTTATTCTTTAGCTCTGTCTAGTCTGTTCTAGGACAGCCTTCACAAGGCATCACCATCACAGCCAACATAGATTTTACTTGAGGAAGTTTAATTTACTGCCAATTAAAAATAGACTCAGTTACTCAGAAACAAAAGCAAACCAATCCCCCTCCCTTCCACTCCCCATTTTTTCCAGGTTCAAACTCTCTTCCTTGTTCCTGACTATCGGACCTCCTCCTCATGCTGAGCAGTGTATGAGGTGGTGAATGGAGGGGTGGGGTCAGCCCATAGCAGCTCCTTTGTGTCACTCCTTTCTCCTCCTGCTTTTCTCCTGTTCTAGTGTGGCTCTCCAGCAGTTTCATCTTTCTCCATGACACATCCACCTGCCCTGGCATGGAGTGCTGTGGATCTTCTCTTCCCTGTGGTCCTCCACAGACTGCAGGAGCACAGCTGTCTCACCACAGTCTTCACCAGGGTCTGCAGGGGAGTGTTAGCTCCAGTACCTGGAGCAGCTCCATCTCCTCCTTCTGTGCTGACCTGGATGTCTGCAGGGTTGCTCCTCTCACATGTTCTCACTCCTCTCTCACACAGCTGCTGTGCAACACTTTTTACCCTTTCTTAAACATGTCTTTCCGAAGGAGCCACAGACCCCGTGGCTGCAGAGACCACCTCTGCTCTGTGCCCTGTGTGGGTGTGTTGGAGCCACCTGGATCCGGCTGTGTGCAGCCTGGGGCAGCCCTGGGCAGTCCTCACAGAGGTCCCTGGAGCTCCCACTACCTGTGCCTGGACACCAAATACATTGGTTCATATAGAAAGCAATTTTGGTTTAATTTGGTTTTGTTATAAAACAAAGCAAATAAATCTTAATACTTTCTCCTCCTGTATGTTGTGATTGCAAAACCTAATCAATTTAATTAAAAGACATTTTCTCGGAAAGTCTATTGATTTGGATGAACTCCCATTTCTCCATGAAATACTATTTTTATAAAAAGCAGCCAATTATTAGCAATGTATTACGCCAACCTCTGCAGGCTAACTAGGCTTCTTTAATGCTAGGAAAGGGTTCTAAAACAATTTGCCACAAAAAAATTAAAATTTAAATCAATATCAGAATTTTCATGCTAATTTTAATACTTAAATGCTATTAAGAATTACACTATGCTGCTTTTGGAGTAGTTAGCTTTCTTCACAGTGGCTGATATGGGGTTATGTTTGTATTTGTGCTGAACACAGGATTGATAATACAGAAATGTTATTGTTATTGCTGAGCAAGGTTTGCACAGAGCCAAGGCCTTTCCTGCTGTTTGTATTGCTACGCTGGCAAGGAGCTGGGTGTGTAAGGGAGGTTGGGAGGGGGCACAGACAGGACAGATGATCCCTGATGACCAAGAGGGCATTCCAGACCATATGACATCATGCTCAGTATGGTGGTCCGCAGAATTTTCAGTGGTTACATTCTACCTAATACATTAAATTACTCATGAAAGTAGACAAAAAACTTTTTTCCACTGTTCAGAGAGCAAAGTGTTAGGTTGTCCATTTTGATGATATTGCTAGAGGAAGGCAAAAATGAGAAATACCTTGGATATGTGGTTTTGAAAATAATAATTGGGCTTTGGGTGCAACAGTACTTCCCACAGTGTCCCCTGTCTCAGTAAATGACTTCCTCATGGATAGCCCTTGAAAAGGCACATAGAGACCTGGGTTGGCTCTCTCTAAGTGCATGCCTTTAAGGAAGAGAGGATAAATGTCTCTTTAACTTTTAAAAAATAAAAATAAAATTACAATAGTACATATTATAATTAATAATTATCACTTTCAGAATACGTTACAGCTTCAAAGCATGAAACCATTGAAATAATCAAGTTATTAATGTTTATTTAGTGAAATTAACATAATTCAATATGCAAAGTGCTGAAACAACAGAGGAGTTTTAAAACACACAAGCTAAATCCCGAGCCCACCTGAGAAGCTGCACAACTTTGTACTATCCTTGATGTGCTACGCAAACTGACTGTCCAACAGCAGCAGAATAGACTAGTGGAATAAATAATCTGGAAAAAAATACAGTCTCAAATGCAATCCAGGCATTTAGATGGTTCTCCAGAGGGTCAAAATCACACACCTTGATGTTCAAGCTACTCATGCTACTACTAATAGATAGGAAAGAATTGACAAACAGATAGTGAGATTTTTGTCCTTTTTTTCCTTGTAAAGCAGCATTTTATCACTAATTGATTCTTAACATCTTATTCACAGTATGATTCTGCATTTTTATACACTTAGAAGTTCCATTGACTTAAACAGGAGTAGTGAGTGCACAAGGAATGTAGAATAGGGCCTTTGAAGTTCAGTATCATTATTTAGATTTTAGGCATGCCTAGAGACAGCGCTCTAGATTAATAAAATGCTTTGCTTCAATTAGATCTGTGTCTCCTGCATCCCTCCCCAATTCCCTCTGCCCTTGTTTAACATACTCCCTTATCCCTTCACATTATCCAGACAGGTGCTCTCTGCTACCAAAGTGTTGCAAGTTTCATGGAGAAGATTCAGCATGGGGAGGCACAGTATATATATTGGTTTCTTGGCTGTGATGTACAAAGGGAAAATGCATGAGTTTGTACATGAGTCTGATTTGTTCTCCCTGAATATATTGTTTCAGAGATTCTTTAAAAATATCTCTGACAAAAAATAACCCTAAAAGATCTTTTAAACAGACATGTTCACTTCTCTGTATTGCAAGCACATTTTCACAATCTAGCACAGAAAATTTAAATCAAAAGATTACTTCTAGCTGATTAATTCTGGGGGAGAGGGAAGACAATATAAAGAAAAAATATATATTCTTTAGTATATATTAACTCAGATTTATGCCATGATTTTCTCCCATTTTCCACTGTATTAAGTCTTCGCATTTCAGATTTCCTTGAAAGAGACTTAGGAGCATAATGACATGGCCACTGAAATCTGACACATTCTGCAAAATGGGGCCACGAAATTATAAGTTTCACATTCAGTTCAATGGGAAAGTCATAAGGCCCTGCTCCTTCTCCCTTAGGGTATTTTCCTGTTTTATTGTCAGCACTATAATGGGCAATCAGTTCCTGAAATGGTGCCCTGCTGTCTAGATGAAGCATTTATAGGGTTTTTAAGCAGTCCATTTGAACACTGCAGAATAAAAAAGTTCGCCCTTGTAAGTTCAGATTTTAAGGCTCTGATCCTGCACTGAACTGTCAGCAAACCTCCTGCCCACTTGGAATTCAGAGCAGGATAACGGTCTTGATTTCTACATTTTCTGCTGCAATTCAGACCTTTATTTATCATAGCTGGAAACAACACTACAAATAAAAATGGTTCTAAAATCCAAGTGTCTGTCCCTTTTAAAAGTAAACTTCCCTAGATTTATGCACATATATTTACATAGTAATCCTCTGAATGGAGAAACAGTTCCTAATGAATTAGGGGATTACTACAAAAATATATAAATCATCACAGATGTTTTCCATTCAGAAACATTAAAAAAGGAAAAAAGTTCACAGCTCAAAGGAAAAAATCTTTTTAAGTGCCTAACATCACAAGCCAGATCTAAAAAAGAACTAGAATTTATGGGCCAGACTCAATATAAGATTTAGGTCTAAAATGAAACAGAGAACTTAGGGATCACTTAAGGTTAGTCTAAATTACGATTTAGAAGCCCAAACTTGACTGCAGCCCAGATCATTATCTAAGTCATCTCTTTTCAGCACTTGTTAATCCTCACTGTACCTAAATCTATAAAATGCCTTCCTGTGAGGCTTAAAGTTTACTACTGCTAAAAGTGGGCATACTTGTTCAGCCATGGCTACTGAATGTATATGCCTATTGCCCAGATAAAGTCCAGGCTTAATCAGGGAATTCTAAGTCAGTGAGCTTTCTGCTACTCCAGTAAAGTATGAAAACTCTGCTATGTTGGTTTTTTTTTACATCTGCTTAATGCTCAGAATTGTTCTTCACAGAAGCTGAAGGCCTGCTACCAGCCCTGAGCCACTATTAGCCATAAATTTTACAGCAGCCACAGAAAAGAGGATGTTCCACCTGCCTGCAGATGTAGGACCTCCATGAAGCAAGAGGTAGGGTATTAGAACAGAAAGAAAGTTTATGGGTAACTCCTTCTTAGTTTTTCACAGGAAGAGTTAAATATGATGTTATTTCAGGTCATTATTTCTAGAACTATTGTCCTCACAACCAAAAGGCATAAGCAATACATTTCTATTCTGATATAGAGAAATAATTTAATTTCTGTCCCACTCGAAGGACAGACAGAGAAAACTTTCTATGGTCTTTTCTGCTTACAATGGCTTAATTTAAAGAGCCAAAGCAAATATTTTTTGGCAACTGTCCTCACCAAATTGTTGATGGAGTCTCAGGTGGTCACAAAGCTTAGTGATTTAGGTGACTGTTGTATGGAGGAGGAATCAATTGCTCCAAAATTTAAAAATATCTTTAGTAGACCAATGTTTAACTGCCAGACTACAGTTCAAAAGACAGGAAGTACAATTTATCACTTTTCAAAATAATTCCCTTTGGTGTTTATTCCTCCAAGGTGTGTAGGTTCTCAAAATCAGCATCTCACTCTTTTCATCTGAATTCTTTAACATCAGAACAAGAATTTATTCATGGGAACTAGTTACTTACGCTCAGCTGAATGACATATATCTGAGTTCACCATACCCTTTTCATTCTGGGCTCAATTAGCCTTGTCTCATATAAAATAAAAAAAGGATGACAGCATGAGCAGAACAGAAGTTTCTGCGAAGACTGGATTTTCTTTTTTTTTTTTAACATACAATGAAAGACTGAGGACATACCTCCATAGACAGATGTAAAGATGCAACTTAAAAAAAAAAAAAAACACCAAAATCTCAAATTTTACCTGCCCGGCTATAAGCTGACTCCAGTTCCAAGGCTGGTTGGATTAGTAGTATTGATAATATTAACATGGCACCAAGACCAACATAACCAGGAATCAGGAGACTCCTGAGAAAAAGAGAATGTTGGCAACTTTGCAATTTTGAAAGGTTTAAGACTGTTTCAGACACTCCCTCAGCCTCAATGAATAGTTCTATTCAGTAGCAGGTGATTATCCTTAAGAGCAGGACCTATATACACAGAGAGAGCTAGTAGAGACACCCTACTGTGAGTGGTTTTTTGGCAAGCCTCACCAGAGACTTTGGCAGCCTCTCTTCCTCTAAAGTGCTACTGTGCATTTGCATGGTTGCATTCTTCATGCAAACAAATACCAATGCCAACCCTAAGAACATGAAGAACTCATAATAATTATTGTTTTCACTGCTGGATAGCAGAGAACAACAGCAACATCGAGAAATATCATGCTCTCTGAGCATTTTTTTTTTAGAAAATATAGCTATTTCCTTAAGCTTAAGTATTAAAAACCAGTTATCAGACAATATATTCAAATTATGTTTTCATTATATGCATGTACATTTTGAAATGGATTACCATTTTTAATTATGGCCCCATGTGGTTAGCTGAAAAGAGTAATTAGTAGCTTCCAATAAAAGTTTTATGTTAATGCTTGTGAAATAATGTATTAGACAATTTTAGAACAAAATAAAATAAACTAAAATGTGGAATGTCTTAAATATCACAACATTTGAGTCCAAACAAAATGTACCTTTTATTCAATATTTTCTACTCCATGCCGTGTTTGACAAAGTATTTTCAGTAGATATACATTCATATAATTTCAAATCTGAAAAATATTTACTTGCTTGGGTTTAAAATATTTCTTTACAGTATTTCTAGTACTCAGTTAATCCTGTCTCCTCTGGACTACTTTGTGAAGTTTTAATTCTGGGAAAAATGAGAAAATAAGTACCACAAAATATTGTGATAAAGAAAAGACATGAAAGAGAAAGAAATGTAAACAGAGACAAAAAAGTGCAACAGGTTTTACAAATTAATTAGGGGCAATACACCAGGTTGGATGGGGCTTTGAGCAACTGGTCTAGGGGAAGGTATGCCTGCCCATGGCAGGGGAGTTGGAACCAGATTAACTTTAAGGTCCCTTCTAATACAAATGATATAATTATGATTCTATGATTATGTATTCAGAAGTTAGCAATGAAAACTATTTCCGAGTTTTGTAGCAATGCTTTATTATTTGCATGCAACATAATACGCCGTCTAAAAAAAATCACTTAGCATAGGTGTCTGCCTGACTTCAACTAGTGTCAACAGTTGTTGAGGTGGGAATAAGCAGGATTTTATTGCTTGTCCACTTGCCTACAGGCTGCAGCTCTTTGAAACATATTCCCTTTCTGAACCTTGTTGTTCCAAATCAAGGAACAATAAGGTTTGTTCACAAGAGGAAAAGTCCCCTACCTCTAAAAAAGATAAAATGTTCATGGCAAGATAACTCCAAAGAATTTCTCTGAGACACTGACAATTTGGGCTGTCCTGAAGGCTTTGCTCTGTTGAACAAACACAATTCATTCTGTCTTGTGAGGGATGCCACAGTGAGTATGCAGGGAACAGTGAAGTTTCTGCTGGGTAAGCCGAGAAATTCTATCTACTAGAGTTCTGGGTTATGATACAGGGTGCCAAAAATATGTGTTAATGAATAGCCTTAATTTCAAAATCTCAGCAGCAAATGACTCACCTCAAGCATGACAGTAGTTCCTAACCTCCTGATACTGGCTTGATGTTAGACAGACTAGAAACCTATTGGAGAGAAATGTTATTGTAGAGCTCTGAATTATGCATACTCTCGATGCACCAAAGCTGACAAGGCTGTGTAGGTGGAAGATGTCACTCTTACTGGCTGTGTCTTCATTACTGAAATTCAAACATTAGCTCTTTTTGACTCCAAGTATTTTGTTTACAAATGAATAATGAGAGTTCTAATTTGATAATTAATTCGTACTCCACGTATTTTTGACTGTGTCTTTTGTTTACTCGTACTTGGCATACAGGGGTTTTCTGGTCTAAGGGTGAAGGGATAAGGATACACAACCAGTGACAGAAGACCTAACCACTATTAATGTTCTTTTTTGGTGGTTTTCTCCTACATGGAATTAGCACATACGTGTTTACTTTTTATTACAGTTTTAAATTATTTGGGCCAGCAGATTATTTGGGCCAGCAGATGGAAAGCAAAGGAGGATAGTGATGAGGATACTGATAATTTCTATCAGTGGTTCTCTTCTTATCCCTTTGCCTCCAGCACATGATCTATGGTTTTTATTTGTCTTCAACAATCTACACATCAAATATATATATTCCTTTATATTATAGTTCTTTTTCCCTAATAGAGGAATTCAACTGGTATTTCAACATGGGAAATTCTACTTCTTCAAGAAAAGAATCTCAGGACTCCAAGTCATGTCATAGTGCAACAATCTGCTTCTCAGAAAAAAGAATCCTGCAAAATGTCTTAGAATACAAGAATATTTTCAGCAGTTTGTAGGATTTAAATACAAATTAAAATTTTAAACTTAGGGGTCCTTGTACAAAGACATTAGTATCTATCTGTTTCTACTGTTTCTACTGAAGTAATTTTATCTGATACATAGTAGGTTTGTAATTGCTTCATGAGGGAGTGTTGTTACCTGATAGACTATTACAGCTAGTTCTTGCTTCTTTTTTTCTCTTGCATCTGATTTAGCTACCACTTTATTGTCCTCTAATATAATGACACTGCACTTGATACAACTATTTTTTATTCTCCTTCAACACTGTAGTTATCGACAGTATTCTATTTTGCTCCAATCGCAATCTTCCATTGAACTGGTGATCCCTCACAATGATGTCTATGATATTTATATCAAGGTCCTCAATGGAACACCAATAAATTTTCCATCAATGATGTTCCTGGATCTTAATACTTTTCCTTCTAACATTAACTCTTTTTTCTAAAGCATGAATCTCTTTTGTTTTGATTCACAGAAGGATTTTCAGACAATGATCCAAATTGCAGAAGAGATTGTCTTGAGGATAAAGACCTCTCAAGATATGTAAACAAGTGTCAGCTCTGATACACCACTGCCTGGATGTCACTGTGAGACCCTGTTTATTCAGTTGTACCTGACACAAATTTAGCAGCTTATGAAAGGAAGAAAATATAACCTTTTCTTTATTTCTTATTTTTAAATAAAAGTTACAAACCCAGTAGCAGCCCATGAACAATATTTGTAAATTTAATGACTTTGCAATTGATTGATGGAAGACTTAGCACTTCGAAGGTATGTCTGTGTTAGGAAGCAGTATAGTGCAATAGGGATCAATCTGTGGGGTGAAACCATTAATTCAAGCAATCTGCAGTACAAACATTTCAGATGGGGTACTTTAGAAAAACTGCAGACTTTTACTACTTGCACCCCCTGAAGTGCAGAGGTGTGCTGCTATGGCACAATTCTTCATCTGTCTTCTATGTACCCCATATAAGGGATTAAAATGCATTCTTCATCCATCCCTTTAATAATTATAAAGACTGTCAAAAATGCAGGGTGAAACATCTCCCTAGAGATAAAAGGATGTACTATGTACTGACTTTGATATGTAATGAGAGACATCAGAATAAATCTAAGTTTAAGAACTCTTAATTCTTTTACCAAAGATGTACCAGCAACACCCACAATTCTTACAACATCCTGTAAAAAGAATTGTCTTTGGATTTGTTTTACCTACTTATACAAGCTAGAAGCTCTAAAATCTCTCAAAGAGTTTTATATAAATTTGAATTTTGAATGTTTTTTATTTGACATCTTTCATATAATTACTAACTTGTTTAAATATCACTGTGCTATTGCCTGACGTAAATGCAGTAGAAAATAACTATGGTTAATGTTATTGTCTTACAGTTGCATCCCCTCTGTCAAACTGAGAACTTCCGTTAATTCTGCAGGGGAATTTTTATTTCATTTTCTTGTTCATTCTAATGTGGACGAAAAAATTGCTGGCTATCTACTTACAGATATAGAATATTTCCTGTGTCAGTTAGCCAAGCTTAAAATGGATCTGTGCACTTTTGTCAATGTCACAGAAAGGATTTTTTTCCTACTGCACAATAATGAAATATAGAAAAAATACACATTAACTTTTTTCAAAAATTTATTTAAATGATTGATAGTCAAATCAACTGCTGTTCATTGTAAGACAGGTTCTCAAACTTAATACAAACTAACTTTAGGAAAGAACTGAGATATAAATCAGACCTTTTCTTCAGACCTTTTCTTCAGACCTTTTCTTCAGAAGAGCTTGGAGTGAATTCAAAAGATGGGCGTCAAGCAAAAAATTCTACACTTACATACAACAGCTGTGGAAGAATATAGCACAGTGCTCAAAGTACTCAGTAGCAGGGGGAACTGTGCATTGACTTTCTTACCCAATTTACATTAAAGTGCCATTAGATTAAAAAAGTTATGGTGACAGCAAGACTATGGACCAGAATGCAAATCTGACTCTACTCAACTCAGTGCAGTGCCTTACAGAATAGGAGGACTAGGTTTTATTGCAAATCTCCAGCTGTTGTGGCAATTGCTCCAAACATTGAGCTAGTCATATAAAAGGCAGACTCCTACATGAGGTCCAGCTTCATGCAGGCACCTAAGTGTGTCTCAGAGTTACCTTCTCAAAATGGAAGGGAAAGGGTGTTCAGACATCTATTTTTATAATTTCAAGTTGACTGATCTTGAAATCTCTCTGTTTAATACTCCAGTATCTATATATTCTGTTCTTAGGTGTCTAATTCAGCAAAATTCAGTTCTTAGGGTACAGCAAATAACATATACTAGCACACAAGCTTTCCTTTGGAGCATATTCTTAGGCTACAACTACTGCTTTAGGTATCCATGTGGGAAGGTTTTGTACCAGTGACATCTGCAAATCTCTAATATCACTAAGGAGGTGGCTAACATTTCCACTGGTAATAACCCCCTTATAACTAAGCTTTTGCCGGAGGCCATGCATATTAACACCAAACTTCTCACAGCATTAAACTGGTAGGTATCTTGATAATTAGATTAAAATTTCGTAAAACACAGACTACTCAGTATGCTTCACAGCAAAGCCTGAAACACATTCTGAGTATTTCAGATATATTGGAATATCTACAAAAAATTTGGAAGACCGCAGATCAGCCAAATATTTGAGGAGGACCAGACTAGATCTTTCTCCTAGAGTAAACTCTCTGAAAGAAACTGAAAATACAGGCTTCATCGCTTTTCCCAACTAGGATAGCTGAATTTTTGGACAGAAAGATTCAAAATGACTAGGATGATAAAAAAATATTTAATTAATAATTAACTTATAAATGAAACTATTTCCCCCACTTTAGTTCCTCTGTGATCTTAAAGGTAGGTCCTTGCTTCTATATTTTATTTAAGTAATTCTGGAAGATTTCCAGCTGGAGCAAATGGCACAGTCCTCTGTAGTTAGTTAGGGACACTGCTTCTATCATCCCTGAAGCCTCTAAAAATGCTTTCAGTATTCCTGACCTGCAGGATGATAATTCATTGCTGTAACTCTTACTTCCTCCTACCTCTCTCTCACCCTTGGCAGACCCCTGCCTTTCCTATCTTTGTGCTTATTCACAATGCTCTCCAGAAAAAATCTAAAATCCCCTACAGAGATCCACAGCGCCCACTCATTTTGAAGGAACAGAAATACAATTTTGAAAAGTAAATTAATAGAAAATAAGGAGAAAAAAAGTAAAAGAAAATTCTCTGAAGAATTTACAATTTTTAACTTTACAAAAATTATCTAAATAGAAGACAAGTAAACGTCTAGGTCATCCCATTTCTTCATGGACCTCTTACACACCATCTCCTAGTTCAGTGTGCTGCCAGCTTTGCATCCCAGGCCTATCACTCAGCACACCCTTAGACTGCAGAGCAAGGATAGCAACTAATCTGCAACGTTGCAGCAGAAATCAAGAGCTGCAGTATTAATTTGTAAAACCACTGCTTTCTTAAAAAGGGTGCCCAGAGTCCTAAAGTGGCTAAAGAATTAATAACTCCATGGCTACAGAAATTGTTTAAGAAACAAATTAAACAAAGTTCAATATTTAAACCTATATCCAAACCAGGGGCTTTTTGTTTCTTTGTTTGCTAGCTTGTTTGTTTTTTCAAGTTTTGTTTTGCCAACAGCAGTTACAGGATTGGTTTCATAAAGGGAGTTTGAAACCATTGATTTCATATGGGCATTATTTGATCCCATAGGAGCAATGAGGAAAAAGGATTCTATGCAGAAATGTTTATTCATTGGTATTCATCTCTTAAAGCTTCCTGTACTCTGTGATAATATGGCCTTTGTATTTTCTATTGATCACCAGACTTGTATTCAATATAATGCTTTATTTAAATAATAATGTATTAAGGCATATAAGTATACCATATGTTAACTTTTGTTTCATTTGTTTCTTAACTTATACTAAAGTGTTTAGATTTGGGTAAAAAAAAAAAAGTGAAATATGTCCTTGAAAACTTGTAAGTAGATCTTTATAAATATTACAAAAACAATAATTTTGCATCAGTATGGTGAACAAGTAGCAAGGTGCCTGAAGAATAGAAATTGAATGTTCTCTAGAAGAATTGGTAAAGGTTAAAATTCATCATTTTAACTGATAGGCTTTCTTTGGGAAATAACTGATGCAATGAATACAAAATGCTATGATAATTTTGTGTTTCTCCTCAGTGGTTTTTTTTTCCTTTGAAAAAAAATATCTCTTCAATAATAAGGCACACATTTTTTCATTCATTCTATAGCTAAAGTTTCTTCAGTGCTTGTCTTCATACACAACTGATAGTTTTTTTTCACTTTAAATGGAATATTTTTTTCTGAATGGAGTGAACTCTTCTGGCCAGGAAAGGAGAGGATGCACTCCTATAGGAAATACACAGTGATTCAGATCATTTTAGGAAAAGATTTAACCTAGACGTGGTATGAAGACTGGTTGCTAAATACCACATTTACTACCAGTTTCCATAGTGATTTTCAGACTGTAGCAGGTTGGAGGCTAAATGAGAAAAATAGTCATAAATACAATTTATAGGAGAAATAAGGATAGTAGGGGCATCTTTTTGTCCCAGGCACTGCACCAATAGCAGTAACAGATAACTTTTTTCTTCAGACTCCTATCATCTACTAAGTGAAGCAAAAAGGTGCTGCCATTTTTCTATAGTTAGAAAATTGAGTTACAAAGACATTGAAAGACATTTCTTTCATAATCATATAGGAAGACTGCCACAGAAATGAACTCTGATCTGTTGAGTTTCAGACCAGGTTATAAACTAAAATTCAATTTTCCATTGAGTAAATTTACTCCATTTAACTATTACTCAAACTGCAGATTAACCTCCTGTGCTGATGGCCAGAAGGAACTGACTTGCATGTAAATCCAGTATCAATTTGTGGAGATTAACTAGTTCAAAGTAATATTATTTCTTTCTATCGTATCAATACTTCTGCCCACAAAAGAGTCTCAGTGCACAGGGATTTTTAAATTTGGGGTCCGAAACAGGCTTTTAATTGCTTTGTCAATTTAGACCTTGTGAGTGTGATTAGACTATGGCAAAACAGTCTAAAAACAAGTCCAGATTTGTATTTGGCATTGCTGGCAATCAGACTATCCCTGGTTCAAATATTTCTAAACTTTCTCTGTGAGATATTAATTGCCCACTCTGAGTTTCAGGCAAGCTGTCATATCCAGGAACAAGCTCTGTTAGATAGACCCTGTAGCTCAGCACTGAGCACCATTTCAGTATACTAAGAAAAGAGATACAGATACATGCACTCAAGCGCCATGTTCAGAAACTGCACCATGCCACTACAGGTTAGACTTTCTTAATTCACCTTCAGACAGACAAATCTATCTAAAAGTTCACCACATAAGGCACAGTGACTCTGAGTTTGTAAGTGTTTATGTGAAGTTCACACCTAATCTTTACATGAGCTAAGAATTATTCCTCCTCCTTTTATACCGTTCTCTCTTTTTTTTAACCCTTCTCTTTCTGCAGGCTGTTCAGATAAGGATTTTCATTGTCATTGTTCCCACTCTGCTCTGAATAAGTGGTGTGTATGAAAAAGCCACAAACACAAAAGGACTCACAAATACTGATGCCACCATTGGACTTGAATTTAAAGTTATCTCACAAGGACACTGTTAACATTTATCCTCTCTGTAGGCCAACAAATTAAAATATTACCTGAAGTCTCAGATCGGTTTCTGCAAGAGCATTTCATTTTGACTGATGTCCTCTATTAGTACCAGTGACGCTAGTTAGCTTTAAGACACCCCAAAGGGTAGTCAGCTAGTTAAAACTCCACATGACCCTCATGCCAGCTGTTTAGCCCCTTGAAAGTTTTGCTAAGCATTGAAAGCAGACCTTATCAATAATTACAATTAAGTGCCTTCAGACTGTCCCTTCTAAGGGAAGTCAGCTGAAGTACCATCTGCTATTTTGCTTTCAAAACTCATTGGTCTCCTCTAAGCCAGCCGCTTCACTTTTGAAATTACATTTCTTTTTCAGGAGAGTGATGGGCTGATGAAGAAAACTTTTTGTTTTAATAATCAGCAGTTTCTCTGATGTGACATAATTTTTGCAGTGCTCAGGGCCTTTTACAAATCAAAAGGAATCCAACTAAAACAGTAATTAATGTCAAATGACTAGTCACATACGGTCATATTTAATTAAAAAGTTCTAATCTTTGATTAAAACTCCTCACACGTTCTTGTGACTGAAAACTGTTGTCTAAAAAGAGAAAGTAATTTGATACATAATCTATTGTGTCTTCTAACTGGCACCTGCTAAATGCCTCAGTAGCAAATGGCAACGATTTAATTTAGGAAGTGAAAAAGTTTATCTTACAAGTTCAACAATTTTTTCTTCTGTATTATATTCCTTTACCACTTTAGAAAGATCTCTTCCTGAGTGATCTTTATCCTTCTAAGAATTTTCAGCTAACAACATGATTTCCTATAGTAAATACAAAAGAAAAAGAGATTAATAGCATTTAAACATTATCTCTTTTTTTTTTTCCTAAGTATTGACTTATCTGAACAGTGAATGCTGCAAACAGGTTTCTATACTCAAAACTTACAGGGAGACAACCAGCAGGAGTAAGCCACAGAAATTATCTCCACAGAAATTCTGGAATTCAGAATTTCAGTAGGTGAAAAGCTGACAGCTATATCCACATTCAGCACTGTAGTGAAGGACCTTGCCACTTTTCCTTATCCTTTTGGGGTCTTAGCTTCAGTACTAGCAGTACAAAGAAGACTGTTAAGGCAGAAGTGTCTCAGAGGAAAGAACATTCTTACCAGCTTCTACTCCTCATCTCTACTCAGACTCTTCATCAGTGAAGAGTCTAACTGTGATTTAGCAAAAATTACAGTCACTATTATGTCTGTGCTTACTGCTGAGGTGCTCTTTCTTTCTAGGTTTATGGTTAATCTGCTAGCTATATTTTTTTTTCTTTCTGTCTTCTATGGAATGATCATTTGTTGTCTGCAGTTCTTCTGAACTAGAATTGTGACACTCCAAATATATTGGAGTGAAATTCCCAAGTATTTTGTATGCTTTATGTCTTATTTTGCCAATATATTAAAAAGCCCTTTGGCATGTTGAATAAAGCATTCTCAGGGAAGAATACCATCACTGTCTGTTGACAGCATGTTTCAAAGCCACATGTAATCCACAGAGCCAACTGGTAGGTGAAGTGTGTCTGCAAATATATTTTGGTTCTGATGGCTTCAGACAGCTCCAGTCAAAACTACCTACTTGGCCACAGTCGTTTTCAACTTTCTCGCAACCCCAAACACATCTGGACCCACCCTAATATCAGGCACTGGGATGCTGCCACTAAAAAATGACCATTGCTATTCAAGTGGTGGTTGTGAAGGTGTCCATGTGGAGTGGTCTGATGGCATCTCCTAACTGAGTTGAGTTCTACAGAGAATTCTAAGTCTTTTGAATAGTATCTATCCTTTTTCATCTATAAATTTACAAAGAAAGGAAAGAACTGTTTTCACTGTTGTACAGACAGAGAAACTGGAGCACAGCAAACAGAAAACACCTATCTAAGACCACAGGCCTAATCAGTAGTAGGGTCAGCAAAATGAACTTGCATCACCTGATTTCCATATCCCTTCTCTACAGTCAAAATATAAAAATAGGTGTCTATCAATACCTGTTAATGTATAGAAACAGATAACAATATAGGTGATCTAGAAAGCTTTGTGACTTTTTCTACAGTAAGTTGGCTGCAGCATATCAATAGGAGAGTAAATAAGCACAACAGGAGCCTTGACTGCATTTTTTTTTTTTTTTTACATAATCAACTTTCAAATATCTGAATTTGGGCTCCTTGGCCAAATCATCTCTTCTGTCTTATCTACAGTATCTCCAAGTATTCATCTTCTGTCTTATCTACAGTATCTCCAAGTATTCATCTTCTGTTCGTGCCTGCTTCATGCCTTCATTATCTCTCACCTGCTGTGACCTCTTAGCCATTGTAACCTTATTCCCTCTAATCTCCCTCCTCCAGTCCACTCCAAACACTGTAGCCAAGGTTATCTTTCTTGTTCACGGCTTTGATCATGTCAAGTCCTCTTTCAGTCCCTCAGGCGGTTTTCTGTCTCATTAGCCTACAAGGTCAAATTTATCCTCTTCAATTTTGAGGCTTTACAAGAGCCTGCCTTACTCCAAAAGTGGACTGAGTCCTTACTACTTCCTGGCTCTGATACAGTCCTGCTTACTGTGTGTATGACTTCCTTCTTCTATTCCCAAAACTGTCTACAGTGCCTAAAATATCCTCTCTGCTCTAACTTGCCAACCAACTTAACACTCCTTTTTTATGTTTCTTTGCCCATTCTGTGTAAATTTGTTTATGAGTGCTTTGGAGCAAGAGGTTTGTTTTTGAAAATACACAGTGTTTGTGAAGTTGCAGGTATAACAATGAAGTTGACAAAATAATTATGAAATTTACTTCATCATCTTGCATCACACTGTAAATAAATATACAAAGTAGCATTTAAATATATTCATACTAACAACAGAAATGTCTCCAATTCTCTTCTTCTCCAGATTTATAGTGCAGCAAAGGAAAGGAATAGTGGTTACTATTTGTGAGTCAGATATAATTGAAAAATGTGATTCCTTCATCAGATTGCCTTTCTTTTGGAGGCTGACCACAACCAGCTGGTATGTATTTAAACCACAGCCTGGACTTTATGGTGTAGTAAACTTTTGATTCTTTAATGTGACCCCTGAAAAACTATATGAGCTCTGTGACTTTCTCACAAGAATCTTGAGCCATTGTTAATTTTGAAATAAATATGCTGCCTTTGAACAAAACAGCTCCTACTGAAAAAAAAACAGGTACACCTACATCTGTAAAGCACAAAAAAAAAAAAAAAAAAGTGGATAATGGAAAGGACTCATAGGCGAGGCATATAACAATTAAAAATATTGGGCAAAAGTTTATGGCAGCAGTTTGATTTCTTTCCTCCTTAAAAAAAAAAAAAAAAAAAAAGCCACAGACACAACAGAACCTTTTATTCCTAGGAGTTCCACAGGCAAGGGGCATTTCATCTTGTTTATTATACAAATCTTCCTCATAATTCAGCTATTAAGCAACAAGATTCTATAATCTATTGTCAGTTAAATTAATGTTTGTAAATTTTTACTGTTGATGGTATTATAATACCAGAAGCATCTAAGGGCAAGTGATATTAGTTTTCTTGATAGAAGCAGTGGGAAACTGACAGAAAAACGTGCAGCAGCAAATCAGTAACTCTTTCTGAAGCAAATGTAGTGTATGTGATAAATTTCTTTTAGTTTAGCTATGAAATGAACTAACAAAAGAAATAACAAAAAAACCCTAAACCCTGGCCACACAAGATTTGCATACTGATATGTAATTAACTTGATTAATTAGAAGTATGCTTCTTAAACTGTAATATGTAGACAAATGAGAGAAAAAAAAATTTAAAATTCTCTATCTGTTGGTACTATGTGGGAAAACAATCCCCCTCTCCAATTTATCAAAGTAATTTGAACAGAAAAAGAGATAAAAATGTGTCATTATAAAGTGATATAGGAATTAATCTGATTGAGAACTCAACATAAAACACTGGTCACTAGCTGCTTAAACTCAGACACGCTTTCACATTTGTGACACATACTACACACATCTGGAAACACATGCCAACTTCATCTATCTGCTGTTGGTAGATGGTTTTTTTTATTATTCTTTCTTTGAAATACACCAATAATGCTAGAAATATTGACACCTATAATGAAAACATGTTGTTAAATTCAACCACACCTGTTAATGTCAGGTGTAATTGCACTGGTTTTAGTAAAAATGTACCAGAGACTCTACTCCCACTTTGTGGCGAGTTAGTGTTGATAATGACCATATCTAAATATTTTGATTATAAGTACTGTATTTGAAAAAAGAAATTAAAAAAATCAAATTTCACTGAAACAGACTATTTATCTTTTCTTTTTCAGTATATCTCTGAACCAAATTGAAGAAGAATTTCAGTTTGGCAGCCAAGTATATTTAGATACTTAATTTTAAATAATTTACATTACCTTTTAAGAGGATAATCTTTTACTGGCTGGTATGGTAGAAATCTTACAAATTAGTAACCCCAAACTAAAATCATTGTCATGCTTACCTATATTAAGATTTAAAAAATCACCTCTATTTTGAGTACCACAGTGTACTTTTGCTGTTTCCATAGTGAATGGCAAAATTCTATAGGAAGGCAGGGAGGTGGGAAGGAAGGAAGAGTCTTGTTTAGGATATGAAAAGTGAAGCACTGTTCTTTAACCCATGGGTCTCAGTTTCCTTGTTACTGTGGAACACAACAGCTTTCCATTTAACATGGCAATTTTCTCCCTGTGTGATTTTCAGTGATGTGACATTTAGAACGGATGACAAAATCTCAATATTGTTTATTCCATAGGTCAATATTCCAAATAGTTGTCTTGATGCATTAGAAATGTGAGCTGCATTACTGTTAATATTGACACCTGATATTTACTTCACAGAAGTAAAAAAGGTCATGTTTTTATCATCTCTTTCTTCCTAATTAATTGCATAAATATATTTAATACTGGAAAAGACCTGTTAAACCCAATGAGAATTTGTTCTGTTCAGAAGGGTAAGTGCTAGGTCTTGGTTATACTATAGCCAACTATGAAGAGATTTAATAATTTTAAATTCATGCCATTTAGGCACAACAGTAAGTTCCTCAACATATTGGTATTTGCCTAACTCTGTGTATTAACCACCTTTATTCCCTTTGTGTGCTAAGATGTGAACACTAATTATTGTCACTTTTCCTTTTTGGTCCACTGACTGGAAGGATGACATGTATTAGAACCTACTAGAGAGCATCCACAGCTTCAAATCTAAATGAACATATTGAAAAAGAATATTGTCTGCAAACAGAATAAAGAGATTAATATTCAAATTTACTTTAGTAAATTAGTAGAGGCCCTACACTTTGAGTATGTGGGCATTTAGTGATGTTTAGACCTGCCAGATGTAATTTTGTATTGTATCTTATTTTAATCTCTTTGAGCTAGACAGTATAGACAATAATTTCGATCTCTTTGAGGTCTTTCAAAATCCTCCTGTGATTTTTTAACATTTTTCTTTCATGCATTTACTCTATAATAAGTGACTTTTCAGAGGTTTGGGTCCAATTCTCATAGGACTGTAGCCAGTTGTTTAAGAAAGTTGCTGTTTACAACAGGACAATAAAAAGTGGCCCCTGTTTGTGAATTTTTTCTCATAGTCTGTAAACCAAAGAACTTGCTACACGAAATGCTTTAGAAAAGTCACAAGCAAAACTTTAGAATTCTTCTCACTCATTTGTTAAAAAAAAAACCAACGAAAACCCCTGAAAGAAATTGTGATTAAAAGTTCAATAATTATTTGTTTTTCTTTAGAAATTCAATTGCCTGCGGAGTTCTGTGATTTTCACATCATATGAGCCAAATGATATCAGGATGATCACATAGGTGAAGGCTGAGATCTAGTTATGCTTTGGTGAATTTTAGTATGAAAATGCAATAAGCAGCATCTTGGTCTGCAAGACCAGGATCAGGACTATAGTCATAATACCATAGACAAAATTTATTTCTGCTGAAGAAGTGAATGCTATACTAACATGTCTACAGCCTCTAAAAATCAGAGACAATGATCAGGAGCACCATATTAAAGAAAACAGAAAAGCAATTGAAAATTTATTTCTTCAGCAGTTTTCTATATGTCTAAATTCCAATATTTTTGTGACCTAATATATTTCATACAGTTTGATACCTCATATTAGCAATTATTTTATCTTTCTTGTGGTTGTATGTGGTCTTCTCCAATACACAGGCTTTTTGATAGACATTCATCACTGTAGAACACCTAATACTAGTGCACCAAGCACTACAAATTAATCTAGATTTGTTCTGGCACTCTTGCTTAAAAGAGAAGTGTGTGACCTGCTTCATCTTTATAAACTAAAATTACCTACATACAAATTTTGCATATATTTTCAGTAAAGCAAGCTAAGTAAAGAGAAAAGCCTTGCAAGTGAAGCAGAAACTTGCTGAGGTGTAAAATGGTCATTGTTTCTTGTGGGATTTCATTCCACTGTATCAAGTCTGTCCACCAAAGATGTCAGTCCTTCTCCAGATAAACTGTATTTATGTCAGACTGTTTTAATGAGACAAAACCCCAAAACTGTCAACTAATCGTCACAAAGGACAAGGTATCAAAAAGATACCTTGAGTGATTAATGACCTTCAAATAGGGAAGATGTTGAACTTGGCTGGTGCACTCTTGAGACAGGCGTTGTGCCCTCACATGTCAGGTGGCAGCAAGCATTACGGAGGGGCTGTACTGCAGCATCTGGCAGACTGTTTCCCAGGCAGTGAGGGTGTGTTTACAGCATTACACAAATAAGAATACAAGTGATCCTGGATCATCATTCACCATAACCAAATGGTGTGTTCTTGTGCCTTACAGATTCTTACCTGCCCTTTGTTTGTCTTTTCAGATAAGTTTTTAATTAAAAAAGCAAATTTTACTTCTTTGGTAAAGCTTTAAACAAAAATCCTCCAAAAAGCATTTCATTTAGGTTTGATACGAGTTAATGCATGTTAAACAGGAACTAGCTATTAAGAAGTACAGAGTAAAACAAGGATAAAAACCTAATCATATAGTCCATACATCTAAATAAATGTATTTAAAATAACTATGCTATTTTAGTAACATAACTGACTCATTAGGTCTAAATTAAATACCTGTAGTGTAAAACAAATCTTACCTTAAAACATTACCCCTTTCAATATAGTAGATTCTCCTTTATACACCACAGTGGATGCACTTAGTGAAATAGGCAAATGGCAAAAGTTAGCCCTTTAAATATTTAATGCCTCTGCACATTAAATAAAACTGTCTGCAACATATATTGTGTAATGATTTATTTGCAATTCAGATGTTATCTCTAGATGTATGTAGAAATGTTAAGTCTTCTAACAATTTTAGAAATTATAATAAAGCAGAAAATTGTAGCAATTCATTTATGTTAATTTACTGACACTAAATTCCTCAGGGCAGCAGCCATGAATACACTTTCTTATATAAAACTAAACCTGTTTTGGTACCTAACACATCAACATTCATGACAGAAGTACTACCCAAGATTTATATTTGCATAGATTTCTTTGTTTGTCTTACTTTATTTTTTGTATCATTTATCCAAAATATGCATTTTTTTTTAAAGAGTAAAAAATTGTTTTATGTACTCATCATTAAGATGCCTTAAAGGACCAGATTTCCAGGACAAGGACATTAAACAATTTTTAAAACTCAAGCCTGTTTAATATCTCTTTATTAAAAATAGAAAAAAAATCACTAAGCCTTTTTAGTGGTCTCAAGGATACAGTACTTCATATTTTAATTTTAGGATCTGTTTTTGTTTTTGCTGCAGGTTTTAGGATTTTTAAATGTTAATTTTGCACCTTGGTTATTACATTCTGTTCTGGCTTTTTTATAGCACTGGCTTCTGACTAATCACTTATGACAAGACTGTAAGACAACAGTTTGCCTGCAGAAAGGGGGATGTATAGCAGAGCCATCCCAGGAGCAAACAGAGAAGGGAATTATGACTTTTAGAAACATTATTTCCTCTCTTGCTTACCCCTGGCTTTAAGGGGGGCACAAACCCCTACTGCTCTGTGCTGGCAGCCAACTGCCAGTTCAGCTTATCTCAGATGGCCAATGTGTTGAAGGGATGAAGCCAAAGTCCTGCATGGCCTTGAGCACCAGCTGCCAATGCCCCATCAGGACAAGAACCAGTGGCCCCTCACAGGCTGCTGTCATCACTCTCCAGCTTTTCCTGTGACCTGAAGTCAAAATTGCCCATGCCAGGAAGCAAGCCCTCAAGTCTCCCTTATTTTGCTGCATCATGGGGATAAGAGTGTTTGACAATCCTATTTGGGGATTATGCCACTGAAACCAGTCTCTCAGTACAGAGACTGGTTTGGTAGTCAAACAAGGCAAAACAATGATTTCCTACCCCATTACCCAGTTGCAGATATACTGGACACATTGGGCAAGAACCTCATTTTGTAATCCCTGAGAGTAAATTCCTCATAGGTGGGCCCCTTCCTGGATTCTCTCTTGACATCAGGAGATGAAAGGGAGCTTCGTACAAATAAATGGCTAGTGTTGCACCTACAGACGTGTCAAACTCTGTAAACCTCATGCTCTAGACAGCCTTGCCTTGCTGCTAATTGGTATGTTTTTCTTTAAAAAGTGAAGATTCTAACCTTTTCCTTGACAGATATGTGGGCAAAATACCACACAAAATTTTGAAAGCTTATCTATAGCCTGCTGTTTACAAGTCTTGTTTATGTTGGAACTCACACAGGAGTATACACATGAAAAGGGCTAGTAGGAACAAAACTGGATGGCTGGTTTCAATAGATGTGTAAGCTGGCAAGGAAACCTTTCTTTGCCAGCTTACACATCTATTGAAACTAACCATCCAGTTTTGTTCCTATTACAAAAAGTCTAAAGATGTTGCTCCCTTTTAAAAAGCATACAAATGTAACACTTGACTCAACAGATTTTTTTTTTTTTATTATCATAATTTATTCCTAGTTGTGTCCCTGAACTTTTGGCATGGGGTGCAAAGATAGTTTCATTATCTGTTTTGGGTTCTTTGTTTTTACTTTAGGTTTTGATTTTTTCCTTCTAATCTTCTGAAATTGCAGCTAAGAGAAAGTAAATGGGATTCCATCTCTCTGAGAGATTTAGCAGCAGAATTGTTTACAGAGTTGCAATCAGTCATGTTTAAAGTAAAGCTACTAACTGCATAACTAAATAAGGGAATACTTTGGAAACAAAAGGCTTGCATAACAGCTAAATTTAGCTTGTAGAATCTTTAGTGTCCAATGTATAAGAAATTTTATACACCCTTAGGAGAGTTTGAAATTTTGTCAGGGGGTGCAAAATGCTAGCTTAGAAAAACTAAAATGAAAAAAAAAAAAGAAATAACTAATTACCATAAATCTGGCTTAATTCCTTTGTTGTTGTTGTTGTTACTGGTTTTGCTTCCAGTATGAACTTTATCTCCTGCAAATTAATACACACAGATTACTTGGCACTTACAGTTCAGGCTTACTCTCTTCAGGGAACTTGATTTCCAGCTGCACTTGGAATTCAAAAGTTTTAAAGTTTTACTTCATCCCACCTGGGGAGTATTTGTAAGAATTTTGGCAGAGGTAAATTTCTGTGGATCAGGATTATACAGTGCTTTACATGTTAATTATTCTGGAAGCTTCCTCAATCTTCTGCTTTCTACCAATACTGGAAGGTGGCAGCATCAGCTCTGAAGACACTAGTCTTCCTTCACATGAAAATTGTTGATGCTCACATGTCTGACTGATGTTACAGTTTTCAGTGTATCTCTACAGATTTCAGTGAAATCTCTAAGCAGTGCTTTGTGAGGAGAAGTGATGCATTGAACTTTACCACACTTCCTTGGCTACAGCCAGTAAACATTATATCCTAAGAAATTGTAATACTGAAATACTAGAAGAGAGAAGAGATTCAGTGACACGCTGTACTGAGATTCAGTGAACTTCAATGCATTAATTACTATTAATAATATTAATATAAGACAATTATATTCTTAGGGACCTTCCTAGATAAGAAGCATGTGAAGTATCCAGTAGTTTTCTTAGATGCTGTTGGGTAAGTAATTTTGTCTAATATATTGTTTTTGTTAGTGAAGGAAAGTATTTGTTCCATACCAAACCTCACTGAGAATAAACTTAAAGTTAGGATATTTTTCTTGGAGTTCCAGCACATGATTTTGCCCTTAAACAGCTCTCATGAAATATATTTCATGAGAGAAACAATGGTTGTGTTAGGGTCTCCATTTTCTTTGATTTATCTCATCTTTCATACAATCAGATATGTTTAGAAATGTTACTTGGACTACAAAGGCCTATAGTGATAGAATAAGGGGGAATGGTGTTAAAACAAAAGTGGGTAGGTTCAGATTAGGTATTGGGAAAAAAATATTTACTGTGAGAGTTATGGGTGTCTTGGTTTGGAAAGACAGGTATTTCTAAGGAAGGCAGGAGCTTCCCCAGAAATGGAAAAATGTAAACTGACTCCCTCCAAATTGCTATACATTTGAAATTAAGGGGGGCTCTCAGGAAAAAATATGAGAGCAGGAATAACTGTACTTCATTAGGGAAGAAAATAAAAAGACAAAATAAACAATGCAGTAAACCAAAACAACACTGACAGAGTCAGAATACAACCTGACACCCTGTTGGTCAGGGTGTTGGCAGTAGTCCAATTGGAACTGTGGTTGCATTCCTCCTGGAGTGGCAGATGTGGTTCTGTTGGAGCAGTGATCCTGTAGAAGGGTGTAGTCTTCCTTTGAACAGCCAGTGGAAGAGGCAGCTGTTCCTCTGGGAGATCCAGTGGAGAAGCCATGCTGTGTTCCAGAAACTCAATATTATATCCAGGTAGGAATGCTTGGCCCCTTCCTCTGGGCCGAGCATTTCACAATGGGATGTTATAGTTCCTACCAGTCCTGAAGTGACATAGTGACATTCAATAGCCCATTATCAGCAGATGTCTCCCCTGAGGGAGGATTGGTTGTGGAAGAGATAAGGAAAACTGCCCACTTCATAAAAGACAACTGCCATACAGATGGCAGATATGGGGCACTGGTACAGGTGGCCCAGAGAACATGTTGATCTCAATTCATGGAAGCACTCAAGGCCTGGCTGAATGGGATTTTGAGCAACCTTACGTAGTGAAAGGTGTCTGTGCCCATGGCAGGAGTGTTGGAACTAGATAATTTTAAGGTTCCTTCCAGCCCAAATCATTCTGTGATTCTGTGGTTTTGACTTCTATAACTTTATCCTCTATCAGTACTTCTGTCTGTAAAATATAAATAATTTAGCCAGATCTTTGAGTTTGATCTGCTTCTACCTTTTCCTTAAAGCTAGCACTATCAGCACTCCAAGAAAGTTTTAACTCTCAAAGATAAGATTCTACCCAAAGCAAAGCTTGATAAAACATCCAAAGTTAGACAGAATAGGAAAGGTGCAGATGAACATCCATTGCCTCATGCTGATGTAAGATGCCAGGTCTTCTTGTCCATGCATGGTCCCAGTCTGGCAGCTCTTCAGGTTTGCAGATTATGCAGTCCACTCTCCAAGCCCAAGAGAATGTTTTCTTTCCTTGCGTTTGAGACTTATTTAGTAGTTCTGTTCCCTGCTTTTCTCAGCATATATTGGAGTTTCTGTTCAGTCTTGATTTTGTTTTCTTTCCCCCTTCCTCCTTCTCCTTTTTTATCCTGCATTACCATAAATTTCTTTATTTGACCATTCTCAAGAAGGCACAATATTTCCAGAGTGCAGCCTAAGCCAAAGAGGAACAAGACAACAAAAACTTGTCCTGTCCTGCCACATAATCTTTAAAAGACATAGGAGACATTAACCATTAGCAATAACTGCAATCAAATTAATTCCACCTACTAAACCAAGTATTTAATAAAATTTAATTATGTTTATAAATTTCTAAAGAAATAGTTAAATAATTATATTAATGACAGGTCTGTGTGTTCTAATCTTTAACAAACATGTCACAAAGAATTCACAAAACAGATTTTCATCAGTGAAGTACTTCATTATTCAGTGAGGCAAAGCATATTGTTCATTTCTATATGGTTTGATGCAATTTACTGTGGAAACAAAAATTGTCAGGTTTGAGAAAAATCCATATAATATTTTAATATTTGTTTCAGAAAAGTATTAAAATGCTTTGGAGAATATTCTTTATTTGAAAATGCAGGTATTTCCTTTTTTTTTTTTTTTTTTTTTTTACAAGATCTAGTGACTATATTTACGGTATATTCCTATCTCACTGGTACTGGCAGTGCATGCATTATGTTAACATGCCATGTCATATTACTATGCCATATTACTATGCCATATCCTAACTCTAGAACTGGCATCATGTTATAATCAAATGGCTAAAGTGTTTTATTTTAAAATGCTCTTGTTTTTTAAAGGAGGCTATGCAAGTAAAAACACCAGCCCCCTTGACACTTGACAAATGAGTGTCCCTGTCTCTTCATCATTCCACCCAGCAACTCTGTGAGCTACTGGACAATTTCAATCAAATTTGCAAATGGTTTAAAGGTGGTTTTACTTTAAATTTCATTTCAGTGAGTGAGTATGTATGCAATATAAATTGATACCTGAGAGAAGTAAAGGTAGCTGTTGTACCTTTCCAGGCTGCTGCTGCCTGGCCCAGCAGCATGTCCCTCTCAGGCAGCCACTCATAGCTGCAGGGCAACCATTAGACACAGGAGGAATCTGGTAGTAGTTGTGGAGAGAAAATTAAAAGACACACCTGTAGGAAACCAGTTTTCAGTATTTCAATTGCTCTTAAAGAAATTGTTTTTAAAAAACTCATTAAGAAAATTTCTTAGTCTGTTTGAAACACGCTGGGTTTTATCTCAGTGTGTCCTGTTTTCACTGTAATAAAAAAGCAAAAAATGTTTCTTTATATTGTACTAAATAATCATTAAATAATGTGGCTGAAGAGAGGCATAAGAATACAGATTCTAAGACCTCATGTCTGGTCTAAAATTCACCCTTTCTGTAAGCCCAGTGAATGTTTGTGGGTGTATGTTTGTTTGTGCTTCCAAAATGACACAGGTACAACTGTAACCATAATATTCCTGGCTACATAGAAGCTATAAATATCAACTCTTTCTGTGAGAATTTCACACTTAGTTCCTACTCACTAATTCAGTTTGCCTGAAGCCTTTTAAATAGTCCTGTGCCCTGCTTCAGCAGCCTTTTCCTGCTCTTTCTTCTTGGGTCCTATACTCCCATTAGCCCACTAACATCATTTGCAGACACTTACCCTCTCTTGCCTTTACCTACTGCCCTGTTATTTTGTATTCCTTTTCTCAGCAATTCTCTCTTCAACGTGTCTTGCTGGTGTGACCTCACAATTAAATTGACATAAAACTGCTTACATACAGAGCAACAAAAGGGGTTCTACCTGCTGTTCTGCTACAGCTTTGAAACAATACTAACAAACAGAAAGAATGTCCTTTCAGTCGATACAAGTTGTACTATTTCACTACTATGGGATGGATCAAATCAGTGGAACGGATTCTATTGATTTCATTGAGTTTCTGGAACTACTTCTCTTACCTTTCTCTAGGTGCCATATAATTTCTATTTTTAATTTTTATTTTAATCCATTTTATATTATTGCTACAAAAAATAAATCTTGCCACACCACAATTTGTTGATCACCCTTTTAGTTTGTTTTTTTTTTTTTAAGATCAACAGATTTTGTACGTTTTAATCCTCAGACATAGTAACTGATCTTAATGACTGCATATTTTTAACAGTTCATTTACCTCATTTTCAGATTCTGTAAGAACACTTGACACTACCATTTAGTTAGATGCTTCCTGCTCTTTAAGAATATCACCGCTGACACCTTATACACACCCACATCTCATCTTTGTTACTAAAAAAAAGTTGACCTGAGGAAATGTCTTAATTTTCTATGAGTATTAGAGTACAGAAATATTTCTCTGCAGTACTTCTTGGTTTATAGTTATGACTAAATAATAGGCTGGACAGTTTTGTCATGGCTTCCTCGCACAGGTAAAGCACATGTTTGTTTATTAGCAGGTAATTATTTTCTTATATATGGATTCTTTGTTCCTCAAATTTGCTCCTTGGCCTTTCTAATTTTACTTCTTTCTATTGTTCTCAAGCTGATTGGATTTGGGCTTTCCAAATGATACATTTTAGGCTCAAATAACTTAAATACTGAACCTTGACATTTAACTATATTGATCTTTTCCTTGCCTTCCTATTTTCTTTTAGTTGTTTAGGGATTATTTGTTCTGAGACTTCTGTGCTATGCTTAAGCACCCTCAACACCAAGACAATAGATTTTCATTTCAAAACTTCTGACTGAGGGTATTTCTTATTTATTTCCTTTTTTTATTTTTTGAAAGAAGAATGGTTTACCTGTCTTTCTAAAGATAGAATAATAAAGTACTGGATTTCATCATTAACACTTCACAAAAAAAAGATTGAATACTGTTGTTATGCTTTCAATCAATTTAAAAAATGTTTGGAGATGTGTTCTGTTACTACTTGTTATTTAGGTTAACATCAAACTATAGCTTCCAATAAACAAACAAAATATTGAAAAATAGCATTCCAAAGCATAATTTAACTCCATACATAGTTGTTAGGGCTGTTATACTGGATTTTGCTCCTCTGTTGAGCTTCTCCTACACAGAGTATTTGATGTGCTTTTCCTGATTTGGCAGACAGTACAAGTCTTCTAAATGTGTATTTCTATTATTAAGGATTTGTGATTTTTCTTTGTATTAGCCTCTCCACAGACCAGCTTTCTGTCCAAGCTGTTAATAAGCACTTTTTTATTTTGTTTTCTTTTTATTTTTTTTTTTCAGCAACAAATACAAACTATATATTCCACATATATTGACATGGCACAATATATAGGTATTATTTGCATTCATTTGCATTACCATCATACATTTAATTTCCAACTTCTTTTTGAAAAATACGACTTCTTATGAATGATAAATATGAAATTATGATGCCAGTATAAGCTATCAAATATGTAATGTGTGCTAAAAATTTGACAAAAAAGTATTATAGATATACTATAAAATCATCAAACTAATAAAATATTCATTACTTGCACAGGTGGATAAAAATCAATAAATGTCGATTTGTTGTTACAAACTGTCTGATGTAACAAACATCAGCCTGACAGAGGCATATATTCATATGCAAGCACTATTTTTTAATGTGTATTTTTCCAGTTAGGCATCTAAGTTTCTATTGGGTTTAAGAGCCACAATTTGTAAAGATGGCATGATGGCATGATTTCCAAGAAATCATTAGAAATAATTAATCATCAGCCATACCTGAGAATGAGTATGCAGCTCTGCTGAACTTAGTACCACAAAATCAAAGTGACTTGTAGAGCAATTTATTATCACCTGGCACTCAGTTTGAAGATCCAGTGCTAGTGTTTCAAATTTTATTTTTCCTCTAAGTATTCCATGCATGTTGTTGGCATCAATGGATTGTTGTAAGCTGCAAGTAGTCTGATAAAATAGACAGATTTTACAAGCAAATACTCCAGTTACTTGTATAAAGCATTATACATTTTTTTCTCTTAATTCTGAGTCCCAAGTACTTGTTTTACAAACTGCAGAGTGCCCTCAATTGTATTGAATTCACTGTGGAGTCATGGAGTCAGAGTATTTATTGTGTAATGCTGAGTCATATAAAAAAAACGTACTCACTAGGCTGGAGAAAAAAAAATGATGAAGACACTAAACTCAAAAAAAAAAAAAAAAAAAAAGGAAGGAAATTCATCCTGGGCTTTAAGAGGCTGTTTTTTAAACTTAACATGAGAAACATTGTCAGAAATATATTACATATTATATGCCACCATAATACAAACAATTTTATTTTTTTTTTCTCTTACTGGTGTTCTCATGCTCTGAAAGGAAACTAGTGTTACCACACGGGTACACACTTGGGCACAGTGTATAGCCCACAGTATGTATGCTACAGGTACACACACAGACCCGCACCCACAGGGCGCACGCGCACGGGATATGCCCCAAATGCAGCAGTACCTCTGGCACGCTAGAGGGAGCCCTTACATAATTGCAATGACCCTTCTTCCTCCCCCCTCCTCAATTAGCAGAACTGGCGTGGAAAAATCACTGGACATCCTGAGACATCCTAAAGGTTTGGCATAAGCTGCAGAATAAGGAGAGGAAAGCCGAGAACTCAAGCTGCAGTCAACCGAGGTCTCTTGATAGCTCAGGGGCTTACGCTGGTGTTTGTTCCACTTTTAATACTGTGCTGCTTTTATAGGGAACTTCTCCAAATACGTGACTTAGCGAAACACGCCAAATTCCCTCAGCCAATCTGAAGCCCTCATGCCGAAAGCAAAGCCCATTTTGTAAACATATCCTTTATTTCATCTGTCTGTCGCTCTCACACAGAAAGTTGGCTCAGCTGAGAGTAGTGGTTTTCTGTTGCCACTAATGTATGTACAGTTTATTTATACACTGCATTTTAACATGGCATTAGTTCTATAACGCTTACCAGCAGACTCGCTCTGGATGGCAAACTATCTGTTTCACAGCTACAAAGAGGTCCTCAGGACGAGAAGATGGGTCTGGAAAGAACACTCATTTGAATTTATAAATCTGCAAGACTTTTTCCAAGTCATATTATATTTATGGACATAATAACTCAGGGCTGAAGGTTATTCTATTGAGCAAGGCAAACGAGCAGCTGCCTTAACTGACTCTTTTAAGAGACGCCCCTAAAATAATTCAAGAGCGACTTATAACTGCTCCAGTGTTTATCTTCATTTTTAAAAATATATTTTTCTTTTTTTTTTTCTTTTTTTTTTTTCTTCTCTTTAAATGATTCTTGCTACTTACACGCTCGTCACAAATGGCAGCTTCATTTCCGTACGCACGGGTCGAGACCGGCCCTCCGGCAATCCGAGCACGCACCTTTCCAGCCTCAGTCCTCCCCCCGCCACCGCCGCCCCGGCCGGGAGCCTCCCTTGCGCGCCGGGGCGGGGGCGGGCGCTGCGGCGGCCCCCGGCCCCTCACGGTGCGGCCGCCGGCGCCCCGCTCCCGCCGGCACGGGGTGCGCTCCCGCCCTCGGGAACTGCCCCTCGGGAGGGCGAGACCCGCTCGGGGCGGCTCCCGGGGCCGGGGCGGGGGTGGCGGAGGTGGCGGGGGGTGCCCCCCACCCACAGCCCCCTTCTCTCGGCCCGGCGGTCACCCGGGGACTGTGCGGCGGAGTCAAGTCCTCGCCCTCGCAGTGCTTTGGGCGAGTTCGGGGGCGTCGCGTCCCCCCTGCTTCCCCACCCGTCAACGCGGAGGACTTGTTAACACGTCCTACAGATAAATAAATAAGGGAGGCGGGGAGGCAGGGGGAGAAGGGGGAGCAGGGGGAGGCAGGGGGAGCAGGGGGAGGAGGCGGCGGGGGTCGGCGGGGGCCGGGGTCGCGGCGCTGCGGCGCGCGAGGGGCCAGACACCGCAACCCGCGCGAGCCGCTCGCGCGCCCCGCGTCCCCCTCGGAGCCGATCTAATCAATGACACCCAGCGCCCGCCGCGGCCCCGCCCCCCGCCTCCTCCCATTGGCCGGGCCGCGCCGGCGCCGCCGCCGCCCATTGGCTGGCGGGGAATCCGTATCAATGTTTAAGCCGCGGCGTGAGGTGAATAGAGGCAGTCGGAGAGCGGCGCTGGGCGAGCGGCGCGGCGCGGCGCGGCGGCCCCGCGAGTGCTGCAGTGAGGGAGGCGAGGAGGGGGGGGAGAGAGAGAGAGAGCGAGCGAGCGCGGCTCCAACTGTTGAATTTTCACTGAATTCTCCACTTACCTGCGGGCGGCTGGTGAAATGGATCTGGTTTATCGGGGATCGGCGTTCGCTCCGCGTGCTGCCTGGCTAAGACTGGCGACCGTCTGTTTGCAAGGGGCCACCCATCAATGAGGCAGAGAAGAATAATTGCTTTTTCTTCTTTTGCGTTTGAAAGCCTCCCTGCCACACGTTGCAGAATTAACTGTGTACTTTGGGTCCGGACTCAAATAAAGGAGAAAAAACAGTGCAGAACTGAGACTCGGAACTAGATCTGTGACCTATGTTTTGGAAACCTATGTTCTTATTGCTTTTTTTTTTTTTTTTTTTTCTTTTAATGTGAAAGATCTCTGATTTATTTCACACATAACACTGAGGAAAGGTGGTTAAAAACACTCAGCAAAGCAGGAGACAGACGCGCCTCTGTGCCAGTGAGTGGATAACAGCCTTGTTTTCCTGATCCTCAGTCTCCCGGAGAAAGAGGTATAGTAAAAGTGTAGCTGGATCTGACACCCCCACCTTCTCCTGTTTTTTTTTTTTTTTTTTTTTTTCCTTCTTTCTTCCCTCCTCCCTCTCCAAAATATAAATCTGATTAATTTCTTTCCTGTCTATAGAGTGAGTCAGAGAAGCGTTAGGAAGAAGCTGTAACTAATGTCTGTGAAGGGAGGAACATGAGGAGATAGTGAATGTGATTTGTTCCGCTGGATCTGACTCATCCAAGCAGATTGAAACAGCTGCATTTCTGGATTTGCCATTCATTTATTTCAGGTTCCTTTAACAACCTGAAATAATATTTTGCTACCCTTCCCCAGTATTTACCTATACACCATATCACTAGGAAAGGTGTGTATCAGAGAGGGGGAACGCATCTGGCGTTGCTGCCGCTCTTCTCCCCTGTACCAAGATGCTCAGAGAGACTGTTAAAGCTTTGAAAGGACTGAAAAAAATGCATCACTCTTATCGCGGAACTGCATAGGTTTTAATATAAGCGAATTAATCGATAAAAAGATCTCCCACTTTCTTCATCACCAGGATTGTTTTTCCTCCTCTTCTCACCTCCCCTAAATGAAGAGAGCTAGGCGGCAGTGTCACTGGAAGGAGACGCTGAATAGAAAGAAAAGAGAGGCACTTGATAGCGCAGCCCTGTGAATACAGAGACTGTTTCCCTTTTAGCGAGAGACTAAGAAAGAGAGAGAGTGTGTGGAGAGTGTGTGTGTGTGTGGTGGCTTTTCTTTCTCCCCCCGCCCTCCCACCCCTTCTCTTGCTTTTTTTTTTTTTTTTTTTTTTTTTTTTAATCTATGCGTCCAGCCATGGGTTGCCTGTTGCTTTCCTCTCGGCTGGAGAGAAAAGCAAACTGGAATTAAACTGCATCGAGAAAAGTGCAGCTCCTCAGACACGCATACGCACACACGCATAGATACACGGAGAGAAAGGATGTGGTGGTGGCGGCGGCTACTGGCCTGTCTTAAAGAAACCGAACTGTGCTGCTGATTGAGCACGGTCTGAGCTTTCTCTCAAAATATATGTTTACTGCTAGTGATGAAGGTCAGATGGTGGGTTTCTTAATTTTTTCACCCCAGAAGGACGGGTGGGAGGCTGGTATTAGAGGGGGAGAAAAGAAGCTATAAATCCGAACACTAGTTTTTGCGGGCGGGGGTGGAGTGGTTTGGGTTTTGGGCTTTGGGCTTTTTTTTTAATGTGTTTTGTTTTCCCCTCTTGCCCTGCAATCCTCATTCCCTCTCCCTCTGATTCGGGAAGGAAACAGTGACCCAGGGTGTACGAGACAGAAAGGGGGGAAATACCGACGGCAGCGAGATGCAGCTCTCCGCCGCAAGCAATGCAAGATTAGATCTCTAAATGCAGCAAAACACTCCCTGAAAACCAACAACCCCGCGGTGCAATCAGACATTTCACTGCCGCTCACTGCACACGAAGAGGGCTTCAACAGCAAGCTGAGACTTTTTTTTCCCTTCAGTCTCTCTCCTACCCCTCCACTCATCGCATTATAAGCGATGAGTAGGAAATAAGCTTTTTTACCTCTGCTACAGACCTATGACCATCCTCTTCTCCTATGTATATATAAATACACATATTTTAAAAATATTTCTGATCGTTTCTAGAACAAGAACCACAGCTGCCGGTTTTTTTATTATTGTTATTTTTTTTATTATTATTATTTGTACATCTGCGGGGATTCAAGGATCGGGAGCACATCGCCTGCCCGGAGAAGATCTTTTGCAAATTTTCTGATTTTTGAAACCCTCCCACTGCCGAAGTTGGACAGACGAAGTAACTGCGAGGGGACTGCAAGCACGGCAAGCTCTTGCTGAAAGGCTGCCGAAGCTGCTCCCTCCCCTCCCCCCCGACCCCCCCGATTGCTCCCTCCCTCTGAGCTACATGGTCTATTTGCTGCCTCTCATCCTGTGTCTCTGCAGATGTTTTAGAGCAACAGGTTCAGGAACTTGAAATATAGGGGTGGGGAAAGAGAAAGAAAAAAAAATCAAAAACAAAAAGGAAGGAAAGAAAGAACGGTCAGAAGAGGAAGAGCAACCCCAGGGCAGGAGGCAAAGAAGACGGGGACAACCCTGGTCGTCACTGCTGCTCCTGCCGCTCCCTCGCCTGCTCGGGGATGTACCTTTCGATTTGTTGCTTCTTCTTCTGCTGGGCTCCTGCCCTGTCGCTGAAGAACCTGAATTACTCGGTGCCAGAGGAGCAGGGAGCGGGCACAGTCATCGGGAACATCGGGCGCGATGCGCGGCTGGCGGCAGGCGCGGCGGGAGGCGGGATGCTGCCCGCGGAGCGTGGCGTTCCCGGTGGCGGCCCCGGGGGCGGCCGTGGCCCCAAGTCTACCTTCCGAGTTCTGGAGAATTCAGCCCCGCACCTCCTGGACGTGGACGGGGAGAGCGGGCTGCTCTACACCAAGCAGCGCATTGACCGTGAGGCGCTGTGCCGGCGCAGCGCCAAGTGCCAGCTGTCCCTCGAGGTGTTCGCCAATGACCAGGAGATCTGCATGATCAAAGTGGAGATTCAGGACCTGAACGACAACGCACCATCATTCCCTTCTGACCAAGTGGACATGGACATCTCCGAAAATGCTGCACCAGGCACCCGTTTTCCCCTCACCAGCGCCCACGATCCAGATGCCGGGGACAATGGTCTGCGCACCTACCTGCTCACTCGTGATGACTATGGCCTCTTCTCCCTCGATGTGAAGTCCCGTGGTGATGGCACTAAGTTTCCAGAGCTGGTAATCCAGAAGCCATTAGACCGTGAGGAGCAGAGTCACCACACCCTGGTGCTGACAGCATTGGACGGTGGTGACCCACCACGTTCAGGCACGGTGCAGATCAATGTGCGCCTCATTGACTCCAATGACAACAGCCCCATCTTTGAGGCAGCCTCCTACGTGGTAGAGCTGCCAGAGAATGCGCCACTAGGCACGGCAGTCATTGACCTCAATGCCACTGATGCTGATGAGGGTACCAATGGAGAGGTGCTCTACTCCTTCAGTGGCTACGCACCTGAGCGTGTCCGTGACCTGTTCAGCATTGACCCACAGAGTGGCCTCATCCGTGTCAAGGGCAACCTGGACTATGAGGAGAGTGGCCTCATTGAGATTGATGTCCAAGCTCGAGACCTGGGGCCAAATCCCATCCCTGCTCACTGCAAGGTCACTGTCCGTCTCATCGACCGCAATGACAATGCTCCCACCATAGGCTTTGTCTCTGTTCGCCAGGGAGCTCTGAGTGAGGCTGCCCCACCAGGCACTGTCATAGCCCTGGTGCGGGTCACTGACCGTGACTCAGGCAAGAATGGGCAGCTCCAGTGTCGGGTGCTGGGCAGTGGCGGTGGGCCTGGTGCCGTTCCTTTCACCCTGGAGGAGAACTATGACAACTTCTACACTGTGGTCACCGACCGACCCTTGGACCGTGAGGCACAGGATGAATACAATGTGACCATCGTGGCACGTGATGGGGGCAATCCCCCACTTAACTCCACCAAGTCATTTTCTGTCCGGATCCTTGATGAGAATGACAATCCACCCCGCTTCAGCAAGAATCTTTATGTGTTGCAGGTGCCTGAGAACAACATCCCTGGAGAGTACCTGGGCTCAGTCTTGGCCCAGGATCCTGACTTGGGCCAAAATGGGACGGTGTCTTACTCCATTCTGCCTGGGCATGTGGGAGATGTCTCCATCTACACCTATGTCTCTGTCAACCCCACTAATGGTGCTATTTATGCTCTGAGGAGCTTCAATTATGAGCAGACAAAGCACTTTGAGTTCCGCGTGCTGGCCAAAGACTCGGGTTCACCTCACCGTGAAAGCAATGCCACAGTGCGCGTCACCGTGCTCGATGTTAACGATAATGCACCCCTCATCGTCCTGCCTGCCCTCATCAATGACACCGCTGAGCTGCAGGTGCCACGCAATGCTGGGGTGGGCTACCCCGTGGGCACCGTCCGCGCCCTGGACAGTGACTTTGGGGAGAGTGGGCGCCTCACGTATGAGATTGTGGAAGGCAATGAGGAGCACCTCTTTGAGATGGACCCCACCAGTGGTGAGATACGCACCTTGCACCCCTACTGGGAGGAGCTCAGCCCTGTGGCTGAACTGGTGGTAAAAGTCAGTGACCATGGCAAGCCCAGCCTCTCTGCTGTGGCCAAGCTCATAGTCAGGGCCTTGGCGGGGCCCCTGCCCGAGGCTGGCGAGCCACAGGTAAATGGTGAGCAGCATCGGCGGCCACACTGGGACTTGTCACTGCCGCTGATTGTGACACTGAGCACTGTCTCCATCATCTTGCTGGCTGCCATGATCACTATTGCTGTGAAGTGCAAGAGAGAGAACAAGGAGATCCGCACCTATAATTGTCGCATTGCCGAGTATAGCCACCCTCAGCTGGGAGGAGGGGGAGGCAATGGCGGGGGAGGAGGAGGCAGTGGCAGTGGAGGGGGCAAGGGCAAGAAGAAGAAGATCAGCAAGAATGACATTATGCTGGTGCCCAGTGAGGGCGAGGACAGCCGGGGTCCCCTCAATGTTATGAACGTGGTGAGCAGCCCGTCCCTGGCCACCTCACCCATGTACTTTGACTACCAGACCCGCCTGCCCCTCAGCTCTCCCAGGTCTGAGGTGATGTACCTGAAGCCCGCCTCCAACAACCTGACTGTACCCCAGGGACATGTGGGCTGCCACACCAGCTTCACAGGGCAAGGGACTAACGCCAGCGAGGCTCCCCCGAGCCGGATGTCCATAATTCAGGTAGGAGACTTTTAGAATACCCTGGACCTCACTTTAGACAATGGTTTAACTTTCCCTTTTGTCTGCAGTGCAGTCTGCTGTAAGGCACCACTGTAGGAACCACCACAAGTCACTAAAGAGAAGTGGACTTAATGAAAGTGGAACCAGACCACATCTAGTGGGTCTGATTCTGCTGTCTCATTGATGTTTCCCATGTGATTCAAAGGAAAATGCCCACTGTAACACTGAGTTACAGCACTGCCAAAGAGGTGCATGTGAGAGTGTGGGTAGGCATTTAGCTCATTTGAAGCATGCTGGGGTATTTTCCCAGGAGACTGTCAGACAGAGGTGGGCACTTCCACAGGTTTCACTTCTCTTTGGTTTGGGGTGGAGAAGAGGGAGGGCATTTCTGAAGTGGTCATACCTCCTGCAGTAACTAACAGGACAGGGAAGAAATTGCACACTGAGGACATCTATTGCAACAGTGTATTATAGTCCTCCAATCTTGTATATAAATATGAGCTCTTGTTCCAAAATGTATGTTTTAATTTTTTAAAAATTTTCTTCTCCAGAATATATATCCATAAATATATTTTTTGACGGTATCATTGGGGCCCCATTGCCTCCTCCTCTCCCCATAAATAACTAATTTTTCAGTGCTGAAAATTCTGCTTAGTCAAATAGAAAGAAAATGTATGTGGTGACTCCCTCCTACCTCCAGATGTTAACGAAATTCACATCCTGTCATAAACCAGCAAAACAACTAGTCAGATTTCCAGTAGCCTGAGTCAATATTGATGATTGCTTTATAGTGAAAGACTTACATGCTCTGTCTTCTACCAAAGCTCATTTAGAAATTGTAGCTGGCTGCATTCTTCTGCCAATTATATCCACACTGTCCTCTACTGACTTTTGTGAATATGAGAAATGGCAGAATTTGGACCATTGGTACTAATCAAAGAATGACTTAATTTTTAGCAGGTAGTTAAAAGTCCAAACTCAGAAGATTTATTTTAGAGCAGCGAACTTTCAGAGTGAAGGTGAGGGTAGAAATTGGCTCCAGTTGATTTAATTTAAAGTATTACTTCATGATTAATGCAGCTTAATGTTCAAACACTACAGGTATGTTCCAAAGTGATTTTTAACGTTCAGATTGAAAGCAGGCTCTGGATAATGACTATTAAATATATTTGAAATGTCATATCTATTTTATCCTGTGGTTCTCCTGATATGCTGTTCTGAGTCATAGGGGAATGAGCTGAGTGTATCAGAAGTGACACAGACTCATTTTGTGTATGCAGCTAGTGGGAAAGAAGTTGCACTGTAGTCACTTGATGTACCTAAAGAAGATTCATAATACCTTGGAGTTACCATGCCCTGTGATCTGTGAACACCAAATGTTCTACTTGCCAGCTGTATCTAATATTTTAAACTGAATAGAAATGGCTAGTGGTAATTGACTAAATTAAAAAATTGAATAGATTAAAAAAATAAAATTCAAGTAATTGATGACCTAGAAATGGAACATTTATAACTGGAAAAAAAAAAAAAAAAAAAGGAAAAAAACCCTGCCTGTACAAGGTCACTGTAAACTAATCCTCAAGCAACTATTGGGTTGTGTTACAGAAACAATTTCATTTTATGCCTATCATGAGTTTGTGTTGCTATCAATCAGGTGAGTGGAGCAATACTTAAAATCTGAAATTGATTTTAATAAAAAGTGACACTTTAGGAAAGAGTTTAGGTTAGGGCACAACCAGAGATAATTTGATTTATTATTCATGCTTTAAAAAACAAATAACTTTCCATGACACTTGTTTAAGTAATGTCAACTTTTTTTTTTACTGTGAAATGGAGTTGTCAGAAAGCTAAAAAAGAAACACTCCACATTTTTTCTTACTGTCAAGTGTAATAGTTACTAAAAGACAGAAAATTATACTTTCCTACAACCATGTAATGTCATATAAAGCAATTAATTAATGTATTGATGCTACTGAATAGTAAAGTTTCACTTGTAGTGTAAAATCCCTATGGAAAATATGATTCCCTCTTTTTTGCAGTGTTCACTGTATAAGATCAATCATGATTTTTTTTTTTTCCTGAAATCTATATAAAGCTAAAAGAGGAATTTCCTCCCTTAAAAAGTGTGTTGTGGTTTCTATAAGAGTTTTCATTATGACAACTATGGAAAATGTTAACTGAAACTCCTCATAACATATGCTGGTATATCTAATGCTGGTCTTGTATTCCCTCATTATCTACACAGAGTGTTTTGGAAGTTTTCATGGTCAAGTCAGTAGATTAGAAAACATTCAGTTTTACCTAGTGTACAGCCTGTTCAAACATACTTACTGTTACTATATTTTGTAGTTGTACTGGCAAAACAGACACAGTAAGAAACAGTGTAGTAGGTTTCTAGTTAGAAAAGGCTTAGATTTAAGGTAGCTAGAGGGGGAAATTGATCCTCTTCACTGTACTTTTGCATTACTAAAATACATTTTGTATTCTCCATCTCCACATCCCTGGAGTAAATGTTATATAAAATTTGCATTTAGAATGTAGGCACTACTTTATATCTGGTTCTGTACTTCTGCCTCATGTAAAATTTAAACTGCAGACTTAAGGAGAGATAGTAAAGGATCAGCCCTCTCTCTGGATCTACTATATCTTGAATCACTCCAAGAAACCTGTGTCTGCATATGCAAATTACACAGCTAGGAATCAAAGGTGTCAGCAGTGGGAAAAAAATGAAACAAAATCCAGCTGTTTTATCATGTCTTTTAATTATTCAATCCAGTTAAGCTGTTTTCTTCAGTATCTCAATAAGGGGAAGGTAAACAATTGTGTAAGGGTTCTCTGACAAATATTTCCATTAGTTTTTACAGATATGTTTTTGAAACATGATAATCCCATACTATGCAATTCATACAATGGAACTGCATTTCTTCATACTCATTTTCTCAGCAACTGTTTAATGGTACAATTTTCTTTAAAACTATGTATATATATATATGTACATACATATATATGCATACACATATGTACACACATCTATGGAGATGCATTTACATGCTAAAGATGATATTATTACTTAGTACATCCAATTTATTCTAGAAATATTTAATAGCAAATAACTTTTTTTCTCAGTAAGATCCAAATTTTCTCACTCTTATTAGGAGTGCATATTTATTTTTCCTTTCATTTACTAGTTAGACATAGTGGAGCATGGGCCTTATGGTTCCCTTATTTCACATGAATAGTATTTTACTATACAGATAGCCCAATTTATATCAACAAATACCTGTAGAGTAAAGTGTTACTTAGTGACTAGGGATTTCAGACTGACCCAAAAGGACCAGCAGTTGAATGAAATACTTCCTGATATGAGTAAGAGTGGTGTAATCTTGCCTCTCTTTAAGTGACTTCTGTTACACACTAATCACACAATTTGACAGCTTGTGTGTTTGCTCATTACTTTGTAGCATCCTACCTATGTACCACAGTTGCCTGTGTTACTTATATATGAACCAATGAACTTCTTCAGTACCATAAAAATTAAATAGTTTAAACATACATACATACATGTATAAAATATTGGATGGACAGACAAGGGTGCTGTATACGTTCAGCTTTTATGGGTGCAAGAGACTTGTAAGTTCTTAAGTCCTCTGAAAATTGGCCATTTGTGATTTGATGAGCACCTGAGATTGATGTGTATTAAGAACAGTGTTTAACAACATACTGGGAACTTACACATTTACACTTCACCAGCCCATGTTTATTGTTCTTAACTTCAGCAATCATTTTCTAAAGATAGTTTAGAAACAGTGCTTTCAAGCAAAAGCCTGTTACAAATATTTAAATATGGGGAGTTCTGTACAATTCTCATTGCCAGGGTCAAAATTCAATGTGACTTCTGAATCACGTAAAAGCCAAACTATTAGTTTTTATTGGGAAGAGGGAAAGCAGGAGAAAATGGAAACTCGACTTGGCTGAAAGAAGATTTCTGTTCACTCTAGACCTTAAAAACTACTGGGAAAATTTGGTTTATCTCGTCTGGTGACCTACTCACCTCACTAAAAGAAACATAATTTTGCTTTGTTTTGAAGTGCAGACATCAGAAAAGAAAAAGTACAAACATACGTATAGGTTTATTTCTCCTACCAGAATTCTGAGTTAGTTAGTTTGCCTTTCCCTGTGTGAACAAGTCACAACTTCTTCTTGCAGATTTCCAATAGGTAAGAGTAGATGGATAAAGGAAAACTAATAGTTTCTTTACACAAGTAGGTTCCAGAAATAGGTTCCTCAAAGTGAAATATCAGTAGTGTAGAAAAGTATACAAGAGTAGTGTTGCTCATCCTGGAGATTATTTATTGCTATACTTGTGGTGCAAACTTGGGGAGTTTTGTAAATGTATCAGGAGTAAGGTGGGTGTGAATAAAAAAAGAGGTGGTCACAGCTTTTGTTAAACAACAGCTAAAAATGAATGGCTGTGTAGAAAGAAGCTCTCAAACTGAGAATTGCTGTATCTGCTGTACCAGGCACTCCTACAGCATTTCAAGTACACATCATTCTTAATACTTCAGGCATCTGATGTTTATGATGTGTCAATAGATTAATGTCAAGTCCCAGTGCAGCTTCATTGCCAGGTATCTAGTAGTACCTAAGAGTCTTCAAGGAAAATAAAGAAAATGAGCCATATTAGTGCTGCTCTGTCTTTAAATATGCTATTTCATACTTAAAAATTTCTGCTCAGAAATTTCAACACTACAAAAAGAAATCTGCAGCTGCTGCATATAAGGAGAAGCAGCTTTCGTCATAGAAGTTGCGCTCATCCTCAGTGATTTAAATTCCTATTTGAAAAAAGAGGTATATATTTTTTATATATCTCCTACTTCAACTGAGGAGTATTATTCTCTGTTCTCACTAGAACTAGTACAAGGTAACATTTTTCATCAAGAGGATACTAGAGCAGTTCTAAACATTTGCAAGTTTGCAGGTTTGTACTCTATATATTTCAGAGACTACCAGCTACTTATTCTAGGGCTGTATCTAAAGACACTTAGTTGTGAGATCCAGCTCTTGAACTACCTGCCTATGTATCATTATTGCAGCTTTTACAGTGTTTTACAAGGCTAGATGTTTTGCAAAATAATTCCTCTGAATGCTTACATTTTGTTAATACAGTCTGCAGTTTTGTGTACAGTCTGTTTTTTTTGTTACATAGTTATTCATCTTTAGTTTCATTCACTGGATGAAGTCCATCCTAGAGTTGACTATGGAAGAATTTCAGTATGAAAGCTTTCCTATACATCCATGAAGTCTTCTGTTTGTTTTGGTTTTTTGTTTAGGTTTGTTTGTTTTGTTTTGTTTTTAAGCCAAGATGCACTGCATAGTATAGTGGCACAAAGTACATACATTTTAGGACCAGATCTGGCAACACACCACTTACTGTGGCATCTGCACTGGCTGCTGAAATAGACTGAGGAAGCAGAATTGAACTAATTTTTTGTGCTACATCAGTTCTGATCTTGATCTGAGTTCCTTGCTGATGATATTTATAGCACTATTATTTTAAAAGGATCATTCTTGATACACTGGTCTATTTGAAATCTAAAGAACTTTCCAAGATGAAAATCTGTAATAAAGAACAATTAAAAATAGAGAAAAAAACAAGTCTAAAGTGGAATATACATATTATGAAAAAGAAAACAGTCTTTCCAGAACAGAAATTCATGTTAACAAAAAAATAAGAATAATAATACCTCTGTAAAACTTGTTGTTTAATAAAAGACATTTAACAAGTTATGTAAGATTGAGTGCCACAGCTCTCAACTGCTTTTAAAGTTATCTGGGCTTTCTACATCTTTGTGTTCATTGTCACTACCTAAACTTAGTTGGAAAGATCCCTACAAATTTGTGATTACCAGTACAATTTCAAAGAGTGATCAATCTTTTGAAGAGTTATTTTCAACAGCATATTTTCTCAAGTTTCTATTATTCTTCCCCATGTTGATGAAAAGGCAGTTCTTACTCATAATTCAGTCAATAGCATAAGTTTGTCTTCATAAATGATTTTGGGGTTCAAGAGTGAATCATGACAAAGACCTCTATGGAATGCAGCTAAGAATAGCATGATTGGGCTCTTCATTTTTGAGGGTTTTGTGATTTTTTTTTTTTTTTTCTTACGACATCTTTACAAACAATTAAGGAGACTGGAATTTAGATGTTTTTGTAACTATGATGTGAATTGTAACACAGTACCATAGAATGGTTTAGGTTGGGCAATACTTTTAGGATTCCAGTGGTTAACCCAGAATAATCATGTGTACAGTGGAAAAGAAATCAAACACTCCATTGAACATATTGCTGAACATGTTACCACATGTTTTCATATATTTCTGAAACTGTGAGTAATACAGCATTATTATTAAAACTCAGTAAATATTTTTACATGGAAAATTAGCAGTAGGTATTTTTGAAATACTCACAAATATTACTTGGTATTAAGAAAGCATAGATTCAATCTGGTTTCTCTGATAAGATGAAAGTGTCATTAAAAAAATTCCTCCCAAGTCACAACATCTGGATGTGAAGCAGCTGTGATTTTATTTAAAAAAATAATTTTTTTGGTCTTTTTTCCCCAGCACTTTTTTATCTTTCTCTTCACTACCTTCCTCCCCAGAAAGCATTAACATATCAACTAATATTTATATATGTGTTTCTAAGTATCATGCCTAATTTCTTCTTTCTTTTGTTGTTTCTACAAAAGTTAAAATTGTTAAGTTAAATTAGTTTTAGGTTTTGCCATGCAAGGCACTCATTCCACATACAAAAAGTGGATGTATGTGGGTTGTTTTCTGGATTTGTTTTTGGTCTTTTTCTGAAGAAAGCATATATGTTGCATGGCAGAATTCTTCAAATACTTCAAGCCTGAAGAGCACCTGCACATATGAAGAAAAGATATTTTGACACTAGTATTAATGTTTTCCAATAGGTAAAAAAAATCAGTGATGAGAATTTAAAGAAGGATTTGTTGACCAGAGCAGAAACACAGCTGTGTTTTCATCTTTAAATTATAGAAGCAATCCTCTGATGCCAAAAGGTCAGTGTAGAGCAGTTGGGACAAATTTTTGCAGCAGACAGCCTGAAAGCTTTATGCTTTCAATTGTATGGCTACTTCAGCTGTAAGAGAAGTGGTAAAATTAATGCTAAAGCGTTCAAAAATACAGGAAACAAGTAAAACTCTCAGGGGACTGCAGGCTCTTGACTTAATAGAAAAAAGAGGGAAAAGAAAAAATAAAAAAGAAGTACCAGGAAGAGAGTGGCAAAATTACTGGGGAAAAAGTTCCCTGAGTTTAAGTTTTTTCTTTGTTACGTATTTAAGGGGGTATCGAGGATATTAACAAGTCACTGCTTTTGTTGATGAGATGAAACAAAGTAATGTGCAGCTGCCATAAATCTTACCCAGGGTGTATTCTAAGCCCTACTAATCTATTTGTCATAGTGCAACCTTTGTTTTTCAGTCTGCTATAGACTTTTTTTTTTTTTTTAACAGAAGAAGATTCTGGATTAATTACTGTAAATCCTATGAGAAAGAAAAAAAAAACGTAAATTATATAGCAGTTTTTATAAAATACTCAGTATTAAATACTTCATTGAAGAACAAGCAAATTCTTATGAATGTCCCTGTTAATTAGGATATTAGACAGTGCTTTAAATAACTTTCTTGAGCAGTCATATATTTACTAGCTAAATCCCAGAAGCTGCTGATACATTTCCTTCTTTATAAGGTCACACAAGAAGCATTTCTTTCTCCTACTGGTTTTCTTCCACTAGGTAGTTGTGTGTTACCTGTGCAGATAGATAGATAGCAAATCAATTAATCCACTTGCTTGACGTGAGATCTCTTTTTTTTGTCCTGAAAACTGAGGAGTCCCTCTACATAAAGACAAAACTGCGTAGTTTCAGCCAATATTAGTGTTATTTGTATAGAGGAGCAGCATAAAGATCAATTTGTATCTCACTTTGGTTCACTGAGGGCGTATCTCCTTTTCCAACTCTCAAGACAATCAGTCCCATACTGGTCTATTTTCAATAGAATAAGATATAAACAATCGAGGCATCTTAAGTTCTTCAAATTAAGATATTTGATTTTAGCCAAGGACCTTTCATGGCTTTGTGGTGTATGTCTCAGAATTTCTCACATTCATAAAATACTTCAACCCGTAACAGAAAAGTTCCTAATCTCATCCTCTTCCCTGCTGGGTGGCTTTGTGTTGCAGTCTCTGTGGCCTGCCAAAGGAGATCTCCAAAGGGGAAAGGAAAAGTCTTGTCATGGGATGCAAATGCATCATTTCAGCTGTGTGGGTGAGACCTCTAATTGATACATTGTAGGCTCTTGCAGTGATAGTCATGCAGAGCTATTTTCTGAGAGTAGTTCAGACCATCTACTGGTCTGCGTACGACGTATGTGTATCGTCTGTACTAGTTCTAGTGACACTGTGATTGCTCGTATTTCCAGTCCTTTCCCTGGAACATTTCCAGGCACTTTTATTATATTGAAATGGCTCTTACAGTTCATTGAGCATCCAGCATAATACTTTGAATATGACTGGTGCCTGTGCATATATTTATTAAAACAAACAAAAAAAAAAAAAATCAGGCAGTTAAACCTCATAATTATGGGAAAATGAATCATAACAATAAAAGACCATTTAAGCTAACAAGCTTTGTGATCAAAGAATAAATACAGGTTAGATAAATGAGACTCTAGATATAACCAATCTACATAAATAAGCTTTTGTCTGATTAGAGGATAAGAATATATTAAAATAACCTTAAAGTGTTTTAAAAGTATTTTACTTTAATACTTTTATAATTTCTAGTTTAATTTCATCATATTTTTAACATTCCCACTCTATAAAAAAACCTGAGTTAAATGATAAACTACTTTTACATGCTTTTATTTTTTGATTAACAATGTTTACAGTGCAAAAAAAAAGTCTAAACTAATACAAGTGAACAAAAGTAACATCATAAGTTTTCATTCCAGTTTGACTGTGTTGTGTGTCAAAAACATAAAACATTTTTAATGTCTTAATTTTAATTTTTTTTATGTGGCAATGTTTTTTGATTGATTTTTAATTAAAGAAAAACATTAAAGGGAACATTTAAAGGACAGTTTCTTGTTTACTGTCTTTATCAGCAGAGAGCAGCCTTTGTAGTGTTTGAAAGCTAGTGCATTAAAAATCAATTTCAAGTCTTCAAAGCTGTAAACTCTTGCTTGCTTTGTAGATATATACTGTTTTTAAAATCATTGGAAGCACAGTTGACAATTGAATTTAAACAAAAGGTAAATAATGGTTTCATGAACATTTGAAGGATTTTCATGTATTTTTAATAATAGCTACAGGAATTTTTTATAACAACAAATATGTGAATAACAATTTGTAGCTTTTAAATGCATAATTTGTTCCTAAAGACAGTTTTTTTTGTATTCTTTTATTAAGAGAATTTTGTTTTAAACTTCTCTTGGTGTTATTCTGTTGTTTTTACTGAATACCATGATTCAAACACAGAACATGTCAGTCAGTTCCTTTACTTATTATATTTCTGTCTCGCTCTTTGCTGATTGCTAAGCAACCACTTATGATTGTTTAGCTACAAATCGGTTTAAAAAAAAGGTAAGCTGAAGTGGGCTAAGAAAATGTTCATTAATTCTTAATGAAAACACTTAAATTCTATAAAATTTTAAAAGTAACAAAGAAAAGAACATTGTCTTAATGATGTACTTCAGATTCAGCATTTGAGTGACTGCCAGCAGAGTAAAAAATGCTCTTTTTGTGCAAATCTAGAAAAAATCATGTCCTTAGACCATGAGTAATTTTGAGGCCGGTGGAAATAAACATATATATATATATATAATTAAATTAATATTATTTCTTTCAGGGAAGGATCCTTAAAACACCTAATCATTGATCATTTTAATTTAGGTCAATAGAACCATAAAATTAAATAGATCATTTGCAGTTGTGGGGTTGCTGATGTGCATAAGCATGTGCAGAATTCAGCCCAGAATCTGTTAGACTGTGTTACCTGAACTGCTCCCTGTTGCTTCTCTCCTTTGCTTTAAGAACACTGCAAAGCTGCAAAAGCTGTTAGTTTCACTTAGCCTCCAACTACATTTTCTCGTATTCTGTTGAGATAGTCCTGATGTGTTGCTTTCTTGCAGAGACTTGAGTAATTTGATATGCAGATTTGAAGATCATAAAAACAATCCTGCTCTGATGATCATGAGCCAGATTATCCAGCCACAGCTGTAAAGTACCAAGTGTGTTCTTTTGTGATCTCTTCATCATTTCAGTGGATCAAATGACAATAAGAATATAGTGGAATTTAGAGTGCTTGAGGAATAATGAAATTAAAAGCCTTTTTAAAGTGACAACCACGAAGCCTTTGAAACTATTATATTTCTAGGCTATGGGCCAGATATGTAACTGTGTGTATGCATGCATACATGGATATACACAGAAAAGAGAGCAGAATGGAAGCAAAAGAACTGTTGAGATGGATAAAAAAAAGCATTATTAATGAGCAAGGTGCATCTAATATATATTTTTTTTAATATTGTGTATGATCTGTACAGAGCTGTGTAGAAGTGTTTTGGAAGATACTGTCACCCTGCACCTTTTGCTGCAAACTAGAATGCATCAAATTTAGAGACAAATTATGTTGTCATTTTTCTCCTGAGGCAAGAGTATTGGTAAGGAAGGACCTAATTTTCCACTTCATGACAGAATCCTGCTATCAAACTTCAAGATTGAGAGTGACGATTAAAAGGAAGTATAATTCATTCAAAATGTGAAAAGAAACAGCACTTAACTGATTCCATAGACTGCGTTAGTTATTAAAAAGCACATGATAATTTGCATCTCATAGCTCCAAGGTGAGAAATATATCAGTCAGCTTTGTAGCTGTTGGGTGAAAAGGAGGTGAAAACAAGATGTTGTCTGCTTCTTCTTTCAATATACAGTTTTTATTTTGTCAAAATCTGTACATGTATTTTTGTCTATTTAAACCACATGTATCTACTTTTCAGGTGTAACAGGCCAGAAGCAACTGTATCAATTTATTTTGTTATGTATTCATTGGCCATCACATACATGATCTTTCCCAAAAGTATACCTCTCATCATTGCAACAATGAGACATAAAAAATAATAATGCCTTCAAGCATGAAGTAACTAATTTTAAGTATTTTTCTGGGCTCATTTATTTCAAACAACCTTCCAGAATTTTGACGAGAACTTTAATTTCAGTTCCTTTGATATATGTGTAGACCACAAATAGTCTTTCCTTCATCCCCTGATACTAGCAAAGGAAACTTAGGAATGTGTATCTGGATTTCCAGATTTTGACCTACTTGTAAAGCAAGAGGAAGCTGTTTCTATTAAACAAATGTAAGCTTCAAGAATTTTGGTTAGCAATGGCAAGAATATTTAGATAAATTACTTGCAGTCATACTTGTCTTGCTGATACGTGTGAATGAAGAAATAGGAACACATGCTGAATAGCCATGGGAGGGATAAACTACTTTTACATGCTTTTATTTTTTGATTAACAATGTTTTAACTTTCCCTTTTTTAAGGGAAAGTTTTTGCTCTGATTTAAGTTTTGGGTTTTCTATAGTGTTTTATAATAAGGACAATTACATAGTAATTTGGGTTAGAATGCATGCCCAGTTCCCCATCTCAAAACCCAATTTGTTACTACCTGTGGCTATTTCTATTAAAAAAGAAACATAATTACAATGAGTCTCAGCAGTCTAAGAGTAAATTTTTGCAATTACAATGCTTCCCTTGGGCAGATATATGAAAATGGCAGATTAATTCCTGCCAGTCTATTCCTTGCACATTCTTAAGGTTACTGGTAGCTTGGACTATCATTATATTGGTGCTGTTTATTATCCTTTGGCTAAGGTTAAAGAAGGAATGCTACTATAAACCCTTTAAACTAGGATGCTATACCACTGCCTTGCAAAGTCTCTGTGCTGAAGTGTGATCAACACCATCCTAGGAGCAAGATACCACTTCTGTTTTTATGGAAAGTGGAGGATTTTGCTGCTGATTTTAACATTTAGCAGGGCATTTCAAATTTTATTGCTTTATGCTTCAACAGATTTAAATAGAAACACCAAACTCAAGTTTAATCATTCTTAGGAATTTATTAAGACATTAATAAAGCTGCAGCTTTATAACTTTTGGTTTTTTTTCCCAAATAGCACAATGCATGAAACACCAGTAAAGTAAGATGGCCCTGAATTATGTAAATGAACACATTCCCATGGAAATAATTCATCTTCTAGTGGGCTTTTCTACCTGTAAACAAGTTTTGAGAGTATATGAGTAAATGAATTGCATACAAAGGCTGTGTTCCTGGAGATCACTCTCTGCAGCTAAGAACCTAACTCCATGTTGAATTCCAGTGAAGATGGAAGTTGGTGTGGCTTCACGTGGGCTCATGAGCCACCTGCAGGGAGCAGCATTAGTCTGTGTTACACATGACCTGGTTTGAGTATCCAGGAAGAGCAGGATGAACAATCCCAAGTTTTTTTTTTTTTTTTTTTTTCATTTTGCATGAATTTTGTTTGAAATTTCTTGCACTGTACCTGTAGTGTTTTCTTTCCTTTTCCCATTTTGAAACAGGTTTCTACATATGCACACTTCTGAATGTCAACTTGGTGACATCTGTGATGTGGGCATTATTTAGAGAAGGTTTCATTAACTATTTTCTTTGAGAGGTCTCAAATAAAATTTTAAAAAGTAAAATATATATGCGTCCTTCAGTTGATGTTCAATGCATTTCACTTTGCAAAAAAGTGATTCCATACTGGATGAGCATCCTATCTAATTTCATAGAGAGTCCATAAGACAAACCCCTCAGTCAAATATTAGCATTCATGTTCAGTCCCTCTATCACTGGTGAAACCTGCAGTACTGTCCTAGATATTGACAAACCAACACTGCTTTGGAACAGAACGATGACTTTATCTAATCCTGGAATCTTTGCAGAGACCGTATCTTATGTGGATGTCCTTAGTTTTACAGAAAGATCTGATTTCAGAGTCTTGATATGGCAAGCCATAATGAGAAGGGCAATCCAGAACATTTTCTTCCCAGTCTTTTAAGAATTTACGGATCAAAATCAGCTCTTAAATGCCTATTAAGTTAGAGATTACTTGTGGTTAAGTGGTGGTTGTGTCCTAGATGAGGTGATCCTATAAAGAAAGACAGCTATTTTTTCTTTTGCTTGTTTTAAATCAATTTAATAGAGAGTATTATCAGAAGAACATTGCAGTAGGTTAACACTGAAGTGACAGAGTTGTGGATGCATGCACACAGCCCTGTATCAGAACAGCCTTATTTTTTTCTGTCCAAATCTACTTGACTACTGCTACTATGCTCATGGTGTAATGGTGTATTCAATCAAACTTTCCATTTTATGAGGTACCTCATCATAGACACATGACTGTTATGACTTTAAAATATATTTAGGGACAGAACCTCTTGCTAAATTTGTGCAAGCCTAAATTATTTATCTTATGTCACAAATAATAAATCAACTCATCACCATTTTACAGTTGAAAATCTCCTTGCATGGCTGTGTGAATCTGTAAAGCTTGATGATCTACTATTCTGTCATAAATTCAGCCATTATTTTGGCAGTATATTTAGTGCTTTCCTAGTGCTTAGAGGAAATAATTATGCGAAGGTGTTTGTGTGAAAGTAGGGCTTTGTGTATTGTCACAAATGTTTAGAGAATACCTTGTTGAGTATTTTTAAGAAAAAAGTTGATATAAAGAGTTGCATGACCTAAATAAGAAATTAGACAAAAACTTGTAATATAAATTTCAACATCTGTGATTTTCTTCTGAATTCCTAGGGAATTTAAGGGAATCATCGCTTTTCTGGTGTGGTATTTTAGGAAGAGAAAGGGGATAAGGTGGCAGCTTTAAAGAAAAGGAGGTGATCTAGATTTACCCTTTTTTTTCTGATCGCCACTAGGAAGAAAGCTTCAGTGTTCCTCTTTGTATGTGTTTTCTGTGCAGGCAGTGCAGCTTCAGAACCAAATCCTGCTCCATCTTTGTTGCTAATTTCTTTCACTCTGTAGGAAAAAAACAGAACTGGAATTTTGTGCTGCATACAGCATTTGCTACCTATCTAATCACCTTTCCCCGTCACTGCCATTACAAATCTGTTCAAATGCAACTTTCTTCAGCATATAACATATGTATCTGTGGGAATGTAGCACACCATGCAAAAGCTCGCTTAGCTGGTAATTGAAGTAAGCAGACCGATCCAAGGGCTATTGAAACCAGTTTGAAAACACCCATTGATTTCACTGGACCTCAGGTCATGGCTTGGGGGAATTTTATTGTTGTCTTTAGTGTGAGTGTGGGTTGGACAGAAAAAGGTAAACATACGGGATAGATGTTAACACAAAGTTAACAGATTTTAAATATCCCTTGTCTCTGTTTTCTCCTTACTGAATATGATAAGTACAAAGCAGATTAACAGTGTTTAAAGGCCATAATTTGTTCACCTTCTCCACCATCCAGTACTGTAGTGTTTATAAGCTTTTATCTGTTCAGAAAACATTTGGGTTATGTTGCTCTTAGTAACAGGAAATAAGCCGTGGTAAGAATAGGACAAATTTCACTTTACTTACTGGCTTCGCTGGGAATTCCTGCTAAATAAGAACTTTCAGATGTGTCTCAAAATTTAAAAAAAAAAAAAAAATGCCAGGAGAGCAACATTGCACTGCAGAATGAGAAAGAGAGAAAGACAGAGAGAGTGAGGGAGGAAAGAAAGAAAGAAAGAAAGAAAGAAAGAAAGAAAGAAACAAACAAACAAACAAAGGAAGGAAGAACACAGTTGTTCTCATGCAAAAAAAAAGGTTCTAAACATTCTTAAATTCTAAACAAGTACTTTGATCCTTACATTTCAAGGCACTATTTCAAAAGTTTTCCCTTTAATTTTAAGTTTTCCTCTAAATTCTAGACTTCATATTTAACATGAAAAACAAAAAAAAAACCATGACCGACAAATGCTATCAAAGACAGACTCCTATGTGTATTGTTATTTTGAGTTCATGGTAGGATATTAGAATAAGCTGGATATTGCAATAAGCGCAGATTTCATTCTACTTAGCTAATTGTAATTGAGTCTGTTATGCAGTAAACATAGTAGCTGTTAGGAATACTAAGGTAGACTGAACATGGTGGGATCCATAGATAAAAGGAGCATTAAAGCGTTTCAAATTCAATCATTAGGTTTCATTGCACCCATCTGCTACCAGAAAATATAATGGGCAGCTTGATTCATTGACCCTTAACTGTCATTTTTGAACCATGTTTTCTTAAATCCATATTTTCAAGTCAGATCTAGAGAGGTAATTTGATAAGAGAATACCCAGTATCTCTTAATGCAATTACATTTTTTCTTTTTATTTTTTTTTAATATAATCAGGTTTAATGGTCTCTTGTATGTTCTGCTAATCCAGTGAAAGTACTTATTTCATATTAAATGTGGTTAAAAGAAACTAATGTTCAACTTCATTAAAACTTCTATTAAATACAAGGTTTGCTGAATTTCTGCTATTTTTTAATTCATGAACTAATACTTTTTAGTAATTATTTCTGGGGTTTTCTGTTACACTAGAATTATACTTACATGTTTCATATCCACAAAGACTATGCAGCACAGCGCAAGGGCTAAATACAGATTGAAACTGTGGAGTTCTTTGTATTTTGTTTCCGAAATATGTTTTGTCTTTTTCCTTTTGTGTTCTGAAGCAGATATTATCTTTTGCAGAGGGGTTGGAGAGGGGAGTGGGTGAAGTGCCTACATCTCTTAGCAGTTCTATATGTGTGGCACTCAAGGAGACTGTGTTGTAAAATAGCAGTTTTACTTAGTGAAAGCAGGAAACAATGTGATAAATGAGGATAATTTAATGTTTTTTCAGCAATGGCAGACTATTATAATATTCTGTCATCTGAAGTTTTTGTAATGGAAAAAAGTGGTTACATGTATTTCTTTACGCAATGGGATAGAATTCCTGAAATATTTATGTAACATAGAGACAGATGTATGTAACCTAACCTTATAATCCCATTTCACAGCTTTCCCAAATACTGGGAAGCTCGATAAATGGGAAGCCGATTATATTGGCACTGTAACTCTATTAATAGGATTTGGATTTGCCTTATTGACAAGCCAGTACTGTTAATATGATCCAGTATATTAAATTGACAGGAAAACTGGAGCAATAGAATGTATCTACATCCTAATTGACAGGGAAGCTCTTTCAAAAGGTTCTTAATGTGGTTTTTATTGACAGAGTAGCTTCAGTAAATACATATCATTGGTGAGCAGTGTAAATATATTGGATGCAACTGTACTAGCAGATTGAGGTGCAGTTATTGTTTTGTCTTCCCATACTTCCATCTTTGTTGTAAGTTGTGTGAAGCTCTCTTGTAAGACCTTTACAAATGCCTCTTGCGGCACCAGTTTAACCGCAGCGCTCGCAGTCATTTGACAAGTTGCAAATTATTTTAAATGTGTTCATCATTTTTAAATGAATAGTGGCAGTGCAGAGCAATGCAATAATGTGTCATGAATTTCATTATGCTTATTTATTGACGCTGTGATAGCGTTATTGTACTTTCAGCTTGAGCTTTTTATGTGGCGTGACGTTTGACACTTCTTCCTACATTCTTATCTTGCATCTTCTCCAAAATGTAGTTCAGCTTCAGAACTCATATTACAATTCCTTTTTCCTAAACACATTTGACAACTTTCCACATTTTCTTCTGAGATCATGCTAATTTCATTGCATTTCATGTTTCTGCAGAGCAAAATAAGGCTCAGAAACCTGAATTCCTTGTAAAAAGTTCAGCAATTTGACTTTGGTCTGGAAAATCTTGATTCCCTTTTCTATAGGAGAAAGTTTTGGGTTCAGCTTCCAGTTTTTCTTTGTCCCATCTTCCTTAGAGAGAGAAGTCTGACCTTAAACACGCATCCTGCACTGGTAGAGAAGCTGAAGGCTTCTGTTGAGCTGACTTCCCTACTGACAAAAGGACAAGCTTGTTCCTGAAATACTTAAATGCTTTATTTCATATCAAAAAGTCTGATCTGGGTCTGGTTTCACCTCATCTTTTGAATGTCACTCAGGTCTACGTTTTTTACCAGGGTCATTTAAAATTATGTCATTCTGCAGTGACCTTTTTAGCTTCTTCAGTCTTCTTACTTGGTGCAATCATCAGTGAGATGAGAAGAACCTTGTCTGGGCCTTGTGATTTCTAATCCTTGAGCTGTGTTAAATTCCCACAGTCCAGGCTTCTGCCACCCTTAGTATCTTGTGCATTGCAGAATAAACTCTTATAAAAATTTAATAAATAGTTCATTTTATTAAACAAATAGTGAAAACAACTGAAATAATCTACAATGCCTTAGCATGACACCTTAACCAATAAATCAACAATAATTTATTTTGGTAAAAAATATGGTACTTGCTAAGAGAAAACAGTGCATGGATTAGGGAGATATCTAGAGGGAGATCTGCATTCCTTTGCTTATGGGAAAGGGTGGTAGTGTCTGTCTTCAGAGCTTCACTTTTCAGAAATCACTGTGCAATTGACTGAAGATCTCAGGACCTGTTCCTCTCACAGCTTTGTTTTTCTCATTCAAGAGGAAGAGAAAACATGAGACACCAATCACCATTTTAAGAAAGAGTACAGCAGCCTCGTGAGCGATATTGCCTTGTGCATTTGACTGTTTTTACTGCCCTGTGTTTTCAATGTGCTTTTGAAGAATGCTATATATGTCAGAAATTTACATAAACAGACTGTAGGACTTTTAACACCAAAATACACATCTTACAGCAAGTGTGAAATTTCCCAAATATGTACAAATCATATAAATTATATATCAAAAGCATTTTCAAAGGAATGAGAGTGGAGAGCACATAGTAGGACAATATTTTTTTTAAAAAAGCCTATTTAATTTTGTTATTGAAAATGGTAGAATAACCTATGAGAGATTTATGGCCAGTTTTTGGTTTTGTTCTTTGTTTTTGCTATTGGGATAGTGAATTTTCTTAATGAAGTAAATCTTGTGGAAGCAAAAACCACTATTTCAGGCTAAGTATACACAATCACTGGCAGTCTTATACTGAAAAGTCTTTGTGAAAAATTGTACTGTGTTGAACCCACACTGTTCCTAACAAAATGAAGACAATTGTTTGCTCTTTCAAAACTCAATTTGGCAGAATACAATTCTTTTGCCTCCAGAAGAGATTGCCATTATGTAAGACCTTTGTTTCATGGGGGAAGGGTGAATACTTGAATTCAGCTTTTCAAGAAAAGGCACAAAAGATGCTTGAATTAGATATTAAGTGGAAATCTGATAAAGGTGATAGATGTTTCATTTCATTTTTGCATTTAATGTTTAATTAAAAAGAAGTTAGAGTCAGCAAAGACATTTTGCTTTATTATAGTTCCAGGTGTGAACACCTACATAAAATGGAGTTGCATTAAATAATTTCAGAAAATATGATACTTCTTCTTGTAATTGTGAGAAAAATTATGAGTATTCTACTCGTCTAATATTCATAAATCTGATGAATGTCTAAGTCTTTTTCTTAAATATTTTAGAGTACATCTTTCCCTTATATGACAATTATTTCAAGGTGTAATTTGTCAAGAATACTTAAATATTGAATTTCACTCTCTGTCTCTGTCCTGTCTCTGTCTCTTTCTTTCTCACTTCCTCTTTTTCTTTGTAGGTGTTGATTTTTTTTTAATTAGACAAAACTGTTGAATTGCAAACTCTATTTTTTTTCATTTTTCTTTAATTTTATTCAAACAGTATGGAATACGCCAAATATTGCTAGAAATCTTAAAAATTGTGACACAAGAAATGTTTTTATTAAAAAGTAAAGAATAAGAGAAAAATAGTGAGGAACCTCTAATTTTTAAGAAACAGTCTGCTTTTTGCAGCAATTCTTGAAAGCAGAAGACTTGTGAAGTTGTCTACTGTTCTCTTACTGAGCAATAGCAGAATTTTTGAAACCTGATTGATTAATGCAGTGCTGTAATTCTAATCCTGAATTTAAAAAAAAAATAGTGTGTGCAGAGCCACAGTAGAACTCCTTTGTATTTATAAAAATAGCATAATATTTCAACAGAAGTAAACACATATACCTCGTGAATATGAATTTATGAAAAGATAAAAAAGGGATAAGAGATGAATATAGCCCATTGCTAAAAATATTCTCTAATTCATTGTGTAATTCTTGGCCCAGGCTGGTTCAAGCTGTTTCCAGTGATGAGGTTTTTACTGCTTCTTTTCTTATGAGTTTATTTAAGGTTAATGGGTCCTATGCAGAATTTGTTTCTCATACTCTGTTCTTGGCTATAATTTTTCATTTTCCTTTCTCTAAATTAAAATTGTGGAAACCACAGCAATTCCAGAATTAATTACTAGAAACTTAACAGTTGACTTTCAAACTTTTGAATGGTTTTATTTCTGAGTCTATAAAATTTAGTATTCCAAATACACCATGTGAGACCTATAGTTGGCAACAATTTTTGTTTATCTAGGTCCTGGTGTGGTCATAATATACAAGTCCTGACAGGTGCATCAACTGAATAATTTTGTAGACAGTTGATGCACTTGGAAAGATATTGTATGTGTTGTTCATGGAAACACTGGCCAGTTAATGATTTTCAAAGTCCCATTATTGGACTTTAACAATTGTACTGTCACATTTGAAATTCCATACCAGTAAATCCAACAGCTCAGATTGCCTAGGGAATTTGTGGTGCCCCATCCCTGGAGGTGTTCAGCACCAAGCCTGATGGGTCTTTGAGCAACCTGAACTGGTGGAAGGTATCCCTTCCCATGATGGGGAAAGAATGTGTAGAACTAGATTAAATTGAAGGTTTCTTCCAATCTAAACTGTTCTATGATTCTATGAAAAGTATATTTTGCACAGGTTTAACTTGCATCTTCTTTTGCCTTCTCCTCAATTCACTGAAGTAAAAGGTAACAAAATCAAACTGTATGATATTTTCTGAAAGAAAGTAACCCTTTCTTTTAAAATTTTTGCAGCTTTGAAAGGTACCTATGCATTCTGACCTATTTTTAAATGGCTTTTTTAAATGAGCTTCAACTTCTCAGAAAACTGTATCAAATACTTGAACAGAAATCATCAGACCATTTTCTGCAATATTACACTAATGGCAGTGTTCCTAAAATTTCATATTTGATCCAGAGTCACATATTAGAACAGATAGGTAGACAAAAGTATTTGTAAAGGTTTGTTATAGCATCTGTCAAAAAAGAATATCTGTTGAATGGTTTAACAGCATACTTTCATTGGAAATTAGCTGGCTCCACTAATCTGTGAAAATGAGCCATAAAACCAGGGCCACTTCTCTAAGGTGGCTTTGGACAGTTAGGTTGATATCACAGACTTTGGTTTTCTGGTGGCAGTGAACATTCCTGCTTTTGTTTTAATTTTAGATAATATTTGTCCTGCTTCTGGAGAACCTGTGCTGTGGTAGCTGCTGGTGACCTAATTGATACTCCAGCCCTCAATCTTGAATCACAGAGATAAAAAAAAATTCACGTTTCTTTACTGTATAACTCTGGTGGCTTTTAGAGACAAATTGTTCCTGGAGATTGTTTTGGTGGGAGGATGAAAATGAGGGTGAAGTTTGTTTTATTTTGTTCTTCAGGAAGTTAATGATGCTGGCATTTGAATAATTTTTGGTTATTTATCAGGAGACTGCAGTTCCAGGCAATTCTCTTCTGACCTAATGCATCTTGCTTAGCTTTAGCTACTGCACTGGACTTCTTGCTGGTTGTCAAGATTCCCCTATATCAGTAATGCTCCCCAGGAGTATTATGTACCTAACACTAGATGACCAAATGGGATATTTTGTATTTTCCAAAGTCACATTGAGGGATCTTGGCTAGAGTAGCTAGATTACGTAGAGTAGCTAACTAGATTTTAGGTGTTTTTTTGCAGGTGAACTGCAACCTACCTTATAACTGGAAGTCCAGAGTTTTGGTGATTTTGTTGTCCTAGAAAGAGCTGTATATCCAGAGAAGAGCAAGAGGGTTTTTAGATGTTTTTAAGTAGCATTTGTTTCTTTGAGTAACAGCTATGCAATTTAAAGAAGTATGATTAATGCATGAAATGGAATGTGTAAAATCACTTCCATAAATGTTAAAGTGTAAAAATTTTAAGTATATGACCTCTCACTTCAACCAGGATTAAAAAAAAACTCCAGATTTTAAGGAAGTTAGACATGTTAGACACTAGTGTCTCTCTCATCCATTGTGAAGCAGACATTTACATTTCTAAGGCTCCTCCAAGCTGCCAAACCTTAAAATTACTTTTTTTTTAAATTTATCACAATTTTAAGAGATATTTTAATACATGAAACAGTCCTCCCTTTGCTGCCTGTATCTCAGAAAGCTGTTACAACTCAATATAAGCATCATGCCTTCATAATTCATAGAAGAAGGACTAATGCTTTCAATGCAGAAAGAACAATATTCAACTCCGAGCTCAGTGTCTGTATATGATCACCAAGTACTTACATTTGTTCTTTTGTAATAATGAACTTGCTGTAACATGACACCCAATTCATTGTATTGAGGCAAAATACAGTATGAAAGTAATTGGTCAAATTATTAGCTAGTTAAAGGTCTTTCATGAATTACTATAAATGTAGCATTTCTCAGTAGCTAAGATGTAGTCATATCTTCTATTTTTATATCTGTGTATTGGCTCATCCAGGATGTGTGAAACACTCTTTTGCTATGAAAAAGCAGAGACAAAAAGCATGACCAGTTCTTACAGTGGTCCAGTTCACAGTTAAGTTCTTAGAACCAAAAAAGGAGGAATTATAATTATTTTTAGGGCAAAAGTCTGACTTTTAATGGCAGAGAATTAATGAAAAAGAAATTTATAACAGGCATTTGGACTGCCAATATCATGAAAAATGGTAATGTTGATTCTGGTAGCAGCTGTGTATAGGAGGAGACAGATGTCTTACACAAGTAAAAGCATAAGGTCAGTTTTCCTGGATATCTCTATTTGAGATACTAGACATAGAAAAGAGACATGAGTCCTGCAGTTGTAAAGGTTTATTCAGGCTGATAAATATTGGGTTCTGTAAGTGCCATAATTGTATATGAGTGTATATACATCTCTCTTTTTGCTGCACAAAAGACAGATACTAGCTTAAAACTTGTGAGAAGAAAAGAAACAGCAGAAGTATAGCTGCTTCCAAAATATGATGTACTGCATTTGAGAGATATACATAAGAATGCTGAAATACGCCTCCTTTTTTTTGTTGTTTCCAATATTTGTTTTTCCAACATGATACACGCTAAATGTGAAGATGAACTTTTATTCTAATTGCATATACTAAAGCTAGGATGGATGTGAGCATAGTATGCTTTATAATCTTATTTTTTGAACAAAAGGATTTAGAAACTAGAAGAGAGTGTAGTATACATTGACATACGTGCTGAATGGAAGATAATTCTATATTTTCCATCCCTTCTTTAAAGCACTAAAGACATTCATGGTATACAAGCACATCTATTTCACAAGTCCCTTGGGAGTAACAGGTATCTGCCCAATTTCTGTTGCAACCAGCAGTGACTTAAATTTTGGATAAAACTTTTTGCCTCTTTTCCAAGCTCAAATACTCCAACCATACAACAAATATTTCTAATTACTTCTTACTGATGAAACCAAAAGAAAGATAAAAAAACGGTGTGGGGAGTGGCAGGGAAGTCCAAATATCTAAGATCCCAGTCACCTGTGTAAGCACTTGCTGCGTGACATTAAACCTTGGGCCCTGAGCTCCATTAATTGAGTGCTGCCTGTGTTACGGATACTGATCGGCTGGATGCTGCTGTGACAGCCGGAGCTGCTGCGGAGCAGAGGGGTGTGATGTGAAGTGATGCAGAAAACAGTAGAAGCTCTGTCTCTAGGTCAGCTGCAAGAAGTGACATGCGTGAATGTACAGTATGTAGAGTTTTCTGAATGATGCAGTCTCTCTTTCTCCGAAAGAACTTCAGCTAATGATACAAGGGGAATTCAGTTCCCTTTGGCAGGACTCCATGTTGATCTGGATCCTTTTAATACTTCTGCTTCTACAGTTACTTGGCTCATGCTGCTAAAAATATACATGACAGACTTAATGAAAGTATCTTCTTTTAAAAACTACTTGTCAACAATATTGATCATTCAATATTCTCGTTTGCATGTTTGGTTCTCATTATTCTGACATAGATATTAATACTGATGAAAATTAAAGAGAGAAAATCCAAATATTTTCATACTTGCATTTTTCCAGCAGCATCTGAGAAACCCCACAGCTAATCAGCCATAAATTTTCTTGATTTTTTGTTTATTTTTTCAATTCAAGTGTAAAATAGCAGCATACAAAACTATATTAAAGCAGTAAGAGATTCAGAATCCCAGTAGATGATGTAATTATGATTAAAAATTAGTATTATTGAATAATTCACTTTTTTTTAATATGCAAGAGTAATTTTTTCTCTCATTTTCAATAACTATCAGTCTTAATATCTATCTAATGAAAAAACATAAACAGTGTAATCTGTCAGGTTACTAACAGAGAATGTCACTTATTGGAGCTTCATTGTTTACTTTAGCAGGTAATTTGTGGACCGGAATCATTTAATTGTTCTGAGCACATAATTACATGCCAGCATTTTCCAATTTAATTAAAATGTACAAATCTGAAGATTAAGGGAATTTTTGAATTATTAATCATTTCTCCTCTAGGAAATCTTGTTGCTCTGCAGGAGATTTGTCCAGTGTACAACTATACGTATTTTTTTCCTTCTCTTTCACAGACAGACAATTTTCCCGCAGAGCCCAATTACATGGGCAGCAGGCAGCAGTTTGTTCAAAGGTAAGGCCTATTAAATAACTTTCTTGGCTTCCCCATTTGCATTCTTGTCAAAATTGCTTTGCCAGAGAGTACAATTCAACTTAGAACAAGTAAATACAACACTCTCTCTCTTTTTTTCTTTTTTTTTTTCTTTTTTTTTTCAATATGTATTTCAGTAGCTCCACGTTCAAGGATCCAGAAAGAGCCAGCTTGAGGGACAGCGGGCATGGGGACAGTGATCAGGCTGACAGTGACCAAGACACTAACAAAGGCTCCTGCTGTGACATGTCTGTTAGGGAGGCACTCAAGATGAAAACTACTTCAACTAAAAGCCAGCCACTTGAACAAGGTGAGTGAAGCCTACAATGCCTACAAAAATATAAACTAAAATGTCATTATCAACCTATTAGTATTACAGTTGTGGTTTATCAGGAAGGAATAGCCCACTGATAATATTATCAGAGAACACAGTAAATCTTGTGACTAGCCCAGAGCAAAGAACACAGTATCTTTCAGAACGAACATGAAATAAAACCACAAGTGTCCAAAGCAGATTAAAAAAAAAAAAAAAAGAAGTTATTACTTTTGAAAATGATTAGAATAAACTCTATCTCCACTGGCATTGCCTGTGATATATAATATACAATCCTTCTGTCAAATCCTGATTTGGAAATTCAAACTAGACATGACTGCAACAGATAAAAGAACAGCAGTCATTTATATTCCTCATATAGTTTGGCGAAGAGGAAAAGAAAATGCTTTGCATAAAAGACAAGAGTAAAAATTAATCAGAAGATGTTTTCATTTCACGGATGCATTTTCCTGTTTGTAATGTTGATTTCACAATTAAGAGTACTGTGAGAAGTGTTAAATACTAATATAATCTTATTTTCAGTGTACTTTCATTCACATCCCGAGAAGGTAGAAAAGATTAAGACTATCTGTGAAACAGCAAAATTACTTAGATCAGGACAATGACAATGTTCTCTACCAACATTCATTCTGACAAACAAACATATTTTTTTCCTCAAACTGTGTCCAATTCTTTTTTTTTTTTTTTCCAAATGTGTTTAGGTGGTCTTTTATTTCAAAAGATACACTTCTATTTTTTTTAGAGAATCAGACAGACAGAGCAGTCCAGCATTCTCTGCCTTTATGTTTTGCTTCTACACTGTAAGCAATAAAGAAGTGCATCACTGAATGATTTTTAAATGCTTTGTATATTTTCCATTATTTTACTTTTTTGTGGGGAAGGTGTTTCAGTGTTAAAGATAATTAGGAAATTATTAAATCAGTCAGCCTTAATAAGAAGTTATATTTCTAATTAAGCAGAAATATGTGATAAGCTTTTTATTAATTGTTGATTAATTGGACCTCAGTTTTCCACGTCTTAGCTTAGTGTGATCTGTAGTACAGTTGTCAGGAAATACATGTTCAACTTCATTTTTCTGATTATGTTGAGATTGAAGTATAATTTTTCCAGTTCAAAATATTTAGAATGCTGCAGTATAATTTATTCTGTATACATTTGGAGGTTGACCTTATATGTGACCTTATTTTCCAAGTAATAAATGCCGGAAAGATTATATTTTCCTGACCTTTTGCCACAGCAACTCTCTGCTTATAATTAGACATTGATCTGTATAAAGATGCAGTGCAGGATTTTTTTCAAAGAAGCTATCTGAGTAGGTGTCTTATTCCCTCAGTTTTGTGTGACACAAAGACAAAAATTCTGGATTTCCATCTATGAAGTATAGCCATTAAAAAGCTTTTAAATTTTTCAAGTTTCACTAGGAAACTATCTAGTACTCAGATTAAAAATGTGTAGTCTTTTGGAAAAGGACTATATGGCCATTGTTTATAATACTGCTGTTTGTCCAGCAGCATCAAACTCAATTCTGGTCAAAATATATGCAATCTAGTAAGCCAATTAAGACAACCGCCATTCCCATTGCTTAATTTCATTATAATGCAAAGAGTTATAGGCAGGTTTATGTTTGTCATTATACCTAGTTGAGCTGCCCTATTCATCAAGAACATTTATTCCAATCACTCAGATAAATTCCTCATGTTCTTATGAAACATATATTGAATTGTGGACGTTAAGTATTGTCAGCCACTGATCTACAGTAGTGGCTGTTTATGTGAATTTTTTTACTGCAGAAAATAAAATGATGGGAATAGAGAGACACACTATTTTTTCCTTTTTTTTTTTTCTTTAATTTTTTTCTTCCCCTCAAAACCAATTATAAGTAGTAATGATATAAATTTGTTTGCTTGAATGAACTCTTCCGTCTCTATTGTGCTATAGTAAAATCATTGTTATATTATGAAAACTGAACCAGCACCAAGCACCTTATGGGATTTCAGGTCATTGCAGTAAAAAATGTGGTGCTATGTGGTGTTCCCAATGAAATCAATGACTACTTGTCATTGAGCTTAGTATGATTAGGGTTCTTAGCCCAATGTAATATTTCTCTTTTGAAAGAAAATAAATAAAATTGTTTTCTCTAGTTATAAGCCAAGTTGAAGGTGGGTAAGAAATATGATATATGTGATTAGGATAGAAAAAGAATTGAATTTTTCTTTAGAGAAAAATTGTTTTCTGGGAAAAGGAGATGGAAAGCTTGCTATAAACAATTTTCTCCAGCAATGCCTGAAGCAATATCAGAAGTTGTACTTCTGTGTTCATTCTGGGTTCCATGTAGAGATGGGAATTCACTGTTTTGTAGCCAAGTTCTAGGATTGATTATTGTCTTTTAATGATATTTTAAATACTTTAGCTTCTGCTATTAGAACAACACTAATAAATAAATCTTATGAAATTATTGAAAAATTATCTGGATTAGCTGTGAAATCAGGATCTTGACATGAGAATCCTAATTTAAAAATAAGTTAAGTTTAAGTTTGACATATTCTTCATGTAATTCCAAACACTATTGCCATGCATCCAATTCTGCTAATGACAGTAACAAGAGCTTTAGTTGTACCAGTGTTTTGACTACAGTTTGAGCAACTCTAGCCCAGATGGTTGAAAATTAAAAGGCTATACTGAGATAAAAAAGTGTGTTGGTAGGACTACAGCAATTGTGCTTCTCTCAGTAACAGCTGAGAGAATTCCAAATTCCAAACAGAATTTGGAAATTTTACCAAAAAAATTTTCATATAAATATCTTGTGACTTCAGCATGAGATGGGAAGCAATCAAGCTTACTTTATGATTTTAATTTAATTAATTTTATGATTTTTATTTAATGATTTTATGATTTTCATTTAACTAAAGACAACAGTTAATTATAGAGCCTGTCAGTTTACTATTGAAATAATTGATTTCAGGAAAATATATCCGGATAACAAGTTTTGTCTGGTAGTGATTTTAAACATTTTCACAAATGAGATAGACAATGCAAATTAGACATAATTAATTTCATAATTAATGAAATGCTTATGGAATGGTCTTAATAAAAGAAAAGCAAAAAACCCCCCCAACCTGTAAAAATTAACACGACAGTAAGTTTTGTGTTGCAATATGCACATCTCACTTTAGTTATCTCAGCCTTACACTCTCTTCTTGTGATATCCCAGCCACTTTCTGCATAAGAATATCTGGCTGTCTCTCAAGCTTTCTTATGCTATCTTAACCAGCTGTCTTACTAAACAGCTTGTTCCATATTCCTGCTACTCCTTTAATAGAATGGTTTTGGATAAATTTTTTTTGTTTACCTGTCTTTTTTTTCCACTTCCATTGCTGATACTTTAAACCCTATCACTAGTTTGGACAGTTTGAGATCACTCTTCTTAGAAGTCTTACAAGAATTATTAGTTTTGGACTCTGCCAATCTGCCAATTGTCTGTTTATTTCACTTGACGTTGTAGCATGTAGTGTTTATTTTGTTTGATATGGTTTAAGAATAAGGGAAATAATCTATATTTCTTTTAAAGGTATCCTAAGCTAAAAATTGTATCATAACCCATAAAACATAAACAATAATATTGAAAAGGGAGCAGTAAATGAGCAAGATATTAATTTTATACTTATCTTACTGAGTTTACTTTATAATCAGTAAAAAATACCAAATTATGGACTTTTCTATAGTTGCTCATAAATTATTGTCTTTGTTAGATTTTCCCATGAATTTTTAATTTCTTTTTTTTTTTTTTTGTTTTCTTTTTTTCAGTCTGTGTTTTCTTAATTTATTGTAAATCTACACTTTCATGTCTTTGTTGAAAAAAACTTCAAGGGATTAAATATCTGCAAATTCAGTAGCTTTGTTGAGTTTTTTGCTTAATCACTGTGTATTACATCTTTCTTTCAACACAGTTTCTTGCCATTCACACCTGCATCCCATAGAAGAGACATTTCTGCATATGCTGTTGCCTCATTAACAATACTGCGGATCCTGACAATAAAGAAAAAAACAGAGGCAACTGCTTGGAGAAAGGGTGAAATGAAGCTCTTCAGCATAGTTGACAGAGTCTCTTCTAGGACCAAGGCTGCCCATCAGGCAGCCTTGACCCATTAGTCTAGGGTATTGTTACTAGTATAAATGAAATTTAATGTGTCTACATGACAATGACAAAGTGATACTAAGTGTAATTTGAAAATATAATAGCTCTTTCTCCATTAAAAATAATATATTTGCATCACAACTGATGCAGTTCTGCATGTAAGTCTTAGGAATTAAAATTATATCAGTTCTAGAGACTCTCTTTGAACACTGTTTATTACCCTTTGTGTTTGCCCACTGAACATGCTCACATAACAAGTCTGTAGTAACTTGTTCATTTTTAGTCTCCATTTCTAAACCAAAGTGATCCTAGAAATCAAGTATCTTGCATTATCCATCTGCAGCAGAGCAGAAATTACAAAAATTTTTTACCACAGTTTTGCTGGACTATCTATTAATTTTCTTGGCATAATCTTGCTAGAGTCTGTTGGATAATTAAAATCCATTGTGTTTAACTGAGTTAGAATCAGTCTTGACTGATAAGTGCAGAAAGTTCATCAAGCACATTTCTGCTGTCTGACATCATCACCAATGCTTTCCATGCCATTGGGGGGATGAGTTATTTTATGAATACACCAGCTTAATGAGATAATAGAAAAAGAAGATTGTGGGGAAATATTTCTTTTCAAAGTTTTCAGAACTGGTGATGGCCTTTTCTGAGAAACTGATGGAGGCCAGGATTCTCCAGGAACTGACAGAACACGTGAAATTTTTTGTTCAACAATGTTTCCTCCCATAGTTTCTCTCATCTGGACAGAACATCTATCACATTCTCTCTGTGCTCAGAACAGCTGTCAGACTGCCCTTCTTGCTCCGACACCACTTAATAGTCTTTATGTCCAGCACTATCATCCTTTCTAACTTGCTAACTTCTAGCATAGTCAGGTAAGATGCTAACTTGCTGTTTACTCGCACACAGTATCCATTTTCCAATTTCATCTGATGAATTGTTTTCCAGGAAAGCTATAAAAGCAACTTAATTGTATTGAGGGTCTCTTTTCTTTTCTTGGTATGTCTCAGTAGTAGAGAATCTGTTTCTACAACTTTAAATTCTGGAAATTGTTAAGTGAAGCCCACACAAAATGAGATAGTGAGTCTTGTGTTTTCTGCTTCTGTTTATTAGTTTATATATATTTTTCTCATCTTTTCTTTTGGTTATGTGTTTTATGCAAGCACATATATGATCCTAGACGAGGACTAGCATAGGTCAAAGAAAACTTATCTATTCTGTAACTGTTTCTGGTTGACCAAATTACTTATCAACAAGCTGGAGATATTTGATTTTGGCCTTATTCTAATAATGAGACTTTAAGATTGAAAATGTAGGTAGAAGTGCAGAGCTTTATGAAGAATAATACCATTCTTTAATATCTATTCTGGGGTGTATAACAAGTTCAATATCACGCTGACATTACTTCTGCTCATTTTTTCTACTGTGAGTACTTGGTTCAGTGAAACAGTAATTCTAACTGTATGAGAAATTTTTTTAGAGAATCAGACAGACAAAGCACTTCAGCGTTCTCTGCTGTTATGTTTTGCTTCTACACAAATTATTTTTTTATGAGATCAATAATTACGAGCATTATTATTGGTCTCATACTACTTATAAATCCTTGTGAATGGTGATATTGAAACTTTGGGATTAAACTTTTAAATTTATATATTTCACTTTTAGTCAGAAGAAACTAATAAAAGTTTCAAATGTTCTGAGTGTCTTGATCTCAAGTATTTTAAGATGATCTAGGCAATACTTTTGCAAGATTTTGTTACCTGGGCTGAGCTAGACTGCACAAATGTTCAATAGTTCCCTTTTTTTGAGAGATCAGAATTATATTCTGCCTTCTAGCCAAAGTTAATGAAGTACAGAGAAAAATACAGGTCAGTTGCCTTTGCTGAACAGATGATTGTCAGCTTTTCTCATGCTAATACCTAGTAATCTGTGACATATCTCTTGCAGTATAATGTCTACAGCAAATTATGTGATGGATTCAGACAAAACAAAGAGAAAACTCTCATATCTGCCAACTTTTCTTCACTCAGAGTATTATGTTGAATATCCCTCATGATTTAGGTTCTATTTTTAGACAATCTCTTAGTCTACCTATCCATTTAAGTTAATCTTTTAGACTTCAGCTATTTTTATACCAAGTTGTGATTGAAGCTGTGTGACTGCTTCAAAGCAGAATCTAGTTTGTTTGGTGCTTCCTCATTACAGGTGGGAGGGCTCCCAGGCACAGCTTTACCATCGTGTGCTCTTCTCAGAAGTACACAACAGCTTTAGTTTTCAAGCAGTGCTATCCAGGTAAGGAAGGAGAAGTGTGAGGAAGAAAATGTTTGTCCTAAAAGAACAGCAAAGTCAGAACAGGAAGTGAAGTGGCATCCTAATGGAGAAGGGATAGATTCTCTTAATGCCTCATGACTTCTCTGGTTCTATTTTGTTGATATGAAATAGGAGTGGTGCAAAAGTTCTAGCAGCTGAAGTTACAGTGAATACAGTTTGCATAAGATTGTCTATCTTATTATTGCTGCCTGCAATTGCCCATATCCTGCATTTCAACCGGTGCTTGTTCTGCCAAAGTGGGGTTTTAATCAGGTGCATGTTTCATCACCTGGCAGATTATTGCCATCATATATCTGGTAGCTGTGAAATTTTGTGAACAGCATATCCCACAATTAATGCATTTAGCCAAAGATTAGGGGGGAAATTTCCATAACTGATTTTCAAAACATATAGAAAGAGCTTTCTCCATCAGTATACACAAACATGTCACTGTGACAGAGAGGGATTACAGACATTCAGCACAACTTCATCTACATACCATTTGGTGTGTTATGCTACATTTTTAGATAATTTCATTTCTCCTCCACATTATTTCTACTTATTTTATAATTAAAGAATACTTCAGAGGTTGAAAATTATATGTATTTTTCACCTGTGTTGTTTTCATTGGACTCTTCACTATTGAATCAATTTAGATATGCCCTTATTAACATCTGAAAAGTTCATGACTGCACCAATAAAAGTATTCATAAATTTCAGAAGAGTCTTCTTTGATGAGCTTATTTGCAAATTAATTCATACCATGCACTTCAAGATCACAAGTCTATTACCATGTCTCATATCTGAGATTCTAATATTTGGGTGCTGTAGCTGTTGGTGCTCATCTCTTTCTGTTTTACTTCAGAGGCAACAAAGCAGAATATCCCTCCCCTGTCACTAGTGAAAATCTCATTACATTCTTTCTGTACTTTCTGTTTTGACACTGCCTTTCCCGGGGCTGAGCACAGTTATTGTACTGCAGTTTGTTCTTGAAAGGCTTAGAATCCATAAGTTATCTTTTCACTTTATTCCCACCAGAAGAGCAGGAGAAGGATTTGCAGTTCTCAGTAAGATGAGGTCCTTCTATGTCAAAATCATTATCTTCAGCTAACATTTCTCCTTTTCAGATTCTTTTTATAAATTGAAAGAAAAGTGGGGGTATAGAAAGATCAACAACTTTTGAAACAAGGAAATCAGAAAATAGAGAGGTTTCATAGTATCAGGCTTTATGCATTTCCCTGGGTGATAAATGGATGTTCACTACTTGTGCTTACTTTTGTTAATGAATATTTTAGGGCATATATTCATATATTGGATGAATACTTAATATCAAGGAAACTATTGTAACAGGACTAAAGAGTCTATTCCTCTTGCTCTATGTCTGAAATCATCCTTGAACGGTGTACTTACAGGTTTCTGTTAATTAAGTTTACACAGAATTAGAGTTAAAAAAACCCCAGACATATAAAGATATATATGTTTATTCAGTTACATAAAGAAGGCAAAATAAATACATCTTCTCTCTTCCTCATTTTAAATCATCATTTTATGATTTATGCACCTCCTCTTATTAAGTCAGCAGAAAATACTGATCTGATAAACAGCAGTAGTGGACAAGATTTAACAAAATCCCATTGCATATTGCAGCCACATTCTTTTCACCAAAAAGAAGCAATGTTCTGCAGATGGAGTTCCCATAAAGATGACACATATTATTAGATGACACATATTAATTGGAAATCTGAATTATTGTATTTATCAATAGTTCTATGTCCAGCTGGGGAAGACAAAAGAGAAGTGTCTTAAATAAGAGACAGGAGTTAATTATTCCATTCATCAATGCTTTATCTGGAATACTACTAATTCTGTTTTGTTCTTCTGAAACAAAGAGTGTCTCCTAATGTCTGTGCACTCTAATAGAGATCGTCCTTTCCACGGCCCTTTTTCTGTTTACATACTACTTTTCTCCTATGCTGTGGTTTCCAGAGGGGGAAATGTGGTTTAATTTAATCTCAGCCAAAGTTGCAGCATCTCTAATTAGGAATACATCTACAGTATGCAGTTTGCGGGCATATTTTAGAGATAGATCTGGGAGAAATCAAAATAAAAAAGAGGTATAATAACAGCAGAAAATAGATGTTTGTGAAACATCACCTTTAGGAGAAATTTGAAAGAAGTGTTTAGAATCTCTATGTATTTAAATGAACAAGGACTGGAGTGAAGCATAAGAAAGGTCTTTGCATATATAAAGTTGTTATAAATAGGATGGTGCTTGCTTTTTATTTTCTTTTGCTTAATCTTCTGGGAGAAGTATTTAAGTTATATTTGAGAGAGAACTTTACTATAAAGATGTGTAGGGACTGAAGCAGGCTACCCCTGTAAGTTAAAGAATACCCTTTCCTGGAGATTTTAAAAACAGGTAAAATACATATTTGTCAGTAGTAATCTACATTTATTTTAAACTATCCGGGGCCAGAGGATCCACTCTAGTCCTGCTTTTTATGGTGCCAAAATTAAATATGGGGATGTGTTGCACTATCTAATCTGGAGTAAAACATATTGAAAGAGAATATTTGCTCTGATCCATTCCTCATCCTTCTCTCTGTTAACATCTTCCTCATCTTGAAGAACTCACCTTGTTGGAGAATTTCAGGGAATGTGGATTATGTAGTGCTTCCCAACAATAATATGCAGCATTTAGCATGGTCTTGTCTCAGAGACAGAGCTGCAGAATTATCAACTAAGAAAACTTAGTGAATCTGTGTCTCTGTAGACAGTCTCTGCACACATGATACACAGTGCCATGTCTCAACCTCTGTGCACCTACTGCCCAGCCAGATCCAGAATGGCAGAACAGCTGGTTCTCATTCCCTGTTGCTGCTTTCTCCTATTCCAGCTGCTGTACTCAAATAACCTCCCTTCCCCAAGTGGGCTTCATATGGTTTGAAAAGGGACTTAATGTACCTCAGAGCATAGGGAACTTTTGATGCATATTTCATCATGTTTCGGTTCTTTCTGCAGGGAACACTGCATGTATAACAGATGTTCCCTGACTACTACCCTTTCCTGAAGGTGACATCCCCTTTTTTGTGTTTCATCTCTAATCTATAGAGAGCTGGTAATGCCTGCATGGTACTAAAAAAATAGTGCTCCATGGCTGCCCCTGTGCTGCATACCAAGCTATATTTAATTCCATCTGCTCCCCTCTGCAGTGTGAAATGGAGAAAAACATATGCCCAGTATAACCCCAAGTCACACTGTGGCACAGATATTACCCCTTTATTTAAGAAAACTATAGTTATTTTTTAAATTTAGGACCCTATTCTTTCCATTTTTAAGTACATAAATTGTTTCATATAAAATAGTGGGGATGTTCATATACTTACGTATCAAAAATACATAGTCTTTATTATATATTCTTATTATTAATAGCACAATATTATTAATATTGTATACATATATGTAGTGTACATGTCTATATATGTCCACACACATACTCATAAATACAAAAATAAGACATTAATTGATATCCCTGAAAACTTAATTTTGTAATCTATATAAATATATACCTTAACATTATAGAAAATTGAATGCTTTACACTATTTTATGCTTGCTTGTTTTAAAACCGCCATTATGGAAACAATTCACAAAACTGTTTACACAAAACATTCAGTTTTCACCATAAAGGTTGTTTTGGAAATAATAATAATTCTGAGGCAAAATCTGTCAGAATAAAATAGAGTCTATAAATGTAAAGCGGTACTTTACAAATAAAGTTTTAAAATATCTATTTAATAATGTATAGCACTATTTGACCCAATTTTTATTTGAACAAATGAATACAGTTTTTACATAAAAAGTGCAGTTTAGGTTACACATTGACAAGACCTCTAGGCAGCTATAGAGCCCAAACAACTTTCAAGGTCCAAATCAAACATAAAAAAGTAAACAGAAACAGAACTATGTCTGTTCTGACCCTGTGGAGAGACTTTTGCAGCACATCTGTAATCTTCATGGCCCTGGGAAGTGTATATTGGACCTGTGTGCTGCTGAATATGAATATTCTCATGCTCTGTGGGGTATTCTTGGACTTTATGGAATATTCCTGCATTTCATGTCTCTGATTAGTTTTAACAAGTCATATTGCTTTTCAGCATTGCTAATTTGACTTGAGGCAAGGATTCTGTCCCTTATTCTTATGGTGTTTTGTTGTTAGAAAAGTTCACATAAATTACTTCTTTTTGAGGATAAAAAAGAAGTACATGGAGTTGTCATGGTTTGATGCTGGCACAATGCCAGTGCACCCATGAAAAAATATTTTTCTCATATGAGTGCTGTAGGATGTGACAAGAGACAGAGCAGGGCAGGCTAGACCTTAGAAAGCAGAGAAGGATGGAGACAAAAAGCTAGGCTGAACATGGAAGCTACTGCTGTGAGGAAAGCTTTAAACTCAGCTTTACTTGCCCGTGTTCTGTGGCTGCTTTGCTTCTCAGGATTACCAGAGTACATTAATAACCAGGACCCATTGCTGAACTGGACCATAAAAATTATTTTTAAAAAGCCAACCAAAGGAAAAACCAAACAAAACCAAAAAGAAATAAAAAAACAAATTGAAAAAAAACCCCAAAAAACTAACCAAAAAAATAAAGCAAACCAAAAAAATCCAACAACAAAAGACCCAGACAAAACAAAACAAAATTAAATTCTTTTGGCACTCATGTTGGCAATAAAAAAATATGCCAAGTAGTTTGGACTTCCAAAATAAAACTTCTCTCAAAATTTCCTTTCTTCATTATATTGATTGCGAAAATAAAATCCCAAAAGGTTTTTTAAGCCTATGGCATATAAATCTGAATTTTTCTTATGTGATACCTTTTGTTTATACAAAAGTATTGATAATACTTATATTTTTTTTATAATTAGAGTTTGTTTATTCATTCTTTATTATTAATGAGTATTTTCATTCTTTTATATTTATTTTATGTTTTAAAAGCTGTTCATTCACTTTTTTTTCTTATTATATGGAGAATAACAGAAATATGTTGCTAAAATTTTGGCACAAAAAAGAACCTCCCAAAGACAGGCTGGAATAATTAGTGTGAACACACTTTCCTTTTGTTATTTAGAAATCTTACCCTAATTACTAATTCACCATTATTTTACAGTGATTTCAGGAGATATGCAACCTTCATATGTATGGCAAAATAAGCCAGTATTTAAAGCCTGAGAACTTCATTGCTGCTTAGAACCTAAAGAATACTTAATATTCTTTAAAGACATAGATTCGGATGTCAGTAGAAGCTCAGATTTATTGTAAACTTATTAAATGTTTTTTTCTGATATGCAGAAGTATGGAAAGACAGAGTGACATTTAGAGGAAGAAAAACAAAAAATATTAACTTAGAAGTTAAGGGTATGGGAACATAACTTGTAACACAGAGGAGGAAAGAAAACCCAAACCAGTAATCAAAACACATTCAGATTTCATAAAAAGTAATAAACTGTCAGAGGTAGTGTTCTTTTGTTAAGATTTAATTCTCTGTCAGAAGTGACAAAAATTTGTCATTTTCTTAGAGTCAAGCTGCATTTAAATATTTCTAAACTGGAAATATTTCATATCAGACAGGTGCTTGTTTTTTTTGCAGAAATTCATCATGGTCAGCAGAACTGTACCACCTTCCCATATTGAATTAAGACAGAATATTATTTTTTGTTTTGCTTTGTATAAATCTACAAAATATAACTTTGTATTTTTAATTCAGTGTCAGATGATACATTTCTTTTGCATAAGCCTTTGTATTAAAAAAAAAGTTTTCACAACACTTAGATTATATTCTTCCTTTAGATGTGTGAACTTAATACCCTGGAAAATAGAAAAAAATTAAGAAAAATGTTTAAGACAACTAAAAATCTTAATGAAATCCAGTATATTCTAGTTAATGGCATCTTCATTTAGACTAAATTTTACATTTAGTCTAAATGAAGGCACAGATTTTCTTCTAGATATTTAGTTCTCTATAAATACAAGATGGAAAGACCTGAAGGTTTTGTTAGTACAAAAAAAAAAAAAAAAAAAAAAAAAAGGAACAGAACACTTCCCAAACTTCTACATTTTCAACCCCGTTGAAGAAAAAAACAGCCACATGCTCTCAGGAACCTTGTCCCTCTCATTTCACCTACTATCTCACCTACGTCTGAGGTAGTTGCCCTAATTTTTTATAGTTAATTAGCTGATGAGCTCTCTAGAATTACTGTGGAGGGTGAGGTACTTCCAGAGTATGATTCTTTTGATCTGTTTAAGATGAATCACATCCTCTTTACAGTAAAAGATAACTAACTGATATAAATAACTGTATGTACCTCAACCTATGAAAGAAGAATTTCTTCTCAAGTTTTGAGGGAACGAGTTTTTTGCAAACTGTCTATTGTTTATTACCAGTTTTGGGCTTCCATGTTTCTTATTTGTGTTATAGGTGTTAATTGTTCCAGCCCAAGTTTATTCTGGAGACATCAACACAAATTTATTTAGCAAGTCTTTCCCATTTCAGCAGTCATGCTGTAGAGATGTTGGATCTCTCTTCTATGGCAAAAATATGATTTCTGTTTGCATGCCTATGATTCCCTCTTCCATGTATTTGTAGATGGGAACTGTTTTTTCCCTCACAAAATCAGACGACTGTGTAAGGTACATTTTTTTTTTATGCTTAGCTTAAGTATTTATTTACTTGGCATTTGTTTTGGATTTATATGGCCAAATTGGTAGTGCCAGAAGCAATGGAGTATAGTGTGCTGGAGGTTTAAAATTGGAATTTGATATCAATGTTCTAAAAAGCCCTATGTGCTGAAATGCCTTACTGAAATGACACACAAGAAAAGAAAGGCATGGTCTTGGATGATATGGACTTTTTAAAATCAAAATAAATTAACCTATTTATCTGACTGCTGGAACTATTTTAATTTAAGTTAATTAAATATCAAGGGATGAAGAAATATATTAATTTAAAGATTAATCTCTATGTAACATATCTGTACCTTACATAATGTTAATCTTCAATAAATGTTTATAATTTGGTGAATGGAAGTAATTAATGAACTTGTTAAGCCTAGCTCCTTATAACATCTAAGACAGTACTTATATGTTCATTAAATAGCAATGGATTCTGGAAGAGCTGTTAATCCCCAGAAAATACATTTAAGAATCAACTGGAATTTCATAAACATACAGTAGCCATCCTATTAAATCTAAGTAAATATTTGTTTAAGATACTTCAAGTCTATCCCATTTTATCACACCCACTGTAGGGTGTGCCACAATGATGGCAAGGTGAGGTTTATCTGCATGAGTACACCTGCCACTCTCCTCTCAACTCCACCACTAGAGACAGATGCTGGAGGTGTTGCACGTGCTGGCACAAAGAGGTATGCTTCTAACCTTTCTGCACTGTGGCCCTGAAAGAGATAAAATCAACTAAATATATATTCATATAACTACGGGAATGTCAGAGTTTTCTGCCATATAGCTGTGAGAAACGGGGTTGTCATATATTTTTTCACACTTCTAAGTGACATATCTTTGCCAGCAATGCTTCACAATATAGACCTGGTCTCACAAGCTGCTATTCAGCATCAGTGTTGTTGATAGAGAATATAGTCTGCTTTTTTGCAGGGCTCACACAGAGAAAGATTGAACTGCATTTTTGGCAAATTGAACACTGTTGTCAGGAATATGTTACACACCTTCTCATGTACAGATTAATGCTAATAACAACTATTTAACTCTATAAGTGACTCTCAGATCTCAGAAAGTAAATCCTCTATATTGTACATCATTCAAATACTTATGACTGTATTCTGCTTTTGTGTTTTCTCTTTCAGCTTTGTTAACATAAAAAGAAGTAGCAGAGTAACAATCCCATCTGGATTATTTTTTCACTCTCTCTCAAGGCAGTCCCTTTACCTTGGGAAATTTGAGTGCTTCCTTTTGATGGTTCAGTTTACTATTTTTTTACCCACAAAAAAGTTTGTTTGGTTGATTTCTTCAATATTTAACACTTTTACAAATGATGAGAAAATAGAGAAGCAGTTTATAAAACAAACAAACAAATCCCCCCCATTTTAAGATAAAAAAATATTTATTGTGAAAATATTAATTAGACAGTTTTAAATTACTACAGATTGCTATTTCAGAAATTATGGGAAATATAATTTAGATTAAGGTCCCATATAATACTTTATGCTTTGCTATTTACAGTCAAATTTGTAGTTTACAAAATATTCTAATTTATCTATTTTGCAGAACAGGAATGGCAAAGTGTTTATTACTGAAAATAGTGTAAAAATTTCTTCAATTTACATCCTTACACAGCTTTTAATATCTCTATTCCTTGCCTTGTATCAATAGACCTAATACAGGCCAATTTAGCTCTCAATATTCTTTCTCATTTGGGCTTTAGATCCCTCAGCTTTTTGAAAGTTAGCTAAGTTTTTTTTATTACCATCAGAAAATTTCACTCTGAAAAAGATAATAATTAAATATAATGATTACTGTATTCCTGGAAAAAAAATAAAAGCAATTTTCAAAAGGAAGGACTTTAAGCTTAAAGCAGTAACTTAGTGATAATACTGGACATGTAAAAGAATTATTGAAAAGGTAGGTAAATTTTCTATTGGCCATATGAAATTTTAAACTGTATGCTTTCTGTAATTTCTCATAATTTGGGTCTCCACTTTCTTTTTCTATTTCACTATTCTAGTGTAGATTGTAAAATGTAGCTTGTCTGGAGCAGTCATGCTGGTAGCTACATATGCATTTGATTTTATGAAACTAAATTCTTAATAAGGAATTATTTTAATTTTTTTGTACAGATAATTTAATATCTTTTATTAAACTGAACTAAGCAAGTACTTAAAAATAGCTCGCTGACATTCAGAATAATGGATATGAAAGCAGGAGTAATAAAAATTGCTGGGAAGGCGCAGTGCAAGCACTGATTCAGCAACTACCACACTGATTTAAACATTTTCTTCGGTACATAAGATATTAATCTGTAGGGGTTTAAAAGCATATGAAAACAACTCTGCCTAGAAAGGGTTGAGACGTGGAAGTTACACATGGAGTAACAGACTCCAACTCATTGTGCAGTGTAGGGCATCAGTACTATACGTATGCCCTTCACTTACAGCAGCCGAAGGTAATTCAATCATCCACCCAAATGCCACATCTGAGTCACCTTGTGGAATTTCTTGTTACTCTAGCATTTGCACAAAGACTTCAGGACAATTACAATTAATGGTCTAAAGAAAATAATACAAGAAAATAAAAAAAAAAGGACATTTTTATGTCAAACCTGTGAGGATTTTTGTTCTATGATTTTGTGTAACAGTCTTATGTTCCTTTACCTTGTCCTGTACAACAATCTCTACAACTCTGGTGTGTGTACAAACACACTGCTTTTAATTGAAATCTGCCACCTGATAATTTCACTGGTTTTTGCTAGAGGAGTTCTTGCTAGTTCTTGCTTTAGGAGAGACAGTAAATATTTGTTTTCTATTAGTCTTCTCAGTGACAATCATGATTCAAAGATCTTTTTGTATTTTCCCTTTGTTGTTCCTTCTTCAAGCTGAAAAATCTTAGTCTATTTAATCTCTTATTTTATGAAAGCCTCTTCATAACTTTGATCATCTTTGCTGCTCTTTTTTGTCTTTTCAGTTCTATTTTATTCTTTTGAACATGGCATGAGTAGATCTGAATACAGAAGTCTAGATGCAGCAGCTATGGAGTAAAAGAGTGATGTTTTGTGGTTTAATCTTTATTATTTTCCAAAATACCTTCTTATTTTAACAGCTCTCTTGATGAATTATGAGCTGGCATCTTCATTTAACTGTCCAGACTAATACAGAGATTAGTTTTAGAGTGCCTTGCTTAGGTATTGAGAGTTGTTAGTGTTTTCCATCATGTATATTACCTGCATTTGTTGACACTGAATCTCATGTGCCATTTTACTGTAGTCATTCAATTGCATGACATCTATCTGCAGCTCTTCACAGTCTCAGATGTTACTACTCACATTTTTTCATACCAAAGCTAATTAAAGTAATACTGTTACAATGCTAGAATTTCATATTTGGTCTGCTGATTTGTTAGGAGTAATTTTACCCTATTAATCTTTTAGTTCCGTCAGTTTTAATGACTCAAATCTATCCCTAAAATATCTGCATTGTAGGAATCACCCTGGGTTTTTTTTTTCCTTTTTTTTAAATTATTTTTTTAGGAGTGGGTATTTATGACCTTATTTTCTTTCAGCACTCTGTAGGTGCAGATTGTCTGTTAGCCTCACCGATCCTCTGGCAGACTTTAATTTTTTCTGATTTTTTAGATAAAAATCCTCATTAATTTTTATGTCATGAACAAATAGTCTTCAAAACCTTTTTCATACTTCCCTGCAATATTGTAGCATTTTATGTGTTGGACTTAATGCATTTTTCTCATCCTAATTTGGTCACAATTTTGACTTTTTTTCAGAATATCTTTTTACTCTTAATGGCCTTCTTCAGTTTCTATTTCAGCATGCTGGCTATTTTTTTTTTGTCCTTTAAAAGCGTTTTTGATAAGTGGTATACGTTTTCTCTGAATTCCTAATATAGTATCATTAGGCAGTCTGTCATGCTGTCTGCAAGGATTTAGTCTTTTAGTTGTCTTCTTCAATTTCTTTTCAAAAAGCTTTGTCATGTTCAGTTAATTCCCATTTTTTTTTTAGTTAAATGATACTGTAGTTTGGGGTTTTTTTTTCTTTCTTTTTCCTCTTTTCTGTAGAAGTTAAATTTGAGAGCTTAGTGGCCAACATTACATTGTAACTTATAGTTACTTTTTTCACCAGGCCTGTTGAATGCTAAAAAGTGAATCAAGAATGCACCGTTTATCCTCTCCTGAACTCTTTGACTAGTTGTTATAAGCGCATTGTACTGCATCACACCTATGTAATTTGTATCTTGGAATTATAATTATGCTGAATTACACTGGCTGTTTTCTTTCTATTACCTTTGTGAGGCATCTTTTACATCACATTCCTCTCCTAGAACCAGCTGCTGGAGTTCTTATCCTTTAGACTTAGAAACATAGAATCAAATAAATACTTGATTTTGGTCTGGCTACCAATTTTTATGTTCCCTGTTCAATTAGGATTTTATTTGCTGAAGTTTTTCTTTGCTATTCCCTCTCTAAATACCATCAACTTGTAACCAACCCTATTTTTTTTTCCTTTTTCACTTTACAGTTTGTGACTTCACTCTACTTGATAAGTTATCTGAGATTACAGGCTTTTCTATACCTGTCACTTGTCTTCAATCTAAAAAACATTATCATAGAAAATTCAAATGTCACCAGCCTTTTTCTTCTGCTAGTTTGCATAATGCCTAGTCTTCTTGAATACGTACCATTCATAGCAAACATATCCTTGGTTGCTATTTAAAATATACCCTCCTCTTACCTATTTTCAACCAAAAAGAGTATATGAGCTTTTGCATCTAAAATTCAGAAAGTAGAAGCAGAATCTCTACAGAAATGTGGAAATGCTGCAGAAATGTGATGTCATTTTCAGTTTTTTCTTAGGCCATTACAGTAAGACAGAAAAGAAAAAAAGAAGACACATTTATTCCAAATCAATTATAGAGAGATCCTTAGCTGTCTCTTTTTCATTGTGAATTTTATCTCTTGCTTGTGATTCAATTGACTCAAGTCTGCCTCTTCATAATGAATTTTTATGAGAGAGAGAGAGACTTGATAGTTATACCTGTAACTAATGTTCAAGTAAAATTCAATGTTGCACTTCCTTTTTTCATGAAAAAACACCCACACCATATATTGGTTGTCTCTGATGACTGCCACCAATTTCCTATTTTCAGCTCCTTCTGGGTTTTATTCTCACTCTTCCTGGGGGTTTTGGCAACTAAGGATAAACTTTTTACGTACAGGTACAGACAATGTCCATTTTTCCTTGGTATACTAGTAATATCACATATCAAAGGCAACAATGATATTTTTATTGTTCCCTCGTTACACAATTTTCCAAATGCCTATTTTAGGCTTGTACCTTACCCTCTTGTAATTTTGGCTTTCCTCACCCTTGGAAAAATACTTTTAGAGATCTTTCACTTCCTATTGTTGCACAATTCCACTTAGGAATGCAATCATCATTTTTATTACCTTTTCCCCCTCAATCTAGCACAAATATATTTTTTTTCTATTTTTCCACAGTGAGGCAGCTGCAAAAACTTGTCCAAATTAACATTGCAAAGCTATTTATTTTTATCTTTATTTAGGCTTAAAGTGCAGTCAGTCACTTTGCCTGAGCTTAAATCCAAAGTGAATCCAAAGTGTCAAAGTGAGTAAGAGTAAAAAGAATCAGGACATTTTAGATCTGAATAAGAATTAGAAAAAAAAGTAATGAAAAGAGTAAGAATATAACAAGAAAATTATATCTACTTAGTGGTTTGATGCAATTGAACAAATCTTCTTTGTCTCTCTTCTTTAATTTTTCAGACTGTCTCAGTGTAGCTTCAGACAGAAGTAGGTGTGCTTTTACATGCTCTGGTGTTCATTATGGAGATCTTTCATCAAAGTAATGCCTTAAGATGCTTTTCCACCTGATGTCCAAACCTCTTTTATGGACTGCAGTGGGATCTGTTTGGGTTGCTGTAGCTCCTGACTAGGCTACCATAGCTTTGTGGGGATTGCTACAGCTTCTTGGTTAAGTCTGGTAAACACAAGGTCATTATACATGAAAGAAGCATGTTGGTAAAGTTCTCGTTCACCCATTGCTCAGATCCTATCAGTAACACCCTCATACTCTTACTTTGTGCAAATAAACCAAGGCACTCCGATGTCAGGGTTTCTCTGACCCTGAAACTGAGCTCAATAGCCTAGCCACAGGCACAACTTGTAGTCTCTTTTACCCAGCAGTACAGAAAAGTCACCTCCTTCTGTAACCACCAAGGGTCCATTTCACAGAATTTCTGTAAAGGTTCAAGGTAAAACCCAAAAAGAACATTATGCCAATAAGAAGTATCACACAGCCATGAATCCTGGCTATGCTGACTTCTGAATCATATCTGCAGCATGAGAGCTGGATCAGGCCAAAGGTGTGCTCAGCACGACTCCAGCTGTATGGAAATTATAGGTACAGCTTTTACACTAGACAGCTTTCTGCTGTGGCAGTTTTACACTTATTAAGCCAGATTCAGCCAAAGAATCCATAGAAAAGGAATCAACATTCTGAGCTCCACAGAGTGTCACTTGTGCTCAGACAAGAATAGGAGTCTTGCAGTTTATCTAAGGGGCTTAACATTTTTTTTCTCAGATTCTCATTCAATTACAATATATATTTATTTAAAATTCCTTCATCTGGAACCTTAGGAAAAGATAATTTCTTTCCATTTCAGTTTTACAGAGGTTACAGTAACAGCTGAAAAGTGTGGAATATTTGACCCAGACATGTCCTGTTAATAGCTGGCTTGCTGATTCAAACGAGCGATGCCATCAATGCTATATTCAGGATTTCCTTACTGAAAAGAACAAAATAGGTCTGAATGTAAAGTTATGGTACACTGCTCTGTCAGGTTGAACAGCTCAAAGGTAGACAAGGATACCTGCAACTCTGTTCAGCTAAGCTTGAATTCCACCCTGATGCATGCTGAGAGTTAGCATTATATGCTTTACTCTCAGCGGTGACTGCCAGCCGTGTAACTCTTCAAGCATATCCTGCCATTTGTTGTATCCAGCAGAAATGGGTTTCATTCCAAAGAAGCTCTTCCAAATACTTCAAGGAATAGTGAGAAAGGAGGGTGAGTTTGGGAAAAAAAAAAAAAGACAGTAGTGTTATATGAAGGGAAAAAAAATCCATCCTTTTTCCTTGTGAAAAGCATTAGCATGTAAAAAAAAAATTAAAAATTTTCCTATTCCTTTTGGAACGACAATGAAAGGTAAAGGACATTAATATTGTTAAGTTCAGTATGCTGAAGTCCATGGGATTCAGATCTTACCTAACCCTTAATCACAATTCCGCGCACTTCTTCTTGTAGCCTGTAAGAGCCAACTACCTCAGACATTTAGATATTGATGTGAGGTTTGCTTATGCTCAACTGTTTACTGGGACAGTATCCTGGATGGGACCCCACAACTCTGTTGGAACAATTTTTATCTCACTGCACCCTGATTTGTGTCAGAAGAGTGGGAATTAGGTATGTAAATGGGGAGCAAGAGGTATGGTGTATCCCAGCAGATCCACACCAGTCAAGTTTGATGTAGCCATGGAGGTGTTAATGAGAGGCTTGACTTTCCAACCTGTAGCTAACAGGCTGCTTTTATTTACTGCATTTAAACTTCTGGGTTTGTTTACTTTAGTTATTATTCTTTGATTTCTTCCTCAGTACAGGAGAATCTGACTGGAGCCCCTGTTTATTTCTTGTGATGTGTCTTTTCCGTCAAATGACAGACATCAACTGAGAACATTTTATTTCTAGTCTTGAGAGCTTCACACTCTTGAAAGTGGCCTAGAGGGACACAGTTGTCTCATTGTGCAGTGAACAGAAAATTATCCTTGGATGCATCCTGCTCAGTAAAGCCGTAAATATTATGGCCAGGTTCTTGAACTGGCATTGAAAATAAATGGAGAACCAATGGAAAATATGAGTTCTTGATATGACAGGTTGAAGTGGCTTGTCCTCTTAAACAATTAACTTTTTTTGTTCTGTGCTTGTGTCCCTGCCTGTTTTCTGCATAATGCTAAGTACAGCAGTACAAGCAAGACAAGATTATCAAACTGATGATTGCTATCCAATCGAACGTTAAAAAAAAAAAAAAAGGACAATGCTTATTGAGGTAAAAACCAAGGAATTTCAGTTCCTTTCTCTGATGAGAAGGATGTCTGATGAGATATTGAGACTTTGAACTACTTGAGTAAGCATACGGTATATAATCTAAGGAAACAGAAAATATTCCTAACATACAGATATTCATAATGTTCTATTTTCCTTCAGCATCACATCCTTCATCTGGTTGATGTTGAATCAGCTTTCTTTACTGTTTAGATTTTGTGACAGTTTTGTGACAACACTACTTCAGAAGATATAAGACTGGGGTCCATGAGTTTGTATCCCATAGCAGCTCCATTTACACAGTCTTTGTAATGCATGTAGGCACGCTTGTAACTTGTGGTCCCAGGAAGGATCATTGCTAGAAGGGCATTAATGTGTTCAAAATAAGAAGGAAACTTTTAACATTAAAAGGATAAAAATACAAGTGACTTTCCATAAATATTGGATCCTGATAGCAAGGATGGGATCTCTCATAGACCCTTCAACATTAGAAACTTATTTTCACAATTTTATCTGGTTTAAATCAGTTAAACCGTCCTAGTTCCATACAGTGCATTTTCCATTCTCTAGATGAGAATTTTAAAGGACAGAGAACTTATGTTCCTTCAGGAAGTTGATTTAGGGAGGTGAACTAATTTTTTCTTATATGTTCTTTTATACATTAAAACCTACTCACCGTAAAACTGAAACTGGGTAGAAACAAAGAGCAGATTCCAGGCAGAAATTATCTGACTTAGTTTTACATGTTGTAGAACTACAGCCTATAGAAAGGAGAAGCTTGCTTCAGTCGAAAGGTAGGTCTCACTAGGGATGTTTCCTATCCCAAAAAATTGTGAATCCACACTACAAAACTGTTTAAAGTAAAACAGAGATATCAAATGGCATGGATTTTTTTCCATTTTTATATCTGAGTAAAAATACTGAGCAAATAATCATCAAAACAGGAAATGAAGAAGTGGGCAATCACTTCAGCCTGTTACAAATGAAACAGCTTTCTGAAACCAGGTACATCTTGACACAGAGATTTTTATCTGCTTTTTCACAGGTGCTGCAACAGGAAAAAAAAAAAAAATGTCTCCCTAGGTCTTCTAAAATAATCACAGGCTTTGAATAATAATTTGTGGTACATATAGGCAATATATATGTATCTGTATTATTGCAAGATAATCTCCAACTAATTACATTATCTGCAATTTTGGGTTTTTTATCTTTGTCATGTAAGCTACTTGTTTGGCACACAGAATGAATGAATGTTTGTTCATTCTGCATATGCAAAAAGCATAGGCCTTAAAGTCTAAGCACTAGGTTAGATTTTCCACTTACCAAACCAGATATACAGCAAGATGGAAACTATCATTTTGTAAAGGATGAAACATAAAACTCTTAATATGAATGTGTATGTATTACTTTGCATTTAAAAGTACATATTTTATTTTTAAAATGTATTTACAGATAAGATTTTAGAAATTCCACTCTTATTCATTATGTAGTGATTTATGTTTGTTTTACAGACCTAACCAGATTACAAATCCCATTTTGCTAGTAAATACCCAAAAATTCATCATTCCAGTCTGAGAAAGTAGTGCACAGTTATGTTCAGTTTTTACTTTTTTCAGAGTAATGACTTTCTATTCTACTATTTAAAATTATTAAAGGTATATCAAACAATAATGCATTTTTCTTGCCAATTGTAAATGGCTACTGTGAAATAATTATTTTCCCAGCAGAAAATTCAGACTTGTACTACACACAAACAAATTAAAAGAATTTTAAAGATTCCTAAATCTATAAAAGTCATTTTTACAAATTAAATACACGTGCCATTGCAATGTGCCTAGTCATAAGTCTTAAAAATCTGAAGTTCATAATAGCAAAAATATTTTTATTTAGTTAGCCTAGATAAAATAAGTAGACATTCCTCCTAAGGCATCAAGTTTCTAAACATCTGTGGTATTAGAAGAGATACATTATGAGAGAATTACAAATGCAAATCTGCATTAGGAGGAGTTTTTATTTCCAATAGGGCGGAAGATAGAAATTTTCTCCTTAGTAGAACAAAAAGAAAAAAATCAGGCATTAAGAACTGCCAGTACATACATGTGTTTAAACTCTTACCATATTTCCAGTTGATTGACATCTTCAATAAGCTGTTAGTGACCTACTCCATTTGCTTTAAACGAGCCTTAGATTTTTATATCTAGTGAGTTTTGTAGAATGTTGAATTAAGTAGATCTAATTGCATATTTTTTGGGTTTTGTTTTCATTTTAGAAATTCATCATTCAAAGGAATGGTACATACACTTTGCTATCATAATAAAGTTGAGTTCTAGATGCAAAAGTGAGTACTAGCCATAATGAAACAATATTCTTCCCTGAGCTAGGCTATGTGTATTAGGTAGCAGTTATTCATAAAACAAGAGCTTTTCTCATGCTGGCTTTCAGTGTTTTAAAGTAGTAATTTAGCAGCTGCCTTGGAAAGAGCTGTGAGCATGTTGGAAATCAAAGATGACTCTAGTTTTGTTCATGAGATGGGTTGGTACTGCATTTTTATTAGCATATTTTCTTTCCTTCTACTTTGATACTTTCAGTCCTTGGGGCACAGAGATGAGAAATATAGATTGTAGCTATCATGCCAGAAAAGGAAAACAACGTAAGTGATGATGCAAAATGTATTTTCTCTGACAGTGAACAAGCAGAGACTGGCTTGTGTAAAACAAATTTTTACCATCTGACTACGATGGGCTATTCTCACCACAGTGATACCTGCTGTGGAGCAGTGTTATATTTAGTTGCATTGTAATAGCATTTCTTTCAACAAGTGAATTGCATATCGTAGAGATGTGGTGGCACAGGAAACCACAGCTATTAGTACACAATCAGCATTTTATATTCAGACATGAATATCTGTATTGGTCCCAGACGCTATCTAACCTGAGATTGTGACAGTGGAAATTATTGGCAAGAGGGCTGGCAAGTGGGAATCTGGATATCAAACTGCCTATGAATGCAAGACCTTGTTGCAGCAAAGCAAATAGAACCCTAACTTTTCCCAGCAGGAATGAATAAATGCTTAGAAGACATGATAATTAGTGAGCTCTCTTACTTCCATTTGTGTTGGACATTCATATGGGCTTCTCCTCATATGTATGTAGTGAAGTTCTCTTCACTATACAAAATCTGACCTCAGCCCTGATGCAGACTTGCACACTAGTCAGCTTTCTACAAGTGCTTAGCTAACCCACATCTGCATAAGGCGGAGTGTGTACAACTATAGTTCTTACATACACATCACGAAGGATGGAAGTCCATGTGAACTTGAGCAGTGGACACTCCCCGTGCCTCTTTGGATAAATTATGCCATCTGTACTTCCCTTCAGAAGGAGGATAGTCAAGGACTGCACTTATCTGGTAGCCACTGCACTTTGGAGAAAAGGGAGTATGCCATTAGCTGAGTTAAAATGAAATACAATATCCGGGTTAAAGTAGTCCCAGGGCTCTCTGTGGCCTCATCCCTGCAAGGCTGCAGCTAATCAGTGTTATCTGGTGGGGTTGTATTATGTCTCCTCTCATACAATTCCTATCTGTTCAACAAATGACGTATGATCTTTCATCCATCTTTGTGTCTCCAATAAGCATAAAGTCTGTTGGGGGAATGGGGAATGGGCAGAAGGAGAAGCAGACTAACCTTTGCAGCTCGATTACATAGAGAACAATTTGTTTTTGTAATTAGAGCTCAGCAGTGATCTCTGTTTCACTGATACTCAGCTCGGTGTAAACAGAACTCATTTTTGACAACTGTTTAGCTCACGGCACAGTTTTAAAGTATTAAAGGATAATGGAAGACTTATTAGATTAGCTTTTGCCATGATCTTTTAGTGTCCCAGATAATTATTGTTTGTGATACAGCTGAATGGTTTAAGCTTGTGTTAGTATTATGCATGTATTTCTGCATAATAATTTATCTTCTATTGATGGGCACTAAATTATGTATTAGGAAAGATACATTTAGTCAGATTGCACAGATATTAGAGGTATTTTCACGTGGATCAAATTGTTCTTTTTGTGATTTTTATTTTGTTTCTATCATAGTAGTTCTTAGTTCCTGACTTTTATTTTTTTTAAAAACTCTGTACAGTTATCTTCATCATTATTCTTATTCACACTTGTGTGACTTTTACCACAATTCTTTGATCAAATCATGACATTATATTTCTCCCCCAGCATTTTAACATTCCTTTGGTTTTGTGTGTTTTGGTGTTGCTTAACTTTTTTTTTACAGTATCACCTTTTCTATCTTGTTTAGTATTTTAAATAATTCCTGATAGTCACATACTACTTTTCACCTTGTTATTTGATTTTTCCTCTAATTACGTTTTAATTAGGGTAGGTTGCTTCTACTTCTGATCTTATAATTAGTATTTTTCCTTTTGATCACCTTTTGTCTCATTTTGCTTAAGGTATGTATTTTTAATCTTTTCACCACTTTTCCCTACACAGTTTTGCCTTTCTTATTTTTATGTTTTATGGCTAACCTCATTCCATTAGTTTGTCTCTCTATCCTGCTTTTGGCTTGGAAAGAGTTCATTGTCTTTCTAGTAGCTTGTGCGATGTTGTGTTTTTAGTATGAGAATAATGTTGATAACACACTGATGTTTTTAGTTTTTGCTAAGTCATGCTTACCCAAATTCAAGGACTTTTCAGCTTCTCACAGAGGAGAAGGCTGGAGGAATACAAGAAGCTGGGTAAGGGCATAGCCAGGACAGGTGACCCAAACTGGCCATGGGGATATTCCATACTGTATGGCAAAATGCTCAGCATATAGACTGTGGGGAAAGCTGTCCAGGACCGCTGCTCAGGAACTGGTTGGGTACCAGTCATTGAGTCGTGAGGAGCTGCATTATGTATCAATTTATTTTAATTTTCTGACCCATTAAACTGCTTTTATCTCAACCCATATATTTCCTCACTGTTTTTTTTTCCAATTCTCTCCATCATCCTGATGCAGTGGGGAGTGACTGAGCAAAGCTGAGTGGTGCTTAGTTGCTATGTGGGGGTAAGCCATGGCACTCCCCTCTGATCAGAAACATTACTTCTAATATTTTTTTTTTTATTTCCAGTAAGTATTTTGCATATTGTATTGTCTTTTTTTACAACAACACGATTTTCTTTTTTTAGACGTCTAAGTTTGCAACTTCTTGGCAGTTCTGTATACAATACACTTAAAGGTGATTACAATACACAGCTCTGTATACAATACACTTGAAGGTGGTTACACCCTGGGCACAGCCAAAATTGCTGGAATATATCAGTTAAAAAAATTCTATAGTGTTTTCACATTTGAATAATTGTACTCTGTCTTAAGGTTCATCAGGAAAGCAAGTCTATGTCAGTGACTAAGTGAATGCATTTAACAAAACATGAGTACTAGTCCATGAGTGAAATGTGGTTGTATTTTCATCTCAGTCTCCAAATGAATATTGGTGTCTAATGTTAAACGCACAAAGACTGCTTAGGGCAAAGACAGCTCCGTCAAGGTTAATGGCCCCAAATCCTTTCTGCCCTAACCATCTTTTAATGTTTTGGTTTGGTTTTTTTTGGGGTTTTTTTGTTTTTTCAGATTACCTACATTTACTTTTCGAAACAAGAGTCCAACAAGAAAACAGTGTAACAGTAACTGCACTCTGTGATCCACCTCACTCTTTTATATAATAGCCTTCATGCTGTGTTCATTCCAGTGTGCTGCCATCCAGCAGGATGGTTGGTTGCTAGTTTTGTTCATGTCACTTATTTAATGCTCATGATTTGTATTCTTGTTTGTTTTTGCAAAATGTAGTAACTTAAAAGCATCCAGGCCTTTCAGCCATATTTTCAATCTGGAAGTGAAAGTCATGTATCTATTTCTGAAGAAATCATATAAATATATATTTATGTGCATGCTTTGCACACGTACCACCAAGTTATCATGAAAAGAGCAGATAGTTCCCTGAAAGATAACCTTTTCCTACCTGCTTTTATTAGGCATTAGGTATTCTGTTCATTCTGTTGATACTCATCACAGCAGTCTCTGAGTACCTCCCAGCAGTGTATTAAGCTCTTAAGTTCTCTCATTTTCTCTCCAGAAGGAGGAAACAGCTAGTGCACCATTAAATTAATGTATTTTTGGTAGTTTATGTCCCAAAGGACTCCAATTCTAGTTAAAATTTGTAGCTGTGGTTGAACTATGGCATGTCATATAGAAAACTGAAGAATGGACCAAGGGCCTACCTCTTTCTCCTTGGCTGAGACAGTTTTGTAGTCAAGGCTGTATAGGCTGTTCTTTGTGACAACTTCATACAAATAAAGAACATAAAAGTTAAGGTACATGACATGTAGACAGAGAATCATAGAATGGTGTGGGTAGGAAGGGATGTTTATAGATCACCTAGTCTAACCTCTCTAACAAAAGCAGGACTCAACAACCTCATTGTGAAAAAATTCTTCCTTGCAGCTAATCTGAACACGTCTTTCGGTTAAAACTGTTGGACTGTGGTTCTGTCACCACAGGCCCTGGTTTAAAGTCTTTCTTCATCTCTCATAAACCCCCATATGAATGCTGATAGGTTGCTGTAAGGTGTCACCAGAACCTTCTGTTCTGCAGGCTGAACAGACCCAACTCTCTCAGCCTGTCCTCACAGGAGAGGTGCTCTAGCCCTGTGACTTTTTTTTGGGTCATCTCTAAACCCTCTCTAACAAGTCCATGTCTTTCTTGTGCTGCGGATTACAGAGCTGGACGCAGCATTCCTGGTAGGATCTCATGAGAGTGGAGTAGAGGGACAGAATCCTCTCCGTTGTCCTACTGGCCACAGGCTACCAAGAGGCATCCCAGGATACCATTGCCTTTCTGGGCTGTGAGTGCACATGGCTGGGTCATGTCCATTTTTTCATCCACCAGAAACTCCAAGTCCTTCTCAGCAGGGCTGCTCTCAATCCATGTATCTCCCAGTATTGATGCATTGCATTTTGCTTTTTTTGAAGTTTATGAAGTTAAAGATTCTTGTTCCTAAGTTTTGGTAGCCAAAGGAAAAAAAAAAAAAAAAAAAAAAAAAAAAGAGACATCTTACTTAAATAGTGTTTGAATTTCTATATTAAGGATTTAAACTGAAATTCTCTCTGACAGAGTCCCTCTTTTTCCACATACTAGGTAGGGAGCATAAAAAGGCCAACTTCTCAATTTACATATCTAAGCAATTTAGCCCTCCCAGAACACAGATTTTTTTTTATATTTTTTATACTGGTAGAATTTCCACATAGGAGACTAGAATATAGTTCTGAGAGTTGCACAATACCTTTGTGAGTCTTTTAGGACCATTTGCTGTACTGAACTAGTAAATATGCATTCATAAGCTGATGTTTTCCACGTATCTCCCTGGTGAAGGTAGCATCATTTTCCTGAGATAAAGACAGAAAAAGCTGTCATCTAATGCAAGCTGTTCACTTTTCAGTCCATATTGTGTGAATTATATCAGATAATATACATGATATATGATGATATTTAGGTAAGACCTGAAGGTACACTGATAATTATACTCTTCACTACAAGTGTGGGTCTTAGATATAGTTGCTTATTTCTGACATAAAGGTATAGCACATTCTCCCTAGATCGAAGAAGCTAGACAGATCTTATTGTTGACAGTATTTAACACAGAAGTAGAGAAGTATAAGAAGAATTAATGTCTTATCTTTCTCTTTAGATCAACACGTAGTGTACTGCCAAGTCTAATCCTTGACCCAAGTCCAGCCTGAGTTTCCAAGAATATTAAGTTTGTTTTGTTTTTTTTAATTAATTAACATCTTCTTGAGCTTACTCAAGATTTAGATGACTGGATAGAGTTGGTGAATCTCAGCATTTTTTAGAATACTCATTCTGTAAAGAAAAGAAAGATGATTTATTTGAATGTCTGTTCCAGCTAAGATTGGAACCAGCCACCTTCCAGTCAACTTTATTTGTCTTCCTGAGCTGCAAAGGGCATAATTCAGATTTTTTTGATTAACATTTATTTAGGCATGATTTTTTTTTTTTTTGTGAATAGCTATGTTGAAGTTTGTGACTTTTGCTAGACACATACCTTGAATCCTTTCATGATTCAATTATAAATAACACATAAATTAAATTATTTTTTCTATTATTTATTAAAAGATTTGTAAATAGGCACTATTATTTTAAATTACCATACCAGAACAGCTTGTTCTGTATATAAATACATATTTTTTAATATTAACATTGTAAAACAGTGGTGTGCAGAATGTTATATTTACAAGACTAGAGATTCAAGCCGCAGATACCAGATAAAACTTTTTCCCTGGGAACTTTTACAACAATGTCAGAAAACTCTAAAATGGTGAAATCTGGAGGAAAGAAAACAAATCAGGTCTCATGAGGAGGGAGACAATTATCAGAATACATAGAACAGCACAAATATTGAAATTTGAAAAGAATTTAAATTAAATATCAGCAAACTTTAACTGAGTCTTGTCAATATTGTAAAAAGCATATTTCAAAGTCAGGAAAATTTCCCTCCACAAAGACAGGAAGACATTATTCTGAGAACTATCATGTCTTGGTAGAACCTTGCAGTGATCTTGAGTATATGTAGTAATTATATTTTTACTGTTGTGCATGAAACATTACTTAACATCAATTACAAAATCTCTGTTGTTGGTGAATACTAGAAAAAAGTCTTGAATTCCATGTATTGAAAGAGAAAGGAAATGAAAGAACAGATAAATTAAATCCATGTAAAATATACTTTTCACAATACCATAAAATGGTTTAGGATGGTTCTTAAAAATCATAAAACTTCAAACTCCCCTGCCATGGGCATCTGCCTCTAAACCAGGTTTCTCAGAGCCCCATCCAACCTGTCCTTGAGCACTTCTAGGGTTGGGGCATCCACAGGGTAACCTGTGTCGGTGCCTCACCACCCTCACAGTGAAGACTCTATCTAATCTACAGCCACTCTCTTTCAGTTTGAAGAAATTCCTCCTTGTCCTGTCATTACATGCTTTCGTAAATAGTCTCTCCATCTTTCTTGGCGGTTCCCTTCAGGTATCATGGTGGTGTGCAGAAAAACTCTACCATAACCCATAGCACAGTCTGGTCAATCTCATATAAAAGAGCTCTTTGTGTTTGTATTGAAAATGCCTCTACGTGGTTTTTGTTTTCTCTTTCTCACTTTTATTCCCTCCCCACCCCCCACTTGATCTAATAAACTTCATTAAACTGCAGTCTGGATTGATTAATTCCAAGAATCCAAATTTTCTAGGCATGCATGAGGGCACTGCAAGTTGTAACGCACTCCATGTCAGGTAGCTCTAAGCAGATTTCCAGGGCAATTTTCGGATATGCTGGATGTCTTTCACTTTCTTCCCACACACTTCTGTTTCCAGTCTTCCTCTTCTGCTTTGATTCCTTTGCTGGGGGCAGGTGAGGACAATGTGGAACAACAAGAGTTTTCTGCAGCTTTGATAATTTAAAGTTGCAACTATCAAGATAGGCCTTACAAGTATACTGAAGTATTCCTTCATGAAAATAATGGTTTTTTTACAAAGTAATATTTTGCATTACAAAAGAATTTTTCTGTTTTGTATGCACATATTTATGGCTAACTTGACTGGGCCCATTACAAAAGCTATCCATGTAATCTTTCATTATTAAAGCAGCTTCTAGCATTAGATAGCTGTTAAAAATATCAAACGTTTTTTCTTACCTTTTTGAAACAGGGACATTTGAAATTGGAGTTTGGTTTTGGTTGAGCATTTTTTTTTCTGGATTTGTTTTTTTGTTCTTTGGGGTTTCTTCTTAAGTTCAAAATTATTGTTAACTTTCTGCCTTGGAGACAAGCTAGCCATCTTTCAGAGAAACAAAGGAAAATTAAATAATTTCATAATCTGTAACTTTCCTGAATGTAATTTTGTCCCTCAAAAAGATACTAATGTTTCAGATTTTAAAGAAACATATTTAGTTAAGAAACATCCTTTTATTCATCTTTGTCAAACTTACTTTACTAGGTATGCCATTACTCAATGGCAGATTTTCTTTTTTATTTTAAAACAACAGTTTAGAAGCTGCAGGTTTGTGTCCCTCTTAAAGAATAAATGTTTCATAGATAAACTAGGAATTTACATGTGTCTTCTGTGCTAATTTTTAACTATTCATCATATCTTGTGAGAAAAATTAAAGCAAATAGTATTTTTCCTTCAGCAGCCATCAGATTACGTGGTGTCTCAGTAACAAAGGGTAGTATCTCATCCATATTGCATATAATACATTAAATATAGAGTGCAAATAAATGTAAAAAATTCATGCATCAGACAGGCTGAAAAATGTTAAAATCAACATTTTTCCACAAGTTTCCAGAATATATGGAAATTATTCAATAGTTTTCTGCCATACCAAGAATATAGAACTAAATCAGCAGCACTATGAATAAAAACCCCAAGTTGTTCAGTCCTCAGTTTTCAAACAGGAGCAGTTACACATTATTGAATCCATAGAGAAAACTTTTTCCCTTACCAGGCTTGCTAGGATTCATCTCATATAAACTCATTCAACATTGAAGGAACAATACCAGTTACGGTGTTTATGTGAACCTGAATATAGAATTATCTAATTACAATAGGTTGTACATTCAATTATATTCAGTGTGTTTTGTTTACATGTACCACATAAAATGCAATAAATTCTAATTCTGCATAGTATTGTCTTTTGTAATTTGCATATTGGTTTTCTTTGTGTGAAGATTTCCTAGAATTTTAGTACTTTTTCCAAAGTTAGCTTCAACAAGTTTTGAACATTTTTTTTTTATTCCAGGTGAATTAGAATCCTTTATTTATCCTAATAAGAATATCCTTTGGAAATTAGGGGAAAACAGCATTTGTACCTGTTCCTTTGTATGGAGGAACCCTTATATTTTAGTGGAAGCTTTCAATATCAGACAGTATAAGATTTTGCTGTCTCTTTTAAGTTAGTTGTCAGGTTCTGATTACTGAAATTAAGTGTTTGCAAAATGAGAAATAACTATAATGGAGCCATGGCTACTTTTGAGATAAGTTTATGTCAAATAAATAGCAAAGTGAATTTATCTTGGAAAAAGAATACATATACATAAATATGTACTGAACAACTACAAACCTTTATACAGAATATCTTTAAAATATCTGGAAGTCTTTCTTGTTGTGGCAGATTACCAATCTCAGTCAAATTCCTTCAAAGTTATCTGGACGAACTCTTCTTTCCTGCTAAGTGTGCTACATATCCAATAAAAGCCTTATAAACATGTGCATTTTCCAGACTTACTTTCAGGTGCTTCCATATGTTATGAGAGCATATTCAAGATCAGGATAAAAATGTATACAAATTAGATGACAAGCCAAAGGAAGAGAAGGAAACATCTGCAGTGCATCAATAGGAAAAAAATGTTTAAGCTGCCTGTTATTAACTGCTCAACCTGTTTTATGCTGGATTTCTGCATAATTGTGTTACAGAGGAGGGAGGGAAACAGATGTTGAATAAAGATTGAAAAAAAGAAAATGAGACTGTTAGAAAGAAATAGTTGTGGTTGCTCACAGCTAGATATTTTTTGGCAAGACTTTTAGACAGCAATCTATTTCTCAAATTCATTGCCCATTTTTGCAAGATTAATGTAAAACAAAATGTTTCTTTTCAAGTCTGATCAGTTGAACAATTATACAGCTCCAATAATCCCCAAGTCAGTCTTTCAAGAAAGCGGCTGAATGTTTCCTCAAGCAGTTTCATAAATTAGATTAAATGAATATCATATCAGGTCAGAAACCCTATAAGTTCTTTTCATGGGAAGTTGCTGATAGCTTATGTACTTAGCTATATTCTTCATCCTTTGCAAGTATCCAAATAATCCATACAAGAGTTATTTTTCACAATTTTTACAGAATACAAACTATACTTGTGTGTTTTCTATGTTTGTCATGCTTATGTCATGTTTTAAAGCCAATGGAACTATAGTTTTTAAGAAAGTCCCAATTTTTTTTCTTCACTTCCACATTCAGTGGAGAATGTATTTTCTGGTACTGGGTCTGATTGTATTAAATTCTGGATAGAGCTGTCTAAAAATGGGGGCTGAAACTACATGTAGGCACTACACTAAATAATTTGCATCACTGCTACACTTTATGCTCTGTTTTACCCTGATTATTTACCTGAATGAGAGTTTTTCCTGAATACACTCTGCAGTATTGACTGCAAGAATCATGTGCTTTATTGCAATTGCTACCATGCTTTTTCAGGCATGGCTATTCACAGGATTATGATGAAGTCAGGCACCATTTTGGAAGAGGGATTCAGATGTGAAATGAATCCTTTCTCCAAAGTTTAATTTTCTTCTTGTTAACTAAAAATATTTTATTTTTCAATCATTCCCAACATTGCTTTCCTTTGCTATCCTCACCCTACATACCATCACAAGTAGACTTCAGTCTGTTGATCTGCTTCTTTCAGGTGAGCAAATACTTCATCTGATAGCGGTCTTCTCTTGTGATCCAAAATTTACATCTTAGATTAAAAAGATGTGTAGGGTTTCTTTTTTGAAAAGTTGCATCTTAAAAAACCACATATCAGAGCTCGATAGACAGTTATTTCTTGACCTTACAAATAATTTCATGAAGTAATGGCGTATTTATATTAATTTTGCATTTAAGAAATTTGAACATAAAAAAACTGTTCAAAATGACATCTCTGTCTTTGTTTTGGTCCCGATAGAGGTCTAAAAGAAAGCATGCTATTTGAAAGAAGCAAAAATGTGTAAAAAAGACCATGTGAACCCATATTACTTTGGGTGTGCTGTGTGCATGCGCTTTCTCTAAATACATTCTTATTACAGCTTGCAAGTGAATAGCAGTATTTTGGTGTTATGTTAGGTTTAAAATTCCAGCTACACCATTAATACCAATCGCTGCAGGAATGGATGGTTCACAGGTACTGGTAGGTTGATGGATCTGTCTGTAGAATGAGAACAAATCTTTCTTATGATTCATTTTTTGCCACAGATAAGCCATAAGACAAAGACAGCAGATTGATGGAGGTTTAGTTTTTCTGCTCTTGTTTTAAATACTAGATGTAGAACAGGTTTTTCTATTTTATAGCCTGAAGCTGAACTGTCAACATAAAAGATGTACAGACTTAATACCTGAGAGCAGGGCAGAAGAATGACTTCCCAGTTTTTTTAAGAACAGATTAAACCCTGAACAATATAGCTCATTACTACCTAGTCTAAATGTATTGAAAAGGCAGTTTTTGCTAAAGCATGAAATATTTTGTCTTATTATTACCTACTTTACTGAAAGACACAAATTTCAGCTGAGAATGAGAAAGTTTTTCATTTACAACACAAAGCTTGAAAAGAGTATTACAGCTTTTTCTTTATGTGAGTGAATGTGACTGACTCTCATTTGGTGTCATTAAGCTGCAGTATGCAATTATGAGTTTATTAAATCTGTACTTCATGAGGGAAACCCCCAGAATTCATTAAAGTAATCAAACTAAATAAGTAAAGGTAGTAACCATTCAAGTTTTTGTTCAGATTTGGAGATTAATTCTATGGTTTATTTTAGTTTTGGATATTTTTTTAATGAAAAAATAAAATTGTGGTGACTTCAGAAAACCATATGCCAGATCTCTAAATAGCATTGATAGAACATTACACATTTTGCAGAAGGAACAGACTAAGAGAAACATGGTCAGAAAAAACATAAGATCAAGATGAGAAACAAAAGACTGAAGAATAAAATATAAATGAAATTTGTTTTTAATAACATATTTCTTTTACATATTTGACAATAGCTTATATTTCATTAAAGCAAACATACTTTTCAGAAGGTATTTCTCCTGTTCATCACCACAGATATCCAAATTTATACCTAAAAGGAGATCCTCTAGAAGTGCATAGGATAAAAATTCCTGCTGTTTTTATTTCAGCTCACCTCCTTTTGACTAAAACTCTGGATGTGTGGAACAACTTCAGTTAGACCTCAACCAGAGCTCACTTTTGGACATTATTAAAATTCACCACATTTTTTTCCCTTTCCACCAAGAAGAATTATTTCTTTAGTTGAGATTATGGAAGTGATTACAGCCATGTAATTTCACGATATATTTATGACAGAACCAATGTTGGCAAAACACTCTTCGAGGTAAAATGTGCTGAAATTCAGTCTTGTGTAGAGCTAATTAGACAAATAACATTTTATTCACTAGTTTTCTTCAATATCAGTTGGTGAAAAGAATCCGAAACAATCAAGCAAAGCCATACTTAACACAGCTGAACTTAACCAGCACCATTTAGATAAACTAAAAGTTTAGTTTAAAATGCTTTATGAGGCAGACTATAAGATTTTTATGATCACAGATTCCTTTTTGATTTTATTTTGATTTTAATATGATGCCTTTAGACAAAGCAGGTATATACTCCACATTCCGTTTATTGCATGCTTGCCATCACATGTTATGTACATACTTGTATATTTTTGCTTGTGCTTTGAATTCTTTATATTGACCAATTACAAATTCTCCATTTTAAAAGGTTTTTTTCCTACTCATGTAGAAAATGGCATGCTTAAGCTTGTTAGATTTAAAGATTGTTGCCCTGAACATTTCTATTAATAAATTTTCCTTCCTTGGGTGAGCTGATCTTGGATGGTACTTAATTAAAATTGTATCCAAAAAGGGATATTTATTGTTGGCTAGAGGTCTATAATATAGTTCATGCTGAAGGTTGGAATTGCTTCTTAGCAGAAGTATTTCTTCAGGTTTTGGTTTTTTCTTCCCCCTAATACTTGTGTTTTGCTCTGATAGAAATATGTTGGCCTCTTGTGGTTTTGCCCTGTTATTGCTTGAAACTTCTTTCTTGTCCTTTGTTCCAAGTGTGACTATAGAAGCTAATCTGCTTTATTTTTAAAGTAACACTAGTAGACCTTTTTTATTATTAAAGTGAAAAGAATTTTTTAGTGAATTAAATTAGTTCTTTCTTGACTTGTGTAGGATGCTATGGTTTTCATTAATCATGTGTGAGTGTGTTGTTACGTGATGTAAAACAGATGGGCACAACAAGCTGGAGCATGTCTTCCAAGAAATTTCAAGACAGCTTTCTTGAAAACTGCTGTGGAAAAAATAGCACATTTTTGTAGCAAAAGTGATTAATCGAAATAAGACTTTGCCTAACTCAGAAACAAAAAGAAACTAATTGGAAGGCACTTCTGCAGCTCTGCTCATAATCACTGACAAAATATTTGCAGTGTCTTGTTACAGAAGACTGTATTTAGGGTGGGGAACCAAGTATTTTCAAGTAATTCTGCCAAAAGATAGTAACCTACATCTATATTTAGATATTTGGAGTACCAATTTGATCCATATTCATACACCTAATTAGGAATTTAGATCAACTGTAAATATCTACATTAGCATGCACAGGATGTTGATTCTCCTGAGTAGAACTCCATATGCTATCTCACACATGGACACCTTCCTCGGAGGCATGCAAGGATCAGAATCTGGTGCTATGTCCCTCTGACATTCCTTGTCAAGGTGTAAATGTGTGTACCTCTAAACAACAAAAAGCAGCACTGCACATCGAGTGGAAGTGTCTGAGATAGTTCACAGTGTCAGTCAACCTGGACATTTTGGTGAGTTGTTTCAGGACAATCTGATAATTAGTGGGTTTTTTCAGGATAATCAGGATAATCTGTTTCTCCATAAGTAGTAATTTATACATATTTTACATTGATTTGCTTAGAAAGCCATATTTGAAAAACTTAGCCAATAAGTAGTTTATGGTACCATTAATGACCTCCTAAGTCTGTTCCAGATATTCAAGGAAAAAAAAGAAATCCTATGTAGGGAAATCAGTCTTTCAACAACAGTTATGAAGAGAAAACATGATTTTTTAAAGATATATTTTCAGGGGTTTTAGTAATAAATCCATGAAATTACATTCTGTGTCTGCACATTTCCCCGATTACCCATAACTTCTGAATCAGTATCTATCCAAGGACGCAGGACTCAAAAGTAAGTTTCCATAAATTTTCTGGATATAGACAGTTCTAATGGACTATATAAGTGTTCAATATCAGTGGAAAACCGATGTCACAGATTATTAGATGCTGAAGCCTCTTGACTGAAGAGAGTCATTAACAAGACCTCACTAACTTAGAAAGCTTCAAGCAGACTGTGCCTTCCAAGACATGTTAGTCAATACAAAAATTTTCAGAAGAGAAGCTTTAATTAGTTCCACTGCTCATGGCACTATGTGTTGTTGTAACCACATTATCTTTGTAGACAGCGCAACAGAAACCAGACTAGGGAACAGAACGAAGCACAAGGACACTAACAGTCCCTTGGAGCAGCACAAGAAGGACAGAACTGTCATGAGTAGGTATATTAGTGGGACAAAGATCATAGAATCAGGGAATTATAGAATACCTTGTGCTGGAAGGGACCTTGCAACCCCCCTGCCATGGACAGAGAAACCTTGCACTAGACCAGGTTGCTCAAAGCCCCGCCCAACCTTGCAAAAAATATTCAAAATTTTGAAAAAGTTTAAATTCCCTTTGGTGATAGATGGAAAGTCAAAAGATATGAGCCTCTAAGATTTGTGAAGTTGGTCAGAACATGGTGCTAATAATGCAAAGGTTTTGGGTTCAATCCATGTAAAGGCCATTCACTTAAGAGTAGGACTCAAAGATCCTTGTGGGTCCCTTTCAACTGAGAATATTCTGTGAAATCTGTAATTGTCAGTGAAATGACTCTCCAAAAATCAGGAACAAGTAGACTTAACTTCTGAGGCTCTTGGAACTCTGGAAAGACATTTGCTTTGCATATATTGAAAGAATACACATGAATTAAATTCAGGGGGCAGTTGCACCTTTCTTTCCCTTCTCTTAAAACCAGAATATTTCTATTTATAAGAAAAAAATGGGGGTACTCATAGCACCTCAGCTTCTCCTAATCTGGTCCCAGGTCCTCTTTACTGAATGATGGATTCTGCACTTCTCTAGGATGTCTCCATGAGAGGGTGATAAATAAAAGGGTCTCCATAAAAGGGAGTTAAATAAAAAGGGAGATAAATTAGAAATAAATAAAGGTCTCCATAAAAGGGACAATGCAAATAACACAGCATGTGCTTGAGACTGCTTTGCTTTGTGCATAGCAGATAAACTGTTAGTTCTTGGTATAATTACTAATAACTCACAATTATCACCAGTTGTATTCATGGGACAGGATGCACTTTTTTCATTAAATAAGATTACAGTATATGTTCTCTCTGATGCCTTATAGCATCTTATTAAATTATCATCTATTTGTGATTCTTTACCTGGTTTTTCTCAAATATCTCTAAAGCTGCTTGGTAAGAGAAAGCATTTTAACAAATGTCCTTGAACTCTGAAATGAATTTATTATGTATCTAGAATTGTATTCACACTTCTTAGAAGCATTTCTTTTCACCTTTTCATGCAGTGATTTCCTCCAGTTTGTTGTAACTGCACTTGATTGAAGCATAGGAGGCTAACAGGTGTAAAATTATCTTTTGTTCTGCCATGAAACTATTGAAAGCTTTACTCTTAGTTTCAATTTTAACATGACTTTTTTCTACTTTTATAGGTATTTTTATAATTGTTAGTAGGATAATTAGGTACTTGTAATACATTTCTTGAGAAACATATGACAAGTTAAGTATTGTAGAAAAACCTTTGACTTGATGATATAAATCCAACAACATGCTTGTGAGCATTACTGTTTATGTATATGAAAGTGATCTCTTGCAAAATGTCAGTGGGATACAATAAGTTGCCTTTGGTCCTTAACTTTTTCAGACTCGCACACTCCCAAGCATTAGTCTTTTTTGTCAGGATCTGTTCCACAATTCCACACCATTATGGAAGTGACATAATTAAAAAACAAAAATAAACTTTCAGATAATTATCTTGCAAAATTTTTAACAAGGTTGAACTTTCACAGACAAAATAATTGTCTAGGCTAATAACAGCTTTTCCGTCACTATTATATGCCCAAGTGCATGCAGATGATGCATTCATCTTCGATTTTAGTAATTTGAGGTCTCACTGAAAATGAGGGAAGTTGTATATTCTTTCTGAAAGCTTTAAAAACAGAAAGATTAAAATTTATGCCATAAACAGCTGAGCAACAAACTTGACAGACCTTACCTTAGTCACCACTTAGCACACCTGAAGACATTGAAAGGGGACATAGAATAGATGTTTTAAAACAATTTTGTCTTTTTTCCTGTTCCAAACACTTGATTTTCCCATAATTTTGGTGGATAGAGAGAGGCTTTAGGCAGGAAAAATAAATCTAAAATTCAGGTGTGTTTTAGCACCTGGGCTGTTTCTACATTTTAAGATAATCACATGGCATGAGTTAAGGATTTTATCTATATTACAAATCTGTTCTCAGATGGTTTTACATTCCCCATTGCAGCCTTTGATAATTCAATTAGTCTCTCAAAAAGTTGATAGCAGCTGATATATTCACTTTAATGTTAAATAAAATACCCCAGCAGGTTTCTCTTAATATCTTTGCTTCTCAGGGAGCTTAACTCTAGACCTCCCAAAAGCAACTTTCTGCAAGGAATATGAGAGCCTTTAAAGCAGATTAAAATAGCTGTCTCTACCAGCATAGCTTCTCACCATTAATAAAGTTGCTTCAGATCATGGCAGAAATCTCACTTACTCAAATGGCTGTCCATCTAGTTTAATTTATTTTAATTGGCAGCCTTTGGTCCCTCCATGGAACAGAATTCTTGAATATGATGAATTATCCCACGAACAGAGAATGGCATTACACAGGCTGAATTTAACCCTTCCCTTTAAACATTGTCTTTTGGGATTCTCAAATCCTATTGGCAGACACTGATTGCTGAATAATAAGTAGGAGGGGATTAGCTAGGTCTGCCTTGACTATGTCTTTGGGGACTGCTGGCAAAAAAGCCAGTTCTGTTTGTCTGCTTCTAGTAAATGGATAAAAAACATGTTACATGCAAAAGATGAATGACAGGATTTAGTGTGGTAAATAGATATATGTCCCTGCAGAAATCAGATAGCAAAGCAGAGGGAAAAATCCTAACAAAAAATGCTGCTTTATTACTCACAAACAGTTGGCCTTAAAAGGCAGATTGTCATTGACCTTCTGTACTGGATTACAGTTTTGCTAGAAGGAAGCCTTGAATTTTAGATGTATTCATCCATGTCATCAAAGATGCATGTTGTCATCATAGCTAGAGCAGACTAACTGGGACACTGAAAGCCTTTAGAAAATACTGTATTTTCCTCTCCAAAATCAGAAAATAAAAAATGACAGAAATATACATATCCCTCTTTGTGTGAAATGATTTATCCTGTATTTTTACCCCTCTTTCATTACTTCTTTGAAATCTAATAGGGAATTACATTCCAGAACAATATTTGCTCATGGTTTTATAAAACAGATTTTCAATGTAAGCAAAATAAATATATTACTTTAAAATGATTTTTTCAAATAAAGATTTCAAACAAATTAATTTCTAATTAATTAGTCATAGTAAATTTTAGGGAAGATGGTTTACATAAACATTTAAATTTATTATTTCTTCTCTTTTGTTTTTGTCTTGAAAATCAGACTTATATAAGACATTCTTTTTATTCAGAGTGTTTAGCCTAACAAAGAATTGCCTTTCTTTTCCCATACTAATTCTACTTTTTTTAAATATGATTATTTTCTTTTTAATAGCCTTTAGCTACCAAAAAAAACATGGTTTAAACCTGAAAATATCTACCCTGGCAGATTCTATCCCAGTGTATCTTGTAAATATTAGCCTTATTTCTCTGTCGAGAAAAGGCTCCAAAGAGCCTCTTGAAGTGCAGGTGTAATGAACTGCAAATGAACTCATTGAAGACAGTTTTTAATATCAAGCTGGAATTGAATTTATTTTTATATCAAGAAGACCAATAGGCTGTAGTGCCTAAATCTAGCTGTGGTAAAATTTCTCAAGATCATTTGATAATGCAGATACACTTAAAGGATTACCATCATTGGTTTTCTGCTTGGTCACATTTAAATAAAAATTAACTGCTAAGTAAGTGTATTAGTTTTTCAGAGGACTGTGACTGGTATTTTATGAGCAAAGTTGTTGACAGTTGTTTATCATCATAGTCTGACTCTCTGAGAAATACCAGCTTAACATTGCTGTGTCAAAAAGCACATGCCAAATGTTAATTGAGAATGTAGCTAAAGAAGGAATACTTGGGCTGATTTTGAAAGCAACAGATGTAATGAATAAAAGAGCTCTGTCCCACTCATCCTTTAAAATAAAGATTTTGAGATTGGGTTTCTGAGAATGGAATATGCGACTTATGGGAATTCCAAATATGCTGTTCTATATCAATAGATTTGCAAAATGTCCAATACTCTGCTGTGTTTAGGATTCAGCTAGATATGTGAGCCAGCACAGCCTGGGCTGCAAAGCAAGGTATGGCTAGCCGGAAAATTTGGCTCTGCCCCCAGATTCCTTCAGGAGACGGGATGATGTTCTGGTTAAGCTGGCAGCGTTACACTGGCTTGCTCTGGAGACAGAATTAATCATCTCATGTGGATTTCTCTTGCTAAATTTCTGGAATTAAAATAAAAGGCCACTTCACACCATGTCAAATATCTTTTGTAATTGTGGAAGAATCTATACATCAGCAAAGTCGTTCCCTGCTATGTTCTGATATGAACTTGGAGTTAGGGCTGCAGCTGCAGGAGGGGTTTGGATCAGCTACAATTTTCCTCAGTGAAGAACATCAGATCCCAATGTGTTTCTTCAGGCATTCAAAGTGCAGCAATTTGTCACAAGTCTTAATTCTAAAAAAAAAAAAAAAAAAAAAAAAAAAGAAAAAAGAAAAAAAGCAGTAGCTTGTTATAAGCATGGTAGCACAGTATAGTGGAAGAAGAAAATTTGCTTTTTCCTGAAAATAGCTCGTTCGAAAAATACGATGAAACTTGATCTGACAAATATTCTGTGGAGTTCCCAGAATTTATATGTGCATGGTATCACTTAGCTATTAGTTTGCAAAGGGACTATTTTCTTACCACAGGTAGGACAATGTTCATTAGAAGCACATTGTGGAAAAGGGGACTCATGTTGCTGAGTTACACACGTCAATCCCACCTACATTACTATAAGAAATAATGGGCTCTTAAACTCAAAGCAGACAATTTTCTGAGTGCTGAAAATCTTAGCTTATAGGAAAAGTCAGACCAGTTTGTATATATCCCTAACACAGACAAAGACAACTTCAGGACATCACCTCTATGCATGTGAATATAGACAGACCTGCCTGTGAAGTGTTCTAGGTCTGGAGCCTTTCAGTGGCATTCTAAATGGCTCTCTGAATCCATCCCTCTCCATTGTCTCCAGAGACGATATAAGAATTTTAGCCTAATCTGAATTGTCAGAAATTAGATTATGTGGCTTTCTCTGTTTGTTGAATGAAATTATTCTGTTTTAGAGCTGCTGCTATGTCACTGATGAAACTAATATGCAGTGTCTGAATCTATGTCCTGTGGGCTTTTATTCAGTCCCTTGAATGACAAGAATTCTCCCTGAAACAGGAGTTTAAATGGAAGTTCTCTCTAGTTTGCTTTCCTGTTGCATGATAATAAAAGTTAACAGAAGAGGTGAAAAATTTGAGGCCTGTTTTCCTACTCCCTAGGGTTTAATGCACATGCTAGGAGGAAGTTCCTCCTAGGAACTTCAGAAGGCTGAGGCTCTTCAGAAGATCTCAGTTCTAAGAATAGCTTTACTCTAAGTCCTAAATAGACTTGGGCAGGCACAGTTGCATTAGGAAAGTCTATGCTTTATAGTGTTGCTCAAAGAAATAAATCTTAGTAGAAGAAGCACCTTTAGGATATTTCAACTATGCTATCATGACTAATTTCAGATGTCAAACCATCAATTTTTTTTTGTTTTCTTTCCTCTCTTATTTTACAGGAATAACTCATTTCTATGTGTTTTTTCAATTAAAAGCATTTTTTTTTTACTTTGCTGGGGGATTTTGAGATGAACATTGGCACAAAGTTAAAGTAACTTCAAAAGGCCTTCAGTTTAGTATTAGTACTATGCATCCACCTCCATCTTTCAGAGTATTACTGTTCTGCATGGTCTGTCTAACCAAAGAACAAGATTTTCCATGCTCTTTGATCTTTTAAAAATATCTTGAAATCTGAAATCAAGTGCTTTGCCTGAGTCTTGACTCTGCGGGCAACAGTGATCTGAATAATATAATAGCATGTAGACTACCCCAATAACACCTAAAAAAAAAAAAAATAGAAATATCTTCAGAATCAGTTCAGCTATGTCTAGCAAATGATTAAAAGCTCTGAAGTGTGAGGGGTAATAAACAACCAAGAAAGGAAAAAGTTAAAAGAATAAATAGAAAAAAAGAGTTCCAGTTAAAACAACACATTTTATTAAAAGACTGTTCAAAGTACAAATGTAATGCTAAGACAAGAACATAACCTCTACCCAAAATTACACAGAAGTCACAGTTAAAATATTTTTATTATAGCTGTAGTACAGAGGTCATTGGATATCTTGCCAATAATGCAAAAAACAATGCCACAAAAAAAAAAAAAAAACCCAAAACAACAAAAAAAAACCCGAAAAAAAACCAAACCAACAACAACAAAAAAACCCAAACCAAAAGAATATCAACCATTTCATTTATTTCTTTCACATTACCCAACTAGGTTAGAGAGTTTCTACGTAGCGGTAGTGGGGACAATTAAGTCTGTTTAACACAGAGACAGATGCCAGATGTATGCATGTAACAGTTACAGAGGAAGCATATGCATGTTATCAGCTCTACAAATAGTCAGGCTCCCTAGGCACTCCACAGTTTTGAAGCTAAGGGAGGGAATGTTTTTATGTTATAACATTTTCCCTTGGTGGTAGCAAATTAGCTGCCTTGTATCCATCTTCAGCTGGAACTGCAGAGTCACTTGAGAGCTTACAAATAAGTTTAGAGCTCTGCTAGATTGTTTCTTATGTACCGGGGAAGTGGCATACATACCGAACCTTAGCACAAGCACCTGTGGAACAGGTGGAAACAATACAACAACAAAAAAGTTTGATTCTTTTTCCCATAAGACAATTTTTTTTCCTTAATTCCTTACAGAATTTGTTCAAGGTCAGGCTGAGCCTTACTTTAAGACATGGTGCTTTATTTTTGTCTCCTTGGGAATTAAAGAAATTCTTCTTCTTAAAGAAAAACAAAGCAAAGTTACATTTTTATTAGGAAACCCAGAGGCTGTTTTTGAAGAACCATGCAGTGGATATTTGGGCTCAGATTTCTCTGCTTTTCATTATCTATAATAATCAGAATTCAAGCTAATAATAACTGTACAGGTCTCTTACTTTTTTCCTCAGAAAAACCAATAAGTCTGGAAGGAGGGGGACCTATTAAAGTAATGTTGTAAAGTATACATGAAACATTAAATGAAGTAAATATTATAGTGATGAGTTCCAGTAAATTAAAATATTGCTTTAAAATCAAAATACGCTGAGAAAATTGACAATGATCCATACCAAGCATAAGTTTTACTGCATTTTGTAGCAGGTTTCCCCCATTTCTAGGGATATAGTATCTTCATCATCTCTACAGAGTAAAGATATTCTTAAAGAATGTCAATAGATTGGTGTTAACTGCCTTATTCCGAATCCTTCTGTAGCTTTAAATTTAGCAGCTGCATCTTTTGCTTGCTTTACCAGAGCAGTATTTAACTTATCTAACACCTCACTGCTGATTTCCTTTGTAGGATTTTCAGATAAATAAACTGAGGGCACAGCTAACAGAAATTACCCTGACTGCATTTTACTTGTTGGTGATATTTGTAATTAGCTTTTAAGTCTATCTCCAAGACTAGAACACACTTTTTGTAACATGGCTCAGATTAGAGGTTGCTAGACATCAGAAAAATAGCTTCCAATAGATACCAGGCTTAAAAAGTCAAGATATTAGTGAAAACAAAGAACGCATAATGGCAACATCTTTGGAAATAATTCCCCAAATTGACAATTTTTCTTAAAGCTGTCTTTTGTCATGTCAAAGTAGTCTGACATCAGCACAGAAATTGAAGCTATAACAAATGAAAAGGTGACATGTAAAAAGGTGAGTCTCAGTTGAGCAGCTGAACTGCTGCACATAAAAGTAACTAGTAGGAGAGATTCTTCTGTATTAATGGTGTTAATATCTATAATCTCCTCAATCCTTGAAATATAAGAAGGTGATCTGTAACTTAAAGTTCTTGATGAAGGATCTGGGAAAAGGAAGATATGAATATTCTTAAGATATCTTCAGGGAGTGTCTTTCAGAAATTAATCCACTGTTCATGGAGAATCTGAAAATACGGTACTGAATCTGTTTACATGTATAATTCTGTTTGCCAAACTGGTTATATTTAAAGAGTCAGATTTTAAAAAGACATCCTTAATTATCCTTTCTGATTGATCTAATTGGAGCACTATCCAGGCAGAAAGTTAAGTAGGATAGCATTATGAAACTTAAATTGCTAAGAGAATTTGGGTTCTTCATAGAGTGACACAAGGGTAATCGCATTCTGTAAATCTCTTTGGAAAGAGGTAACAACACAGCAGCAATCTTCTAAATAATAGTCTAGGGGACCTGCTAATCATATGATGATGAACACATCACTTAGCATGGGTAGGACTCTACATGAAACTCTTAAAAGTTTATTTCTTTTATGAGGTATTTCTGCATCTCTGTGTCCAAGTGAGAGCTCCTTAAAATGTCTAGACAACCTAAAGTTTTTTCTGAGATCAGCATTATGAACAGTGTTCTTCCTTTTATTCTGCATTGTAAACTTCCCATGAAGTCCAAAGTACAAGACTCGCTTACATCAACCCTTGAAGCAGAGGATGATACCCAGTAGGGTTTTCCATCTGTCTGTATAAAGCCCACATCGTCTCATTATGGCTGTTAAAAGGGATTTTGAATGTAAATCCAGGCATACTGGCAGGAATGTGGAGGAAAAATACTCTCTTTCACCAAAGTGGCCATTCAGATTTTGAATGGTTCAGCATCCATGCAGCTTTTGTGATTATTTTTATGAGATTTTGCAAAGGAAAACAGGTAACATTTGAAGAGTGTTACTGAATTGATTTTGTTTTGGGAAAAAACAGGCTTCTACACAGAGGCTGACAGACTTCCACTCAACAGAGTCTACCTACAGTCAGGATGTAAACAAAACCATCAAAAGAACATAGAGATTCCTTCAGAAACCTGTCATGTCTCTCCTCAGTGGCACCCTCCTCAGTCAATATCTGTAAACAAGTTGTCATATCCAAATTTGAGGCAAGCTTACAAACCAAAAAGCTTAGTACCTTCTAATTAAAGATTTGTATGCTGAGATAATTGGCAACTGGCAAGGAAAATTCAGTGGTGTAGCATATAGCTCATTGCTGGTGGCTTGATGGTCTGACAGATGGAGATAGCTACTTTAAATTATGGAGCTTTTATATTGGTATTTTTAGGAAATGTCAATAGCATGATTATATTTTCATTAATGTTGTCTTTTCTTCCCATTCATTGCTTTTGTTTGTCATAATCATGGCTACCTTTTGTCTCTAACTATACAATCTGTTAATATTTGTGTAGATGGGCTTAAAATGGTCCTGCTTAATGACTAGATTATAAGCATTGCCACACTACAATATGCAGCATTTACTAAGTGCTGCAAATAAGATATGGAAATCGTTGATACTATAATTATGACTAGCTCAGAATAAAGTTAGTAAAAAGAATGTGAATATCATGCAAATTGTGCAAATGATTACACAAATTCAGTTAAGTTTCAGATTTAAGAATCATTGCTTTTGTAGATGCTAGTGCTGAAACAATTCCACTGCGATATCTTTTGCACTGCCTTGATCAAGAGTGAAAATGTGCTATATTAAAAATATGCTTTCTAAAAGATACACAAGGCTGTCCTCTTCTGTTAATTACTGCAGTTTAGTTTTCCTTTTTTCTCAGAAAACACCTTGGGTCTCTACAGCAAAGATTTACTCTTTAAAAATATCAATGTGTCATATTGCTAAAGTTTCCCAGTAGCTTCTCAGCTAAGTGCAGGGCTGGCACAGCTAGCCTTTGTATATTTTCTACCTGCAGCCCTGGGCTAGGAAGACTTTCTTATGTGGGATGGGGAAGAGATCAAAATGTACCATGACTGTTGTATGGTCTTTTCGCTGCAAATTAGAGTCAGGGCCTGTCAACTTATGGAAAACATTGGAAATCAAGACTGGGTGTCTATTTTCTTCTTTCTCCTCTATTAGGAAGAAATGAGACATACTTTTTACTAGTTAGACATTTTCAGTTCATTGCCAGCTATAGAATTGTGTGTTTGTACCATTGAGAAAATTCATTAAAATTTTCGAGGGCCATGAGCTGTGTCTGGATCACAGGTAGAAGCTGTTTTTCTGCTGCAGAAGTTTTTATATTGTTTTGAATTTTGGAAGCAGAGCCTATCCCTGTCTGTGACTCACAGGTCTGATTTGCCTCCAGAACAGCAAGGCAGAGGCCAAAGACCCATTGTTGGGATCTGTGGACCAGCCCGCTGTGAGGATGGAAAATTTTCAGGTAACACAAATATTTTCTTTCTCTTAAATTGTTTTTAATATAGATATGTGATTGTCATTAATCATTTCATAAAAGTATACTTCTGTAAGAAATGTTTTAAATTTTCCATAGTGCTCCCTGTAATCCTGAAATATTTCTCCAATATTTATTGTCTGGGACAAATGTGAACTAGACTTAAATATATAGGTCATCATGCTTTTATGGCTTTTGAAGTGTTTTATGTCATAATAACATAAAATATATATTGTCTTTATCCTGTGTCTAGAAAACAAGCAAACAAAGCCAACTAAACAAAAACTACACCGCCTGTGGTAAACTGTGTGAGGATTATAGACCTCAGAAACTTGTATTTATAATATCAGAAGAAAAACATGAGATCCGAGAGGTTTACAAATGTTGCAGTCCACTCTCATTTTACTGCCAGTTATTTTGCTAATCTGAGCTACATAATTGCTTTGAGTGACTGAAAGGAGCCTTTTAACAGACAAGCCAATATAAATACTCAGATAGGAGACAGCTCTGTTTAATAACAGCAAGAGAAGTATAGAAGTATTTGTTTATCTCTGCTCATTTATGTCAAAATCAATTGTAATTAAACAGAAATCCAGCCACAGAGGTAATGCTTTAGCTGATTGCTCTCAATAGAAATGTCATATAGACCCGGTGTTTAGGACATGCCGAAGCACACATTATTTGTCTCCTGTAATAAATATCTACTTATAGCCTTTCCAGCTTTTTAGTAAAGGAAATTGCCTGTCTCAAATTAAAAAAAAAAATTAAAAATTAAAAAATAAGAAAAAATTTCATGCAAGTTCTGTAAGGTTTTCTGGTCATATTTTAGGAATTACTGAAGTTCTGAAAAGCGGAGTTAATTACATCCTCTGTTAAATATTATGTGGCATTTATTGTCCATCTGCTTACACATATGTACAGAAAATAGAGACCTTTCATATCTATTTAAGGTATTAAAAATATGAAGCATAACATTATTTTATTAGTCTAAAACCTACTGGTGTTGGAGGAAGTTTTTTAAATAAAATCATAGAATGATTTGAGTTATAAAGGATCTTAAAGACCATCTAGTTCCAAGTGCTTTTTCATGGTCAGGGACACCATCCACTAAACCAGGTTGCTCAAAACCCCATCCAGCACTTCCAGGAACGGGACAACCTGTTCCAGTGCCTCACCACCCTCAGAGTAAAGAATACTGTATTTGTGGTTAGACCAGGGAAATATAAGCTGCAGAGAATTTTACACTTTATTTCATAAATGAGTAAATTCTAAATAGAAATACTTCCAATAATGAATAAAAAATCACAACATCAAGGGTGATCTCCTACACAAATCAGTGTGTATGCATTCTCTATGTATTCATTCATAGACAGATTTTTATCATGTGAAAAAAGAGTCATCAAAGATGTGCTTTACCATTCTCTGTAAAGCAATGAAGAATAGAGCATTTAAAGAGTGAAGGTATTGTGAAACTACATGCTTTCAAAAATAAGGCAGCATATATTTTGAAATAGGTCCTCTGGTTTATTTTTTATTTGGACCTGTTAATTGATAGCCATTCCACTCAATGGGATCAACCTATAAAGCATCCCTGACAATTAAGGCTTATTTTTAGCTTCCACATTTATAAAAAAGAATTTAAAAAATAGTCAGTTAAAAGAAGGTGTTTATGCAATAGCAAAAAGATTACATATACCCTGTTGAAAGAGAAAAAAGGATATCTGAAAGATAGGTTTTCTTAGGACAATTAGAAATAACAAAATCTTTGATATTTAAAAATATTTAGTGTTATTCATGTACTTAGCTGGCCATATTCTTATTTAGTCTTTATCCATGAACAAATGGCAATAAAAAGCTACATTTTTAAATATTTCAAAAGAAGTTCTTAGGAAAGAATGCACATGAATGACAATCAGTTCAGATCTTATAAATTATAATGATCTTAACTCTGTGCCTTGTTTAACTCTGAATAAAATTTGATAAAATAATTTGTAGGTTTTGTGAGGAATAGGATAGCATAGATCCAGCTATAGGCCTAAGTCTATGATTATTTATATATCCAGACCTGTTTATAGAGGTAATCAGACTTTAAATATATGTAGATTCATTTATTTACATAAATATATATAAAAGCATATATGTATATGTGTATATACATATATTTATAGTCTGATTTCCCATATATGGTAATCTTGACATTTAGTATCAAATTATATGGAGTACTTCAATACAGACTATAGTGTTCTTCATCCTAGAAATATAGTATGTAAAATATTTTTTGGAATTGTTTGCATGCTGTTTACCTTAGATTTGTTTTTTTACTTTGTATGTGTATATAATTTAAATAATTAGGGACCAATTAAATTGCAGAAAACATTGTATTTATTGACTTGATTTTTCCACCGAGTTACTGTTTAAAAAAATAATAATTCTTGAACTTCCTCTTTTTCATCATTATGCAAATTTAATATAATTAGTGAGTCAAAATAAGATATCTGTTTTAGCCATTGAAAGGAGCGAGCTATCTAAAGCATTAATTAATTAACTTCTTAGTGAATATATTTAGGGTGAAATCAGTGCCCATAATTAATTTTGTTCAATATTTATAAAGAAAATGTAGGAAATTGTAGATACCAAAATAAAAGAATATTTTTCTTAAACTTGCTATAGAAGACAGATATTAAATATAACTCATCTGGTAATAGAATGAAATCTGTAAGATCTGTTTTCTGCTGTGCCAAAATACATACCTTGCATTACATTTTATATGTTGCCAATATAACTTTCATCCTACACCGTTTCTCATTTTCCATCCAGAATACGCTTCCTATCTAGGCGACTTGTTTACAGATATCTTGTTTCCTTTTCTTTCTACCGCTGATAATTTAGCAGTTTTATTTTAGTGTATGTTCTCCCCTAAGTGCACAAAGCACTTCTGAGTGTTTACCCTTAAAGCTCCAGAGAGTTAGGAAAACCTCTAGGCTGTTTCTGTTTATTGTACACACATGCACTGTTAAGAGTTTATTTTCAACAGGAGGGAGACAAGCACAGAGATAAAGATTGATGGTGCATATCACTCTACCAGCACATCTTGCTATACAGCACAGGATATAGCATATTTTACATATATATATTTATATATTTACCTTTAAATTGATTCTATTTTCTCATATGTACTAATTTGGCCCTTGGTGGTGATAGTTCACTTTGTGCTTGCAGCTTCTGCTACTAGTACAAAAATCCCTGTTTGATTTTCTTCACTGTATGGTAGATGTAGCAGTCAAAATTACAGGCTAATGGTGAGACAAGCAGCTTATAATGTATGATAATCAATACTCAAAATCCATTCCCCATGATGTGACATAAAATCATGAAATGCAAAAGCATTTTCAGATTTTCAGGGCTAGAGAACCAAAGCTCATGCGATGCAGGTGGGTTTCAAATCAAGGTCACTTTGTGTATTTTTGTTTGGTTTTTTGCTTCATATTTAATTCAATCACTGCTACAATGTCCAGGGAGCAGAAATGGAAAGTTAGTCAATACAGTGAGTAAAATGCAAGTATAATAATTGTTTTTAAAAATACAGGAAATGAGAAGAGGAAAGAATATAGAGCATGCTATATATATATATAACATATATATGCTAATGACATATATCTCTTTTACTTAGAGATTGCTAGCAAATTTTGTATTTTTATTGGCAATAATGAATAATCTAAACAATGTGGAAGGCCCCTCCTCATAGCAGTGTATGTGTATGCACATGTGGGAGAGCTAAAAATATAAATCTTCAAACATAACTTGGTTGCAATAAATTAACCTAATGAGTGTTGAAAATCTCAAAGCATAGTTTTTGGCACGGAACAGAATACCTACTGAATAAGTTTGCAGTACTTATTTCCAGTGACTAAGAACTTCTCTGAACTTTACCTTTCATCTGAGCTTGTTTGTTTCAATCTTAGTTCAGGGAATATTTATTTTTCAAAAAATACAGTTCAGTCAAGTTTTAGAAAAAGAGTCAGTGTCAAAATAGAATTTCCTAGTTCTATATTTAATATAAATATATATATATATATATATATGCATATATACATATGTATGTTGTTAATGTACAAAGTAGATAATTTTTTATGTATATATGTATAATATATATACATACAAATGAATATTTATTTAATTTATTTTAAGATAATATGACATAGAACTACTACCAGAGAGACAGAAAGAATTTTTCTGCTGCAGATGGCTTTTTTGTGGTATAATGAAATAGACTGTAATGTTTGGGTTATTTTTTTGTGAGAAAGAAAGGAGCAAAGAGGGATCTTGCTTTGATAGAGTAATTGAAAAGATAGGAGAAGAGAAAAGTAGTGGTCCATTGATTGTGCAATTCTGAGCATTTTATGGTAGCTAACATGCATCAGGGTTTTATTTTTGTCTTTTCTTATAAAGCAACAAAGTTGTTTACAAATACCCATACAAAGGATAGTTAAGCTTACATAACTATCATAAAAGTTAGTTGGAAAGCTGGTTAGTTGTTTAGGAAAACTTTTAAAAGTGCCAGAAAGCTTTTATTCAGAATGTCATGAATTCCATATGAGAGAAAAAATAGCTTTACATATTTTTAAGGAAAATCTGGAAGAAAACACCTGTTTCTCCTATTTTTGTAAGTCCACTCTTAAAGTTGGAGGCTGAGCTTGCCACAAGTCTACTCTAAAGGAAGATGAAGGTGTTTTTAAAAATATATTGATTTGGTTTGTTTTGTGGAGTTTTATGTTTCTGAGTAGGTTTTTTTGGAGCAGGAGGAGGTAGTTTGGTTGTTTGGGGATTTTTTTTTTTAGAGAGGGAGAGAATGAGAGTAACAGTTTCCCCTGGCTGTTTTAAAGAAGCAGCTGTTTAATGCTGTAGAAGGGCCAGAAAACTAGATACAGAGAATTTTAGTGGAGGCGAACTAATGGGTGGAATGAGGTGTATAGCTATGTCCTTCATTTGTATGGCTCCCATTTCATTAAGCAATTGCCACACATATGTTGTCTCTGCGGTTTTGCATACTAATGCCATCTCATTCAAGTGAAATTAAATCAATTACAACAAACTTAAATTTCTCCCTCAAAATATTTTCAGTTCTGCCACTTTGTTACAGTCCTAGAGTTTGGATTATTTTACTCCTGCTTTTCATCATGATAATTTTAGTTTTATAGGATACTAAAAGCAGCATGTGGGTTAATTTTCCTTGGAGACTATAGAATCATTGAAGGGTTTGGGTGAGAAAGGACCTTGAAATATCTACCATAGGCAGGAATGTCCCTCACTAGATCTTGTTGCTCAAGGTCCCGTCCAACCTGACTTTGAAACCTCACAGTGATGAGACATCCACAATTTCTCTGAGAAATCTGTTCCAGTGTCTCCCTGTTCTCATATCAAAGAGCTTCTATGTCATGTACGATCTAAATCTGCTTTCTTTCAGTTTATGTAGCCCAAGACACATTTTTTTGTCCTGGCTGTGAGCACACACTGCTGGCTTATGTCCAACTTTTCATCTGCCAGTAGCCCCAGTCCTTCTCAACAGGTCTGATCTCAATCTGTCCATTCCCCATTCTGTATTTATACTGACTTCTCCAACTCAGGACGTTGTGCTTGGACTTGTTGAACTTCATAATGGCCCCCACTTCTCAAGCCTGTCAGTCCCTCTAGATGGCATCCCTTCCCTCCAGCGAACCAGATGCATCCCTCAGCTTGTTGTGGTTCTAGGGTGCATGCAGTTCCACTGTCTATGTCATTAATGCAGATAATAAATAATGTGTACTCTGGAGGGACACCTCTCATTGTGATTTCCACTTGGACATTGAGCCATTGACTACAGATGTTTGCATGTGACCATCCAGCCACTACCTTATTGATCTGACAATCCATCATCAAATCCATCAATCTCCAATTTGGCACCAAGAATATTGTGGCCATATCAATATTTGACCATATGAAAGGCCTTACAAAAGACTTTACCTTGACCACTGATGCGTTCACTCTGTTGTAGAAAGCCACCAGATTAGTCAGACACAATCTGTTCCCAATGAAACTTTGTTTTTCTGTGTCTAATCACCTCCCCATCTTCCATATGTTTTGATACATCTTCCAGGAGGATCTGTTCCATGGTTTTACCAGGTACACAGCTGAGGCTGACTCACTTCTATGAATTTTATATTTAAAACCTCTGTGTTACATCCTTTTCCTGAACAATCACTTTTCTCTGTTGTGCCTGTACCTAATTCTTTCTTGCTTTTGGTACTTTTTCAGGGTTTACACCAGATTTAGATTTTAAAGTCTTCAAGGAAGGGAGCAAATATATAGAATGACACTTTTCCACATCACAGGATCATTAACAAGTATCAGTTCTGAACAAATAATCCTAATTTAACCTCACAGTGACAGAATGCAATTTTAGCATCATTTAAGTCCTATTTATTAATATCTTTTTAGAAATGTGAAAAACAGTTTATACTCTTGGATTCCCACAGGTCACCTTTCATGTTTATTTTGTCATGTTTCTGCAGTGCAATCATCCATTAATCAGGTGGTGCTACAAGATTACTAGGAATTTATTTTGTAATTTAGAAAGATGGTGATTGCTTAAATTCTCCCCATCTTTGGGTTAAAATGTTTGTTCTGCTTTTCTGAAGACTTGTTCTGCTTGTCTGTATGTGTGTTTCATCCTTATTTCTAAAGGTATGCTAACAGTTTTTGGTCTAACTGGAATTCCAAGCATTTTTAAAAATACTAAATTCCTCAAAAGAATAAGTATTGAACCCATATTCCCATTTTGTGAAAGAAAAATTATTAAGATCAATCTATAATTAACTAAATCTAAAGATGATAAAACAATTTATTCTATTTTGTTTTTTTTTTTTATTCCTGATAGCTGGTTAGAGTTGTGAGTACAATTTTAAGACAGTAAATACTGGCCCAAATGTAACCTATTTAATGCAAATGACACAAAAGCCAAGGTTTTTAAAACAGAAAGCTTTCTTTGAATTGTAGAACAGGAAGTACCAAAACTTATGTTTTAAAAGTGTAGCAAAGGAATCTCATTTAACTATATTATTTGAAAGAAACAAAGATATAGAAATCCTATTTGAAAACATCATCAGTTCAAATAGTGTGTCACCATTTGTCATTCTTCCAAATTGTATGTATTGAGCAAATCCATTTTCACTTAGTTGCACCAAAACAAAAAGGGAGAAAACTGATTACATGATCCATACTCATGTCTAATAAAATTGCAATATGCGCTTTTTGACAAGCTTATATTTAATGCATGCTGATGGAAGATCTAGTTCTCTGTTCTCAGCGGGAAAAGTAGGCTTTTCAAGAAAACCTTTTTATTTTGTGACTGTCACACAACATAACAATTACAAATGAAATGGAGGTGACAAAAAAAGAAACAGCAGCTTGCTGATTTTTGTGAAGTGTTTTATTTCCAGAAAGGCAGTCACTGCTCAGTTATTTGATTTGAAAAATTAATCCTTATAATTCCTTTTGAGTTCCCTAAGTACTGTTCACTCTTTTCTAGTATGAGTTTTACAGAATAAAGCCTAAAAGATTTCTACAGCAGATTAGTTTACAGATGAAGCTCAATTCCACTGAGAATGAGTATTTAATGACCCCTTTTTACTTCCATTGGGGTGTGTGAATGCTTTAATATGAGGAGAATAGAGTTAAATAAATCTATTGTCTCAACTAACAGGTTTATGCAAACCTTCTGAAATATTTTAATTATAGCTTCTTCTTTTTCTCCATAATTAAGAAACCAGATGTCAAGTAAGCCCATCATATGATGATCATAGACTATCCATTAGCCTAAATAAATCCACTTATAATTAGAATTTTTTCTCTTTCTCCTTTGTTTTACAGAACAAGAAGAATGTGTTAACTGCACAGATGAATGCAGAGTGCTTGGTCATTCTGACAGGTGTTGGATGCCACAGTTCCCTGCAGCCAGTCAGGCTGAGAATGCAGATTATCGCACAAATCTCTTTGTACCCACAGTTGAAGCTAACGTTGAGACTGAGACATATGAAACTGTGAATCCCACTGGGAAAAAGACTTTTTGTACATTTGGGAAAGACAAGAGAGAGCACACTATTCTCATTGCCAATGTTAAACCTTACTTAAAAGCCAAACGTGCCCTGAGTCCTCTGCTTCAGGAGGTTCCCTCAGCATCGAGCAGCCCAACCAAGACATGCATTGAGCCTTGCACCTCAACAAAAGGACCACTGGATGGTTGTGAAGTGAAATCAGGAGCCTTGGCTGAACCAAGCAGCCAGTACTTGTCAACTGACAGTCAGTATCTATCGCCCAGTAAACAGTCAAAGGACTCTTCCTTCATTGCATCAGATCAGATGGCTAGGGCCTTTGCAGACGTGCACTCCCGAGTGAGCCGAGACTCGAGTGAGATGGACTCTGTGCTGGAGCAGTTAGACCGTTCAGCCCGGGATCTAGGCAGGGAGTCGGTGGATGCCGAGGAAGTTGTGAGAGAAATAGACAAGCTTTTGCAGGACTGCCGGGGAAGCGACCCTGTGGCCATCAGAAAGTGAAGGGGAAAATAAGGACAGGCTGGCAGTTGCATTCCTCCTCTGCTGATTGAAAATAATTAAATAAATAAATTCCCTGGTTGTAACAGAATTACAGGAATGAAGGAAGACCAATGCTGCTTTAAGGCTTTTAGTGAACATCTGAAGTGCCCACAAGTATGTTCTTTTCACTGCTCTTTCTTTTCGACAGATAACACTGGTTTCATTTTGACCAAACTTTCATTAGGACAGAGTCAAGTACACCAAGAACAAAATGAAAGAAGGAAAGACAGTGCCATTTTGACAATCTGATAGGAAGGTGTGAGAAAGATGGAATGGAAATACATCTGATACTTTAAGACTGTCCTCAATAGCTGATGCTGACTTTACTGTTTACGTATAAACCCCAAGAAAAACAGGGTTGAATAATGCTGATCTGTGGTGAATTTCCAGCAGCCACCGCAGGCTTCTACTGAAAGTCCTATAAAGAGTTCTTGTAGTAGTCCAAGTGACACCAAACATTAACATTCATTTGTGGTAAACATTTATGTACGAATTTATCTGCCGCAAATATGAAATACGAAAAAAAAAGAAAAAAAGAACAATAAAACAAAAAGAACCATTCCAGATCATTATTCAAAAAAACATATCCTCATCATTATTGAAACACTACATATCATATTAAGGTTAAATGTAAAATTATATAGTCCATCTTGTCCTGCACACACATAAGCTAATTCACTTGATAAAATTAAAAAAAAAGATTTTAATAACTATTTAGCATTTTAGTGTCCAACAAAGCTATAAATAGTTAGTGATAAGTTAAAAGAAAAAAAGAAAAGGAAGTGAAATAAAGTTTGGGAAAAAAAGAGTTACCTTAATGGTAATACAAAAAAGAAATTAACGTTATTAACACTTTTTTATTCATTTGTGGACACTAAAATAGCTCAGGAAAGTGAAAATGTCAGACATCCACAAAAAAATCACATGGTCATTTAAATGTGCAAATGTAAGAAGATTCAGTGTGTTTACATCAAATGACATATTTTTATTGATTTATTGCAGATTCAGTGCATATGAGCCAAATTGTTGAGTGTATAAGAGCTATATTGTGTATTTTATTAAATTAATATATAGTTGTGTTGCAAAAATATTTGGGCTTATATTGTAAATGGCAAGTGTTGCCTCAGTAGCTGTCGAACTCTATGAGTTTTGTTTTTTCCTGCTTCCTTTTCCCTATGGAATATGGGAAGCAGTGCCTCAGAGCAAAGTCTCTTGTTTAATGTATGGTCTACGAAGTACTCCAGTACATAATCTGTTCAAAATATGTTCGAGTGAGCTGATGGAGCTAACTGAACAGCCTACAAATACATCCATCAGTTGTGGTTATGTGCAAGTCCTTGTAGAAGCTTCTATTGCAAACCCGTGTTTAATAACAAAAATTACACTTGAACCAACATCTGGAACCTCCTTGGGTTTTTTTCCCCCAACACATGCAGCCAGCCTGTTCAATGTAGGATATTTGATTGAATTCTTCAGAGATGCCACAATTTTAAAAGTTTTGGTATTAAGTTTATAGAGCTAAAAATATATCAGTGTCAATGTGGCATGAGCAGTATTTTATCTGATTCTTTAGAGTGTGCAATAGCTTATTGCAGTTCTAGATAAATACTGCTTATTCTGAGGGTTTTTTTTAGACAGGTTTTCACTTGATCTGAATAATATTTGCAGAATAACTTAGAATAACTTGGGATATCGTTTCTACTTTTTATTATTTTTTCCTAAGAGAGTTTTTAGTGCATTTGAAAAATTCAAAACTACTTTCAGATGAAACTTGGAAAATAACAAATGAACTTCCACAACACAAGAAGAAGCAGAAGAATAAAATGTTTAGCTCAGGATATGTCCCTTATATACTTTAGATACTCTGCTGGAAATAACACTATGGCACATTGTTTAAAAACTATGAATTTGGTTTCTTAAATTTAATCTTTACTATAAAAAACATCTATAAAAGGGGTTGGCAATCGGAAATACCACAAGCCATAGTTTTTTGTCAGTTCAAGAACAAAAGTTGATCCAACAGCCTATTTTGCTTTTGGGATTGCATTTAAATGGTGATTTTAGCTAGTCAGTCCTACAATGAATTGTCTTCGGAAGACACCAATTCTGACAGTTTGCTCTTAGCTCCTATTAAAAAATGTCTACAATTACATGCAAAACGAAGGATCTTGTACATGTCTTATCAAGCTACTCTCCATGTTTTGGACAATTTATGTATCTAAAACGTGGTGTTGTCTGTGTTATATAATTTTGTTTTGTTTTTGTTTTTTTTTTTTTTTTGGCCAGGACACCCGAGATTGGTTTTGCTTGATAGCTTGATAGCTTGAAATTCCATAGTAGAGAGGATTCTTATTGTTTAATCAGTCTTTTCTGAGTATTTCTGTGGTGCCCATCACTTCAGTGTCTGTGCACCAAGTCTTTAGCTCTGCCAGTGAGATCCATTATTCAGCAAAATCTACGCCAGTATGTAAATGCAGTCAAGTGATGGAGATTTGTGTATTTTATAAATGATTTTAACACTGAGTAACCAATTGTACAATTCATTGTATGTTTCTGAAGACATAAAACCACAACATTCTGAGAAAGGGCTGTGCCAATGTAAGAGGAATTTACCTTAAGGCTCTCTGTCACTAGTGATTTACTAGCTTTAGCTGTTTAACACATTATCTGTATTTAGTAGTGATTATTTATTTACCACTGTGGTAATTCAGAATTCATGACTCACAGCTTTATAGAAGAGTTTAGGAAATCTTGCTTTTATTTAATTTCTCTTTCAACTGCCTTGTTTTGTAGAACTCTGGCATACTGCTTCCCAGTATAAGAATATCCCAGGTTAAAATATTTATTTCACAATTTAGAATGGATACATAATGAACCAGCAAACCAGCAGAGCTTATGCAATGTGAGTTTTGCTGGTTCAGTCAAAATTAACACGATTGTGTGTGAAGGACATACTGCACACAAAAGAATTTTAAGTGTTTTTTTCTCTGTGGTATCTCTAATATCACCACTGGAGAGAGAGGCAGCAAGGAAAGATAAAGTTTATGAGTTATTTCTCTCATTTTTTTACACACATGCTTTTTAAGACTGAAAGGAAATATCTGTCACAAGATTATAAAAGGAAAGTTTGAGTTAAGGGAGGCAAGTAAAGCAACTAATAAATTTGTACTGTACACTGTGAATAACAAATAAGGCATTCTGTATCTTTTTTTTTAATTTAAAAAAGCCAGCAATTGGGAGTTCCTTATACAATTGGCCAATCAAATCAGAACTCAAAATCAGACCTTTCTTTTTTCCCCTTTTTTAAAAAATTGGTGTATTCATCAGGGAATAGATTCTCCTGAACTGTGATTTGCCACTTAAGAATAGAGGTTTCCAAATCCAAGTTACCCCTAGAAGTCAAACTTTGTTCATAATGGAGCAAGATACACCATTCAAACAAGCTTTCATGTTGCTTGCTGTCAAATGGAAGGGAAATTGCTGAGGTCAAGGGGCAGTCTGGAGCCTAGCATAACATACAACCACTCATTATTGTTTAATTGCTTTCTTTTGACATCAGGCAGCAGTTCTTATTGCATTAATTTAAATGGGAGTTTTGGCTATCAAGATTTGTTGACTTGAAGTGTAATTGAATGAAATCTGATTAAGGTTTTGACTTCTCTGGCCCAATTGTGATACAGGTTGGCATTCTCATTTATCAGCCCCTGTCTCCCCATATGGCTCAAAGTTGCACCAATGACTGGTGAATGACAAAAAAAACCAAACAAAAGCAGCATACATTGTATGGATTTTCTCAACCGCTATTGTTTAATGGCTGTGTTTAATGTGACCTATCTGGAAAATGAGGACTACGAATAAAAAGCGATTACTAATAGTGGTGTTGCCTGCTTTTGCATTCATTAACACAGAAGAAATGTGTTAAACACTGCATACCACAGGGAGTCTGATGGTAATTACTTTGGAAAAGCAACTTGTGGCAATGCGGCTGTTACAGCTAGTTATCAGTTTGCCAAAAAAAATGACAGTTCCTGCTTCATTTATTAGAAATGTGTAACTGTTTTCTCTCAACAGGAAAGTGGAGAAGAGTTTTCATCAAGCTGGGTAGGTTTATCTTTTAAGCAGTTGATGCGCTGAATCCCTACAGGCTGTTATTTGCTCATAGAAACATGGAGCTGAAAAAGGATATTTTGGTTGAGTACACTGGTGAATTCACCAGAAACATTATAAATGGGGTGGGGCTGTAAGTTCTTACAGACCGTCAGCCTAGGAGGAGAGATCAAAACACTGCTTGAGTATACAAGTGGAGGACAGCCTGAAGATTGCAAGGAATTGGTTTTTGCTTTTTAACTCTTTTAATTGTGTCTTTCTTAGGAGTGTGAGCAATTTTATTCATGTTGCTGTAAACAATGTGACAAACTGATGGGAAAAATATTTCTAAGTCCTATGTTTGTTTTTTGGGTTTGTTATAATTTGACACTTTCATTAACCTCTTTTTTTTGGTTGAGTTTTTATGTATTTGAGCATTATGATCAATACCTCAGAATATCTGGCCCTCTCTGTCTGCTCCTGTGTGACTGTAACAATGACATACCAAATAGTTTAAAGGCTATAAACCAGAATTTTTAGGGTTTTTTTTTTTCCCAGTGGGGAGTTTTTTGACTTTTGTTTGATTTTTTGGGTGCTTTTTTTAAAAGTAACTAAGTATATAGGCATTGCTTTGGACAGCTAAATAGAATTTCAGTCTGTTCAGAATAATACAGGTATTATAAAGGTGTGTGCTATTCCTGTAGACAGAATTACCTTTTTACCCATTTCATTTTTTCTGCAAATCTTGCCAGAAACAAAACCAGCCTGCATCTAGTTAGCTGCCCATCTTAGGCACTGAAACCCAAAAATGTTATCTCCCCTTTTCCAACTACATAGATCTGTCTTTCTACAGGCTATTTCTAAAATCTAACAAGTCACTGTCTGTGCAGAGTCCTGACAGAATGTACCTTATGCTGCTAATGACCTCACTGGACATGGGATGTTACTTTTACTGTCTTCAACTGTGTGTGATTCAGAGCTTGGCTGGATCCACAGTATATGTAAAGCAAGTCATAAACCATCCTGGCTTCTTTACCCAGAATACAGAGTCATTGATTTCTCATTTAGAAAGTGTCCAGTCCGTCAAACGAGATTCTTAGATCGCCTTTAAGCCAACCACGTATTACTGCTTCAGGGTGTTCACTCATGGGATAAATACCCTATCCTTATCCTTTATTGAGTCTAAGACATGAAGGCAGCTGAAAGCTTATTTCTTCAGTTAGTAATGTTTCCTTAAAAATGAAATTTCTCCAGTAGAAAGGACAACTGTCTGCTGTGCACATAGTTTGATTTGTGAAAGGTCACCTAAGTTTCAGTAGTGCATGAAGAAATGGATCAGGGAATTAATGAGCCATCTAAGAATTTTCTGAGATGTATACTCCATAATGCATATGTTATGATTCAGGGAAAAGAGCACAGCATCATGGTTTATTTATTGTTGATGGTTCCTGATAATGTCTGGCTTACAAAAATACTTAGTTCAAATTTTGGGAAACATTCTTCTGTGTCTGGGACACAAATTATTTTTAATGTTTTTAAGATTTTTTTTTTCCTAAATACAAACTAGTAAAATGTGGGGCCCTGTGTTATTTTGTGAAAATGGTGTTTCCCCCTTTAGATTCTTTACATTAGAGATAATACCTTTGATTTGAGCAAGACTACAAAATGTCTGTAAACATTCTGAAATTTACCTTGGTAAGAGTTAATAGTATAGGACTAGCTTGAAACATAGATGATTGAACAGCAGATTCAGATGTTGACCTACTGAGAAAAGGAATAGTAAAGATTCCATTTCTGTAAACATATTTAATACTTTGAACACTAACACTATGGTAATTTTATTATAGTGTACCTATGGAACTGCTACCAGAGAACTAGGGGAACAGTTGGCCAGTAATCCTTAATGTTTTAAAAATTAAAAGAAATACTCAAGTTGTATCTGGAAATCAATAGATTGCTGTAGCAATAAAGAACTGTCTGCAACAAGAAATGCTCCTTAACAAATTTGTGATTAGATTTTGTAATACCCATACATTTTCTGTCTTTTTGAGGACAATCATACGCAGAAGACTTTTTGGTTTGATTTGAGAGCAATAAAAATGGATCACTAGGCTGGCATCAGCATTGAAAAACAAACACCATAGGTGTCTGACCATCAGGAAATGGCATTTATTTATGTTATTACTGCTTATAGGAAAATGTTCCATGCATATTTTTTAAGCCTTTTACAACAGACATCAATTATGGTGCTGCATGCTGTAATGATTTCCACAAGTGACCCTATTAGTCACCACTGCTTTCTTTTTATATGTCAATTTAAAATTCTTTACACTGAAAATTTATCTAATGTAGAGAATTTAAAGTAGATTTCTTATTCATTTTCAAACTTCTTACCATATAATAAAAAATATTCATCATAATATTTGTAGATAAGACTTCTGTTTATTTCTTTAAATTCTTCAATTTGAAATTTGATTAAAGCTGCTGAAATATATTGAAACTATATTTTTACGAAGAAATTCTTCATTCACTATTGTGGGTTCCATAGGGAATCTCATTAGGGGTATTGCAATAAACTATTCAGCTCTAAATAAGAATATTTTCTTGATAACTAAACATATAGCCTTTTCATCTTCAGTGAAAAATAATTTATTTTGGGATTTTTTGTACTGAAATTATGAGAAAAAAATCTGATATGTGTATTCTGGATAACTAATACATTTAACATCCTGTAATTATAATGCAGTTCAAAGTAGTGGTATTTCATTATGAGTATATGTTAGGGACTTATCTCATCTTAGACCAGATGAGAAATTATATTTACTCTGAATACCCTTTGAGTCTCAGTGCTTGAAGATGCATTGGCTATATGAATGATTCTGTATTCTCTTGTGCCTCATTTTAAATTGAGAACAAAAGTAATATAAGCATTCCTATATCATTTAATAAGGATTTGTAGAATACCATGTGAATATAGTAAATACAGCAGAGAAGAATACATGTGAAACTATTTTAACGCTGTTATGGTACTGTTGTATTATAAGAGATTTAGAACAGAGATTAGCAGCTGTTAATAAGCCTTTATCTTTGACCACAAGATAAGCTTCTTAAAAGCACTGTGGCTTTGCCTCATTTAAAGGGTTGTAGTACTAGTGTCGAGTACCACAATAAGGGTTCTGTTCACACTCTAGATTCCTTATGTGCTGTCTTCTTCTGGGAGAGACTCCAGAGGCTGGTAATTATGCTTCCATAATAATTTTTTGCACCTCCATCATCCAGAGTAAGTGAAGCAAGTTCCCTGGTATATCCTATTTCACTGCCACACTGCCACTCAGTGCTCCAACATTACCCTAGCAGAGTCTGTTTAGGTGAATCGTTTAGGCATACAATATGGACAGAAGGTCAATTTTGTTAGTCCATCTTTTTGAATATGTCAAAGTAAGACACAGCAATCCTTCTAAAGGAAAAGAACACCCACTTTTTAAAAAAAAAAAAAAAAAAACCTCTATAATGATAGCAAGCACAGTCAGTCCTTTAATTTCCAAGTGAATCATCCCTTTTAAAAGATTCCTACTTCTGCACTTATTAATAACCTTCTGTGCACTCCTAAACTGTAAAACTATTGCAGCTGCAGTATTAGTGTGGCTGGCAGTACAAATCAAGACAGAGAAGGAAAATGAATACTATGCTTTAGGCAGACTTCCAATTCCTATTGCATCTTATCCCTTTAGCAGAGGTGAAATGTCAGGGGCCCATCATATTATGGCATCAGGAGGAGAAGTACAAACAATTGGAGGACGTCTGATTCAAGCACTTCTTGTTCAAAAAGCTTTCATGGAGGTTTGCCAAGCTTACTGTGGGATCAAGAATGTAAACCTGAGACAGCTCCACTGATAACCAGTAATTCCTGTAGTCTAAGGTGATGTTCACATTGCCTCCTGCCTGGAAAAATTTCAAGCTTCCATGGGCAGTGACAACACACAACTGCAAGGAGCCACCAGGTGCAGCTGCCAAATCTTGGATCCCATAGCTTCTTGTAAGTGCGTGCCAGCTCCCCTCATTCACTTTATTTCCTTCTTCCTGAGTGTTTATAAGGCATACTAGCAAATGCTAGTTGACACTTTCAAGCCTTGAAGGGTGGTCTGGAGAACGACCAATCCTGGTTCAACGCCTGTGTTTGTTAGCAGATAATGCTTTCTTGCAGACAGATAAAAAATCAGAGCTCTATTTGAAGAACCACCTGTTTCCTAAGTTTGGGAATTTCTTTAGCTATTTTTTTTTTTTGCATTTTAGAAATAATCCAGAAAATCTTCAGCATCAGTGAAACTAAAAGCATGCTCATTTTTAACAGCAGCATAAATATTAATCACAATCACCAGTCAAGACTGAGGATTTTATTTGGTACAATGTGTACAACCATGCAACAATTATTTAAAAATGGAAGTTATTATGAGCTGTAATTAATATACTGTGTTACCAGCTGACTCAAAGCACTTTGCTCAACATCCTTAATTTTAAAGACTTCATCCGAGTAGTGGTAAAATGTATACTAAATTCAGTAAAGCACATCAACAGCCCTAGGCTTTCTCCTCTGGTTGTGACTACCACTGAATTTTATTTCTGCTGAAATCTTTCTATGAAAAAAAAAATACCAGTATAATTGCTGATTTACCACCACTACTTAATCTAATTCAGTACTTAGTGGTCCATTAGCATAACAGAATTTGCATTTTATTTCACAGAAAATGTTATGACTCCACCTGCCTTAGTTCAGAAAACGTATCAGAAACAGGAAAAATGGTATAAGCAGAGAAATGACAAACCACTTACATTTACTAAAACAACTTAAATATAAAAGGGGAAGGTGTAGTGGTATTTGTAGAGTATACAATCTTTGCAAGTGAACTAAAAGGGTTCAAATCCCCTCACATCCTTCAGTTCCATCACTCAGTTTCCATTTTATTGGGTTTCCAAAACTCAGAAATAATTTTCAAATGTGCTGCTATCACATGCCATTATCCTTGTAAAATTTTATTCCTTGTGAAGACGGTGACAGAAAATGTGCAAAGACATATGCAGGGATATAGTGCTTTATCAAACTATAACATTGTTAAACATAACTGCTTTCCTATTGACTGGGACCTAATCCAGACACTAGAGATCATAGAAAAATTACAAGTTATCACACCTTGCCCAGAGTGAGGTGATCAAAATAATAAAAAATTAAGGATACTTTGATTGACAGTTTATATGTATTTCTTTATATTTTTGCACTTCCTTTGAGGCTCAAATCCTAAGGGTGACAGCTGTCATTTTAAAGGTGACTCAGTGCATTCCCTTACAGAGTCCCCTAACACATGGAAAGGTCTTTGTTTCCCAGGGAACACTGACAGGTTATGATTTCCAGAGCTTTTAATCATTTTAGCAACACTTATACACATATTTCAATTACTGTATTCAGTGATGTTAATAATACAGCAATCTGAGAGTGACAAAGAACACTCTTCTTTTCTTAAAAACACAACTTTTCCATGAAGATTGGAAACAGAACAAAAACACTTTTGAAGAGCTGTTTTCTCCCAGACAAATCAGTGTAAGTGCCAGGGTATTTGGTCTGGCTAAGATTAATTTCATTTTCCCCACAGCAGCCCTCACAGCACTGTTCTCTGCAGTGGTAGCTGGAAAGGTGTTGGTAACACACCAGTGTTCTGGCCCCTGCTGAGCCGGGCTGGCACAGCATCAGTGCTGCCTTCCCAACATCCTATGCACACTCCTGCCCACAACAGTACTCTGGGGATGGGAAAGACCTTGGCACAGGATATAGCCAGGACAGATGACCAAAGGGGTAGTCTATATGATATCTTCTCAGACATGAAAGATAAGAGAAAGGAACAGGTGGGAGGGATTAATTATTTATGACATTTGTCTTCTGGAGCAAGTGCTGCATGCGCTGAAGTCCTACTTCCCAGAAAAGAACTGGACATCACCTGCTGATGGGAAGTAAAAAATAAATCTTTTGTTTTCCTTTGCTAATGCATGCAGTCTTGCTTTTGCTATTTTAAACTGCCCTTATCTTTTCCTATTAGTGTTTTTTGCATCTTGTTTTCTCCTCCTGTCCTCATGGAGAGGGGACTGCTAGGGCCGTTTGGTGGGCACCTGGACTGCAGCCAAGGTCGACCCACCACAACCAGTATTTATTGTAACAGAAAAAAATTATTTTCATAATACATGTCTACAGAGCTTTTCTCCTCCTCTCCTGAGCTACAGGGAAGCTATAAATCATTAAAACATACAACCGATAAAACATGACAAGCTGGCATCACACAAATAATTAAAGTCACTGCGCAGAAGTGATAATTTTGGTCAGGTACAGAGTAATGGCCTTCACTGTGGTGCTTTTTCTGGTTGTGATACCGAGCACTTGAAGCCCCCAAGGCTTCAGAATAGAGGCAGCAGATGTGTGTCTACCAGTAGATGTGGTAGCTCTACCTCATGACTAATATGCAGCTCATTCATTCCTTATTGAACTGAGGCTGCAGTCCCCTTATGTAAACCAGGTATGTTTTTGCAGTGATGTTACAAGGTATCCACATAGAAGCTGCATAGCTTTTACAGAGCAATGACACTGGGATGTTTTGGAGGGGCTTTTTTGACATCTATATTATGTTCATTATGAACAGGAACCTGAGCATCCAAATATAAACATTTTAGAATAATATAGAAAAGATTTTCAGAAAAAATATTTTTACAGCATCCTATATATTTTTTTTTTAATTAGAGGAAATTTTATTCTGATACCTACTATGAAAAGTAAGTAAAGCCCTAATGCTCTGCAGTGTAAGAACAACTTAGCAGCACCTTAGTGACAGAACCCTTTCAGCTTTCAAACTATATTTTAAGAAGTCTCAATTGAAGATTTTTGTGCCATCAGGCAGTACTTAGTACTATTTAATATCATCACAATAGCATTTGAAGACCCTAGCAAAGGAGTTACATCTTCTTTTTAAAGCACTACTGATAAGCAGTGAAATGTTTCATATTGAAAAAGTATTACAGAAATGAAGCAAAGCAAAACAAAACAATATTTCAGATAGTGAAAATCTTATTATCTCCAGACCCATCAAAACTGAAGTAATGTGACAGAATTTATAGGTTATGGTCTGCTCAGGCAATGTGTGCTGGAGCCAGGAATTTGACTTGCATTTCCCTGTTATTCTAATCCAGACCTTGAACTATTGCAATCACCTTTTCATCTTCTTCAGGAAGATCAGATAGCTTATGGATCACAAAAGCAGTTCCTAGAATTTAAACCTGTCCCACAACAGTTTAACCCCAGCCTTCAACCACTTCTCTGTACATACTGTATAAGCACTGCTATTCTTCCAGCAGCAAAGTTGTCAGGAAGAGTGTTTCCCATCATTTTCTCAGGGGCCTTAGACCCCTAGGGTCTTTGACATCTCTGTATATGTTCTCTTGAAAAAGATATGGACTATTCAAATGCTCTTCTGTAAAGTAAAATAAGTGGCAGCTGGCACCATACAGTTCTGTTATAATGAAAACATGAGGTGGTTGCCATTACACAGTCCTGCACTAATGAGAACAGTAGGAGTCTAGCATTACAATGGTCTAATGAAAACAGGAAATGGCTGGCATTAGATTGGTATAATGAAAACAGGAGGTGGCTGGCATTATGCTTATGCAATAAATAAATTAAGATTTCTGGCCCTACCAATCTCATCTAGATTATATATTATTCCAGTATGCAAGAGAGAAACTTCTGTAAAATATGGGACAGGGACATTAAAGATAATTCTTTGTTACATCACCTCAGAAGCAGAGTTGTGTCCTTTTCTTTTCAACTGTTTATTTTTTTTTGGTGGTTATACACAAGCCAAACAGGCACATGGTTTAAAAAAATGACACGTAACCTATGCAGGCTCTTTTATTTAAAAGTAGCCAAAAGTAGCTTGTTTTCTGGTGCCTGTCATGCTTTATTGTGAAAGGTTAAAAATAGCTTATCAAAAAGTGAAAACTGATATGGCTGGACTTTTTTAAATGAGTCTCACACTTAGTTCTCCCAAACTGGGCTAAGTGTGCAATTGATAATATTTTGGGATGTTTAATGCAATACAGAGAAAGAGATCAATACTTGCTGAGAACTAAGGAGAAAAAAAAAAAAAGGAAAAATTTAAGCACAAAATCAATCATTTAGCTAATGTGCTTTCTTCTAAAAACAGAAGGGTCAGGTGGTTTTCTTACTTGTTTTTCAAACTAACCCTTCTAGTTGAGTCTTTTTAATTATTATTACACAAGAGGGTCTTTCGTGTAGGTCTTATACAATGAATGGGCCACCATCTTCCCTTTTATTGCAACTTTTAGAGCCATCTGAAACTGATTGATTCTCACTTTCCTTAATCTGTCTGAATTCACCATGAAGTTTGTACAGTTCAAGGCCAGTACATTAAAGCACTGCATCAATACACTCATACGGTACTTTTCAGCCACTCAGTCTCCATTTCTCATCTTCAAGCTCAACTGCATTGTTTCTGGACATTTTCCACCGAAACCAAGAGATTAAATGAAGCAAGAAAATGTTTGGAGTATGATTTTCAAAGCAGCAATTAGTGTGCTGGAATGTTCCAGCAAAAAACACTGTGCTTCCTACAGCCTGTTATTCTGCTGATAGCCTTGGTTTCCACACTCAGATTGCAGTGAAAATATTCCAGTCAGGTAGCTTAGAGTGAAACAGCAGTGTGATGCAAATAAGGAACAGATAATCAAATCAAACTTTCTAATCGAGTTTTGCTGTGCTGACTCTCTTATTTCTCTCTAGCCTGCAGTTTGCATGTTTTACAACACTGCAGAATTAGCTTAAAGAGTAAATACTTGTAAGTTTGTCAAATCCTGTCATGTCTCACATAGACTGAAGAACAAATGAAGGAAAATAATTTTCCTGCGCTGCTTCTATTATTACTTTAATTTCTTTGCATCTTTGGTGTGGTTCTGATTGTCATCTTCTGTTCCCCTTCTTCAAAAGGATTCAAAGTCAGAGGGGTAAACCAGGGTGAGTGTTGTTAATAAATTTTTGCTTTCTTTCTCATTTTTATTTCTTCATCAAACAGCTGAAGGAAAAAAAAACCAACAAAATTCTCATACCTTATGGAACAGATTTTAAACTAAAACGTATGGCACTGGAAGCAGCATATGCCTTGGAAAATGTGCTGTTATGCGCTGTGTGTGCAAGCCACAGACGTGGCTTAGTCGAGATAGGAGGCGACACGTGCCGTGCATCTGAGATTAGTGTCTGGACCTCAGCCATTAATGCTGGCATCCCAGGAACTGACTCATTCCTCTGCCAAACTTCTGCTGGGATTTGGGTTCATGGAATCTGACTCACAGTCTTTAATCCCCCCAAGCAGTATCTCTTTGAATTGTGGAGCTGGCAAAACATCCAGGTGGTGGTCCAGCCACGACAGTGTCGGTGTAGGCTCAAGAAAGAACCTGCTGTCTTTAAGAGTTCTACTACTCAGAAAGTTTCTAGCCCTCTATCATGCAAGTCTGAATGTCAAAGCTCCGTTTTCTTTGGTTCATGATACTGAGTAGACAATAGTCATATTGCCCTTCCAATCTCTTTGAAATATTTGAGATTTTACAAACATCGTATGATATAAATCTACTTGATGGGTCTCATCATTCTGTAAGCAATATTTTTCATTAGCTTTGCAATAAAAATGTATTTTGCCCTATTTTCAAGCTAACAAATTTTGTCAGGGTTGGCATCTCTATTACATTACCAAATATATCAGTCAATACCACCTGGTGTAATTGAGTCTTGTTAAATGATTCGGATAGTTGCTTAAACTATGGATTTTCCAAAGTCAAATTTTCTGGCAGGAAGAATATTTTTTTAATAAAATTTTAGATAAATAGGTAGCATATCATTGTAACTATTTGTTTTGATTTAAGATAATTAATTGACCTCCATGTACAATATTCAAAATCATGTATAATTTTGTTGTACACAAAAATCTGTATAAAACCATTTGATTATGCTTGATTTCTATCTCAAAATACATATCAAAACTAGCATCTGACACAGTAGACCATGAATGAGTGTGACAGTAAAATCCCTCTATGAGCCATGGTTTTTGTTTTAAAGAATAGGAAATATGTTCTCTTCCAGATTTCTAAGTAATAAGGAAACTGGCATAATGAAAAAGGTGCTTATCTTTTAATGGAATATGAAAATTACACACACTCAAGGAGAAGAATCACATGAAGGTAAAAGATTTAAAATCGAGTTGCACAGATCCAGCAAAAACACATTCTGAGTCAAACCTTTTTCAAAGATGTATTCACCTATTACAAAGGACAAATGTTATACTACTATATGGTTAGCTAATCAAAAGTTTGTCATTCTCATCTGGGCATCTTTAATCACATTTTGGAACATCCATTAAATGTGGTGGTGGCTTTCTGGTCACAGAGAGAAGAAAATAGTTTCCCAGGCATCGTTCTGGGAAAAGCTGTGAGAAGCTCAGAGAAAAGAATTATAAACAATCCCCAGTCTCTGCAGTTGTCATGTTAACGTGTGTTATGTGATATTTGCAGTAAGGTTTTTTACCAAATGGGTGTCTTGTTAATTAGCCAATCATGTGAAATGCATTAATTATGTGACCAATCAGGTCCACCTGTAGTAAACTAAGATCAAAAAGAAGACTTCTGAATAAAGAAGAGACTTTGCCTTTTATGCCTTCTGAATGTTGGAGTCCATATGTCACCTTCTTTACTGTCCCCTATATCTTTGGTGACAAATTACAAATATTGAAATGGCACTTAGACATTATTTATTTCCCTGTGAAGGTTTTTTGCTTGCATTTTCATACTGAAGAAATATTTTTGAAATCAAGATAAATATTTAAAATGCCCTTATCATATCACAATAAAAAGTCTGGATTATTATCAGCATTTCAGCATAACAGAGCTATTTTTTTCTGCCCACATTACAAATCCAAATTATTTTGTAAATTTTTCTCACACATTATATTTTTATTGCTTCTTTAATTTCTTTGGTGACAGACACTGTGATTTTTAAAGTACATATGACCATGAGAGATTTACATTTCAGCTACAGTCTGAATTTTCAATGTACATAAAAAATATTTTACTACATGATATAGTTGTGCCAGATCCAGTCAACTAAGTGGAGCTCACCCTAACGAATTCTTGGGATATCTCCAAGGAAAACAGTACTAAGTAAAACTCTGCTAAGTAAAACTAGACTGTTTACGAAGTGATACTGTCCTTTTCTTCCATGTCACAATTAAACTAATCAATATTAGTCAAAATTATTCAATTTAATAAGTTCCCTGCCTTTTCAGAGCTTAGAGTGGAACCCCTCATTCGCCTCCTTCTTATACTAAGAGGAAATGAAAATTATGTTCTAAGTTTGTATGGACTCTTTCCAAATGTTCTGTCAACTGTGGTATTCCACAGCCTTGAGCATCTATTACATGGCTGCCAGAAGTAGAACAAACTGTTACTGCTGCTCCAAGTGGGTTCATCCAAAGCCACATTTCTACTGCCATCCTGGTTTGGGGAAGAATGGAGAGCTTGTCTTGCCTTGAGCTGCTGCTTTTTGGATTGCAAGTAAAACAACATGTCATTGATTATTAATGGCTCATAGACAGTTTTTGTAGATAAACTATATTTACTTCTGTGGATTTTTGGACCAGATTTCAACTTGAATTATTATATTAGCCAAAAAAGGTTTCCTATCTTCAAGAATAAGTTGAAGCTCTTCAGGAAAATTATTGTTCGTGTTCATGCAGTTAGATTCATTATAACAAATGTTTGTACAGTTACTATGTGAATGAAAATTATTTACACAATATTAGAAAGCAAACACACAAAAAAGCTGTGATGCACACACTGCCCTGTGTGACCACGCTGCTCTGTGTGAGATGCAATTGATAGGTAAAAAAAACTTCCTTGTACTTGGCCATGAAATATATCTTTTGGAACTCTGGTGATAGAGAACAAGAGTAGTTTATAACCATGTAAAATTTTGTCTCTCATTAACCATGCATTCTTATTACATGCAATGTAATTATACTAGCCAGGGAAAGATTTCATGTCCTCGGGGAAAAGATAAAGCTCTCCAGGAATAGTGTATTTATACCTCCAGCATATATCCTAATGCAAGTGTTGGCTGGGATGATCAGGGATAGTGCTCTACTCACAAATAGGGAGGACCTGCTGGCAGTCTTAGATCTGGCTTGAATTGCAATGTCTCCAAAATGATTAAGTTAAGGACCTGGAGGTGAAATGGGAAAGGAAGCAGCACATTTTGGACTCTGAACTTTACAACAGCATATTTCTTCTAATTCAGGATGTTGCTTGGGAACTCTTTGGGTAGCTTACATGAAGGATTAGGATGTCAAAGAAAGCTAGGTGATTTTTAAGGAGAGCCTAAAGACAGCTCAGGAGTTAATCACAGAATCAAAGAAAATTTGTCTGGTCTCAGTCCCTGGGAAGATCAAGAAACACATGCTCTTGAAATTCATGTTCACATCCAAGTAAGAGAAAGACAAGAAGAATAATCAGGAATATTCAACATGGATTTTTCAAGAATTCATAAAAATATTTTATAAGTGTGCAATTTAATGACTGGGTATATGACAAGACAAAATGGTGTATGAAATTTTTCTTGACTTTAGTGAGTTTTTTGTCATTCTCCACAGATGAGGAAGCATGTGCTGAGAAAATAGGTGGGTTTGTTTTGAGGTTTGAATATTAACTGGACTCAGCTGCAGCAATGACCAATGGTAAAATGTCTTTCCAGAGATCAGAGAGAAGTTCAGTGCCATTAAAGTCCTTATCAGACCTGTAAAGTTCAACATTTTCAAACTGCACTTAGAACATCTGCAGATGAAATAAACTGGAAAGAGTAACTGTGGGCATGAAAAATGTCATAACTCTACCCAAACAGATTGCAATAAACTTCAGTAACAGAGCAAAAGAAAGTTCTTGAGGTTCCATAAGAACAAGCAAAATGATCAGAACCAAGGGAGAAAGGGTACCGCACATTAATAGAGGTTAGGAAGAGACTTGGTGAGTTGAAGCCCTTCTGAAGAGAGACTAAGGGTTATGGTTTACAAGAGGTTGGGGACAATTTCACAGTGCTCTTTCTTTCTGAATGAGACAAACTACATACTGAGTATGCAACTGTTATATACTGTATATACTGATAAGAAACTCTGGCCACAAGATCAACAGAAGTAATTCCTCCCTTCTACTTAGCACTAGTAAGCTGCATATAAAATGCTACATCCAATTTAAGGCTACTCAGTTTAAGAGAGATAAAAATAGAATTGGGGAGGATCTAAATGAGAGGGAAGCTATAGCCCATAGGAAGAATTTCCATTGGAGATGTTTGTGGAGAACTGTCTCCAATGAGAGGAATGCTCGAGAAGGGGAAAGGACTCCTCCTCGAGGACAAAGCAGCAGCAGACATAGAAAGTGATGTAATTGCAACCCTCATTGCCCAACTCAGGGACACCCACTGAAGGGAACTGAGGGGAAGGAAATCGAGGGTCAGAAATAAAGCTAAGTCTGGGAAGGTACTTTTAAGTCCTGTTTTATTTCTCATTATTGTACACTGATTTTGATTGGTAAAATTTCAAATAATTTCTCAAAGCTGGGTCTGTTTTGATCCTGATGGTAATTGTGAATGATCTCTCCCTGTCCTTATCTTCTAAGAGGAGCCTTTCATTTTTTTCTCTCCCCTGTCCAGTTGAGGAGTGGTAGAGCAGCTTTCTTAGGTACCTGGCATTTAGCCAGATCAAACCACTACAACTGGGCACAACAGCATTTAAGTCTCATTGTCAACAAAGAAAGAGAGAGAATAACTGAGAGCAGAAACTTCCTGAACTTTCCAATTCCTCACAAAATCAAGCTCTGACAAAAACTAGACGAAGATTTATTCTAAACCTGAAATGACTGAACAAACTATTTCTGCTTTATATTCAGTCATTGCTATCAAGGATTTCTTCATTAGACCAGTATATGCTTAGCATGTCTGAATTTCATTTTTTTTAGCTGTATTTTTCAGGAAATCAAAGGTGCCTTTCTTAAGTCAGAACTCTGAGCATACAGTGGTTTCTGCTAATAGGTCTCCCTAAATGCAGTTAACATGCAGAAACCTGTGAATTTAATTAAATACGCATGGATATCCAGAACCATGCATATTCTGGGTATCCAGAATCTCAAATTTCCTGTAGCATCATTTCATGGTTAATTTTTCTCTGTCAATTTTTTCTCACAGCATGACATTAATCAGTTTTTTTAAGACAAGAGGACGAATGATGGGAAGTTCCAGGGAGAGACAATACTAGATTTCCTTACTGAAAACCATGTTGTGGTAATATTTCTGCCTGATAGTTTGTTTCAATAGCTTCAGAATTTAGCCAACTTAATAATTTAACCAAACCATGTCAGCTGCAAATAGAAGACAAGATATGTGGGAGGCCTTGGATTTTTATCTTTATAGGACAAAACTTTTCAAAAATTTTTCTAAAGTCATTTATCTTCTTTGCTGAGAGAATAAAAGGAGAAGCAATTTCCACTCAGAATATCTCAAAGTGGATCTCTGTGTCTATTATGCTTTCTCAAGGTTTATCTGAGTCCCCTGATAATATATGACCACACTCTAGAAGGACCTGTGCGTCTTAGGAATGCAATTTGCATTCACTGTAGCATTCACAGTTTTAAAATGTCATTTTATTCTAATGCTTCCTGTATAATGTCATCAATAATTATTGCTGTCTGTCTTAGCCCACTCAGTTGGAGTCACCTACAGCAGTACAGTTAGAGAGAAGAACCATCAGAAGACAAAAAACCACTCCAAATCTTTCTATAGGAACAAGACTTTTCAGATACAGGATATATGCTTTTCATTCTTAATGTTCCATGGGCAATAAAGAAGGAACTGGAGGTTCTTCATGGCCTCCAGGGTCTGGAAGGAGGATGAAGGGTGGGGCAGTCTTTTGTTCCTCTCATTACCAGAGTGACCTGAAACCCCACATGCCCAGAGAACCCTTGAAGAAGGCAAGCTGCTGTGGGCAGCGCTGCCTGAGGCACTGGATGTGTCCAGAGCCATGGGAAGTGGATGAAGGGGCAAGGGTGGAACGCAAAGAAAAGGCCCTGTTATGTCCTGGGTCTCCTGTCGTCATCTCATGGCACAAGTGATCAAATCCTTCCCATCTTGGTTACTACACAGGTAAGATGCACCTTTGATCCCCTGGGACTTTGCTGGCTGAAATCATCTGGTTCCAGGCATAGTGGAATACCAGCAAAGCTAACACCAAGGAGCAACACACAATTTATTTTCTTATATTTATTTTATTTGCATGTGATAAAGCTGATATTTTTATTATGGCAAGAGCAGATCAAGTAGGTTTCACAAATTGAATTTTTCAAGACCAAGCAACAGAATTTCCAGCTAAAGGATACTCCAAAAATTGTGTGATGCTAATATGTTTTGTTAAAGCTAAAGGCAAACTTTTTCAGCGCCTTGAATTGCATTGCATAAGGGTGGAACTGGGAAATAAATGTGTTAAAAGCAGACAGTTGTTCTATGATGTTGTTTCTACCAGCTCTATAGCACATGAGTATGCTGAGAAGTTAAGCAACAGCTGCTTTATTTGCAATATTCAATGTTAAGTTATTGATGCTTTGGAAAGTTTTTTTTTTTGTAGGAAGCTGCAGCTAAATGCAGGATTTTATACTGCCTGAACCCCAAAGAAAATGAAGCAACTATCCAGTCTACATTTTAAATTATCAAATTGGAATACAAGCACATTATATATTAGATTTTTTTGCCTAAATCTCTATCCAAGGAAATCTATTTTCACTTTCTTCTTTTGTTTATTTGTTTAAAAAAAATGTAGGAGAGGTGTCTCTAAAAAAATCACTGGGTTCCTCCAGCACAGAAGCACTCATAGCACCTTCTATATCAACCTGTGCATTCTTCCAGCTTGACAACATTCCTAACAAGGGCGTATGAAGAGCCATGAAGTGTCTTGTTCTCACCTTGTGAGCACTTAAAATGTAATTTATTGTTGCTCTCAATTATAGTAGGTTCCACAAGTGTTTACATCTGGAATCCTGGAACCTCACAGTCACATGATGATGAGTTAATGTAATGATCTGATCTATTTTAACAGGAATATGGTTACAAGGCAAAATAAGATATTTAGGTTCTTTTTTGGTTTGCTTTTTGGTCATGAAAGCAAGCAGCTTCTTCCTTTCCTCAGTCCCTTTCTTGAATTGCAAATAATTTCCCGGCTAGTATTATATCTAGAATGTGGCTAAAAATGCATGTCTGAGGTTTTTGCTGGGTAATATTTGATCCTGATGCAAATACATCCTTTGTATGGAACAATATGGGCCCTAAAATGCCACATGGGATGAACGGAATACTTATTTCCTGTAACATTGTACTACAGAAAGAAATGGACTGTGAACAAAATAAATTTATTACTCAACAACACAAGGTGCATTTTTGTTTTGTATAAGCTTTGAGAGCATATCCTGTCTGCAAATGAAGAACGATTTTACAGCATTGGCTTAACCAGAAACAGACCGCATTTTTGCTTTTCCTTTCAGACTTCTGGAAAAACTCTTAGGGCCATATAGGATTTTTTCATCCTATTTCAGAAAGGAATCTTTATTTCTGACAGATAGCATTGTAGACTGCAGGAATAAGGTCTTTTAAAATAATTTCAGGAAGCTGAATTAGCTTCTGGAAATTTTCTGTGCAGAAATGTAAATTACAGAGATTTCCCTAAATAAATAGTTTTTAGTCTTGCAAAATAATCAGTCACTTTTGAAAAATTTTGTTCATCATGTGCATTCAGTGGGAACAATCAGTGAACATTAGGCAGACAACATTGAAATTATAATTTAAAATAATAATGACATGATTATTCAACCATACCAACCAATGTTCCTTAAAAACAAAATAATAATAATAACAAGAAACAACAGTAAATTCCAACAAAATAATTTAACTCATTTACTTAGATAAAGAACATTTTCCTTTCTACTACATAGGATCAAAAATACAAATACCTGGTGATTTGGTTATGCTATTTATTTACTTGATAGAAAGATTAAAGAAGTCTCTACAATATCCAGAAGGTCAAACTGGATGGTTTACACTAATGCTTTCCAGTCTCATCTCTGATGAATCTATGATACCCTCATACCATGGAACATGCTGCTATTTCCAAATTATTAGAGGCAAGAGGAAAACTCTTTAATGAGCAGCTTATTCAGTAACTTTTCACTCTAGGGAACTACTGCTACTTCCACTGAACATTTGGCACTGGACATGTCGGAATAGAACATCATGTTGAACAGACTTCTGCTCTGATCCAGAAAGTCAGGAGGCTCACAGATTCATATAATCAGAGTGCTATGTGGAAAGCTTCTTGACAAGTTTTTTTTTGTTTTAAGAAAAGATTCTGGATGGGCTTATTTACTCTGTTCATAAATATTTCACCACTATATTTGCTTATGCAATACAAATACATCATTATTTAAACTAATCCTTAGGGATTTTTTTTCAGTTATGTTTTTTAAAGTACCCTGCTCTTTGCATAATTTAGGTTTTGAAAGTCTGTTATCACCAGCAGTTTAGGTCTGTATAAAGAGTACATTAACACAAGGATGTCAAAGAAAATGTTTAGGCATTTTGGGGTGTTTTGTTTTTTTCCATTCATTCCATTTTAAAATTACCTTAAAAAAAAATCTTTCATTATGTGGTAGTGTACAGTATCATACAGTAGCTAAAGGATTCTATTTGAGGTTACTGCCATCCAGTATTACTGAAAACTTGTTGCACTCTAAAATAATTTTTTTGTATTTCCCTAACCTACATCATGTACCCTATGTCAATATTGTTAAATAAGATAGGATTGAGGCCAGTCCTGCCCCCTAAGGGACAGGTTGGCTCACATTTGTTTTTTCACAGCTAGCTGTGTCCTTCAAGAATCTACTGGTCTCATAGGACACAAATCCCTCAGCCTCAGGTGTCTTCTACAGTCTGTGTGATGTCCTTTGAATCCCACAACACTGCTAACAAGCCTTTGCCTATGAACGGTGGGCATGGGGAGGTAGGTGAGAGAAGAATGTCTTAATGCAAAATGCTTTAAGTAATATCTTCAGCAGATACCCCATGCTGGAAGCTCAAGAACAGTATTTTTGAATCCAAGCTGATAAGGAGTAAGAGGATCATGAGGACAAGATACTTCACAGAAACCAGAAGGAACACGACATATAGAACAAACACCTTTAGTGTTTCAAAGGTGTATTTGTTAAGGATTGTACTAAATCCTTTAAAGTTACTATGCTCCATTTCACTTTGTGAATAGTCTTATGCCTAATGCTACCTGCAGTGGTCATGCTGCCAGTCAGTTTACTCTTCTTAAGCAATACTGACAGCAAATGTTTCTCCTTGCCTTGACCAGTCATGACAAAACTTATCAAAGGGGTTGTTTTCTGGAGATTTGAGAGAAGAAATTCTTCATCTCTACTTCATGGAAGTCTTTGATCTGTCTGCTAAAAGTGCTCATTAGTGATGAAGGACATGGGTTTACAAGAAACCTGACCATCATTTCTTTCCTTTCATAATAGAGGAAGTATAGATAACTATTTTTATTTTATAAAGTTCATCTCTGTAAAATATTTATCTTTAACAGCCACAAAGTTGTGGAAGAATTTTTCAGGATACCCAGAAGACTCTGAGAAAAACTTTGAAACCACAAAATGTGTGGGAGCTGCAGGCTCCAGTGCAGCTGCATTTATTGAGTCTCAGAAGAAAGTCTGGAAACAAGAACTGCAGCCTTGAGTGTGTGTGTGCTGTGATCTGAAAAGAGAACTGGTGCCCAAATTCTTCAGGGTCAGAGAAGTGACAGGAAACTGATCCTCTGAGTTGCTGTGATTGTTATGCTATGCTGTCTCAAGATAGCAAGCAGCTATGAGAGAAGTAGTTCAGATCAGATCAAAGTTCAGCTCCTGTAGATACCTGCTGTAGGATATCTCCCTCAGATTTTGAAATTTAAATCTTATAATTGCCCCTCTAAAAGAGAGTGGGGGAAATGTAATCTTCAGCAATTGTAAATTGATGGGTATGCAGAAAAGCTGATTTAGGAAAAGAAGACAAACAGTCAAACACACATCCACAAAGAATATTTTAAAATAATTTAAAAATATATAGTAAATGAATAGGGAACTTTATTTGTAATTGTTCATAACTCAAGATCTAACAAGCACCTCAGCAGATAAAGAAACAGTAACTTTACAAAGGTCAAAAAAAAGTATTTTTTCATACAGTGTGTAATTAAAAAGTGATTTTTATTTTCATAGGAACTTGATAAATTTCACAAAGTGCCAAAAATGTTCAGAAAATGAAGTTCCTTCTGTACTTACAAAATATAGAGGTCTGGATAAAACTTCCAAATCTAGAAGGCCTAGACAGTTGATACCTGGAACAGGAAAGCAAGACCAGAGAAAATGTCACTTATCCTTGTCTTGTTTGTCAGGTTCCTCTAATCATTCACTGCAGCCTATGGGATGTTGGTCTAAATCAGTCAGCTCTTTTTTTTCCTTCTATGGGGACACTAATGTTCTTGGGAGACCTGTAGGATTTTCACAAATGCCACCTTACAGACTGAATTCAGTACTGAACTTAATTATCTCCCACTTGAGATGGATTCATTCAAAAAATATAAACTAATAAACTATGTACTCTTCCAGAGTGCCCATGCCAATTGTTTTTCTGATGGTGTTAGAAACTGGTTTTATATAAATAAATATATACAGATTTACTTTTATAATGCATACTTCTTTCTATATAAAACTCAAGCATTGCTCTATCCTAAGTTGAACACAATAAACGCGTCTCTTTTTTCACTGGACATAATGCATTAAATTTGACTTAAGGTGATTTCTATCAGTCTAGCTCAGGTGATATTAAGACAGCAGTAGCTACACACTGCAAGGGAGTGATCCCTGTTCTCCAGGGCCAAATACAGTGACTTGTGTCCAAACAATTAGTCCCTTCTACATATTATTTGCCTTATCCTTGTGTAAGGCCCCCCAAAAAAATTGCTCAAAGAGCCTCTTAAAAGGGCTTGTGTGGTTTTTATGTATTCTGAATTAGCTTTATGGAGGAAATAGCAGTAAGATATTCTCAAGAGGTTAAAACAACCAGAAACTTTACTGGCAACTTAAGAAAATCAGACAACTTTGGCAAAAGCATAGAGCAGCATTCAATCAACATAAAACACATCTGAAAACATTAACTCAGTCCATTCAACTTTGAAAACTCCAAGCCTGCCTGATTTTCAGTTACTCAAGACTCTGCAAAGAGGGGATTAGAAGGAGAAAGAGACTAAGACAGAAAAGATATGGAAAGAGCAAACATAGCTATCACTCCCAGCGGTGTTCAGCTGACATAACTTCCAAGAGGAGGCATGGTCAAGGGTTTTACTTGTCTCATGCTTCAGTTTAAGTAGCCTTTGGCCTTCCTGGGACCTTCACCCAGGTGGGACTTCCTCTCTGTGCTACTCTGGGGTTGGGTTGGGGCTCCACGGGTTAGTGTGGAGCATTGCCTCCAGTGTGCCAGTGAATCTGAGGATATGCATCTGGTAGGTTAATTTTCAGATGTTGGGATTGGTGAGATTTTAAAGGACTGGGGCAGGAACTCTGACTAGTTCAGTATTATCTGCACCACATTATGAGAGAGGGTTTTGCCCAACTCCAATTTGAGTTTTTGGATAAGGTAAACTGATTCAGACACTCAAAAAGAGTTTAAAATAAATGAAAGGTATTTGACAGAAAAAGTAAGAAAATAATTTGTCTTTGAGTTAAAGCATAAACCTTGCTGTTTGTAATGCCTTGTTTTTCCCAACTAATTTCAGTCAAAAAGTGAGTGTACTGTAGTCAGCATAGCAAAGCTAAGGTGAGTGGTTGAATCCTGCTAGTCTGTTGATAACTGGAGTGATACCCAAAGAGATTTGTTGCCCACTCTGCATGGTAATGAGCACTCAAAGATGCAGCTTTTAAAAGCAGGAACTCAACCTTAAAACCTGCAATTAAGATTTCCACAGAGACAGCTGTGAAAGATGCAATAGTGTTGCAAAATAAAGAAGTTGAAGAGTGTCAGATACATAAAGTTGCCTGAAAGTAAAAAAAAAAGCCAGGAGCAAACAAGATATGAATTGTTTTCTGCACTGTAACTCCTCATACGACCTTAATGTTTTGCTATAAATGTAAGTAATTCAGAAAAAGAGACCATGGAGGATCATATTTACAAGAAATGTTACATTTCATCAAGAGATAAGCATATGAAGCCAGAAAAGAAAAGAGTATATAACGCATTATGTGATGGATATTAGCAATGGCTGGGATTCTTCCTTACTGTACAATAATAGGAAGAAGAAATCTGTTTCACATTTCAGAATACAATTCAGGATGTTAACAGATAATGGTTTGTCTGCATATTGAATATGTTGTAGAAAAAAAATGTATCTGAAATATAATCATAAAGGATGCAAAAATGAAACAATACAAAGTTGCAAAATGACAGTAATGAGGTTGCTTTAAATCAGTTTTATATTTAGATGTCTACACATAGGTGGAACCAATCTTTCCCTGACTGTTCTCAAGGACACTCAATTTATCCATTTAAATACCACTAATTTCAAGAGACCAGAATCACTAAACCCCAAAGCTAAGGCACAAGCTATATCTATCATTAACAAAACTGGAACTCCTCTTGTGGCACTGTCTTCATTGACATAATCAACTGTGTCACTCATTTAATGCAAAGTTGGGAATGATGTTCATTGACTATTGTCATGATTCAAAATGAGTGATGTAAAGCCTTGGTTAGCACATACTCTTCAGATCCTGTTCTGAACATTGAGTTATTAATTTTACCAGAGACTCTTTCTTCTCTAGAAAGAGAAGTCTCAAACACTAGCCAACCAACAAGTCTTCACCCCTGCCAGCCTGTGTTACTGTGGTGCTGGTTTACAAGTGAAGTCCAGCAGAACAAATGGGTTTAGGTGAGCAGTATCTAGATGCTCAGGTCAGCCAAGACAGTGTCAGTTCCAGATATTTTCTTTAGCAGGACTAATGTGAATAAGGTTATTTTGTAGACTAAACAAGGGTTCTCAAAGGAATTTTGCTGTTTTAAAGATAGACATCTAAAAATTCACTTCCCAGATGAATAAAGAATGGCAGCAGCAGGCTGCTTCCTGAAGTAACCGGAGTGTGGCAGGGAGCTATGATGACCCTAGAGCAGGTAGAGCTCTCACTATGGGATGCAGTCTTCCAGGGCTGGAACACAGTGGGCAGAGCTACAGGCTTATAGTAGTGTCCATCATTAGCTCCCAACATGGCAATCAATCCATCAGCTCCAGAATACATCCACAGGCTCCCATCAGGGGCAGCAAGACACAGAACAGAGACAGCCTCTGAGGTTAAGACAGAGAGAATTCATCTAAGGGATCCATCCATGAGACATCCATGAGAATGAGGTCAATCCAGGCGGCAGGGCTGGAGACAGGAACCACTACAATGTAGTCCAGACAATGGAATTTGGCTCCTGGGCGTGTGGTCAAAGTGGTAGTGGAGCAGCCAAGCGAGACTGCTTCAGGGCATTAAAATGTATTAGTGCACTGATGACACAAATTTAATATGCAATCTAATACTCTGCTCGTTTTCAGTATTGCCCACCCTCTCCCAAACTTACTTTTTTTTTTTTTTTTTCTGAATTCTGAGTATTGTTACCTTTCTTCTACACACTTTAATTCCCAAATAATCTTTCTAATGGGTGCTAATTTGTACACTTGCTGGAATTAAGAGCACACTACTGATTTATGGAAAGACTTCTTAGCTTTTACCACATTAATTATTATCATGCTATTCCCCCAAAAACTTGGTGACATTTTTGATGCAAGTATTTCATTGACTTATTTACAGACTTTCCTAGGTCTGCAGAGTTCCTGTGTTCCATCTGGGACCAAAACAAACCCCAAGCCATGGAAATACACTGCAGTACATTCTTCCGACTTCCTCCAGTGTAGGCAATTGATTTAGGTAGTTTTGAAGCAACTATCATCTGTGAAATCAGGAAGCTTAAAACTGAATATCAGGTGATTTTCCTTTGCTAATGATTTTTGCAATACCTTCTGATCTTGACTGACAACTTTGTGTCATCTTTCTACCTCACTGCACAATCTTCTCTTTCATATCATTAATAAAATTTATTACAAAACATGGAGTTTAATGTGAAACCTTGAAGCACCTCTCTGTCAATGGGCTGGAATTTTTTCAATCCTCACATTTTCTGTTTCTCAACCAATTCTGTCTGTTTTATCTCCCTTACTCTATTTTTAATATTAAAAATAATTTGTGCTATACCTATCACCAACAATTTTCAAACTTGTTCCTTTTTTCTCTTTAAAACATTTCTCACCTGGTTTAACAGAGTCTACAATAGTCTAGATGCTGATATTGATCTAATCAATGAAAATATGCTAAGCAGCCTCATGTTACTGGTGCCTTGTATTGGAAAAAATTGTATGAAAAGAGGTGGTGTAAGTGTAAGTGACATATAATAAATACTGTCAGTGTCAATGAATCTTGAATTTATTCCTGATCAGTGTTGACAGTAAGAATGTCTGTACCAATATTTCAGAAATTCATTAGTTAAGGACCTTGGGTTGGATCATGACAGAATTGTGATAGAAAGTTACCAGACTGAAAGAATTTCAGCTCATGTGTCTTGCTTTTTAGGGAAAGGAGGGATACTACTATTTAGGCCATTATAAACTAAGGATGAAGCTTTGATTCTATCTTTTGAGATGAAACCAATCCGAATGGGATGTAGTACACATGCTCTGTAGAAAGCTTCTGAATTGAAACATTAATACGAACATAGTAGGAAACACATCTAACATCTGAATACCATCTCTGAGGTGAGATGCATTTTCCAGACACAATAAAACTGATCTGTTTTAGCACAGAGAATCTAAAGCTTAGGATTCTGACTTTTTTTTCTGTGGGTATCTATATGTCACCAGTTTTAAAAGAGGATAACCAAGGTGGTTAGGTGCCTAATTTTCATGTTGATGTAGGCAGGATGAACCTGTCCATAGACAAATATGAGAGTTGATCATCTAACTGGAATATCTGTGGATGTTGGGTCACCTATGAGATCAGATGCAAGCTTAAGTGTGATTGAATTTTTATTATCTAAATTTTTTGACATTCCACTTTAAGCACTTAGGTTCTCATTTGGATATGGTCTGTTGAACGTGTAGAAAAAAACCTCAGTTGAAGTCAATGATACAACTGTAATGCCCAGTTCTCTAAGCAAATAAAAGCTCAAGGCATGCCCTTCACAAACAGCTACACACCAAAAACATCCTAGATATTGACAGGCACATTTAGTTTTCATGTTGAGCTTGGTGTAGTGAGGGATGCTTACAGAGGCTCTCACTGTTCTTCCTTTCCCTTCAGCTCCTTCAATTATCCTGCAAGGTCTCCCTCCAATATTGATTTGCAAATGACCTCCCTTTCTGACATGGAAATTATGTATTTCAGTACATAATTGAATACATTTCTAACAGATCTTAAAAGGCATTTTTAGCAAGATTCTAAAGCCTAGGAATCCTCTTTCCTTGTCTGTGGTATGCTCCATTTGTTGTGACCTATGTGGTACTCCCAGACTGCTTGGTGCCTTCAAGACAATGAATTTGTTTCCCTTGATTATATCATTCTTCATTAACAAAAGGCTCAGAAGTTCACTGGCATATCAGTTATTTCCATATTTTGCAAAAGATCCTAAACAGCTTATTAAAAAAGCAATAATAGTATAGATTAATCATTATGAGGCTGTCTATATTACAAAGTTCTGAATTAATAAAAAGCTATTATTTTTTGTGTAAATTCAAATGTGCAATCTTTATTTATTAGGAGTTTTGACTAAATGTAATGTGTGTCACTATTAGTCTTTCTTGTCCCTGACTTATTCATAGCCTCACACACTTGGTTTTATCTCAGTCTGAGAGTGACTTAACATTAAGTGACCCAGCCTCAGGCTCAGGTTGCATTGTCTCCTCCAGTCCTTGCCAGCTGCATATCTGGCCAAAAGTATTTAAGAAGGGGAAAAAATCCAAACCTGAAAAGAAAATTAAAAAAAGACCAACATAGTATGATCTAACCTTATTTATTATTAACATAAGAAGCTAACTGAAATCAGAGATTAAACTAATTTAGTTGTTTTCTCAAAATATTATCTTTCTTTAACTTGAATGTATAGATTATACTGTAGCATCTGTAATGGGCCACAGAATCTGGCTTGCATTAGATTAAGAAGCCTGTATGTTTTTGCCACTTGAGCCATAACCTTTCCTAACACTTCTTTTATTTTTTGGTTCAACAAAACCAGTAAAAGTTGTAAATGGCATTTTTTTAAATGTCTTTAAACTTTTACAGTTTGGGTTTTTTTTTTTTTTTGCCACAGAAATGCTTTTGTCTCTGCCTAGGAACATGAAGACTTCTTATAAGATTCAGCATGCTCAGAAGTTGTTAGCAGTTTGTCAATGCAATAGGTTAAGGTGAAAATACTTTAGGTATAAATTTACATGTCAACATAGCAGAAAAGGATGACAGCAACTGATTTGCCTACATATTATAGAATATTAAAGGTACTATTGCTGCTTGTTCATGGTTTTCCTTCCATAATGGTGTTATAAATATTTCATCACTGAGATTTTTTTTTCTCCTTTTTAAAAACCAATTTCACATTCACTGAATCTGTAGAACATTCATTTCCCATCTTTCTACCTCACAAATGAAACCAAACCAAATCCTACCATTTTTTAAAGTTATGTGACTTGTGAATACTGCTTTCTGATGTCATAATTACCATGTCTTCTTGTAGCCCAAGTTATTTAAATCAGGCAACTGAGAAAAAGAATCCATACAGTTGTGTCCAATGAAGGACTGCTCGCTGTGAAAGGTCCATGTTCAAACCCAACCTCTTAGCTACATTATTTTCTCCTTTGTAGTGTTAGCATAGAGAGAGCTGATGGCCTACATTGTTGAAGACACAGCTGTTTCTCATCAGGAAATAGCCATACCTACACTTAAACAGAAAAAAGGAAATCAGATTAGTTGTAGAAATGATTTTTATGCTGTGTTATATAAATTGAGATTTATTTTTGGTGGATTTTTGCAGTGAACATAACAGTTTCTTTAACTGTCTTTGTTCAGTATTATGATTTACTCTGACAGCTGTTTTACTGATGAGATAATTATTAATGTATTTTATTTTATTTTATTTTAGTCATGCAAATGACTGAAATTCTGCACCCGTCATTTGGTCAAAGTCTAAAAACTGGAAAAAGATCTGCTCTGAATTAAGAAAAGATTACAGTAAACAATCTGTTTGTGTGTTTCCTTTTAGCTAAATCTAGAATTCAAGGCAAACAAAGACATCAGCCCGACTCACAATTCTCTTGAAGCCAGTTCTTTGCTCTGTGAGGGTTTGAGATTATGGTTTTGAAATACAAAGTTGGAGAAAAAGATTATGCCAAATTCCTGAAGGCCATAAACTGTAAAGAAAAAAAGCTTGTATCTAATTTATGAAGTTTGGCAACTGTTGTATTTTTATGGTCATTTACTGTCCTTTTTTTTTTTTTTTTTTTTTTAAGTTAAAATGTCAAATAGAGCTCTGTAAAGCATAACATGTGTTCTTTCCATTCTCTGGTGTGGATATATTCTGCTTTTTGGGCATTCTTTCTCTGTCAATACTTATATCTGTTTAAAATGCTATTCCTGATACAATTGTTTTTTAAATGCAAACCCATATGTGTGATCTCCAGAGAAACTGGTAAATTTTACCAAATGGGCATCCCTAAATTGCATGCCATCTGCAGCTAGTGATGAGAGGACTAAACCCAGTCAGCTGTGATCTTCCACCACTGCATGTATCATTTTGATTTGCTCTAGGGAAATCAACAGATTTTGGCTTGAACTTTTCTTACCCCAACAGGTTATTATGGACTGGTTCAGATGTATGGGCTAAAGAAAGATTTATTTTATCCACAGTTGGGCCTCAACTGTTTTCTTCTAAAAACCAGCAGAAAAACTCCAAATTTCAGTAAAGCAAAAGCAGGTACATGCTCTAGCTCTGATTTAGCTTTCATGGGGTATAAATGTGCAGGCTTTCTAACTCAGATAGGCTGTTACAATATGTAAAGTGTGGAAGAATTTAAGAAACATTATTATTGCCTATGTAATTGCAAATTAATATTTCTAGGGAAAAAACAATGAACTTCTCAGAACAGCATGTTCACATTCTGAAGGCATAATTGACAAAGTGGGAATTAATGTGTAATAGCATGTGAGACTGTAGGATCATCTGAGAAAGAGAGAGAGAGAGATGAAAAAATATTGGAAAAATAATACAGAGATGCCACCTCACTGGGGGAAAAAGCCTCTGAAATCCCACTGATCTTCCAATATTATGTTGTCCCTCTACCCCTACCATTCATTTCTACCTCATGACATATTCCTTTAAAATAATAAAAGTTATTGTGAGCTAATTAAAACTGTGGTTAAAAAAATTAACTGGAAATATACTGATACTCCTTGTTATAACTGACAAAAGGCCTGGCAAATGTAATTGCTTTAACTTCATGAACCTAAATAAACACTTCATAATTTGTATTAATTTATTTCCTAACTAAATGAACTAATAAAGTCAGAAAACAAGATTTGAGAGCCAGCTCTGAAAAAAAAAACCGAAAAAAAACCCAATCACAAAACTTACCATATCAGTGTTAAAATTAATCTTTGGTCTTCCAGCTATGTTTGTTTCAAGTTCTGTACTCTGTACTAAGATCTTAATGTGCACATTTGTCTTGCTCCTAAAGCATCTGTAAGATCAAATTCCCCATGGAATTTAAGGGAAAGAATGGCTGGTGTCTCTAAATAGTTTTATGTAATGTCTAGGTGCTGTGTTGCTCAAAAATGTTAGAGTTTGAGTGCCCAAAGTACATGTGTTCAGTACATGAGTACAACTCAGCTTCAGTTGCCTAGGAAGAATTTTTTTAAAGGTCACAAAGTAAAGAATCATTGAAATTTGGGGATTTCTAAGATATTCTTAGTGGGAGTCTTAAGGATAGGAATGTGGGGATGATGATTTCTAAACTGCATGTGTATTTGGTGTTAGATGCCTGAATTATGTTTTTGGTCCATTAATTTGTAGCAGGACATCTCAGGCCCCACAGGAGCTTGTTTATTGCCCGCTAACCGGTGAGATAACTCAAACAGGACAAACTGTCTTACAGCGAGCAATTTTGGTGCCATGGGGTTAATGCTGATCTGGCATCTCCCAGCTGCCAGTAAACATCACACTGCTGAAGTGAGATCTGGAAAGAGAAGTTGGATTTCTGACCAACAGACACCTCACTTAAAGATTATAGAAGCAACACCAAACTTCCACAAAGCCGAAGTCTTCTACAACTTCCCTTGAAATGTGTGGGGTTTCTCCAGTTGGTAGAGATACCTGCTTTCTGGTTACTGCCCAGGGTTTAAGTGGAAGGGCTCTGTGTATGTTATTGTGGTTTTGGTGGTAAATTGCATTTGACTCCTGATCAATACTATTTCTTTTACTGGCTTTAGTATTGGTACCTTAGTGTCATGCACTATTTTAAGTTGCGCTGTAATTGACTAGTAGTTCCTTTAGTTTTATACTGTGTAGTGAGTAATTCTGATTAAGGTCTTTCATCTGTTATCTCTTGATAGTTTAATACAAAGTCATTTTAATAAATAGTCCCAATTTGCCATCATAAGAACCTGCAGGCCAGAGTGATTTTTTTAAAATTTAAGCTGTTGCCAAAATTTGAGGCTAAGGAAGGGCTTGTCTGAAGCTTCCACTCCTCCCACAATGTCATTAGTTTCTCAACACCTTAGTTTTCCATGTGTGAAATGCAAAATATATCTTTCTCCCACAACAGAATGCTGTGACAGAAAATAATTTAAAGATTGCTGAAATCTCAAATCCTACAAGAGTCTATTTGGTAGGTTCCCTATTGAATACTTTAAGTTTGACATAAGAATTTAAAGATTACAAGATACATTATGAAAGAAAAGGAAAAAAACCCTAGAAGATGGAAAAAACAGGACAAATTAACTGGGAGATCAAACACTTTAAAAATATTTTTACTGGCTTTTTATGGTCCTCTTGTTCTAGGATTTTTCTTAAAATTTTCTGCACAAAGATTTAAAAGTATTTCAAACCAATATTTCCATTCCACTTGATTTCTTAGGAAACCAGATGTCTAAACACTTTTAATTTTTTTTTCTGCCATAAGGGGCTAAAAATTCAAAATTGAGATGTTCTGAACTTGCATTTGTAAAATATTTTGCATAATATTTTCCCACTGAAGCTAAGATTCACTGTGAGTTGTCTCACTTCACCTCAGTGCTCAGTGGTATAGCATCAGTCCCAGCATCACCAATATATTTTAGCAAATATTGTAATTTGGGGGACAAGGCAAAATCAATTACAACCAAAATGATAAAAAATCCAAATAAAATTGTTTATTATACAGTCTAAATTGCTGTGTAAATTTGTTGCATTATTGTCGTTACAATTAAAGCCAGAAATAAAACCCCAAAATAATATTGTGAACCATAGACAGCAGAGTCACACTCAGAGAGCAGCAAATTCCTTTGCAATAGTTTATGCACAGTTTGCTATCACCAGTGTATTTTGATAAAAATATATGAACTGATGGCAGACTCTGACTGAAAAATCCATCAGACATTTGCTGTAAGTGCTTCAACATGACTCTGCAAGCAGCAGAAAGTAGGAAAAGGCTTTTGCATTTTGAAAACTTTGCTCAGAATAAGGTATATTATTTTATATCCCCATTTGAAAGAGCGACAGGACCATCACAGTGACTTTTCCAAATTATGTTCTTTCCCTGCAAAGTATTGCTCACTTAGATGTTTGAAGAAAGGTGAGACCTTTCTATTGATTTTTCAAGTGTTTTTTTGCTGGTGTGCACTCCTCAAGACTAATGTTAGCGCCCTCTCACAGCTTTGGACCATTACCTTTATTTATTACATTTACCAGAAACATTTCCTCTTTGATTTCCAGTACCCAAAATCGTGAATAGCTGCAACAGCTGGAAAAAGATCAACACTCTAGTGCTACCAACTAAAGCCTGCAAAGGCTAACATGAAATTATTCCGTCCATGCTAAGAAATATTTATTATCTATTATTATACAATGAAAGATGAATAGTAGAAATGCAAAGTGAGTTTCATGCACTTTTGTATTTTCAAAGGGAAAAACCATACCCCTGTGATGTCAACAAGGAATTTTGCTATTGACTTAGGTGAGGATAGGATACTTTTGTTTCAGAAGGAGAGATGATTGAAAAAGGGAGAGGATGCAGACTTCCAGTTGCATTTTATTTGAACTCTCTGCAGTTGTAGAATCCACAAAACTTTTCTCCACATGCAAAAGATGAAGACTGATTCCTAACAAAAGAGGAAATGACATCCAGTCTATGAGAGAAGATGGATAGGATAGCAAAGTTTCAAACTGGAAATCTTTTGCTTATGAAAAAACCCCCTCATTTCCCTAGTGTTCATGAACAGAAGCCATGGGTTATTGGGGTTTCATGTCAGAGTTCTATAACCCCATGATACATGAAACTCAGCTATACTTGAGGGATAATGGATGGATTGACACTACAAGTACTTGAACAATTATCTTGAAGGAATCTGAGTATTTAAAACTCTCATTTATTGCATAATTTTTCTGCCTTACAAGACTGACTATACTTAGGGTAGCTATTTACCTTTCAGCTTCTATTTGAAGGCAATTCAACAAACCTATTTTTAAAAAAAAAATATTTTGGAGGTAAATGCTAGCAACAACATGGTAATTGTACTTTCAAGATTCTATGGAGATGTACTTTTTGTCTGTATTACCCTTCCTATCAATATGGATATCCTGTTTCTGAGCTTTTTGTAGCATTTTATTGTGACAGTTTAGAGTTAAATCCTTCCTTTAACTGTATTTTTAAAAAGAGCTATTGAAGAAAAACAATAGTTTTTCTACATATCTGTTCCCTTTCCCTTCTAATAATGAATCTGCTAGAGAAAGATTTAAATACAGAAAAAAAAAAAGAATACAGCTTTCGCAAAAAAAAAACCTACAGATTTTTTCCTTAAATTTCTGAAAAAACAGAAGATGGAAGTATATGATTTTACAAAAAATGTGACTATGATTTTTTTGTTTATCTCTGAAGCTTTTTCTCTTTCCTTTGGTGAGACTTCAGGTAAAATCTAATTTGCATATTTTATTTTGTGTACATGAAAAATACATACACAATCTGCAGTTTTTGCCATGCTTGTGGTGTGCTGCACTCAAGCTGCTCCCCTGAGACAAGGAAAGCCTGCCTTTTCTCCCAAACCTACTGTCAGAGGACATAATTATGCAGATTCCATGGGACATTGATCTTTCTTTGGGGCACACATAGAAGTAATGCACTTTGAGCTACAGAGCATGGAAATCCTTTTCCACTCACTTCCATACAGGAGATGAACAATGGAGAACCTTTTAATAGAGTGGCTGAAGTGAAAAGCCATCAGGGTGAATACACAACTCAGAAAACATAATAAAGGAAACTGCAGGAGGGGGCAAAAAGAAAAAGAGACACTGGCTGCTAACTCCCACTGCTTTGTCTTCACTCTCCCAACTTTGTCCACTATAATCTGGATTTCACCTTTGTTCTTGTCATTGAATCTGCCCTTTGGAGTGACCCAATAACAGTGACCCTTCTGGAGTTCACAAGCACAGCAGATGCCAGCTTGTGCTGCATAATAAAAGGAGATGTTCTCATTGTTGCATTCCAAAGACACTGCTCAAGCTGGTTCAAATAAAATGAGAACCAAACATAGTCTTCACCAATGTCTCTATCCAAATGAAAAATTGTCACTGTGTAATTTTTAAAGTGTAATTTTCCATAATGTATCCTGTAGTCTGATTTTTCTGGCTATCTGTACATGTGAGTTCAGGGGCATTTGTAGACATTGCAGGTAAATCAGTTGTGAATTGTTAAAAAAAAAATGCTAGAGGGAGAAGACCAAATTCATGCCAGAGAATGTTCTAAAATTTAGTACCACAGGTGATAATGACCAGTGCCCAAACATGTTACCAGATAGGCACAAAATGGCTGAAATGGACATTGTGACCAATTCCCCTTCTAAAAGTTTTGATCTGTGATGAGAAGTTGCTTCGCTAGAATAATATTTTCTTACATGCTAGTATCATTTTAAGTATGAAATTTATGATTTTTCACAGCCTAGATAGAATAAAATGAGGAACCACATCAGCAAGATCTAAGAATAGAGGAATAGCTTTTGGCTGAATTAACATTTGGCCATGAAACTCTTTATAGCTTCAAAATTTTTGCAGCAGGAATTATCTTACCCACCTTCTGACATCTATAATGTGAATATATACATGTAAGCTACTATTTGTAAATTTATTCAGTGACAAATAAGAGAACTAGACACACTAATCAGGTGTGCTTCAACTGTCCAATTTTAGCTATCTGCTTCGGGCTGACTGGACTCAAGCCCTAGAAGTGCTGCTTTTTTTCACTGACTATAGACTATTTCAGACACAGCAGCAAGCTAAGATGCAATTTACTGATTGAAGAGACAGATACAGCTAAAGCACAGTCTGATTAACACTCTATGCCTTCATGTTTGAACAAAAGATTTACTGAGAAGTAAGAAACTAGCACAAGTGAAGAAATCTCCCTTTGGTCAGTTGAATTCTACGCTCAGTAAGTCTAACTGACTTGGAATGCATAACTCCTCCTAAACAGAAAGAAATAAAAAATTCTAAAAAACTCAAATAGTTTTTGTATTCTGAGTGAGTAAATTCCTTTCTACAGTGGTTTCACAGAGTTTATGCTGTGGGAATACCATGCTGATTTAGCTGTGATTGCACTTTCCACACTCACTGGAGCAGAATGAAGCAGGTTTTGTCCTTATTTAGTCCAAATTGTATTTGTTCATATAGTCTAGTCATGTTGTCCTTGTTTTCAAAAGGGTATCAGCTCTGTCTGGAAATGTTTCTCCCATTATTTTCCAACTCTCTTTAGAAATGTCTAGGGAATATTTCCAGGTCTTGTAGATCTGTTATGCTTCAGATGTTCTAATTCCTTGATCACCTGTTCTGACTGAATGGTACCTCCTTCGATATTTTTTCTTCCTCTCCTGGGAAATTTATGTCTGTTTCTGACATCCATCCCAAAACCTTATGTGTGAACACCAAGGCAAAGAATTCATTTGATTGTGCTTTAGTTATGTCTGTCTCTTCAGTCAGTGAATTACCCAGGCTGGCTCTTAGAATTCTTCCAATGACCTCTTGTTCAATATGTTCTTGAAGAAAAGAACTCCATTGTTATTTATCTTAACCTCTTCTGCACTTTTCTTTTCATTTCACATATTTGCTACTCCTAGCAGATCACTGTGTTTTCTACTGTGTTACATCATCTCTGCAGTTATGCTCATTCTTTTAATACCTTTCATCAGCCTCTTTGTGGTCTTTGAATAACTTTTGTACTGATACCTTCAATTTTGTTTTTGGGGCTTTTTTCTCTTTTTTTTTTTTCAGAGACTAGATAATTCTGATAATGTCAGAGCACACAGTATTCCAACTGTGTGTTCTGAGTCCCACAATTTAGGAAGGATGTGAAGGTCCTTGAATGTGTCCAGAGAAGGGCAAAAAGGCAAGTGAAATAACTGGAAGGAATGCTCTATGAGGAGCAGTTGAAAACTTTGGGCTTGTCTAGTTTGGGAAAAGGAGGCTGAGGGTAATCTCCTTGCTCTCTACTGCTTTCTGAGGAGGGGAAGTGTAGAGGCAGAGCTGATCCTTTCTCCCTGGTACCCAGTGATAAAATACATGCAAATGGTTCGAAGCTGCACTAAGAGAGGTTCAGATGGAACATTAGGAAGCATTTCTTTACCAAGAAGGTAGTCAGACACAATAACACAGTTCCTAGAGAGGCAGTCAATTCTCCAAGACAGTCAAGTGTTTAAGTGACATTTGAACAATGCCTTTAATAAAATATTTACATTTTTGTTCATCCCTGAGTTAGTCAGTCAGTTAAACTGACCATGATGACTAGATTAGATGACTTTGTATGTTCCTTCTGACTGAAGAGTCACATTCAGTATAATTTATTCATAGGTATTTTCCAATTCTGCATGGTTAATTTTATTGTTTTATTTAATTTGATTGCACAAAACACACAAGAAATCTTAAAATGTGCATAGTGGAATGTGTGTATCTGATAAGTGTAGTGAGGCTATTTCTTTCTTCACCACTGATCTTGGACAAAAATCCCACTGGTCAGACATAACTCAGACTATACATCCATAAGTGGCAAAGTGGTAAAAATGAGAGATTGGGCTGGCTGACCTTTGTCACATAAAAAGGTAGTTCATGGCAGTCATTGCACCTCATTCTCTCAGAACCAAATAATTAAGTGCTATAATAATCAGCCAAGAAACATACATAGCATGTTTTATAAGACTGCCTCACTTTTCTCAAGGATGTTCTGGAAGCATTTAGGGTGATTCACTATAATCCTGTTGACTAATACTACTGGTATCCAACTATATAAGGAATTTTTCTAATATCTTAAATAACTATCCTGAAGATGTGCTCATGTGAAAGTGCAAAGTAGTTCTGAGTATGAAATAGTGCCTCCACACGATTTATCACTTCTGTTCTTATGCAACAAGAGATGGCCAAGAGGCTCCTAGAGCTTTATACTGAGGAAGTTGAGAACATGGAGCACAACAGAAGACCCGGTTTTAGCACCAAGCACAGTCCACACAACAGAAGTGGAGAATAAGGGATTGCAGATATGACTTCACCAAAAATCTACAGCAAAGTCTTTGGACCTAGAGTTTTTGTTTCAAGTCAAAAGTTTTTAGTCAGAAGGTTTCTGAGTTTTAATTTTTCAGTAAGAACCCAACATTTTCCATGGGGAAAGAAACAAAATAGCATAATCTTCCAACTAACTTTGGTTGTAAGAAATGTTATGTTTTTGTAAAATGCTTTTAGGCCATCAGATAAAGGTCGCTGGGGAAGTGGAAAATGTCATTAAGAAATTCACTGACTTGATTTTCCACAGGTTTAGGCCTCATTTGCCAGCTAAATATGACATTTCTTTGTCTACTGCAAAGTCTTACAAGACTCAAAATTAAATTAGATTGCATATTTTAGTTCTCTGTTGGTATTAAGGTCACACCAAACTACATCTATAAATTACCCAGGCACAGTCAGTTCTTAATGCAGTCCCTAAGGACACTCCAGTGCAGCAGCGTGAAGAGAGGATTTCTCTGGCTTAGCATTAAGCATAATCATTCCAGACCACGCTTTCCCCTGAGCAGTCTTACAATACCCCCAAAACCGAGGACAATCCACCTGATGCAATCCTTCCAAACTCCTGACTGGCAATAGCTGTTACAACTTTCTTTAAACCCAGCCTGCTCTGTGGTCTTCCTGTGATTGTGATCAGGCTGTTTCTACCCACTTCATGCTCTGTAGCTGCTCTGAAAGAAGCCCTTTTACACTGATTCTTTTCTTTTCCATATTGGATATAAATCCACACACTGAGTATGGGAGGTATAGATCACTAATAACCACTAAGAAGTGAATAAGTTGAAAACATCTGTTACTACATCATTTCTGGAGGTCCAGGGAGTACTGTCAATCTCCAATGAATCCAGGGGGATTGGGTTATAGGGAACATGCTCTCAGGGGTACCAGCTAAGTGAGACCTTCCAGTGAGAATTAACTCAAACTAGGCTGGAGGGCACTCTGCCACTGACAAGTTAAAACATGAGGTTATTTTGTTCTTGAGATTGCCTTGAGAAGCTCTGAATAGTATAGTAAATGGATCCAGAAAGGTTGTATTTAGGACTCAGGCACATAAATACTTCTTAAGAGCTTTTCTGAGAAACTCAGTGCCGATAATATATGGAGTAAGAATCCAAAACCCAAGCTAGTGCTGTAAATGCTGAGGTATTCCACAAACAACTGATGTATTCTTTATGAATAGTCCTTGATGCTGCAAGTCACATGTTCTTGCTTAATGCTCTGAACTAAAATACACTATCAGTTTCACAGTGAAAAAGGTTTCCATTAGGAAATGCAAATTCATGAAACCCTTCCAGTGCAGGCTGGATTTTATGGTGAAAGAAAAACTCACCTTGACATTTCCAGTAATCAAAGGATTTGATTATTTTTCTACAATGTGAGAAATAAAATTAAAGACATATTTTTGGCATTTTTTTCCATAGCCCAGTGAACACCATAGAAGATTTTTACTTGCTGTGGGAGTAAGTATCCTCTCTTCATTTATACTAGCTTGTTCCTTTCTGTATGGATAATTGAATAACCATTGGAATGGAACTAGAGTTTGGGCAATACAGATATTTCAGAAATTTCACTGAAAAATTCCATACGGCTCTAATAAATAGTCTTAAGTGTATTAAATTGGCAAACTCTTGCAGTTCAGATGTTAATATTGGCCAGGCTGAAGCTTCTTTTTGGTTGGTCCTAGAAAATACTGGAGTAGATTGGAATCAGTTATCATCTTTGTATCACATCTGGGATTTTTCTGATTACTTGATTTGTTTACAGTACATGAAGTCTTTGTATTTTTATTGGTTTTTACTTAATTCATCACTAGGATAATGAATAGTAAATTTCCAACACCACTTTTCTCCCTTCATTATCTTCAAAATATTTCATTGTAGGCAGATCAGATTTAACCCAGCTTCATCTCTCTTAAGGTCCTCTGTATCTTTCTTTTTAGTAATACTTGGGGAAAATGCCAAGAACTCTTAACTACTGTGTTTGCTTGGAAATTGCTTCACTGGCACTTGTCTGGGAACACAGAAGAGGCATAACCTAATTGATCCATAAAGGTGAAAAGAAGAGCTGTGTAATGCAAAATATATTTTTATGGTAAAAGGAATTGGAAATGCAATACACATTAAAAGCAGGAGGAAGATGCTTTTTCAAAGCTAAGGCTTATATCCAAAGTCTAGAGAGTGAGAAAAAAAATCCAAATTATAAGTGGCAGACACTTTCCTGATGTCATTGAATCATATAATCAGAGAATTACTTGGGTTCAAAGGGACCCTAAAGATAATTTAGTTCAAATGCCCCTGCCATGGGCAATCATATGACTATTGGATCAGGCTGTTCAAAGGTCCATCCAGGCTTGTATTCATAAGGACTTTTCCCTTAGATAAAGTCTTCAACTTACCCCAGGTAATTTGAAGAGTTGTAATATCTGGAGTTTAGTAAGTGAAAGAGGTTAATTATATTCTACTGTAAATAATTAATATGCAACTTCTCTTACGAGGTCCAGAGAAACTGTCCTAATTCTTACTCCTCTGGTCTTGTGATTGCATTGAAATAACAGTGCCCATTGAAATCAGGAAGCCAAATTTACTTGCAAAAGACAAATTTACTATTCTTGTTGATGAGTTGCTGATCACTGTTAGGGCAAAGACCGTGCAGTGGCTCTCTGCGACCCATACCTACCAGCTAACAGAAGCCAGAATTACAAAGGACAGGAAGAACAATTCTGCCTAAAGCCCATTAAAGCTTGTAATAAGGAGAGGAATCTTTTCTAAGAGGATTCAGCGATGTATTAACACTGCACAGAGGACAGAAGAAATCACACTACCAACAAGATGAAGTGAAAAAATACATGAAATAACTCCAGACCTCTGGACCTGTCAAATCTTTACACTAAATTCACCATTTTAATTATTTTTGACAATATAGTGCTACGCATCAATTTGCAACAACAAAGAAAATTCCCCCCAACTAATTTTCAATATATTTGTATTTTCTTTTATTGCTTTTTATTTGTGGGTTTTTTTTCTCCTACTAGCTTGTGGGTAACTGTATTATCTGTTGGTGACAAAATTTTGGCAGCAAAGAGGCTGCAGGAGTGGCCTCTGTGAAGACAGCCTGGGGCTCTCTGCTGCCAGACACAGGCAAGTCCAGCCAAGACCAGCAGAGCTATCACACGGCATGGCCAAGCCCTTCAGCCAAGAAGGTGCCACTTTGGGGGAAGCACACTGAAGAAAGGGCAGCCCATGCCAACTCACCACAACAGGACAACAAACAACGTGCAATAATGTACTTTTATTTCGTTCTGCATCTTCACCCCTAAATATATATCACTAGAAAATTTGAAGAGTTGAGCTGACAATGTGATCCTGGAATCTTCAGTGCTGCTGAAACATGAATATGCATCTTAGGATGCGACCAAATATAATACTGCTTTTGGAATTTGACTTAGTTCATGAGATTTAAGTCAGTTCTCAAGTACTCATTTTATAGTTGTGCTAATATCTGTGTTTTTGTATGTTTGGTTTGTTTTTGGTTTGTTTTGTTTTTTAACAAAAGGTACTAAAATGATTCAATTATGTTTCAGTACCATAAAAAGCAGTACTGATATTACTGAAAGAGTGGCAAATAGCAGTGAGAAAACAGGAACAAGCTGCTGGAAGTGGGGTAATCTCAAGTCCACCTTTATGACAACATCAAATTAATGTGCAACAGGACAGAGATCTGTGTGGCAACCTCAAGCTCTCTCATCTAATTATTGCAGATTGACCCTGTAACTTATTTCTGCATAGTTTAAGTTTAAAATTAGCATAAAGTCTCTCCTCAGCCTGCCAACCTGGAAGTTAAACTTGTATGTGAAATAGATGTATTCCTGCTTAAAAGCAGTGGCTTCCTTCTTTATAAATTCTTACACAAATAGACAACATGAAATGTTTCTATAAAATTTCTCTTTAAACTAGAAGAGAAATTCTTAACCAGATCCAAATCTTGAAGGTAATGCTACACATAATAATGGAAAAAAAAATCTAATCTTTTTGACAATTCCAACAGAGGTTTTTGAAATCTACAATGCCTCTTTCGGGGAATCTATAATAGAAAAACTTCAGGAATAGAAGCCTCTGTTCTCACCAAGAGAAGTAAGAAGATAGAGTAGCCCTTGTTTTTGTGTCTGAGTTTGTAGCTGTTTGTTTGGTTTGGTTTGGTTTTTGGGGTATTTTGGGGTTCTTTTTTCCAGTTTGGTTTTGTTCTGTTTTTTGCTGCCTTTTGTTGTTGCTTTTTTAGAGGTTTTGGTTGGTTAGTTTTTGTATTGTTTTGTTTTGTTTGCTTTTCCAAGAGGGAAAATATTCAAAAAACTCCAACCTTTTATAGGAAGAAAGGGTCATATAGTAAAGCAAAAACAAACTTATAAAATATTAACAGAATTTAATAGTAGTAAAAGGTATCATCTGTGATCTATCTTGCCAATTAAATGGTGAGAAGAAGGTACTCCATTGCTGATCTTTCTTGCTGGTGAGATCTTTCTCTCTTGAGTAACCATGTCATGAGGATATCGTTCAACTATTGTGTGTGCTCATCTATTCTCTCTATGAGACCACCACCCAGAGGTTTGGCTCCCTCTCCTAGGAAAGGAAGCATCTATGGGCTTATGAGGAGATCTGATATTTTATGTATATGCTGTTGATGTAGAACCTGGTCTAGACTCCTGGTTTTTGTTGTTTTCTCTCAAGTATTCATTGTCATAACTGCCTTCATGCTGCATTCATTTTTTATCAGATAATAATGATACTTTTCAACTATTTCTCATCACTATTGCACTGCAAGACACAGTGCTTTCATTCCTGTGTATATCTGATAGAAGTTTCCAAAGTACACCTGAGAGAGGAGCCATATATATGGGGCCAGAACTGAGTCCACATCACTAAAGCTTTAAGCCTTTATTCCTGAATGGAGATATGCCTTATCTTTGCTTTTCCTCATCTATGGATGCTGTAATGACATGGGTCACCATATTCTGAGAAAGAACACCACTCCAATATTTCAGAATGAATGTTTCAACCAAAATGTCCCTGTCTGGAAAGCATTGTACAACATTTAGGTACATATGTCCTAGGACAGCTTAATTTCCCTCACTTGTCAAAAGATGCTAATAGACTTTCCTTAGGAATACCTCTGTCATCCTGGAGTTCTCAGAGAGTTTTGAACTGCTTTTATCCCTGTAGAGAATTCTCCCAAGGCCTGTTAAGTGACTGCTTTTGAAGAGGCTCGCACAGAATAAACTCAAAAGGGAGTTCTCCTACTCCTTTAGTTCTGGATGAAAAAAGCCAGTTCCTTTCTGAAAAAGAGTAGACAAATGTAATTTTTGTTATGTGTGCAATAATAAATATATTAAATTCTCTGTGTTGCATAAGAATGAGAAGCTAAATATTCTGGACAAAATTCTATTAATTTATGACAGTCTGTAAATTAGTCTAGAGAAAAGGAGGCTGACACATGACCTTATCTCTCTGTACAACTACCTGAAAGGATGTTGAAGTGAGGTGAGTGTCTCTGATTCTCACAAGTAAGAAGAGATGGGACAAGAAAAAACATACTCAACTTGTGCCAGGAGTGTTTTAGATTCAATACTAGGAAAAATTTCTTCACTGAAAGGGTTGTCAAGCATCAGAACAGGCTTCCCAGGGAAATGGTTGAATCACCAACACTGCAAGTATTAAAAAGATGTGTAGACAAGGTGCTTAGGGCTTGTTGTTAGAGGCTGGACTTGAAGACCGTAAGGGTCTTTTTCAACCAAAATGTTTCTGAGATTATCTAGTTCTAAATCACACTTTCTTACATAGTCTCTCCACTTTTTTTTTTTTTTTTGTTGTTGTTGTTGTTGTTGTTGTTGTTGCCAGTATTATATAAAGTATTGTTTCAGTGGGAAATTACAGATGTGAATTTTCTTGTTTTGTACACTTGTACATCAAGGGGTGTACCTATAGTGGTTTTTCAACAAGCATCCCTTTCTAGGGATTTGCAGCCCGTGCTTGGTGAGCAAATCTGTGGAGTCACAGCTCTGGTGGATGAAATCACAATGCATATGGGAGATTTCAGACCCACCTCAGAGCCTTTGCTTCCACACAAAGCAAAGACAGCAAGAAGTAGGAATACTTTTTGACCAGCAACCACCCAACTAACAAAAGGAAAAGGGAAAGGAAAGCCCATTAGGGTAGAAGCCAAATTAAATATAAGGCTCTAGATGTGATTAATAATGGCATTGATCAGAATGACATTGATCACAATGACAAATACACCAGATGAAATTATTCTTATTTTCCCATGACTAAAGTGGTGAGGACAAAATTTTGTCCAATACTGTTATTGAATATATTCTGCAGTATCATATTGTGTATAACTAATTCCCAGAATATGGTATCATACTGTCTTATGAATGAGTGGGAAGGGTTACAAATTAGCTGGAATGCAGTGGCTATGGAAAAGTACTTTTGTTTGAATCAAAATTGCTAACAATTTATTGTTCCTTATCTACTCACATAAAATTAAATTAGATGAAAAAGCATGATTTTATAGAAAAATATAATAATTTAATAGAGGTTTTAATAGTCACAAATGCAGCCTAATTATTCAATGAAAAGATTCTGTAAATATCAATCTATATATAGTAACTGTTTTAACATACTTTAATTTTTGAACTCTTATTGCCTATGAGATATACTTGATACTTCCTTTCCAGTTTTTTAAGGTTTTTTGTTCACAGAAAGGGTGCAGTTCAATGCTTGAGCTCACAGGGGCAGGCCCTGCGGCTAGAGTTTGCAGAGCCAGTTTGAAGAGGGTGTAGTGATGAAAACACATCAGGCCCTCTCTACAGGTATCACACAGCTGGCTTGGGTGTGCACCAAGAAATTCTACATCATTCTCACTGCAATTATTTCAGTATTTTGCCTGTTGCTTAGTATTCCTCTGCCATGGGTTTGCCAGATACCTTTTCTGCTTCGTTTAGGTCTTTTTTTAGCCATGATCACCCACCCTCTGACAAATCCATAGCAAAACCATTGGGGATTTCTTCTGAAGCAGAGCTCTGTACTGTGTTATGAAATCCTTTGTGCTCACCTCATTTTAATAGTCTGTGATAAGTATGATAACCCTTTCCTTAGGAAAGAAGAACTAACATGTGGTACATCCCTCTTTCATACTTTTGCTTTCCTACTGTGCACAACCTATAGCTCCAGGGCCTGACCCATGAGCTTGTTCATGCCTTGGGCAGAACCTGTTCTGTGAACCTAGTGACTAGCTTAGAGAGCTACTCTGATGTGACTCCCCAGGGTACCAGTGTGGAGAGATTATTTCCTCCAAAGCAGCTGAGACAGACTCCTGCTCTGATTTGAACTCAGGAGAATCTTGTCCTAAACTGTGGGAGAATCATTACTTTATTTATCTTGAATTACTTAGCTATATACTTGGAGTTACCATAGTTGTTACCTATAGTCTGCAGACTCAGATAAAATCACTGAGAGTAATGAAAATGCAGGTTTGATGGCTTTGTTTCCTTAATAACATAATAAATTATCTTTGAATAAACACTCAGAGAAAAAGCTTTCCAAAGCATATTTATCCACAGAATTGCACAGCGAGAAAGCCTCCTTTAAGACTTTTTTCCTTCATGTATTCAGGTATTTTATTTATAAGAAGCTTTGGCATAACACAGATGAAATAATACAAGGGAGGAAAAAAAAGGTATTTTTAGCCCATTTCTGCAACTGGAGAGAAAAAACAAAAAGACACTAAGAATGAAAGGGAGACAGAGATTAGATGGTGCAGATTCAGGATATAGGGAGCAAGGAAAGAGAAGGAAGTAAAGCAGACAGGAGTGAGAGATTAAATAATGAACAGAATCAGAGAGTTTAGCCAACTGGTTCTATAAGCATAAAACATGTATACCTCAATTGCATATGAGCTTGGTTAACCTTTTTATCCCTGTAAAAACCTGTTGTCCTAAGGCTGTTATTAGTCATAGATAAGGAAAGTATCCATTAGAAAACCACTTTCTGAAAATATGGTCCACATGTTGGAAAAAGTTGAAGACCTTTGCTGGTGATTAAATAATGCACTCGCAAATTATACTACAGTTACCAAAAAGGAAATACCTTAAATCAGAAGCACAGATGGCTGTGCTGGAGATGGTGATGCCCACAAGATGAGTCTGTCACAAGGATGGGCAAGTTGCATTTTTTCTCTATCAGAGTTTTCTCAACACCTCCATCCTTTCCCAATCAATAGATCTGCAGGTTTTGTGTCAGAAGTCATAACCTTTTTGCATTTAGCTGGTTCATTGTGAATACCCATATTTCAATGGCAAATAATTTGTTGCAGTTATACAGTTAGGATGTGATTTTGCAAGGATCTTTCTTTGGAGAGATAAAAAGGAAGTATGTGTATATGCAAGATGTCTGCAAGGCTAAACTTAAGCCCAAACGCATTGACTAAAATATAAAAATTTTTCAAGGTGTTTAAAAGCCAGATTAGATTGAAGAAAACAGTAGGGTTTACAATGCTTAAATTCTTACTAGAAATGCAGATTATCTGTGACCTGCAGCTCTTATATGAAGGAAAAAAATTAGAATAGGATCGGGAAAATTGGTAAGTCTTTCTTTGAGTAAGGGAACCATTTGACATCAGAAGAAGTCTCCTGGTAACCCTTTCTAATCCATAAAATTGAGAAGGAGTTCATAGTGAAGCCATGGACTGCCAAGTCTACCATCAAAAACAAAGGTCTAACAACCCAACTGAATTTAACATCTCATTCCACATTATGATATTTTGGAGGGTTTTATTTTATTTTTATGAAGACCTATTATTTTTATCTTTGTCAGAATCATCCATTCTTTATTCTCAAAATGTTTACTGGTATGACTCAAAGACTGATTTCCTTTTTTCACTAGTCAAATTACCAGTATGTAAGTGATGCTGATAGGATGAAATCTCTTCCCAGGAATTTTTAAATGTAGAATACAAATAAAACTAGGAAAAAGCAGCTTTAAATGAGAAGAGGGGTTAAGGGTTAAGAAAAGCATTTTCAGTTTTGTATCTCTGTAACTTTTTGGGAAGTAATCATGACAATTTGCCCATTGAAGCTAAGTATATACAAGAAATTTCCAACAGATTACATTTTTCTACTGTTATATTGTGAATTCCCATTTGTAAAATAAGTATTTGCAAGTCCTAGCAGTGATCCTCTACCCAAGCCATTGTGATTGTGAATATAATATTTACTAGGTTAGACTGTTTCTCAACCTACAAAAAGCTAAGATACTGAGAAAAAAGATTGCAGAAGTTAGTGGTGATTATGACATCAATAAAGATAAGCATACACCAAAATCCTCAAGATTGATTTCTAGCTGTCTAAGAGTTGTTAACCAGGTAAGAGAAAACCCAGTTAACAGGCATGAAGGGTCACTGTTAAGAGTTTCTGCAGAAACTTCTATTCTTGGTTTCCACTATATTTAAGTTTAGGCCATCTGGTTGCAATGAGGCTGAAAAGAATAAAGACTAAAAAAAAAGATTAGGAAATGAAGCTGGTTTTGTCCCTTTCAGTTTTCAGGGCACTGATGTGCAATATATGAAACAGAAAATTTGGGGCAATTTGAGGGGCAGAACTGATAATAATGGCTTCAGACATTTCTAAAATCTAGAATGATTTGTTGTTGTGCAAATGCTTGAACATTTAACTCAAAAATTTTTCAAGCCTCTCTGAACACAGAAAAGAATTGTCTCCTTCTCTGGTACATTTGGCTCAACATGCATTCTCAATTTTGCTGCAGTTGTTATATAAACAGCTTCCATTTTGTTTTGATGTCTCTGTGGCTTTGCATAATATATTTATTTAGCTTGGGTTTTTATGGTAAGCTATTAAAAAATAAACTAACATAAAAGCATTACAATCAAATCTAAAGAAAACTTTGTTTCTGTCAGGGTGTAGCATTCACTTTTCTGACGAGCTACTACCAGTTGAAATGCAGGGATCTCAACCCATCATTTGCTCCTGTTTTTATTGCATCTTCAGTTTAGCTTCATCTAGTCTTCAGCCTTTACTACTGCATCTATATTTGATAAAGTGGTGATGGCAATACAATAGGACAGTATAGCCAAGACAAAATGGATTTATATCATTGATTCAAAACTCTGGTTCAGTTTAAAACATCTTCAAATGAAGTACTTAAATCTGCCAAACACTTTATTTTCTTTTCAAATAAAATATTTGTATTGTTTTATTATAAAAAGAAACATTTTCAACTCCATATTTAATCTAGCACATTTCTGGTGTTACATCTGAGTTATAAGAGGCCAGGCCGATTACTGCAGATACAGCATTTTTCTACTCTGGGGACCCAATTTGGCATTACTGTCAGCTGCAACTCGGCGCTCTGTGGACTATGGGACACTGAAAGGTGTTTAGGAATTATCTGCATTGCATTCAGTTGTGTATGCCAGACAGTGATACAAAAGTAGTACAGTGGTACAAAGTTTTCCCTCTAAGGCAGATGTGTGAATTCTAAACAGAAATACACCATTTTCCCATTGCATTTCCCATCAACAATTGGACAGCGCTGTCTGCTAAGCATTGAGGTAAAGTGTCTGTGAATTTTAGTCTTTCAAATGCCTTTGGGGGAGCCCTTTAGGCACTGCATGTGCATTATTTGTTGTTTTTTGTTTCCTTTGTTCTTTTAGGACACTAAAAATTTATCCTTTCCTTATCCCTCTCAACGCTCAGAAAACAGGACATCTCTCTGTAGGGCTCCCCTGTAAAGGTATAAGAACAGGAGGCAGAATCTTTTCTATCAGCCTTACTATTTTTTAAAGTGGTAGTAGCAATAATCAGTTCAAGCAGTAAGTTTTGTCTTGTTATTTCTGCTCAGTTTCCATTTAGTTTTTCTTTTAAAATATGATTTATACATGTATTCATTGGAAAATCTATAGTGGTTGAAACTGATTTCTAATATAGTTATCAGCCCAAATTTTGATGAATTGTACAGAAGAATTGATCTCAGTAGTATCATGGTCGAGTTTCAACTGTATATAGCCTGTACTTCTTCCTATGCTATCATGACTTCTTTGTATGTTCATTTCTTAGTGTGTATGGTAGCAGATATGCTCTTAGACTTCTGCATTATATTCAGAAATAGAAAAGAAAGAAAAACCAGCAAAGTTTTATTACAAGACATATAAGTGGAAAAAATAGCTATATAAGAATTTAATCTGATTTCCAGTAAAAAATTCCAAAAAACACTGTAGCTGATTTTACACACTTTTAATATAAGAACAACTTTAATGAAACAGAAGAAAACTATTTGTGAACAACAGTATAAGAACAGAAATGATAACTTATGCTTCTGAATTCTGGTTCTTTTTTTACACCAGTGCAAATTCATTAATCCTGTACAATTATTCCTAGCTACTGAGCAGAAATTTAGAACTGTTACTTCATAACTATTTAAGTAAAAATACTGACATACAAATTTTCCTAATTAAGAGTCGGAGCTTAGTTCATATGCTTACAATTAAGTTGAACTATGAAATTGTTAGGTATCTAGTCAAAACTAGTAATCTATCTTCACAGTTAATGAAAGAGAGAGGTGCCTTTCTAATCTTAGATGCTTTTCATAAAGGAAATTGTTCTCTGCAGATGCTGAGAGAAAACTGGTTATGCATGCACAGCTGTATAAATATATATATACAGGTATACATACATGTATGTATTTAGAAAATGAGAGATATTTTTACAGACGTTCACATGAATTCATGATGTAGAGTATACAGTGACATATACATCCTAACATTTTTTCCAATATGACAGTACCATCTTAAAAGCCAAGAATACTGGGTGACTTGCTGCAGTAGGGTATAAAGGGAAGTCTACTTTGATATTTCTCATTGGAGTGATGCCTAGAATTGTGTGGACCAGACTCTCCCTCTGGGTGTCCTAGTTCTACTGATTCTTTCCCCTCAACTGTCTTTCCTCCTCTTGTACATCTACCTGTCCCTTTCCCCCAGGTGCCTTTCTCTTTTATTTTGAACATTCTAAAGCACACAACAAGACAAAATGCGTTGCTCCTTGGCTGGATATTGCTCACTGTATCATGCATTCCCTTCTGGTTTTTAATCATATGCTGATTTTGGCTGAAATAATTTTCTTCACAGTAGCCAGCAAGGGACTTTGTTTTGAATTTGTGCTGGAAACAGCGTTGATATCGTAGGGATGATTTTGCTATTGCTATGCTTACACAGAGTCAAGGTCTTTTCTGCATCTTACCCCACCCTACCAAATGAGTAGATTGGGGATGTGCAAGAAGTTGGAAGGGGACTTACTGACAAAAGGGGGGTCCTTGCATATTCCACATCATATGGCACCATGCTCAGCATATAAAGCTGGAGGAAGAAAGAGAAGACCTTCCAAAGTGATGGCATTTGTTTTTTCCAATTTGTTTTTCACCTTTACACATGATGAAGCTCTGCTTTCCTGGGGATGGCTGAACACCTGCCTGCCCATAGGAAAACATCACACTGAGCATATTTTTGCTTCCTTGCAAGAGTATGAGGTTCAGAATGTCCTCTTCTTGTGGGGATTATGTTCAAATGTGCTTATTGAGATTACATTCAATTTGGTAGTAGAATTATATGATCTTACGTCCTCATTGCCCTCTGTGATTTGTCTGTTTTAATTACTATTTTTATCATCTTGTGATGTTTCATATTGTTACATTTTTATTTCATTTAGTGCATAAACCCTTGAGCACTTACCTTCTAAAACTAGAATGTTTATGTTTTCAGAGTAAGAAAGGAAATATTTTACTAGCTGTTGAAACACTGTTAGAACAGCTTTGCATGTATGCCTGCAAATATTTGTGTCTCTGACCAAAGCACTTGCTAGTATGTGAATAAAATTAGCTCAATGATTTAGCAAAATAAGATATCAGGAATTTATATAGTTTCAGTAAAACCACAGGTCCTTTTATCTTGTTAAAAATAAAAAGACAACTAGCTCATATAGAACTCAAAGCAATGATGAAAATGCCCTTTGAATTTAGAATACAAACATTACCATTCAAAATACAATGAGACTAAAATTGTTAACCCCTGAGGGAAGTGGCTGAATGGATGAAGACTTGGCACAGCAATTGGATACATGAAGCATAAAAACATGACATGGTATTAATTAGAGGGACAACAACAACTAGTTCAAAGCAAAAATGGTGTTGAATTGCTGATTTTTTATCTTGTGTTTATTACTTTTAATTAGCATTTCATAATGTTCACAATTTTGTGTTGCTTTGTTTCTCTTAATTGTATAGAAATGGATGTGAGACATGCTTAAAAGCATTTGCTTTACAGAATAAAAGAACTGCCTATGCTCTAGCTCTGACAGTCATGCCCCAAGGAAGGCATTATTTGTTGACACGGATTGTAAACTACAATATTTTTGTTGCAGACTATTTGATGTGCAATGTATTTTTCTTGGAGGTGGTGAGCCAGATATCATGCAACATCCATATTTTCACATACAGGAAAAGTGTGAAAACTGGTTGAGAAATACCAAGCACAGATGCACATAAACTAGACTTTTTTTTTTTCACATACTTTTATGTATATATATATAATCTTCCCTTATGTGGCATAAAGTATCAGTGCCTTTTTAATAAACATCTGTAGTATTATGTACATCTGTTATGTACATAACAGTGGGAATAACATAAACAATCGTTGGCAGTACAAATAGTTTTCATGAAATGTGACCTTTCCCCGGTATATCTGCTTAAAGGAAATATAATATATATATTTGAAAAATGTAATAATAATGAAAAATTATTGTACTTAATTATTAAAAATAATGATAAAGAATAATTTAATAAATTATAAAAACTGTTATAAAAACGTCCTTATGCAGAACCATAAATGGATGGGGTGGGCACATTGATAGGAGAAATAGGGCAGAAAAAAAGCCATAAGCATTTAGGTCAGCAGCAACTGTTCTAAAATAATTTGTTAAGAAAAGAACAGAAAACGTGGGCTAAATAAATCTATAGAGTATGTCAATCACAAAAAAGCATTGAATTGCCTCCTCAGCTGAAGTACACCAATGAAGTAATGAGAAAAAATTAGTAAGTGCACACAGATACCCATCTAGGTAAGGATGAAAGTAGAGAACTCAACAATTATGAATCAGTGAAAAAAATGTGTAAGATGTATCTTTGTTTCACAAAAGCAGAATATATTATGACTAATTCATAAGAAAATAAAAAAAATCAAAATATCTTTGGTGTTGGAAGATTGAAATACCTAAATTCTAGTAACGTTATATGAAAGCAGATAAACCCATTAAATTCATCTGCAATTTGTATAGCAGGTCATGCTGGGAATGGCCAATAACTTCACCAGGTTTTGCACCAGGAAAAGAAAAATGCCACAACATTATCTTCTTGTATTTTTAAAACTCTTGTTCAGACACTTTAAGTGGCTGGTATTCTCTTAGTTACATTAAATATTTAAATATTTATTTTATCAAGTGAATAACATCCTCTTTGCTATGTACTGTTGCATTCAGAGGCAACAGAAGGCCCTCAAAAGAAGAAATTGTACCTTTATTTGTCTTTCAAATACAACCCAGCTTAGAACGTATTTGTTATATGTGATATCCATCTGATTCCATGTGAAGATTTGTTCAACGTCAGTACTAAGATTTTGATGGAACTTCTGCAGATGACCAGAAAGAAAACAGACAGAGTTAATACATTAAATATTGCTTTTCTTTGGAGTAACAGAGGATATCTAGCAGTTTGCATTGATGAGAAGAGCTGAAATGTAAATATTTACTAATCAGGAATATGTCACATTGACAAGCTTGCACTGGGAACTTTCACAGTGCTTGCTCACATTCTGTCTTTAGCTTGTGATGGTCTTTCTAGAGAAAGCAAGACTTCATCTAACATTTCAATGAAATGCCAAAGCCTGCTCCTGGAGGAGTGAGCTAAGATGCTGGAAAGCATCGGTCTGCAAGGTTCTGATTCACAGTTGTTGATTTATAGGATCGATTCCTAATTTTCCCCACTCACTGTAAACAACGGGTGCACAAGAATATTGTGTAGCAGGCCACTTTTTCTTTGAGCATTGCTTCTGGCCACTAGCATCCTTTCCTTAAGGTGAGAAATCAGTGATTACAAAAGTTTTACTTTCTTCTCTTCTGTCTTTTCCTCTCCTTGCTAAACTGTACTGACCTGCAGGAAATGTTAATTTAGCTTTCAGTCACTTGCTGAATGACCTGCAAGAATACTTGGAAAAATGGAAATTATGTTATAAATTGTGGCTTTTATACCCACATGTCATGCTAGTATTTTATTGCAGGATGGAACAAGTAGTATGCTAGAATTTCCTGAAGGTTTGGAAATAGCTTCAGGGGTTTCAGTCATGTGTTGAGGCTTCAATTTTATCACTGTTAATTCTCAAGAGAATTTTTTATTTATAATTGAGAAAACCTTACTTTTCCACTAATAAACTTTACTTTCCTTCTAATAACATCAACTACAACAATAACAACAATAAAAGGTGTAATTTAATGAAAGGAAGCATGTGATATTTATTTCTCAGTGTGTTTAAATATGATCAAACTTATGAGTTCAAACTATAAGTCCGTATTGATTTGCTGAAATAATTAATATGTGTCATTCAGAAAATTAATTGTTCTTTTTGGGCCTTAGTTTCCTCATTTATAAAGTAGGAATAATAAAACAATTTACTTCATCAAAACTTTATTTAAAGTTTAATGTAAATTTTAATGGCCCTTAGATGCATAGGATGGTAGGTGCTATGTAATTCACAAAACACTCCTGTTCCCATTTGCCTTCTCTGTCATGGGAGTTCTTCTGCTTTCAAAATCCTACAAATATGAATTATCCTTAACAGTAGGATAGATACCAGGCCCTCACATTGAGTGCAGTCTGAGGAAATATTCTGCAACAGTTGTTTCCAAGTGCTATATATGTTGTCACTGGACAGATTTAGATCCAGAAATCTGAACTAAACCTAACTGTTTTCCTTATAACAGAATAAGAATAGTGAAAACTCTATTTTATTTGTGCCAATGTGAGAAACTGGATGAAAAAATTTAGCATTCTGTGGCATACCCATATACTCATATACTCATAAAAATAGAAAAATTTATGGTATTCAGCTCAAGATAAAATATCATCTAGAGATATGTCATTGAAGTAATTTTATCAAATGTTTTTTTCTTAAATATTCTGAAGGCTAAAGCCATTAAATCTGCAATCTTTATTATCTTGTCCAGCACTGGTGTAGATCACTTCTAAAATCATTAACTATGTTTATAATGCACTACTGAACATTTTCCCTCTTGTTTCATGAATGAATCACCTTGCAAAGTCTATGTATTTGTTCATTGAAAGACACATATGGGCGCAGTCAACTATCTCTGTAATATTATAAAAATATAGTAAACCAAACAAATCATTTTCATATGTTGCAGGTGCTGCCTATTAGAAGAAAAGATGTGCTTTGAAGTTCCTTAATTAAAGATTAAATTTCTTTAGTTATTATTCTGAAAATTGCTGAATTATTAATTCTGCTACTGAGTGTGCTGTGAAGTTAGAATGTATAGATGGCCACTAACTCAGTGGTAACAATTTTTGTACATATGTACATATGTGATACATGAGTGCATCGTGTTGAGTTGTAAGTCAAACCATAGAGTTTACAAGGCTCAAAGCTTCCTCCTCATCACAGAACATCTTCTTTAAGTAATCCTTCTTTTCCTTTTTAATCTTCTTTCTTTCCCTTGTAAAGTCCGTCTTGCTTTCTGCATTATGAGCTATTCAATAGACTGAAATGGCCTCAGTGAGAATAAGCTTAAATTGGATAAACACTTCCACAGACATCAACACACTCAATTTTTTGTCCATCTTCTGAATAATTAAACTGGTATTATTACATCACCTTGTTCATGGATAATACAGAGACTTAAAATTTCAGTGCCAAATATAAGCAAGTGGAACACCTTCCTAGCAAGTATGCAAATGTATTAGCATTCCAAAACAGTATTATATTGTTAGAAATTCATATTGGCAAAAGAAAACTAGGAGTAAATGGTTTATAATTATTCATGGTTAGCATGAAACCCATTTTTACATTTCAAGCTTTTTAAAATGTAAATCTTGGGACATCAATGTAGTTTCCATATTGTTTTCTAAGGAAGAGAATCAGAATAACTCATACTGGAAGGGATCCAGAAGGAACAGTGATTTCAACTCCCTGCTCCTCACAGGACTAAAAACTAAATCATGTGGCTAAGAGCATCATCCAGGCACTCCATGAATTCTTCCAGGCTTGGGACCATGACCACTTCCCCGGCGACCCGATTCCAACCACCCTGTCAGTGAAGAATGTTTTCCTAATGACCAAGCTGAACTTCCACTGGTGCAGCTTCCTTCCATTTCCTCAAATCCCATTTTTGGTCATTAGAGAGAGGAGATCATCAGATCTCCATCTACAGTCCACCTTGAGGAAGTTTTTGACTGTGATGAGGTCATCCTTTCCCTTCTTTGAGCTGAATAGACCTCTTGTCCAGAAAAATTCTAATCGAGAAAATAGCAAAAGCTTTGCTAAAATAAAACTCTTCAACTGGCTTCCCTTAATCAGCTAGATGTGTCACCTTGCCACAAAAGGAAATTCAGTTTGTTAAGCAGAACTTTCTTCTCATGAATCTTGTTATAATCCAAGATTGTGTTGTCTTTTAAGTGTTTTTCAGTAAATGCCAGTAACTGCATAATTTTACCACTGAAGGGATGGTGACAGGCCTGTAATTGTCAGGGTCTTCCTTCTTACCCTTCTTGATGATTGTCACAACATTTACCATCCTCCATTCCATGGGGAAATACAGACTCTAAAGACCATTGAGAAAAATCAGAGAGAGGTCCAGCAGCAGCATCACCAAGCTCTTTCAGTACCCTAGGACAGCTCCCATGAAGCCCCATGTGCATCCAGGGGGAACAGCTAGTCTAAAACAAATTCAGATTCACTTGGGAGTTTATTGTCCCCCTTGCCATAGTCTTCCAAAACAAGATTCCAGGTGTCCCCGTGTCCATCATCAATGATAGAGACTCACTTGTGAGGCAACTGACCTCATCAAGTAACAGATTTATCTTTAAACCTCTTTCTGCTTTTAATATATTTAAAACTTCTTGAAAGAATTACTGAAAGAAAATAAGAAATAGGATAGCATTCTTGTTGCTCCACCAAATAGTAGCTGCAACTATGTACATTAATTAGTCTGAATTCTATGTAGGGATTTATTCTCATGAGAGATTTTGGTGCAAAAAATATCTTTTCAGGCTCTTGCTCAGCAGCAGGTCTAGCAGCAACTGTAAAAAGCTCCTGCCAGTTCAAGTGGGGCTGAAACAGAAGTAATGGTCAGGGTAGGTGGAATCCCTAAGGGAGTCTGGGCATGGGGAGTAAGACTGCAAGTGACACCAAGACCCTGGCTCTCTCTGTTCCAAATTCATGGAAACTCTCAGGAAGAATTTTGGCCACTTGACAGTACTCCCTTTTATTTCACCAGGCTGGGGAATTTGAACAACCAAGGATAGCAGGTTGTTTGCATGTTTAAACAGTACTGTTGTATGGATAATAGCTCAAAAACTAGGGTTGTCCCACACCAGTCACCTCAGTGCAGGAAAACAGACACAGAGACATTTAACTTATCCATATGGACAGAGCAGAGATGTGCTGGGACATGAAATGGTGGTGGTTGTGCTCTGCACAGGCAATGGTGCTTGTTCAGGTGTTGAAAGCACTTCAGTTGATATATGTGGAGCCAGCTAACAGTGTACATGGATTTATCAGACCAAGGGCCTTTATCTCTCTCTTTCCCTTCCCTCTAAAACTATCCATTGTAGAGTAAATACTTGTGATTTTTTGGGATTTTAGCTGTTCCACAAAGTGCTCCTTTCTCCACAGCTGGACTGGTTTGACACTGCAGTCAAGCCTACCACTAAGAAGTACTTCTAGGTTGACAGTGTGGAGGAGATTGATCTTACGAGTATGTCTGGATCCAGAGCAGGCACCTCCAACTCCACTTGTAGTCACTAGAAGGAAATAGAAAGTCTTGGATGCAAATTAATCTCATAGTAAAGTAATTAGAAAAAATATGTCAGGAGCACAGTGCTCATTAAACTCTTTTTTCCTCTTGATATATGTAAAAGACCTAGATGTGACTAGCTCAGTAGATAAACAATACATCTATCTAAACATTGGTTAAATGGCTTTCACAGTTTTGGTTTTTTTTTTTTCTGTTGTCTAATCCTAAATCTTTATTTTAAAAAGTAATTCATATTACCTGATGAGTTCCAAGTGAGCTCTGCAGTGCTGTAATAAATATAATTATTATGATAATTATTTGCAATATCCACTAAAGTTAAAATTCTGTAAGATAATGCAGAGAGAGAGGAGCTGTTTATGCTTCCAAAACCAGGAAGAATTCACTCACTTCCATGCAAAAAAATCTTCCGAAGTGTTATGAAAACGGAGCTGAAATATATTCTGGGTTGTTTCTCTGCACTAGGAGACCATTATCATGATAATTTAACACCTGTATCACTGATTTTTGGTAGTGCAACCTGTAATCATAGTCTGAAGTGATCCCTGAAGCAGTTATAATTTAGATTGCAGTTTAAAATAAAACAGTGTTAGTTCTGAGCTGTTGGATCACAGAATGTGGAACACCTCACCAAGATATGATTGCAATAAGCAGGATTTGCCACAAAGGAGGGCAATATTGTAATTCTACGTTCTTGAAATGTAGTCAGACTTGACGAAGCTTGTTCTTGAGTAGGATGGCCCATTTTTGGCAGGGTGTTACCATACAGAATGCTTTCATAAGGCATCTTTCTGGTAGTTTTGTTTAAAATAGGCCCAGTAGACACTGCTGATTTACCTCCAGGCTGTGATTTTGAAGGGCAGTCAGTATAACTCAGGAAATGGAGGAGTGCCGCGAAAAGAAAGTTATATCAATGCGACATTGCAGGTATTACACGTGGGGAAAAATAACTCAGCCAAGCAGAGCTGTCAACACTCTTCTGTGTACATTCCACCTCTGCTGTCTCACCAACACTGACAAAGTCTGGGGGACAGTAGGAACAGCTTAGAAACCCATAAAGCTTTCTGTCGCAAGAGATAAAAAAGAAGAAAGTACCTAAGATATTCTCCCTGCTTATTCTTTTGGAGCTGTTTAGGGAAGGAAAATTAAATCACATCTCCGAAAATGATTATTTGTTTCTGTACTGGCAGTAATGTAGGTTTTGGTGCTGCTTAGAATGTGATCTGTGCTCCTATTTTAAAGAAAATGCTGTTTGCTTCCTGGGGTTTTCTTTTTCCTTTCCTTCTTATTGAAGTTGCTGCCTAAGCAAATTTTGCAGGTCTGTAAAGCCCTGGGACTGGCTAGAGGGACTGGCATCTGAACTATGAGCAAGGCTTAGGTAAAAAAGTCTTGACCGTTGTACTTATTCATTGTGGTATGCTCCAGGCCAACCATCATGCAGCACCTCTACCTCAAGATGATACAAGAGGAAGAATAAACAGATTTTGTTATTTTTGTAAAATAGCTGATAAGAAGTGCCAAATTACTAACAGTCTGAACTAAATCCCTTGAAGTCCTACAGTTTGTGGATCTGGCAGTTTATGTGTCAAACTCCCATAGATTTTATGCTTAGCTGTTTTTGTGTGGTTTCAAAGGAGAACAAAGAAAAGTCAAAATGATTTCAGAAAGATTTTGTTATTTGTACATGATAAGATATTAGTGTCTTGCCCAGTTATGGAAAGCTATCATTTTGTAAATTCTACTGGAAAGCAGCTCAAGCATATCTCTTCGGAATTCAGGAAAGAGCTGTTTTTGTATCATATCATCAGCAAAGTAGTGGCAAGTAGCCCAATTTTATTGTATTTTTCACATTTTTTTTCAAAACAATTTCAAAATAAATATTTTGAAGCTTGAAATTACTTCAGCAAAGCTTGACATGGCAATAATAGCTCACACTTGTGCTAGTTGTTCTCTAACCACGCCCTAAGCCATATTATTTGCATTTTGTCTTTGCTCACAACTATCCTTCTCATGTTCTTGTCAAAGCTATTACACTTGCTGTTGCAAAGAAAGGAGGCTATCTGTATTCCCAACATTCTGGGACTGAACAAAGGAACAAACATTTCTGCACAAAGCTTCTTTGAGTAATTCAATTTACTTTCTAACAAAAGGAAAGATGACATTGAGCACTCAGCAAAGAGCAAAAATTATTTCTTAAAACTTGAAATACAAATGATAATTCAATCATTAGGAGAAATTTTAACACATTCAGGAAAATTTCATTATGCTTTCTTCACCACAGATTGTGAACTGATGACTGATATAGTGGGGTACAAGAGTTACATTTGATTTTGGTATTGGTTTTCATTTGCAGGCTGACAAAAAGTCTACTTAAAATGTAGATGGTAACCTCTCTTATTCCTCCCATTTTATTAATAATAATAATTAGTGAATTCCCTTGTCTCAGGAACAAATGGCAAGTTTTCAGTGGGAATAAAACAGAATAAAGGTGCTACTTCCTTTCTACCAAACACTCATACCCTTCCTTTTTTATATGCATATTTTAATAATCCATAACTTCCTTTTAATAAAGATGATATCATGTTAAAAGAGAGAAAGTTAAAACCATGAGTGACAACTAACAAAAGCCATGAGGGTCTGTTTTTTGATATCCTTCAAATTTTTATAAGTAGATTCACACTTGGTGTTATTTAATGCAAAAAATAATGTAGCTGCAGCTTTTAGTTAGCTGGAAGTCTGAGGATGAGTAGTTTGTTTTTACAAAAGAAATAAGGAGACCAAACATATCACATAATGGCATATTCCAATAGATAAGCTTGAATGTGGCCTCTACTTTTGTAGTTACATGCAAATGAATAATAGAATCATAAGGTAAGAAGTTGAAATATTCTACTAACATTTTTGTGTTGATCACATAAAGGTTCAAAGTAATCTTTGGAGAGCCTCTCTTACCACATCACTTAACAGAATTAATAGGAAGCAATATCAATGTCTGCATTAAAAAAATTACCTCTCAACATAATTTCAACTTCAGTGGTCAGAAATTACACAAATTACATTTCATGCACATAGGCTGAATTATCTTAAAAAATTTCTCTCCTGACAGATACTACTACATGAAATAGGTGACTCATGACCTTCACTGTTGTCAATTCAAGTCTGTCCTTTCATAGAAACATGAGGGAAGAAAATCTGGAGAGTGGGGAATTGTATTATGTTGTATTTCAACATCTACAATCTAATTTGAGACACATGATATGGTTTCAAAACACTTTTATACACATAAATTCTTGTTCAGTGGAGAGAGTTTGACGATAAAAATAAAACAGGTCCCACCTGTTGTGGAATTAATTAACAGAGGATTGCCCTTGCTAGAATTTCTTTTTTATTAAGTAGAATTAGAGACAGACTTCCTTGCAATAGACAATTCCCTGTAACATTTAGATGTACATTGATGTGTTCTTATATGGAATTGCAGGAAAGACAACAAGTAGAAGTGATCAGTTCTCACTCATACAACAGGTGTGTCTTCCATGTACTTCTGATTGTGGCACTAATGAACCACAGCACACTTCTAGTGTAAATTTTCTAAGAATTCTTCCGATCTTTCAGTCCAAAATTATTCTGTCTCACATTTTTTGAGGTGTGACTACTACAGACCTGTAAAACCATTATTCTGAGAAGTGTTCCAAGCTTTGTAATAGTTGCGCAAACTCCTCACCTTGCATAGCATTTATTTAATTAATATACACTGGGAGTCAGCAGCAAACCCAGTTAATAGGTTTGCAGTGAGTGACCAGGCCATGAGAATTTTCTTAATCAGGAGGATTTAGAGGTTGAGGTGCAGGTGAGGTGTAGCTGACTGCGTGGACCTAAAGCAAGGGAAGGCATCAGTTTGTGAATGTGGCTGGAAAACTGGGTATCAAGGCAAATGAAATGCAGGAGAGGATGGCACTTGTAAGCTTTATCATCCTCTGTGTTTTGAGATTTCAGAGCCTCTATATCTTGAGAAATATGTCCCTCTTTCTGCTCTTCCATGCAAACTGATAACTAGGGTGGTTTTTGAATCCTCCTTGTCCCACCTAGAATGAAGTTTTGGCATTTCTGATGGTAATATGATTTTAATTTTTGAAGCTGTGACTCCCACAAGTGAAGCACCTAATGACCTGAAATACATATAGTAATTTTAAACTACACTATTGTAAAATCATATGTAGAGATCTTAAAAATATTTCAGTTGTTTTAAATATAATGGCCAGGGCAGTGATATCAAATGTCAGTAGCATGTTACTATAAACTCAGCAGTTTCTCCAGGGCCATAATAAGTTACACATTTTAAATAAGAGTGCTCTTCATGCTTATGGTTAGTACTAATCCAGAAAGCATAGAATAAGTGTTTTAAATAATATCCCTACTGAAAATAAATAATTTGTTCAATTATTATGAGCACAGTATGTGACATAAAAATAGAATAACATTTGCATTAAATTTTCTACAAGGACTCTTTAGGGAGTCACAAACAGCACAGAACCATTTTCTCCCCTACATCTTTGGTGAATAACATGAAAGCTGTAAGTATTTCAAAACCAAGTCCATTTGCCAGTTGCATATATTTTATACATATTTTTATTTTATGATGGTGTTGGAAACAGTGGTCTTCGACAATAAGTGCAGGATGTGGAAATAAACAAGTAGAAGCTCTGTAACAGGGATGATTAAACTGTAATTGCTACTTTCTTTTTCAGTTTTTAAGATAATATTTTGATCCTATTTAGTGTTCTACAAAAGGTGCTACTTAGGATTATTGTCATTTTTTAAAAAGACTTTTTAGGCCTATATTTAAGAATATAGAGGAGATGTCATCCATGAATAACAAATTTGTTTTTGTTTTAGTTTTTTGATTGTATTTAACCCCTTCAACTTCTGGATGATATTCTGAATAAAACCATAAATTATACATAGCTTGATATTTCTCAGAATCATCTAATTTAAAAGATTGGATTTATTTTGGTTCAGAATTTTTGTTATTAAAACACATTAATAGCACAACAAATTATTATTTTATCAAATTACAGAGGTAGCTTTAATTACTTTTGACAACTTCTGAAAAGCATGTGTTTTTAAATGACCATATTACAAAAAACACTTCTGCTCCTTTACTGCATCCTTTCTACACTCTGCTGTTAAAAAGTGGCTGAACTTCTACAAGCCTGGCTATAGGGAGCTCTCAAATTCCGATTGAAAAAGCATATCACTGTATTCCCAAGGTACTGTCTTGGAGTTAACAAACAGAGGCTTTCAGAAGTGGTTTCCATACAGAAACCTTTTGCTATATAAAAAAACCCCCATTGTTCCAATATGGGGAATAAATTTATTCCCAGATTAACTTGAGTAACATAAATGCAGAAGTGAATATTGCAAAATATGTTGTATACATTTAGCTGCTTCATAGCCTTTTCCTATTATCTAATGTATAATTAATAATTTTTAAAAGTTACTGAATTGTTATTTTTAAAATGTATTTTCACCTTGATTATCAGACTTTGTCTCAGACTTTGGTTAGTCATGCACAGACTGCTCACAAATTTTAAGCAACCAAGCAATGAAATTATTTTTCACCCACTTTGCAGATATGTAAATCAATTTAGAGCAGAAGAAAAGCTAGATCTCATTGTGAAATATCCTTTCCATTGAGAAGGAAGAAAAAAAAACAAAAAACCAAAAAAATAGAGGCAAGCTGTCTATAAAAAAAAAAAACCTCCAAATATTACCATTCTGCACAAAATAAAAAAATATTTTAAAAAACAAAAGCAAAGAAAGGATGAAGAATAATTTTACCTCAGTATTTCACATAAAGGACTAAAATATTGATAATTTATAAAAATATCAATTAGTGTTTATTGGTTTGGTTTTTTGTTCTTTTTTTTCCCATTCTCTGAAAGGAAATCTTCACTTTGAAAAACTCACAGGTGTTTCCTCCAATATGGTCAGAATTTTTTTTATGTGCTGTTTCTGTATACTCGAGGATCTTCATGTAACAGCCTGAGATTTCAATCTTGCTGCAGAATTTGTCCTTTACAGCAGTCTTCCCTAAGAGTTGTTATAAAGAATAACATCTCTAATGGCTCTTGCTCTGGCTGTGAGGAAGAACCATATAACCTTTTTATAGTTGTTCACTTTTTCTTACAGCAGTACAGATTTCAGAAAGCTTCAGAAGCGACTAGTGATTTGGGAAATCTAATTTTTTTTAGGAACTCCATATAAGGCATTTGTGGAGACAAAGAACACTGACTCTTAATTCTTGTAAAAGCAGAAAAAGTTTGAAAGAGTTTTTATTGGAAGGTTTTGCTAAGTTTACACTTTTCTTATTAGCAACTCCTTCATGGAAAATGCACAATCCTCCACCTTCTCATGAAGAGCGTAAAAAGGAGAGGCTTAACAATGGCTCCTCCAGAATCAGCTTGCTATTTTACCAGTCTGCCCAGAACTGCAGAAAATCAAATGCAAGCCTCAGAAATGTAGGATGTATTAGAGGTGGAATAAGAAGCCTTAGCTCTGTAGTTCCTGGCTTTTGTTGGATTATTTTTACACAGCTTTTCTATTATGGGAGGATTATGGCACACATGGTCAATGAGATCACACAGCCTTTTTAGACTGCTATGATACTTCAAGGTGCAGTGTAATTAGTTAAATATGGAGAAAAAAACCAATCAGTCTTATAGTATATTGAGTTTTAAAAAAACCTTGTTGCACATTTAAATGTATTTTTTAGCATTTAATGAAAAAAATGTATGATGGAATACCTCATACTCAATGATCAGGTCTGACACAGTAACAATTATTCTCAATTTCCTCCATGGTGATCACAGGAGACACTTCAGAGCTATTATGATTTTGGTTGAAGTGCATGGGACAGTGCTATTTAATTTCCATGAGATCTTAATATAACTGTTATGATTCCTCCATCAAATGCATTATCACACATTCTACAGTTGTCATGGTGTATTGCACCAATAAATACTACCAAGGAAGTTCTTCATGCACAGTTCATTGACATAATAGGCTATAATGGGTTTTTTTTAGTGCTGCTATGGTCTACTGTATCAATGCCTGCTGAGGGAGACTTTAACGCACTCATCCAAGCACACAGGGTAACTATACATAATAAAAATCTTTATGAAGTTTTTGGAAATAAGCAATTATTCTGCACTGCACTGTTCATTTTATTTATAAGTGTCAAAATCATTAGCATACACAAGGGACAGATGTGATATTCACATTTTCCCATAAAGATTGAATTAACTTAACTTTCACAGGCTTCAAGAACCTTCAAGAAAGTTGAGGGGTTTTATGTTGTCTTTCATTTTTTCTAATGTCAAAGTGCAAAAACACAAAGGAAAAACTTTACTGTCACTCAGTGATCTCATACTTCTTCATCTTGATCTCAGTATCTTCCCTGTATTTTGTAAGAAAAGTTACCACTGACTTATCTTCCTATCTGAAAGCTATGCCTGTAATTTGAAACTCTTGCCTAAATAGTATCTCTATTAAATGAATAGAGAGTAGTACCTCCAAAAAACAATCTGGAGGATCAACCATAAATCAGGAACATAAATGAGTGTGAGGAATGACTCACTGAAGAATTTAGCCTAGCTTCTTAGCAAATGCCTGCCACAGAAACAATATTTCAGTCCTTATGGAGAAAATGCAAACACAGTATTTTCAGAATTTCAGCTATCTAGATGGAAAAGGATTAGATTAGGAAAACAGAAAGGATATTTTATATTAAATAGGATGTAGTACTGAATAACTACCATTTTCTTACATGAGTACCAAGATACTCAACAGGAAGTTTAAGAAACCATGCAGCTATGATTAATATGTTAACTTTTCTTGAGGTCTGTGAGGAAAGTTTAACTCTAGAGATGTACTACAGTACATTCTAGATAATCAGCAAACTCTTTTTTTCCCCTCTTTTTGTTTTTAATGTTATGGTGGTTTGACCTTGGCAAGTATCCAGATGCCATCAGATCATTCTATTCTCCCCCTCCATCAACATGACAGAAGAAAATATGATGAAGAGCTCATCAGTTTAGATAAGAACACAAAGACCACTCAGTATTTACTGTCATAGTAAAACCAGGAGCAACTCAGGGAAATTAATTTAATTTGTTTCCAATTAATAAAAGGTGGATAATAAGAAACAATAACAAGTCTAAAAATTTTCCTCCCATATCTCTCTTCTTTCCCAGGCTCATCTTCAATCATGACTCTTCTACCGTCTCACTCTGGACAATGCAGAATGGGGAATGGGTTTTGTAGTCAGTCCACATCTTTACTTTTGCTGCTTCTTCCTCCTCATGCTCTTCCCCTGCTCCAGCTTGGGGTCCCTCCCACAGGATACAGTCTTCATGAACTTATTTTCTTTCTGTGTTAAGGTCCCTGATCAAGTGGATGAAGGGAAGGCAGTGGATATAGTTTTACTGGATTTTAGTAAGGCTTTTAAAACTTTCCCTCACAGCATTCTTCCACATAGGTTGTCCAGCTGTGGGATGAGAAGGTTCATGATGTGCTGGGTGAAGAACTGGCTGAAGGGCAGAGCTCAAAGGGTTGTAGAGACTGGGGCTACAACTGTCTGGAGACTGATCGTCAGTGGTGTTCCTCAGGGTTGAATTCTAGGGCCCGTCTTGTTCCATATATTTACCAACAGCCTGGATACAGAAGTTGAGTGCATCACTAGCAGGTTTTGCTGATGATACCAAATGGGAGCTGCTCTTGATCCTCCCAGAGAGCAACATCTTGCAGAGGGCTCTAGATAGATTGGAGCAGTGGCCTAAAAATAATGGGATTAAATTCAACAAGATGAAGTGCCAGATTCTGCACCCAGGATGGAGTAATGCTAGGCACAAGTTTAAAGGAAAGGAGTGGCATGAAAGCAGCCTAAAGAAAAGGTTCTGGAGGTGCTGGTCAGCAGTACACTCCATATGAGTCAGTCCTGTCTGCTAAGAGGGAAAACCAGACATGTATCACCAGACTGTCAAAATAATTGATTTTCTTGCTGTGCTCAGCATTGGTGCAGCCTCGGCATAAATACTGTGTGCAACTCTAGGACACACAATTAAAAAAAGATGTGAAGGTCTCTGAATAAAACTTCAGTCTCTTAGTGAAGTCTTCTTCTTTCTTCCATTCTTTAGGGATATATGAATTTCTACTGTTTCAGTGATCAGTCCAGTAAGAAACAAAACCAAAGTATGGGTGTTTTAATGCAAGTAAATATTGGTGCAACAATACCCATAGGGAAAAAACATAACGTAGACAAGCCTTTTGACAATATTATTTTCTTAAATATTTGCCCATAATTACAGCATTCTAAACAAGACCTGTGGCTCAATAGCCAGCCCAGCAGGGAGTAGTGATAGCTGTGTACTTAAGTCAATATTCCAGCTTCTGTGCAAGATTATCTTCACACAAAATGACAATTATTATCATAGATCCAGCAGTCAGAATATAAACGCACAGCAGACTCCAACTAATTCAGAGTCTAAAGTAAAGTTTTAGAAAGTCAAACTAAATATTCTATTTCTAAGAGAAATACAGTTTAGGGGAACAACTGTTGCTGTCAAATGAATACAAATGGAAGTAACAATAATTTTTAAATATGCAATATAAAATCAATAGGATAGTTATATGCTATAAATCATGACTTGTAATTACAGCTTATACATAATATATTGCTTGCAATAATGTAATTATAACACTTAATAACACATTTTACTATAAGTTATATATAAAGCTCTGCATATGTAATACAAAATTTCATTGGAAATCTCAAATTATATCATAAGCAGTATTTTTGTTAAAGATGTGCATAAAATATTAGTCACTGATGAAATTGCCATTCTGAATATCAATAATAACTACTAAGTGACACATTCCCTCCATTTATCCATAGTATCCATTTATCCCCCATAACAAAGAACTCTTCAGTAAATTCAACCAAAGAATCAAACAAGAAGACTGAGCAAAAGACTAACCACATAAATCCTGTATACAGCACACTGAGGTGAAACAGTGGTGGTTCAGAGTTTATCGGCCAAGCTCTGGAAAGTGAAATATAAAGGCATCACTGGGAAACTCCTATAACTGAGAAGTAGGATTCTTTTGCTAAGGCTGAGCTCAATGTTGATATGTTTACCTGCTACAGCTTCCAAATTAGTTAAAAGGTTTTTTGGATATATTGACAGATTAGAGTACAAACAGTAGCATAAATGATCTAGAGAACTTCCTACGTTTATCCTGTTCTGCCTGAAAATTATTTCAGTCTCTTTTTAATCCTTCTGCATAGGTCTGTTATACTTCTAACTTGCTTTACTCAGAAGTAAACTGATCTGCACATAGTAGGTAATGTGGAGACAATGCAGAAGTTTACACATCACTATTTGCATGCATTTATTCTTTGCGCTGAGGAAAAAGGCAGATATGATTATTGAATTGTTCAGCCTCCTCCTGTAGGCTGAGGAGGAGCAGCTGCTGCATCTCAGATTCTTAAAAGGAGAACCATTATGAACCGTATCTCCTATCTGAAAATTCAAGTCTGTCAGGAGTAGCAGTAAGACCTCTGTACCAAATGATCTAAAGCTGAACACACACTACTCAATGATACATGTGTGTCAAGACACCTTCAAACAAGAGGTTTCTTACCTCTGAGAGTGTTTTGTCAGTAGATCACATTTCGTTTGCTATCACTCAGATCATGCTCTGATTCCTATATCTTCCAGCATTGCAGCTCTGGAATCTAACTTGAATGAAAACCTAAACATAGATCCCGAAAAAGCTCAAGGCTGGTACCATATGTAATGCACAATCTTCCATGATTTGCCTCAAAGTTGCTCATTGAGAGAGAGAGTTGTTGTTTGCTTGACAGCATTTTCTCTTCTTTTGCCCAACAATATTCATTAGTCTAACTAAGATTTCATTAAGACAGCATTTCATGTGAAAAAAAAATAAACCTGAAACATGAGAAGCTGAGCCATTAGCAATCATTATTTAGAGTTGAAAATTATTTGAATGGGTACTTTCTTGTCTTTCTTTCAAAATCAAGTAAAATATACTATTTTTATGAATCCATATTTTAGGTTCTGAACAAGGGCATGTCGTGGTTTGACACAGAAAAAGAATTTTTCCGGAAGGAAGAGGTCAATTTGGACATTGACCAATTGAAGGTAGACACGCCTCTGAGAACACAGAGGGGTTAAAAGCAGAATTCCCAGGAGAACTCGCTCTCTTGGGTTCCGGTCAGTGGTCAGTGCAGGACTCTTCCCTGCCCGGCGACGAGCTGGGTGGGGGAGGGGAGAAGCCATGTGGCCTTCGGAGGTAGGCCCAAGGGTGGAGGGACAGGAACCGGGCTGGGCCCCTGCAGATGGAAGGGTGGAGAAAATCTGGGATGTCTCCATTCCCCCCAGAGTCTCTCTCTCCCAAGAGAGAAAAGAGACGGCGGTGGTTTTATCAGCAGTTCACCGCGGGGAAGGAGAAGAGCGGGGGGGCCGCAAGGTGCCCAGCCGCCTGTGGGAGCTGGAGCCTGGGCAGCAAGCTATCTCTGGGAGTCGGGACTTTTAACCCTTCCTGAGAAATGAAAGCTTTGTGAAATTTTTCTCCTCCTTGGTTTGAAAAGAGCGGAAGAGAGACAGCCTGGGACCTGGGATGTTGGAAGGAGAAATTCTAGGTGGGAGGAGATGATAGAGTGGCTTTTGGCTGGACTTTTTCTTGTTAGCCACAGACTGAACTGATCTTCTCCTCCAAGAGAGACTGTATTTTAGGAGGATGCGGGTGAGCCAAAGAGACCTGCTTCAGCTGGGAAAAGACAGAAGTGGAGCGAACAGAGAAAAGTTAAGGAGGTTTGTGGTGGTGCCCCCTGTCTTCGCAGAGGAAGAAGAGAAGAAGATCTCTGTTCTTGGATTTTCGGCCCCAGGGGAAAATGAGGGGGACTGTTGGTCCCAAAAATGAAAAACTGAACTGTTGTTTTTTCCCCTCTTGGCAGGGCATTCTTGAAAGGAAAAATCCTAAAAGCAGTCTGTCCATCCATGCATTGGTGGTGAGAGCACTGTGCATAGAAAGGAGAGGGTCACCACTGGCAAACTTTTTCTCTCCGGGCGGTGCCATGTGGTGACATGGAAGCACAGGATGTGGCAGCTGTGTTTCCTGGGGGGTCTGTGGCACAAGGGAGAGACTCCTCTCTCCCTGCAGATAGACTGGGTGTTGATTATCTGGAAGGTAGAAACCTGATTAGGGTCCAGATTGTGTCTCACTGTGGTTTGTTGTAGTTGGGTGGTGGGAGGAAGAATGCTTTAGAATGTTTTCATTTTGAATTGTGTGTGTTTTCTTTCTTTTTTTTTTTTTTCCCTCTTTTATAATAGCATAGTGGTAGTAGTTTAATAAAGTTTTTTTTCTTGTTATTAAGCTTGAGCCTGCTTTGCTCTGTTCTCGATCGCATTTCACAGCATTCAGTTAAGAAATTGCATTTTCATGGGGGGCACTGGCATTGTGCCAGTGTCAAACCATGACAGGGCAGCATGACAGAAAGAATCTGGAAAAAATTAGTTTTATAACCCTCATCTTTGACTGTTTGAATGGACTGTGAAAGACACACAGAAGACACATATGCTTATCTGGTTTTACTTCTCTCCTCTGTTTCTCTCCCCAACATCTAAACACACAGCTGATGGCAAGTCTGTCTTGCATATATTGCTCTCTACCTCAGAAAACAGCTCCCTCTGGTAGACTGCTTAAGAAGCCCTAATTTTCTTTCAGCATGGAATTAAACTTCTACTTGGAGAACTTAAATGTTTTAAAAAAATGATTTTATTTTTAACATTTCTGTTCATGACTCTAAACATGAAAAATTAGTTTGAAATATCTTGTACCATATGTTTAAGATGTATTAGCAGAATCATTGGTTAAGAAACAGAATTCTCTGAGATCCCTCTGGAGGTAAATAATAGATATCTGGGAAACAAACACCTACTTCCCATTTCTTTGTCAGGACTTATCACACAGGGAAATATGACATGAAGGAAAAGAATCTCATCTGGTGTCAAGTTACATATTTCCTTATGCTTAAAGTGGACTCTGAGACAGCAACTGACAAAGAGAGAGTTGAACCAGTTTGATCAGCTCATCAAGCTCTAAGGAAGAAATGTGTCAATGGGCTAAAATATGTGCTCCTATTATTAACTTAGGAACATAATTTTCATTTATTTTCCTGCTTACAGAGGAAGACAGATGACTAATTTTCAGATAAAGTTCCCATCATGCAATTTATTGTCTAAAAATCTCTGAAAAAAATTATCTGAGAATGTGAGTTTCTGAGAAAGAACTGCCTGATAGTCCTGTTTGTTTATGTTTACATGAAGTTACTCTCCTACACAAATCTAAATATCATTTTAGAACAATGGATTCTAAAGGACTAAGTTTCTTTCAGTTACTTGCATGCTTGGACAAACATAAGTACTCATGCAGCAACACACTTTTTCTACTGCTTCCATAGTGATAAGATGATTTTTTTACATGCTTAAAAATAAATTATGCAGTGATAGTTACATTATAGTTCTAGAAAAATAAGATGGCCCCTCTTTGTTTCTTCTTACTTGCACTTTATTTTTTACATGACAACACAACTGAACTCATTGGTGTTGGTTTTTTTAATAACTATCTCTAAAAGCAAAGATGGGATGAATCTAAGTGTGAACCTTTCAAATTCAAATTCTTAAAAGAGGCCACCAATAGTTAATACTATTAGGTGTGGTAACACCAAATCCCTGAAAGTTTATTTCTAAGAAATCATCAACAGACACTGTAATGGTAATATATTATCTATTTGTAGTGTACTAATAGATTGATATAAGTGAAATCTATGGCATTTACATGTAACTAAGTCTGACTAAATTGATAAGATGCTCAGTTGTGCTAGAAGTATTGATTGATAACATTACAATTGTCTGTGGCTTTTGGGTCTACCAAGGTAACAAGTTTAAAATATTATGATACAAAGATTTATACAGAAGTTTTTTAAGTAGTAAGAGGGTCAAAACCACAGGAACCATGTTTATTTGTACTAGAGACATATTACACACCCCTTGATATTTCCTAAAAACAATACACATAATGCTGGATCAAATTCTAGCCCAAATGCTTCATTTAGCATCTGCATATAGCTTTCATTTCCTCTAGTTTAAAAAATTTGTTATAATTATAAATTCTTAATTTTTTCCTTAATTTTATTGCCTCCGTAAATATTTTGTCAATCAAATAAATAATACAGCAAGTGGTACCTATTTGCAAAGAACTTCTTCATGACAATGAAAACGTTACTACTAAACCTATGGATAATTGAAATAGTACAATGGCACTTTCAACAAAAGAGTGACTCAAGTATAAAACAAAGTTTACTCAGTAACTTGAGAATAGAAGTAGAAATATCTGGATATTATAGATATTATTAAAACAAATAATTATTTAACTGCTGCAAAACCTCTTCTAAGGTGAAAAATGCTTGTAGCCCATATTTAGAGATGGGGAAAATGGTGCACCATAATTTTACATCTCCATCTTCATGTACCAAAGCTGAAAAACTTGTGCTTTTATCTTGGAGTTGATGAGCTCCTACAGCTCTAATAATGAAACATAGAATACTATTTTTACCCACTAAGAACACACTTTTTTCCCAGTCTGGATTGAAAGAGTGATTCTTCATCCCTTTTTCCATTTTGAATATTAGATCTTTGCTTTTGTAGTGAAAGATGTTTTTTGTCATATTATGTTTGATAATTTCCACTACACTGCATGGAAGGGACATTCAGCCTGAAATTCTTTATTTAGTGTTTTGGCAGTCTCTCAATAACAACCTGAATTTTATATCTTCCTTTCTATTGTGATTAATAGTTTACATTTTCATTTAGAATGCTTCAAGCTACATTCATTGTCATCACAATCTCTTTAAAAATTTCCTTCCATGTGTTCCGATATTGCACAAATATTTGTGTTTGATCATTATTTCTTATTCATATGCAGTGAAGATAGGTAGGCGCAGTTTCTCAGTATATTTTATAGCAGATATTTTGCTTCCTTTAGTGCCATGGAAGAATAGTACACTGTGCTGTACACAATGATTGGAAATCATTCAAAAAAAAAAGTGTGGGGGGGGAATTCTTCTTTCCACAGGTGTCTTTTAGTAATAGATCTATCACAATAGATCTAGCACATAGGTGCTATAACTGATCTAATCTAATTGGGACACCAATTGGACCAGTCCACCCTTTGACACCAAAACCAAATAAATCTTTTAGCAGTAGTTTCTTCATCAAAGCTAAGACTTCTTACTGTAAAATAAGAGCTCTGAGGACATGAGATACTGCATTGAAGATAAAATTGTCCTCTGTAATCATATGTTACATGAGCACAACTCACATGTGGCTCCTCTTTCACAGTTTTCTGGTGCAGCTTGCTGATACTGAAATATTAATGGTTAGTTAATACATGTCACTTTTTCCTTCTCTTGATGAAGAAATTTTAAAATATAAGCAGAAGTTAAAAAATATTTGTAGAGCAAGCATAACTTTAGAAAAGGATTTACAGAGACTGTTAAAATTATAAAGGATAGCTTAGATAAGTCAGTAGTTGTACTAAATAACAAACAGAACAGTATCAGTGGCTGTAGCTTTACAGTGCCTCTTAAAAGTAATGCATTCTGAGAACATACTTAATGGAACTTGTGATTCCCTTCTGGACTTCCGTATAGAAGTCTCAGTATAGTACAAATTTCCTTTTATTCTGCATGCTGATATCTCTATTTCTAAGAATACACCTGTGACCAAGGTTTTTTTAAAGCATTCAGAGACTTAAACACCTTAAATACCTTTTCCTAGTCAAAAGAGAGAGAAAAGTCCTTTGATAAGATTTCTGAAGAGCAGTAAAGACAGCCTTAGAAAGAGGCTGACTGAGGATTTACTGAGAAGCAGGAAATTGATTTGAGCTAGTACAATGCTTGGTGTTAGCTAAAGTGTCTACTATGGTCCTTTCCTAAAATTACTGAGGAACACATAGAGGACTTTTTCATACGAAATTACAGAATTTCTAATAGATAATGTGAAAAACATACATTGGCTCTCCTAGGATCATGAACTATGGATGTTTATCACTACAAATGGAAACAGTATTTGGATAAAGAAAGTAAATTCTATGCATAACTAAATTCTATGCAAAATAACCTCTGAGAGTTCTAATGTATCTCACCTAACCTGTTTTCACCAGCTCTGTTTGTTACAGACAAGCTAGTTACAGGCAGATGAATAATTCATTCTGTTATAATGGCAATTTATAAATTTCCTGTAGGGGTAATTTTGGTACAGGCTATGTTCTAAACTCTCTTAGTGAGTCTTGTCTGTTGCTTGTCTGTAAGACTAGTAATATATGTCAGTATCTAGGAATTTGGGTGAAGATTTTTAAATGTTACCTTCATCTACTGTAAGTTATTGTGGTGGGTTATCTTTGGCCAGAAACACCACCCATCCGCTCACTTGTTCCCCTTCCTCACAGGACAGGGGGAGATAATAGGAATGACAGAGCTTATGGGTCAAGACAGAAGAGGGAAATCATTCACTAATTACTGTCATGGTCAGAACAGACTCTGTTTAGGGAAAATTTATTTAATTCGTTGCCAATTAAAAGTAGAGTTGTGTGGTGAGAAAACAAATGCCAACACTTAAACGATGGTTCATCCTCTCCTGTTTCAAAGCTGAACTTCTCTCCTTCACTCTCAAGTTCTCTCTCTTCTAAACCTCCTCCACCTGAATCTCCATGAACAGCACAGTGGGAAGGGGAATGGTGGTTGGAGTCAGCCTGAAAGAGTTCCTCTATGCTGCTCCTCCCTCCTCACACTTTTCCTCTGCTCCAGACTGGGCTTTCCATTTAGGTAGTGTCTAGCTACTCTGGTGTGGGGTCCATCATGGGCTGCAGCTCCATGTCTGCTCCATCATGGTCCTCCATGATCCTTCACATGGGAAAACATCTGCTCCTGTGCTTGAAGCTCCTGCTTCCTCCTGCTCCCCCTTCTCTCACCTTGCTGTCTACAGGGATGTTTTCTCCCACTTCCTTCCTCCCTGATCACATTTCCAATAGTGCAACAATTTTGACAGAGGGGATCAGTTTTGTCTTGAAGGGGATCTGCTAGAACCAGCCCCTTCTCAAAAAAGACTCTCCCTGACGAAGTGTTGTCATTTACTCCCAACAGTTATCCAGAGAAAATACTCAGATAATTAGCCAAGAGTAATAGAATGGTCTCAAAAGGTTTTTTTTGGGTTTTGTTGTTTTGGTTTAAGTTTGGTTTTTTTATTGTTTGTATGTTTGTACGATTTGGTGTGTGGGGAGATTATTTCTTTCATGAATTAGCAACAAATAATAGGATGAAGTTTTCACTCATCTATGTTTTGCCAATGCCTGATGTATAGTTTGTTGGACATTAATGACACAACTTTCTTTCATTGAGCTAGGGCTGTGTTGTTATTTATAAAAGTTTTACTGTGAGTAATGGGAAGATTTGAGTTTTGGCAACACTATTATTTTCTTCCTCTGAAGGTATGTCAGCAAAGCTATGTTAAAACCTAACTATATATTAGCAAAACTAATATAGTTTCAAATAATGGAACTATATTGCTTATATATATAAATTCCTATATTTGGAAAAATAGAGTACTGATGCAGAGTGCTACCATGCCCAAAAGCTTGCCATTTTTCTGCCACCTGGTCTAATAAAAATATTATCCCCTTCTTATAAATACATGTGGTTTCTGTTTTAGAACCTTGTGATGGTGTACATACTAATTCATTCTGTTTTATTTCTCAGCTGTATTTCTGTGTAGACATGACCATGACTGACCTTGGCTGGATACCAGGTGCCTACCAAGCTGCTCTACCAGCCTCCTCAGCTGGACAGGGGAGAGAAAATAAGATGGAAAACAACTTGTAGGTTGAGATAAGGGAGTTTACTAAAGCAAAAGTGGAAGTTTGTGTGTATGTGTACAAGCAAAGAGAAAAAAAAAAAAGAATTTTTTTTCTCTACTTCCCATCAGCAAGCAATATCTGCCCGCTTCCAGAGAAGCTGAGCTTCAGCGCATGTCGTGGTTGCTCCAGAAGCCAAACACTGTAAATAAAGAATTCCACCCCTTCCTGTTAGATTTTATATCTGAGCAGACATCCTATGGTATGGGATATCCCTTCGATTAATACGGATCAGCTGTCCTAGATGCGTCCTGTCCCAGGATCTTACTCACCCCCAGCCTAATGCTGAGGGAATGTTGGTGAAACAGCACTGATGCTGTACCAGCCCTGCTTAGCAGGACCCAAAATACTGGTGTGTTATCAACACGCTTCTGGCTCCCTATGCAGAGCACAGCACTGCGAGGGTCGCTGTGGGAAAAATGAACTAATTTCAGCCATTCCCAATACAACAGGATATAGGTTACACAAAACCCCTTGCTGGACTCCCCTCTCAGTATGACCCTGAACCTGAGGATGGACTAACTGTGGCTATCCTGTGCTGCCCAATGCAAGCACAACTCACTGATGACTATCCAGCTCTGGCACAGATCTGCTGTCAGAGTTTGTTAAAGCATTCTCACAATCTACTATATGGTAATTTTCACATAACAATAGAAAACAGATGTTTTAAATAGCTAATGAAATTTCAATTCTGAAGTTAGGAAAAAAAATCCTTATTTGCTGACAATATTACCTGAAAGTATTCCTGTTCCCTGCAGACCATATTTTTTCTTCTGCCCCAATCTGTACTTCACTCTAAACCCTATGGTTTACAGACATATCAAAGCAGTTGTGTGGAAAAGCTGTCTAAGCCAACAAATTGCCACATACATACTTCAGAAATCACAAATTGTGTAATTTCAGCTCATTGTTTTAATTCCCACTTTATAGTCAAAAATAAAGAAATAGGCATCCCTGTAAGGTGATTTATCTCATCTTGAGCTCTCTATTTTGCCTCAGTAGTATAAAAGGATGCAACTTTAACTAAGACAAGTAACTTTTAGACAACTAAATCTGGATGTGATGAACTACATGATAGATGAATGTAGCTTTAAGAATTGAAAATTAGTCTGAGCTTTGCTATAGAAATGTTATATTGCTTACTCATCCTTAATTCATTCTGAAATTGACTTCTAGGATCTATTAAAAATCCCGCAGTAATTGAAACATTTGGGTGTTGGAAAACCATATTTGCATGGGTCATAAATTACTGTAAGATCCTAAGCTTTCTTTGGTTGTCAGTGTTAGTTTCTTTTTGAATGTGGAGGATTTTTTCTGCCATTATCTGATACAAGTATATGGGCTGTGCATGGATCAGAGGATATCTGCTCTCTAACTTACTTTTATTACTCTTGCCCTGACTGCTGAACCCTCCAGTTCAGCTGTTTTTATGATGCTCTATTTCTTACAAGGCCAGCATCCTGTAAAGAAAGGAGGAGATAGTTCTGTTCTCTTGGAAATTTGCATGTGAACACTAGCTACAAGACAAGTAAATGCACATTCACCATGAGCACAGTTCATGGAGTGATGAGGACACAGCCTCAGAGGGAATGATTGTTTCATAACAAGGAGCTCATGCATTTAAAATCTCTCAGCACCTGGGCTTGAAATGAGTCCATGATCTTGTTGCTTAATGCTGTCGCACAGTAGTTTTGGCACCAAGACTGACAGCTTGAAGGGTTATTCACAAAATCATATAGCATGTTAAGTTCTGGTAATATATTTTTTTCCCTTCCCTGGCAAGATTGCAAGAAAAAAAAAGGCTGTATCTTTATAGATGTGCATCTGGCTAAAGGGCAAAGCCTGGCTATCAATTTTATTACTATTAACCTATAGTTTTGAGATTTGCACTTAGTGAATATTAAACGTTGAATCTCATTTTTTACTTAAGAGAATTGTTTCTTTCCCACTTAAGTGATGAATGCATGTGCACATGATTTTCAGACATTGTCTTGATTAAGTTTTGACTGCTTTGGTGATACTGAGAATCTAAAATATTTACAAATATGAAAGCTGATAGCTGCCTGCAAATAGAGATGCTCTCTTATGAGTGAACATAGAAGATTAGACTGAATGTCTTAGTAGTACTGAGACAAGTACCTCTTTGCTGTAAATGATTTGTGGTAGATACATAGGCTAAGTATAATTAACTGTGCCATCTTATACTGTTCTGCTGTTAACTTGAGGCCTTCCTTGACCATTTGATACTGCAAAAGAACAGGGAAAAGTTTTAGGGTGCTAGGGAGAATCCGATAGGGGGAGTGTTAACAAAAAGAGAGTCCTGGCATAAAGTCTGATTATGAAGTCTTTCTTGGAACTGCCCTACTACTACAATTGCCGTGTGCAGAATCACAGAACACTGTGGGCTAGTTGGTACTTCAGTCAGTTTCTAGTTCAACATCAAACCTGCTTCAGCTATGAGATAAGACCAGGTTATTAACCAGGTCTTTATGCATCTGCATCTTGAAAACTCCAAGGTTAAAAACTGCAGTCTCTTTAGGAAATTGTCACACCCCTTGAAGAGCTTTATTGTCTTCATAGTATAAAGTTTCTTCCATAGAACCAGTATGTCATATTCAACTTATGTCTTCTATTCAATTTATGTCCATTGTCTTTTGTCCTCCCACACTTCACCCCCATGAAGAACCTGGCTCTACCCTTTTGCTGAAGAAGCTGAACTCTTCGTCATCCTTGACAGGGGTAAGGGGAAATTGCAGCAACAAGCTGGCCTCAGTATATAGACTAGTAGGTAATACATAGAGGTGAACAATCACTTCTCTTGAACTACTAGCCATTTTCCAAGAAAAATTTTGGCCCATACTGAGAACATGATCCACCAAGGTCCCCATATCTTTTTCGCAAGAGCTACTCCCCAGCTCCTGATGTGCAATCAGTTCTTTCTTCTAGGAGTTTGCTACTGTCCTTGTTGATTTTCATAAGGTTGGTCCATTCCTGCAACCTGTGCCTAGTGATCCTCTACAGCAGCCAAGCCCTCTAGTACCCCAAGCATGTCACAATTTGATGATATCTGCAAACTCTGTGAGAAATCACTCTTTCATCTCCTGCGAGCTACAGATAAAGGTGTTGACAAGACAAGTTGGAGCATAGACTCATACAGCACTCTTCTTGTTACCAGCCTTCTGGTAGAATTTAACAAACCCAGTGAAAAGAGACTGCACCATAGACCAAAGATAATGGTTCTACCTGTGATTCTACAGGTTTGACATGATTTGATGATCAAACATTTGAGAAACCTTCAAAAGTGAAAATAGGATAAGACTGTATATTTGTTCACTGGCATTGTACTGAAATGTATATAAAACACTTGCAGTTACTTTTGCTGCAAGTAAGAAACGAAGAGTCATCAAATTAGAGCACTTCTCACAACTTCAGTAGTGCCTCTATTCTTTCCTGTCCATAAAAAATGTGGGATATTTATTTCACTTAAAGGTATATATAGCATCTGTTCTTTTTCCTTCTTTGGGAGGTTTTGAAAACAATAGAAAACAGGAAAAAATATTAACAAAATCAATATTGCTCTTTATTTAAAGGGCACTTTCTAAGCATCTGGAATATCTAATGTACAAGAAACTGAATTTCATTTGGCTAAGCATAGAACAGTATCTAGCATTTTAGTGCTGGGTTTGAGTATATGTGGTTTTTTTAAAAATCTGGATTTTTACATTAGTGAAAGAAATACTAAAAGTAATACATTCATTAAAGGCAAAATATATATGCTTAGAGTCACAAAAATAGAATCTGCTATTGAACTATTTTATTGTTGTTATTTATGATTTATTTATGATTAACTTCTTGCGGGCCAGAAAATTTTCTCAGCATTTTTCAGTATTTTTCATTCAATTATTAAAATATTTTCATTCAAGAAATGACAGATTTAAAAAATACTGTACTTTGTGAAATTATAGATTGTTTTAACAGACTGTAAGCTGAACATATTGCAATACTCTTACCTCAAATTATGATTAGAAGGCAAGCAAAATAATGTTACTGTGATATAAATCCTTGATATCTCACTTTGTTGTTATTTAGGAGGGGGGAGTCCTGTGTTTTGGAGGGCCTGTACAGGATGAGCAGTGCCTTACCAGATTCTTGATAGTTATCTAGGCTTTGGTCTCTCAGATTTAAGGTCAGAGCATTAACACATTTGCATTATAAAAAGAAAGAAAACTTGTTTGGAATCCCAATATATATTTCATATGGTTTAAAGCCTTAATCCTGGATTCTGAGTGCTGTGTGGTTTTAAGAGTATTAGTACAGATTTGTACAAAATAGCTTGATACTGCACGTGTAAGCACTTTCCACCAACAACAGAAAGTTAAATAAAAAAAGAAATAAACCTAGATCAGGGTTAACAGGGTCTAACTGCTGAAGTCCTGGGAATACCAGATGGCTGTGTGAAATAACTATATTGCTTTCTTGCTATTGTTCTGGATACAGCTTTTCAATCAAAGGTATTTTATCTCTATTTTTAATAAAAAGAATACATAAAGAATCCATATCAAAGTCTAGTTTGAAAGCTTTTTAGAGGTTTTTTGTGGTTTGGGGTTTTTTGTTTGTTTGTTGTTTTATTGTGTTTTGTTGCATTTCGTTGTGTTTTGTTTTGCTTTGGTTTCGTTTTGGGTTTTTGGTTTGGTTTTTTTTTTTTTTTTTTGTGGGGGGCAGTGGGTTGACAGGTTTGTTCACTGTTTGTTTGCTATACTTTTTAACATTCTGTAACTGTTGATTCACCCTGGACACCAGACAATCTTTTACTTTTGTCCTCAGAGCCTGTTTCTGTTACATGCCTGTTTCAGGGAAGATGGGAATGGTTGGAACAGCAACTGGCCAAAATTCAGATACTCTATTTTGTGTAATAAAGCCTACATAATGGTATTTCTATATTTGGTTTTGAACCAAATCATGCAGAAACCATTTTTTTTTTTTTTAATTCTGCATGAACAGAAACACTGAAGAAGAACAAAAGGCATTTTCCTCTTCTTCCATCTATCCCCATCAAGTAAAATAAATGAACTTGGACCTGCACCTGCTAAGCAAATATTAAATTCTTGGGGGGATCAAAAGGCTGGGGAATGAGTTGGCTCAGGAGCAGGGACGTCTTAGAATCTTTGTCCAAGGCGACATGCCCAGTGGGGCTTCCTATGGTCACATGCCATTGATCTCCAGCAGCTGCTACACTGGAATTAACATTCTTGTCAGGCCCACTGCTGCTGTTAGCCATGTGAAATTGTCACAATCATCCAGTTCAACATCTCCATGCCAAAAAACCTGGAAAGCCCAGGAGCCCAGACTTGAGTGTAAATCTCTTAACACTGCTAAGCTCTGATCACAGAGACAAATCATGACCCCTTTTTAGAGGTGTAGCTCAGCAGCTGGGATCAGACTCTGAAAAGTTTCCCACAGCAAAATGTTCTGGCATCATGGATAATTAGAGTTCGTACACAGGGGAAAAACACATCATATGTAATATACTGTTTAGAGCCTCGAATTTTCAGTCACTAACAGCAGATCAGAATTCTGTCAGATTTTTGTCAGAATCCTGTATTTGGTCTCATTAAAATTCCTTGATTTCAAAACCTTTAGAGAGAAATATTTGTGTGCAATGAAAAGGTGTTTTCTGGTAAAGGGTAATTTTACTGGAAAAATTTCTGAATAGATTAAATTTGTTCTTTAATCAAGTTATATGTTGTAGAAAAAGGTTGGCTTTCTGCATCAGTGTATTCGTTGGCATCTAATGTCCTTCAGTTTTCATATTTCACCTTACTTCATAGGGTACTTGGTGCTCTCAAATTTGAGTTGTTCTCAAAACAAGCAATTTGGGATTTCTAAATCTTAGGAAGATACTGAGCAAAAGCTAATTATAGTCCCTCAGGATATTTGGATTATGACCCATTCCAAGACCTCATTGCTCAAGATTGTTAAAAATTAAACTAAAACAACAACAAAAAGTTACCTGTTAGGAAATATTGAAACTGGAATCAGGAATTAAAATGGCACCATAATTATGTCACTACTTTAACCTGTGCATTGGCATCTTAAACACTCCGTATTTTTTTTGTGTTTCAATCCCAGGAGAACTTTAGAAGACTTCTGAAAATTTCAGAAAGAAACAAAAATTATCAAATATATGGTGGGGGGCAGGGAAACCTCTTTAATTTGCAAAATATAGGAGAGGGAGGTGTAATAGGCATGTATATATATAATTCTGGGTCTTATTGAAAAGATAAAAAGGTTCTAAGGGCTCATTTCCCCACCAGTATAAGAACAAAGGGGTAGAAAAACTCAAGCCCTAGTGGAAGCGGGATCCGAAAAAGGCATTTGAGTCAGAACTTGCATCTAGAGAATGCTGTGAGTACTCAGAGTTGATGTGGCAACAAAGGAAGTCAGTTTTGAAAGCAAAATCTGTGGAAGGTTTTGAGACTTGAGAGCAGCGTGACTGCCAGGGTGCTGTAGCCATGGGGATTGAAAGAGGATGCAACCATCCAGCCATGAGCAGGGCAGCTGGGGGCAGTGGAGCAGCACCAGATACCAGGCTGTGCCATGGGGATGGGCATATGCCAAGACTAGGCCAGGACTAGGACCCCAAGGGCAGGCAGAGTAGGGATGTCGGGAGCTAGAGCCCAGTCCTATTGGAGCATTGCTGGAGCAGGGCATTGGGAAGATAGAAAATAAATGTTCTGGAAACATTTTAACATGTGGATCCCTGAGACACACACTATAGATCTCCAATCTCAAAGGTGACTGTACCCAGTACTCAACATCTGTTGCATATCCACTGCAGATTTTTGGCCTTTTTGCTTAAAATAGTGACAAATCTACAACTTGAGCTGGATCAGGTGAGACAATGACCATGAGGATATACCAGTCTATTAAATATAGGTCTCCTGCCTTAATTTCTGAACTGTAATCTAAAAGTGATAAGAATCCACACCATTGTGTTTCTTGAACAAATGCTGACAAGGTCAAATCCCTCATGAAAAGAGATTAAGAGTGAGATTTGGGATTATTTTGCTACTATTTTTCATTTAAGAAACACATTTAAAAAGGCAGATCTTTGTTTTGTCTGCTACCTCGGAGGAAAAAAAGTATTGCACCCATTAAATGAATTTATTTTCATTGTGAAAAAGACAATGATATCGTGAACAAACTGAAAATTTAAAAATAAACCTCCTTATTTACCTTTAGAAACAGGCACCAAAATTTTACATGAACTACATAAACAGAGCCATAGTGCCATGATAATCCAAGCACCATGAAATAAGATTTATCTTTGAGAAATCCTCTAGTACGCTGACCTAAACATTCATAATGCAAGAAAAATTCTTTATTTTGGGTCTAGTCTCTATTTATCTTAGGAAGCAAGACAGCATTTAACAGACTTGTTATCACTCAGAAAGAGCACACGCAGGTTTCACAAGTTCTCCTCCTTAGTACCAAGGGTTGCTACTTAAAAAAATATATAATTTTCAGACATAAAATCTGATAACATTAAAATTCTTTCATAGTTCCCTTAAGAACAAACTGTTAAAACTACTATGAGTCTGTATATGTTACAGTTTGTGACCTTTTATATTGTTTTTATCTGTGGACTGCATCATCTATCCAGTCTTTACATACAGTTACCCATTTTCCCACATCTTTAGTTTTTAAAAACAGATCTTTCACTACTACTTTCAATAAAAGCTCCCAGATAATCTGTGTCAGTTCACTTTTGGTGAATGGTGAACAAGATCAACATATAGGTCACAAACAGTGGTGTTTTTCCTTTTGAAGAAATATGGGATTTTAATTACATTGTAAAAAAGAAACTTTATATTTCCTGTCATTTGCTCCAGATATTTAATTCTATTGTTCTTCTGAAAGGTCACATCTAGAATGTCACATCTGCAAGGACACCCGTGACCCCTATTGGCATACAAGATTCTGCAAGATGGAAGCAGGAAGACTGAAAAATGCTTCCCTGAGTATCAAAAATAGATTATTAAAACTTATTTCAACAGCTGAGTTCCCCTGGGCATCAACGTCGTGTATACATATGCACAAAAGATTTAGCATTTAAAAATATCAGGAAGCATTTCCAAATCAGTCCCAAGTGACTCTTACAACTTCTTTCCTTTGTTCATGGCTGGTTTGTTGGATTTTATGGTTTGGAGTTGGGAGGGTTGCCTTTAATTATTAATATTTTTACTTTTTATAATTCATCAGAAAGAAAAGAAAAATTATTTCTCTGAATGCCAGTAGCCCTGGGAACTTTGTTTGACGAAAGGAACCCTATGCATTTCTCATCTTTACATCCCCCTTTTTTGTGAATACTAATACTAATGGGCATTCCTTAGCTCTGGAGCTTATTGAGGAAAAAAATACATCAGGGGGATATCTTTAGGGAATACTAATATTTAACTACTTCCCTTTTCTTAAATAAGTTTCAAAACAAATACCAAAAAAAATAAGGAAACTTTTCACCAAATAAATAAATAAATGGGAGCCTGGAAGCAACATTGCCTTTTCTTTTATGTTCACTAGTCTTTGAAAGATGCACTTTAAATTCCTCAGCCCAATCTTTTCTCTATGAGTCTTGATGCTGGTCAGACTGTATCTTTTCTAGTGTATCATAAGCATTCAATTCCCTGCAATGCAATTAAAACCCCATCTTTCTTCAAACTGATTAAATCTTGCAACATCTGTGAAGGAAGAAAAGAAGGTATAAACATTCTCTTTTTCTTTACACAGATGGGAGGCACAGACCAACAGAATACAAAATACTGAAGTGGATGCTAAATATTAAGTCCTAATCAAAGAAAAAAATGTGGGTTTGTGTTTTGCTGCTCTGAGTTCTAAAGGATTAGACTAAGATCACTGATCAAGTCACTGTTAAAAGACAGAAGAAAAAACAGTTTTTGGACTTCTTAGACCAAAGTGGAACATTCTACATACATTTAAAAAGATACAAGATGAGAGAGATGAGATGCAATGAAGGTGGGCAAGCTGAGCTGCAATATTTTCTGGGGAAGAGAAAAGGAGTTTCTCATCGCTTATAAAAAGGTTTTCATAATCATCTGAGTTGCAAATTAATAATGTCAGATTTATGTTTCAAACAAAATTAAAGATCAGTTATGAAAGAAGATATGGAAATAGATTTAAAAACATTTTTCCCCTTTGTGCAAGTATGAATCACAGATCTAAAATTGTGCTAATTCCAGCCGTCACAACAAGATATTCAGATGCTTTTTCATAAAGCCTTTACATCAAGTAGAAAAATATATACTTTTGTGGGTATGCCTTCCTTTAAAATGATGGAAATATCAGGTAAAAATCACTTGTGTTTTGCCACAGAGCTATGTAAGCTTTACATCATGCTTTCTGAGTTCCACACAAATGAGGCTTTGCTTTCCTAGGTGAAAGATTCTGTCTAAGAGAGTCTTGTTACATACTGCTTAGACTCCAAACTTGCCTGGAAAAACAGAGTTTTAAAAGTCTTCGTAGTTCTTTAGTTCATTTCTAAAATGATTATATATGTTTTTTTTTCCTTTTTTTACTCATGCTAGGATAGTAGAACTGAAAGATGAAAACAAACCTCATTATCTCTTACAGACTGAAATGCATCTTGAACTCAGTAAATAATTACTGTGACAGGACATTACATTTTTCAGTCTGTGAGATTCTTTAAGCCTTTTTTGCTAAGAAAAATAAAAACAACTTGTCTCCATGGAATGTACAGAAATAATGTGCTATAAATGTTTATTTTTTTCTTACCCTTAATTACCTGTGCTTGTTCATTGATACACATTTCATATTATTCTTTGGATTAAGAACACTTATTACATTCTTGAAATGCCTATAGGCATTGGTAATGAAATCCTTGGTGATTTTTTGAGATCCACACTCCATTGAAATCTGTAGGAGACAATCACTGCTGTCTACAAAAGTTGTAAGTGCATATATTTTAGTAACATTCCTCCTTGTTAAAGAAGAGAGAAGTGCTGTGGTGACACACCTTCATATCTGTAGCATAGCTAAAATTATATTATTTGATGTAAGGCTTTGTGAATAATCTGTATTTCAGGTAGAAGCAGCTGGAAAAATAATTTCATCACATTAGATCCTTACAGGAACAAAGTTTTCTTTCATCCAGCTGTCTTAATTTCAGGGTACAAGTAAAAGTTTCCCACTAAATTACATTTTTTTTACTTTCAGTGTGGCCTTGATGCAAACTATATGTCAGACTTTTCTTGGAGATTACAAGCTTTTAGATTTTCTTCAAATATCTTTATGTCCAGAGGCTAAAAATCTCTCTGTTTTTTCATGCATATGGTTGTTCATTGTGACAAAATGAAACACATAGAGCTGATTTAAATAATAGTATTGTAATTTTAACTTAACTCTAGATAAAACAGAATAGATCCACTATCTGTATCTATGTCACAGAAAAAATGTATTCTGCAGAGTACATGTGTCTCACTTGAAAATTTGCTAGGATTCTGTTGCAAGGTATTTTTCCACATAAATAATGGTTTTGTTTGCTAGAGAGATGTAGAGTAAAAGAGGAGTTGGTATGTTTTAGTATGTGTGTAAATGAAATTTGTTTAGATTCATAGAAAAATAACATATTTCTCCAAAGCAATAAGGATAAATTTTTCTTTAGAAGTGTCAATATTAAAGGGAGAAACTGTTACATGGATAGTTCCTTTCCATTCAGGATTATAAGACCTACTTTTCTTCTTATTTAGTTTTATAAAACAGACTCCTGATCAATGTTTCAATGCTAAATAAATTTTGCATGAGACATTATTCTACTTTAATATCTTTTGCTAATATAAAAAGATTGAGATAGACAATAGTCAGAATTATGTACTAGCCATATCTTGTCTTTTGATTTTCCTGCAAATATGTTATTTAAACTTCCTTTTGAAGAGGAAAAAAAAAAAAAGATCCTTCTAAAATAAAACCTGGAAATGGTTCTGTGAATAGCTTGTTTGACTTATAGCTTCCAAAAGGCTGAAGGGTTAAACTATAGGCTTGTTGCCATGTGCTCTACACAACACTTTGTGCATGTGCACTTGATTCACAAATCCTTGAATATACCATGATGCCAGGACATGTGAAACACTTGGGGCTATAAGAATTCATCTCTGACAGGCTGCAACAAAGCCTTCACACCAACAGTTACATTTTCAACAGGAAAAAACCTTAAGCCCATGAAAACAGGAAATATGCCTTTTGTTCAAAGGATTGCCAAGCAGGAATGAAAGGCAAGTCTGTGTCAAATTCTGCTTGTTGTGGATGCAGCTAGTTTGCTCTAGACCAGCCTTAAGAACGTGGGTGTGAATTACCCTCTAAAGTAATCTGGAGAGAAAAGGTAACTGCATGGCATAAATATGTTAACCAGCCAAAGTATGCAGCCAGAGCCACAGGTCAATAGTAAGGAAGCCTCCTGGGGACCAAATCACAATCCATTCCTGTGTCTATGCTAATGATGTAAAAATACTTATTGGCAAGTTTTTGTAGATGACAGTCTTTGGTGGAATAATAAATGATAAAAAGGAGGGGCGACTTCTGTGCATTTGACGTAATCTTGGTGTATGACTAGAGTGTGGATCACTCATCAAGCCTGCCTGTAGTCTAGTGCGGTTAATCTCTCTTGTGGCTTAACCCCACCTGGCACCTAAGCATAACTTGCTCGCTCACCCCTTGGAAGGACATGGGAGAGAACTGGAAGGGCAAAAGTGAGAAAGTTCATGAATGCCCAGCCTCACTGGAGGGGTGGGATGAAAGGCTGAGAAGGCCTTTTCACTGTGCAAGGACTGCTCCACAACAAAGAAAACATATCTGCATTTTAAACACTGTTTTCAGCACAAATCCAAAACAGCCCTGTTCCAGCTACTGTTAGAAAATTAACTCTGTCCCAGCCAACACCAGCACAACTTCCTCCCCCTCCCGAGATTAATTAGTCTCTTGCTGTGAACTGTTCTCTAGGGGTGCTATCATACTAGCTTCTTCTACTGACTCTAAGGGACTCTAGGGAAATTAGCCTTTATAGACAAAAATTAGCCCTTGGAAATACATTCCCTTTCCCTGGTCTGACAAATATCTACATATCTAGGATGTGAATAATGCATATGCTTCTAGAGTGTCTTGCAAAATACCACTTGGGAAAAAGAAAAGGACTCTGTTGACTGCCATTGCACACAAAATATGACTGTTTTGGATTAAGTGAGAAGTACAGGTACTCTTCAGTCTAAAGCATAACTATGAAAGTCCCTAAAACAGGAAATCAGCAGGGTGAATAAGAGGCAAGAAAAACTGTTTCCTCCCTCCAAAGGAAAAAAAAAAAAAAAGCCAAAATAATCTGTTTTTCTGTTTGTGAGGTCCTAAATTTGAAGATGAAATTAGTGCTGCTTTAGTTTTTCTTGCCTGCCAAATAAGCAAAGTATGAAATTTAATATTACGTATTCAAAACCTGTGTGAAAGGTTTCACTATAAAACCACTTTTTTAGAGACCCTGTCTCTTTAACAGAATGAACAGGCATTGCTTTTTCAGGAAAAAGCAAGAGCCATCATGTTTTGGATCTGTGGATAGTAGATGCAGCATATCAAGGTTATTACATTGAGCAAACAAGAGAGTTTTTTTCTTTTAGGTGGAGCATCCCAAAGATGACTTTTCAAATTCAAAATTTACTTTTTACCTAACAAATCTAAGATCATTACATTTTAAATGTTTTTGAAACAAGCCAATGCAGATTCTGAGATACTTGCCTACCAAAGACTGATTATTTGCATTTAGAGTGTGAAGGATGTTGTATCGTAAATTTTAAAACCCTTAAGAATAGGGAATTAAGGAGTAAAAATTACTAAACTCTACATAGACTGACATCAATGCCAAAATATGAGGATGTGAAGTCCTTTCTACTCACTGATATATTAGAATACATTCTAGCTTTCTAAAACTAAACAGGTAGGTCCTGAACAAAAAAAAAAAAAAAAAAAAAGGTCCTCTAGTGCACAGACTAACATAGCATGCCACTTGCAAATAAAGTAATTTTTCTTTAAGCTCATTTCTCCAAGGTACCTCTCTTGAAATCATACCTGAATGGAGTTTTTCACATATGGACATACTAATATGGACACTAATATGGACACTAATATGGACACTAATACATATGGACACTACTAATTTATCTGATTCACATTTGCAGAGATTTCCCAAGATAAATAAGAAAAGGAAAGCATCCAGACAAACACACACAAATTCTTTTTTTATTATTTTATTGTTTATAAAAATAATTATGTAAATATTCTAAATATAAATGTAAATTTTATTTCAAGATAAAATTTCAAAGTTTATTTGAAATACTTAGTAAAAATGGGACATACTTTGTCATTCCCTAATAGAAATGACACATATGAATTTATTTAGTAGAAGGAGTACATTTGTGCTCTACATCATAATACAATCCAGACATATGGATTGTGCCTTTGTGATCTCCAAGCGTCTGCTTCTTCACAAATTGTCTTCTCCAAATTGCACAGGCATTTCTGAAAAGTTTAAAAAAGAACAGATTCCATCTACTTATCATTCTGAACATCAGTAACAATGTAGTTTTATATTATTTAAGCATAATACCCAAAATAGAAGAGCGTCTGCAGATGGATAACAATAATTATGAAAGCAGAGAAAGACTATTAGAGCAATAAGTATGGTTTTGGTTTTATGATCATCTTGTCTAGATTCTAAATTACCTAAATATGAGTTCTTTGAGGCACAGTGAGCCTAAAAGCTAAATATGAATTTAAATATGTAAGCTTGGGGTTTTGACTTCTGAAATGGTGATCCTAGACACTTGAATAAAACATTCTGATATGATGTTGTAAGGTATTGACTAAAAGTTTCACTGTCTAGTATTTTTCAAGCATGCTAATAATTGTATTTTCTCCCTATAGATTTTCTCCCATTGAATTAGGGTACATAATTTAGACATTCAATATTACTGATTTGATACCTGTGCTAAATTGGCTTGATTTCACCAGCATACAAAAATGCAGAGCAAGCAAACAGATTCTCTCTTCTAATTTCCACCCTAGAACTGAAGGTTTCATATGGTTCTAAACAGTGTAGTCAGAAGAGATGACAGGTAATGCCTTATGTGGAAGTCTCATGGCTTTCTCCTATGTTTTATTTTCCCTTTACAATCCTGACATAGGAACGCTCTTGTTTTTCTTGAAAATCAGGTATCCTTACAGGCATCTAACTTAAAACTTCACTTTTTACAGGTCAAATTATAACATTTTGGTAGCCTATATTCCAGTGAATTTAATTAGAAGTAGAACAAGAGAAGCACAGTCTGTGTAATGATGCTTTTTTAGTGTTAGAGGAGAGATGGTATCAGGAGCTGGGCACTTTACAATATGAAAAGAAAAGTAAATACAAATTCAATTTTTTTTTCTGGCAGTTGTGTGTTTTGTATTGCTATGGAGATTCATTCCTGTCCATCTCAATGTCCAGTCCCATACAAAGTTATTCTCTTTAAGTAATATCATCATAGAATCATAGACCGTGCTGAGTTGGAAATCACACCATGTGCCTGAGAGCATTGTCCAAACTCTTGAACTCTCTCAGACTGGTGCTGTGACCACTTCCCTGGTGAACTTGTTCCAGTGCCCAGCCACCCTCTGGGTGAAGAACCTTTTCCTGATATCCAACCTAAACCTCTCCTGACTCAGCTTCAGGTATTTAGTAAGGATCGGGGACATTCATCAGCTCACATGCTCCTGTAAACCATCTCTGTTTCTTTTTCTTTGTTGTTCCTTTTTTACCTTCTGTGTCAGTCAAAGGAAAATTTAATTCTGAAGAGGAAAACCAAAATCTATGAATCAGAAAACAAAATGGCTACTGACCATAATTTTCAGTATACAAAACAGATTAATGTAACTTGCAATCAATGTAGGGCCAGGGTTTAATGTACCATTAACAAAATAATTCACATCCAACAAAAATCACCTCTGTACAACTGTGCCTTCGATTTTATAAAACAAGCCAGAGACACAGCATGAGGTTAAACATATCTAAATATCAGTAAATTACACACATAATTAAACACAGATTTGACTTCAATTACTCCTATTTTTTTAAGATGAACAATACTCAAGAGAAAGTAATATTCATAAATAGGAAAACAAGAAAAAATAAGCCCTACAATCAAAAGAGCAGGTTTTCTAAGTTCAATGCCTTCTCCTTCAGGTACAAACATGTAGGAAATTTTGAGCTAGGCTATATAATTCAGTCTTTTAATGGCATTGTCTATTTAAAGAGCCTCATGCTCATAACATAATCTAAGTGAACCATATAAAGAACAGTATTCAACATACAGTAGTGCTTGCTCTCTATAACCATCCTATACTTCAAATGTGTACAGTATCTTCTTGATTTACTAAACCACATTAAGATTACTATGAAAAGCTAAGGAAAAAGGAATACATCAGTCTTTAGGAGCTAATTGAGTTGCCTTAAGGTTAGGTTTTAGTTTGTGTAAAAATTGAACGGGACTGAATTGAGGATGCAAAATATTTTTTGAGAATATTGAGCCACTATTAGCCAAACTTCCCCTCTATGTACACAGTCATGATATATTTCTACTTTGCAATGTGCTTTACTGTCAGTGTTTTTATGCTGACATACACAGCTGCTTTGAAATAGAAGCTCCTATATCAGTCCTTGCATAGAGAAAGAGATTAGCTTCTTTCAGGTGTCAGATTTCATGACTTTTACTACTCAGATCTGTACACTGATGTCATTCAAATTTTCTTCCCTTTCTACTTTTCTGTATACATTTTCTGTATATAGCCATCTGTTTTGGCTGTCTTTTCAAGATTATGAAGCTATATTATCCCTTAAGAAGCCTGGTTGTGACAGCATAATTAAAACTAAAGATTTAATTGCAAATGCAATGAGTTTGATTTTAATTGGGACTACTTACAGAGTAGAACCACTTTCTAAGTTGCGTGGTGTGCTACACCATATATTGTTGGACTGAAGTTAATGAAGATATGCAGGAGGTAATGGACAACTTTTGAATCAAGGTAATCAAATATTTGATTGTCATTAAGGAAACCTGGTGTCTGACAAATATTCTTACTCTGTCAAAGTACTGGCAAAGGGAGGCGCAAAAAGGCTCAAAGAAGGCTTTGAAGTGTAGTATTATTCTATCCACATGTCTTAACTTATTTTTGAAGTCCCTGATTTGTTTTTTATGCTTAAGTAAGAATTATCTTCACCATCTGGCAGGACAAAGATGATGCTTGGACTGTAACTTTCAGAATCTGTCATTGCAGCAAACAATTTAAGAAAATGCATAAGAAGTACACACAGAACAGTGGTGGCAGCTTCCACTCTGTAATTACTTCATACTTTCTGCAAAAAGTCTTAACCTTCCAGAGGATTTTTCCTCTTCCATAATTATTGCTAGCACAGCAGAAAACAGTTGGGATTTTCTGTAAATATAAAACTCAGACAATTAACTCATGTACAACACACACGTCATCATATTCATTTGCCATTTTCATGGTGGCTTGTCCTTTCTACATTTTATTATTCATTTATGATAGCTATTATATGCCTTTCAGAGTCTATCTGGCTCTCCTGAGGAATATTTATGACTATTATAGGGCTCTTATGAGAAGACCCAACGACAGTTATTGCAGAAACTCTGTGAAATGCTACATTAGTGCAGAGATATGCTGGTAGTAAAATACCTGAACTTGTTTCAAAGTATCCCTTGATGGAAATTAGAAGACGGGCTTCTACTGGTGAGGTTTTTTATCTCCTCTAACCCCATCACCTCAGACAACTGAGTAGTTTTGACTGGAAGTTTAGTATTCAGTGATTGCATCTGGTGCCTGAAACAAGAGGCCTTGGAAAAGCTTTCTGTGCAAAAAAAAAGAGAAAATACTCTGTTTTTATAGGTATTGGCTGCAGCTATAATACAGAAAAATAAAAATGGAAAGACCTTAGGTGAAAATAGAAGGCCTAAATGTGCCTCTTCTAACACTCAGGGACATCTCTGTTTACCCTTTATCCCTCTACTTCCTTCTATTTATAAGAAGGAAGGGTGGTGTCCTGAAGTGAATCTGAATACTGCAGTTCTGCACCACCTTTTGGGAGGGAAAGAATCTGGAAGGAAGAGTAACAAATTGGGGAGGAGGAAGAAGGGTATAGCTTTCACTGGAATTTTTTTTCTTTTTTTTTTAGCTAGTGTCTAATTTCATTCCTGTATCAATTGACTTTGAAGAAAACTTCTGAGTCATGTTTGTTCTACCATGTCCATTAAAAAATTTACTATTTTTCTAACTTTTTCCCCTCTCTGTATAACAAAAAAGTAGTCATTTTACTCTAGAGCTAGGAGATTTTCTGGCATGTTACTGGTTGTTGTAGGAGCAAATATCCTACACTGCCAGGGAAAAAAAATTGAAAAACATCTTGGTTGGAAAATGAAAAAAAGTAATTTACTAGAACGAAAAAATTAAAGAAAGAAAAAGAGAGGATTAAAAAATTGAGAAAAGCAAAAGAAATGTAAAAGCAAAGGCTTCATAACACATGGATACAATATAAATATAAATAATTCCAGTTTGGGTGCGAATATTAACTTCATCTTACATAGAACATAAATTCCTGTGATGAGTTCATGTCCTGTGAATGCAAGAAATAGGTTCTATTATGCAAGCTCATTATCACAGCTATTTCATACATTTCTTTTAGTGGAATCTCTGCTAAAAGTTACACAATATCCTTACCTTTTCAGAACCTAGGTTTTGTGCTGTGTTTGAAAATGGATATTTATTTATGTTGGCTGGGCTTTAGGCAGTTTCTGGAAAAAAGCGGTGCATTGTCTTGGAATGTAGTTTAATTCCATTTTGGACCTCTCCAGCATTTACCTTTGCAAAAAGCCAAAGGCTAATCTTACGTTAGGAAAATGAATTTCCATAGGAATCTTCTTTAATCAAAGAAGGGAAGTAGGTTCCACAAAGGAAATGTTTTGTAACAAGAGGTTCTGAATCATCACTGAAGGTGTCCTGCACTGAGAATATGTAAGAAAATTATCCTTCATAGACAAAAATCTGTCTTTCTGACTAACTCTTCAAAGCCTTGCTTGTTAGTGCCATATTTTCCTCTGCCCAGTTTCCTCTACTCCCAGTTACAGGTCATTGATTTTGTTCAAATTATTAGCAAATGTTCTTTTTATACTAGGATGAACATCCCACCACAGGACCAGAATATTATATCCCCTCTTTCCTGTACTCCTGACCATAAGCTTCCTGGAACAGAAATTAATTTTTGCTTCTGACTCTTAGGCAAAACTCATCAGATTGCCTAAATTTAAACACAATCAAAAAAACAACCCAAGTAAAACAAAAAACAAAAAACAAAAAACAAAAAAACAAACAAAAAAAAAACAAAACAAAAAAAAAACACCCCAAAATACAAACCAAAAAGTGTAATAACTTAGTAGTAATTTAATTGAAGTCAATATTATTGGTTTACTCTAGCTGAGGATATGGCCCTGAGCATTGGTTAAGTGTGAGATTAAGTGTAAATAAATCACATTGCAGTACTGGAGTGTATGGTAATTGGGTTATTTTTTTTTCTGAGTTCCCCATCTTTTGCTCTTCTGGTTTACTTAAATTAACAAACAGCATGAAGCTTTTTAAACCTGTCCTTGATGTTCATGGAGGAAGACCAAATGCCAAACTTTAACTACAATTAATTGCAAATAGTGAGATACCTTATAGGAGGTAGCAGAAAATATAATCATTCACATTTAAATTAAGTGTTTCAAATAATGATTTAATTGAGAACTAATAAGCCAGTTATTGCAGGTTAATTAAATGCCACTTGATGACTAAAAACATATTATTTATTCAGATTAAAACTATTAGGCAGTATTGTAGCCCTACATCCTGCTGTGTACTTATTATTTTAAAATCTCTGTCAATGTATTTCTCATTTTCAGGCTTGTTTTGTTTTGTTTTGGTTTTTTTGGTTTTTGTTTTTTTTTTACTTTATTGCTGTTTACAGCATCTTGAAAATACGACAAAATATCCCAACATTTTAGCACAAGATTGTTTTTCGCAACGCTGAATATTTCTTGGGGTTTTTGATATGAATGTTTTTGAAAGTTCATCTATAGTAATTGTAAGGAAGAAAACACTGAAATGTGACAAGTGTTACATATATACAAGTTTATATAAAACAAGGAGGAAATTTGCAATGAGTGTATACAACACTCAGAAATTAAGGAAGTCAATTACAAAATCTGTAAATTACCAAATAAATCCTATGCTTTAAGTCATGGGCCATACCCAGTTAATTTTCAGTAGAGATGTACAGCTTTATCCACATTTGGATGCAGTGTGTGAATATTGTCTTTTGGTGGTCAGGAGTAGGTGCTGGGAAAAATCTGCATATTCTTTTATAAAACATTTTTAACCATGCAGTGATGCTTTTGTTGTGTTTATGCTGATAGGTTATTTAGAATTCCATGTAGATGAAAGATTGCCATAATAGAGCAAACTTTTCATCCATATTAATGCACAGTATAAGCACCAACTTTTCTGATCGTAAATCCAAAACTTTAAATCAAAGCAACTGTGCAACACACACAGCAGGACATTAGTGTTCTCCCATCTCAGTTTGGACAAGAAACTGCAGACTTGCAAATAGCCTATTACAATAATTTCCCTTTGGAAATATTGCACAACTACCATGAGATGAGGGAAGTGACAATGCCATGTATATACATATGCTGATTCTTTGCCACTTTTGCTGATTCACATCCTCCTCAATGAACTTCAGCTGCACTAAAAGATTATATATTATATATTACAGAACACAGACATGGAGTTTTCTACTGCCTGATCACAACCTCTTAGTGTTGTTGCAACAACACTTTTTGGTTGCACAAATTGATTTGCTTCTGTTTCTCTGTGGACAATGTTCTCAAACATGTAGTGTGATTCTTGAACTGTGCAGATCTGAGAGTTGGAATTTATGATCCTTGTGGTCCCTTTCAACTCAGGATATTATATAATTCTCCAATAAGTGACCTAGTGAAATACCAGGAAGCCTTTCTATTATAGTCAGGTATTCCAACAGACAATTTGTTTTATCCTGTTTTGACCTGGACCACGGTTGATTAGCTTAAGTGAAAAAAAGATAATGAAGACAGGAAAGAATCAAAAGATAAATTTACTCTGGTTCTTCATACAAACTGATGCAGAAAAAAAGATTCTATGCACTGGCTTACAAATATGCTTAAAGTCCCATGTCAAAAACAAAATGGTTTATTTTCACTGCTATGAACTGCATTTCCTTTTTACATAATCAGAGATGGTAGAATTGGTGTCATGTTGACTGAAGAACATTTTACACCAGTATGCACAACTGTTATGATTTCTGAGAGGCCAAAGTCCCCTTCCAATCATCCTCTCTAAATTCATGGATGGCTTGCTGACAAGCATCTTCCTGGCACCAGCAGGTTTATAAACAGTTGTCTTGATAGCAAAGTAGTAGAGCTTAAAATGATTTTACAGGAAAAAAATCTTCCTAACCTATCTTATGTGTTAAGGGAAAGACAAACTTACAAAGGAAAGGGTCTTGGAAAAGAATCAATTACATTAGCTTCTTCTCCCTCAAACTCACTGACTTTTAAACTGTTTTCTCTTCAGTTCGTGTATAAGTGTTTTCTCCAGAGGTCAGGAAGGCCAGCCTTTCCTAAGCATATTAGGCAATGGAGAAAACTGTGAGCTACCATGCTGAACAAGACAGACAACATTTTCTTGATAAAAAAGTCCGCAAGAATAGAGAATGTAGTGACACCTATTTTGCATTTCCTGCAGACTGCTCTATCAGACAGTTTCAGCAACTTCACACTTCTCTAGAGTACTCATGAAAGTGATGTATGACTGTGAGACGATGTAAATGCTGTGTCAATAGGTGTCAGGATCTTCATATTCTTTGAGTTAAACAGCTGAAGATATTTTAATATGAGGCTATTTAAGCATTTGAGCTATGTCCATTTTGAGATATTAATTGATACTCTTATAGTGTCATTTGGTGTAGCTGTATGGAACATATGGCTGTTGTGGATGTGATTCCTATGTTCTTCTTCAACTTTCCAAGACTGGCTGTAAATTATAAATTGCAATAAGTTTTTGAGCAGCTTGGTATACCTCAGCCATCTTCTGCAAACCTCAGCTTATCCTAAAACTAAAATTAAAATGAGGGAGTAATTGTCACACAGATCAATTGTAAAATGCATTGCCTCAGCTTTAGTAAAATGTCACTGGATAAGGATGAGGATGGTGGTGGAAATAAAGGACTGAAGTATTCAAATAATTCAAAATGCACTATAATATACTTTTTTCTCTACCCTTTTGGATTAATACAATTAATGATTGAAATCAATTCTGTTCGAAAGCTCTGATGTGGTATAAAGACAAAAATAGCTTTCAACTTAAAGAAGAACATTTTAAAATACACTAATGCATCCATATCTTTTGTTGCTATTTAATCAAATTAAGTAGTTGAATTTTGCACATATTATTCACTTTATTAAAGTTCCCTCACCATTTAAAATGTGATCTAGTACCAAACATGGTTACCAATGAGTAACTATGATCATTCTTGTTTTCTTTTTTCCAATTTTTCAGACTTTTGTAATTTCAAAAGTGCTCCATGAAAATGTATTTACAGGGTCCTTTGCCTTCCTGAGAAATACTCAGATGAAAAAAGAAGAGTGAAAATGAGAGACAACTCCATGAGATATAAAACTGGAGAATTCTGATCCCTGATGAGATGCTTGGCCATTTTTCTTCTTTAATGATGTCAAGGTGTTTTGTGACTGGATACCATAGGTAGTGGTGCATCAGGTCCTGCTTCATATCATCCAGTTTGCTCCTGTACCTTATCTTGCCTTGGTATTTCAGGTCATATTAAAAAGGAAGACTTTCATCATACCTCATACTAGAAACATCAGCACATCCTGTGGAGAAGGTAAATCTGATGATATGGAAGAAACAGAGCCATGACAAAGTGTTGCAATTATTTTTGCTTTATTTGGTTTCTTAGGAATAGAAAGCCCTTTAAAATGCACTCTTTCTTCAGACATCCCAACCTCTCCAGCAAGAGGCATATCACAGGTGATGCACTCACATATCATATCAGGATTGCGGAGGAGTCAGGAAATGGAATCAGCACTGCAGGGCTGCATCTGTGTGAAATACCCTCCTTCTGCACACTGCTAAGTGGGATTGGAGGCTTCGCTGTGCTCTAGCTCCACCCAAAATTCTCCATTTAGAGGACTGCAGCGATCAGAGGCAGATGTCAGGAGATTTGTATCTTGTCTCATCATAGGAACAATGACAGGAACAAAATATCCAAAAACACAGGGAGATCAACATAGAGAAAGTAAACGGGCTTTATGATATGCAGAATAAATGAATGACAGGAAGTCTCCAACCACAGTGTATGGAGGGAATCAGGAACCTGCAAACAGATCTGCTTTGCTTCCTTCAAAGACAAAGTAGCAGAGTGTGGAAATGTAGTTGAAGAGATATGAGAAGCATTTTGCTTCAAGGTGGGGAAGGTGCAGAGGAAAGACCATGTCTTTAGTGTTCATGGAAATCCTGTATGTAGGAAGGACAGAACTTCTCAGAGCATGTAGAGTTCCCTTTTCCTTTCACTGTAACAATCGTCCTACAATGATTTTGGCAGAGGTTGCAGAAACTGCATGAGAAAGTAAGAAAATCCTGAGAGGTAAAGTTGTGAAGATTTTAGTCACAGTCTTTGCACCTTATTTTTGTACAACTTTGGGGCCATTCTAGGTGTTTGTGAAACACAGTTGAAACTCACCAACAGGCTGCAGAGTTGTTGTGACTGCTTTTGCAAGAGACACAACCACATGCTGTGACCACACATGCCTTGCCTGTTAAGAAACCAAGGCAGAGAAGAAAGAATAAATTTCTTGCCCCTCAGAGTAAATGATATTTATTATTATTATTACTATTATAACTGTTGTTATTATTGTTGCAAGTGTTATTATATTTATCAAAAAGAAATGCTATGCGAACTACATTAAAGTACAAATATTAATTGGAAAAAATAAATTAAAATTTCTATTTTCAACCAAAATGAATTTTCTTTTTTAAATTATTTAATCAAATTTTGTTAATAGTCCAATATTTTGTTAATAGAAATATTTATTTGGAGACACTTTCTTCATGGAGAATTTCACCATTCAAGAAATTTCTATCATCTCCAGTAGAAATACTTCTGTTAATATTTTGCTTGACATTTTTGTAATCAATTTTCATGTAGAAAACATTTAAGTTTTGAACTACTTTAGTATTCTATTTTGGAGCTGATTTTTTAGAGATATTTGGATTCTTCACTAAGAGATCTATAACTGCATATTAGTATTAAATCCCTAGTTCAATGTTTTTCAAACTAAGGATTTTAAAATCTTCCTGTCTTCCCATAACCATTAGGATAGATTAAGTGTCCAATAGACCTGCCTATCTGCAGTACAGCTTACAAGGAGGCTGCATAGTCAAATAAAAATGTCCAAAGTAGGTGACCATTCAAAAACTGATGTTCAAAATGTTACTGTATTCCTATAAAATAATCTGCTACCAGCAAAATACTTTGACCCACAGCAACAGACATTTTGCATATGTAAGCAAGAATACATTTTCTGTGTAAAGTAAATCCTGTGACCTGACTGACATCTTCTAATGTAAATCTGTCTTCTCATTTTCCTACTGACACAGTTTTGTTCTCAAACTAAATTGAATCTCACATCTGCAGCCTTGGCTGATCTTCTGTTCCTTCAGATCTTTTACTACTGGCTCTAATTTTCTGTCTCTATACATTTTCTCTCAACTCTCTGCACTTTCGTTTTCCCTGTGAATAACCCTTTTCTCTCTGTAATTCTGCTTCCTCTCCATCAGAGAAGTTCCTTAGCTGTTGTCCTGGAGTGCAGAAGAACATGGTGGTAACCACCTCTCATCCTAGCAACACTTGACCATACTCATCTTTCTTGCAGTAATGTTTTCATTCACAGAAGAACAGTTACAAAATCACTAACTTATTCTAGTATATCTCAATAAACTCTCACAAAGCAAAAGAAACCAAAACAGCTGTACAATAAATCTTGCACTTCAGTGCTTTTGAGTTGAAACATTTTCATCTCTAAAAGCCTTCTTCTTCAAATATTTCCTTTGAGCTCTCTTCCAACTTACAAACTCAAAATAAATTAAGATTCTAAATTTCCAATTATTTTGTTTTTAAGCTAATAGTAAGGCTTAACTCATTATTTTTTACTGTAGTTTAAAGGAGTCACAGCCAATAACTGTGGTTTATAAACAAAAGTTCAGTTCTTGTTTCCTTTGTCGCAAACATAGAAACATGAACACTCCTATGATGTATTTAAGAGAGAAAGAAGGGAGGACATTTATAGCAGTCTGTTTTGACAGTCCTTTTCTGTAGCTGAGAGAAGCATCATTTGCCAGTGCAGTTTCCACTATACTCTTACTAATCCCAGCTGCCAGACTGAAGCAGACCAAAAGGATCTGTGGTGCTGTGCTATGAACTTAGTTAGGTCTAGTGCTATGTTAGGGTCTGAGAAATTAATTAAAAAATAACCCTTCCAGCTGTAAGGTTGTAGGATTGAGGAGAGTCCTAACTTATATGGGCAAAGAGATAAGTGGGATAGAATAGAAAAGGATGTGCTGCATTAACATAGATTAGCCACTGAAAGAAAGGCATTTGCCTCCTTCTTGGACATCCATTGAGATTTTCACGTCAAAACTAAAGCTACATTTTAGAGATCCTTTTGATTTAAGGTCTTATTTTTACCTTTTTGCATACACTTTCATGGCCAAGTTTATTTTTTAGAGTCACAATAACTGTTTGTCATGACAGAATCCTTTCCTTTAGCCTCAACAGCTGCAATCTTTACCTGCTTTATACCCAGAACATTTTCAGATATTTTTGTGTCTTGGTCTTTTGTACCTGAAACTAAGACCGCTCATATTCTTCCCTTTATCTGTTACATTTTTTATATATTTTTTTTTTAAATCTAGACTTTGTTTTCAATGATTTTTACATGCTATTTTCAGTCTGGCTTTCAAATTGGTACCTTGAAATATCTTTCCCTTAATTGCCTGTTTTCTCTTCTCAATATCTACAAAACTTAATCTTTATTCCTGCAGTTCTCCTTTTCTAGCTCTTCTTCATTATAATCTTGACAAATTTGGCAATGATCAAACAACTCCGAGTAGTGCTCAGGTCTGAGGATTGTCATGGTTTTCCTGTATTTCCTTTAAAATCATTGCATTTCAGGGAAACCCTCCCTCTCTTCTTACTAAACATTACCCAGAAGCAAAAAACTCCTTACAAGGGCTCCTAGTTTCTGAACTAAGAATGCTAACACAACAGTTTCAAGTTGGAATGAATAAATCTAGCAAGAGAAAGATTATCCAAGATATTAAATATTGTAACTGCTTTTTAACTAGTGTTTCATAAAGCTTATTACTTACATTGTATTGGACTAAAGACATCTGTATTACATCTTTGGTCTAAAGTGTCATCAAGCTCTTATTTAAATTCATTTCTGAGCAAGGATGAAGTTTTCATCATGCCCTACTTTTTTAACAATGTAGTTCAAATAACTGACCGTTTGTCCTATCCCAAACTTCCTCGATGCATGTATCTCACTTCTATTAGGATCTCAAAAGCTTTTATTAAAATTCAACTTGAAGGTATAGGGTGGAAAATGTCGTAATGTCTCCACATAAATACATATATTGTTGGCACATCATAACACTAATAAACACGCTGTGTGTTTATAGCTCCTATTGGTGGCAGAGTCAGGCAATAACCCTGAGCAGTATAAATATCCAGAGACACCCTTTCCGTTCTCAGGCCTGCTAGGTATCATTAAGAAGCGGTAGATTGCAAGGCTTGTTACAACAAGCCACAGTATTATGACACAGCCATAGTATCCTGCATCAACTAGAAGACACCATCCTGTTTGTGAGATGTTAATCTATAATTTTTATCTCTCCATTTTAGTATTTTTAACATCTTATATAAGTTTTCTGATGTCACAAGAACTTTTAGACCATCTTCTAGCTAAATAAACTACTAGGGGCTTGATTTTTTTTTTTTTTTTTTTTTGGTTGGCTTGCCTCAGCAGGTCAGACCTATTTTACCTTGTTACGGTGATGGAGAGTTACCACATGGCTAAAACTCAGCTTCCAAGAGTTCTTTATTAGAAACAACAAGGAAGCTTCAGCTTCATATTCCCTGTACACAAAAGTGTAGTTCAGAAAGCTAGCTTTTAATTAGTACAACTATTCCACATTTGTAATCAGTTTAGTTTCCATTTAATGTTTATTTAAAATTAAGGTTGTGTATTCTTTACGTATAAAATGAAAAATATCTTTTGCCAAAATAGATACCAGCAAACTTACAGATAGATGAGACCTTGGTTTATATCTTCCATTTCACCATTGGAAAAATATTCCTTACCTTAGGAGACCATGTTCACTGTGTAGTGCTTTTTTTTTTTTTTAAAGGACTTGTAATTACTGAATGTTGGCCAATATACCCACTTAATCTTTTCAATGCGTTAACTGTTGCTTTATCTATCCTAACAGATGGAAGCTGATTTTGCACTACTTGAATTTTTCAAATTGATGCTGCCAGGATCTGCTTTGCAAGTGCTATTGAACTTTCACTGGATAAGATAACTTAGATCTTTGTTAATTTCATATAATAATTAAGATTCCCTGTAAGTGGAAACTTGGACAGGTGTATGATGCTTAGAGGTAAAAAAGCTGTTCAGGATCATTATATCAATGTAGTGCATTGATACAATTATAAAATAGAAATATGGAGGTACAAAAGCAGCTATAAAACACTCTGAACAGCTTCATTAAGATGCATGCTGACCTCAGACTACAGCAAATAATCTCCCGTTACTTACATGACACTTTCTTTCAGAGCAAATGTTCCACTCTTTGACCCATTTTTTTTGACTTTATTAATTCAAAAAATACAATGCAGCATGTGAAAAAGAACCAGTGTGATGAATGTCACAGGTCCATTGCTTAGGTTGCCAGGGAAATTTTCCTTTTGGTGAGCACATGTTCTGAAAACATTTTATGTTTCCACACAATGATTGCAGTCATTTGATTGCTTCTAAGTAATAGATGCACTCCACCTAAACCCAGGCTTAATTAATCTATCTTTTCCTAACCTTTAATATCCTGAAACTCCTCTGTCCCATACAGGCATACAACCTATCTAATTACTTTAACATGTTTGTGCATGGATTTTTCTGGTGTCTCATTCTTCCCCAGGGAGTTACTTGAGCAATGTCCATGTATGCTCACAAGTGGGAATGGGAACCTGTCTCCTGTCTCCCAATCAATTATGAATCAAGATGCTAACTATTCCTCAGTCTCTAGAGCTGTTTTCAATTTTGTTGGTCATGACATATATTCATGTCCTATACTAGATTTCTTTGAGTTGATAGACAGTTGTCAATTATATTTACTGTTTCTATAATGCCTCAGTTTATGGAAGGCAAGACAGAACAGAAGTTCTTGTACTCTTTCTGAGGGATTTGGATGATCAATTTATTCTTAAATTTAAAAACCAGAGCAGATGAATACTGAAAATTCTCCGTCTCCTTATTTCTTCTGTCTACTCAATTTCCACCAATTAAAAAGGATTAATATTATTTTGTTTTCTGGGGAACCTGCTTGAACAGGTGTGTTGAGCTAGATGACCTCCAGTGGTCTCTTCAAACCTTAGCCATTCTGTAATTCTGTGATTTGTAATTCATATATGTTTGTGCAGTTGCATTTTTTTTTAATCACAGGACATAAAATTAAGGTAGAGTAGAAATTTGAAGTATCTAAGCAAATATTAAATTATGAAGTGGTATATTACTATTCATTTTTTTGTTTCAAATTCAAAGGAAACTCCTGGAAGCATAATGTTACTTATGAAACTTAAATGAAAGCAAAAGATAGATATAAATACAGATCCATGTAAGTCTTCTTTCTGTAAGTAGGCCATGTAGCAGCAACTTGATGTTTACAGTGTGCTTAGTTGCCATGGGCTGTCTTGAAACCAGGTTAGAGACACTATATAAGAGACACATGGGCTCATGCTTCAGCCTATGTAATCTTAGCACATGCTAAATCAGTGGATTTAGCAGTACATGCAGTATGCTAAATCATTGCAAAACAGTGTGGAGTGCATAGGGATCTTTCTAAGAGTTCTTACAGTATTCATATGATTCCAAAATAAAGATTTAAAAGAGATTATATTCTCATTAAATGGAAAAACAAAGTCTAGTACTGATCAGACAATAATTTTGTATCTATTTAAATGTGTTTATATGGAAGACTAAAAAAAATAGGTGGATTTTATTCATAGTACTTAAAATTGCACATATGTAAATACCTGGAATTCAGTTCTGAAATTTTGTTTTAATTGAATAAAAATCTCTCTGAAGTTTAGTAGTCTTAACTTTTGAACTTTTAACTTTTCAGTAGTCAGATAATTGGCTGACAACTAGTTTAGTTCTTTAGTCAGTAGGGAATTAAATTCCAAAACATAACCACACAACATATTGGATGTATATTTTCAAGCACGAGAGATGGAATACAGCCATTAGCATTTCAAGTAAAAAAGCAAAATTAATTTCTAGCATTTCATACTGAGGAGTTTTATTAAGACAGAAATATAATGAAAAGGAACTTCCTAAGCAAGCACCGTGAAAACTTTCTAGCTGATTATATAAGCTACAATTTTGGAATGCAAAAGGTCAAAAAATCCAAGAGATTTTGCTATTTATCATACATCAGTGACAAAACCTTAGGGCTGATACAAACTGATGAACGAAGATTTAATGTAATATGGTCAATTCATTTTGTACTGATTAAAGTTCAAGCAGCTGCATCCTGCCCTATCAGTTATACTTCTCAGAAGGCTGCATTATTTTGAGTGAAAAGAGACACGCTATCAAATGGTTTAAAATATATGCATTAGGACAGAGAGAAGTGACTACAGATGGGAAATGTTTAAAAGAAGTAAAATGAATAAAACCTTTTATCCAGCTACTTACATATACTAAGAAATTTTTTTCAAATATATGAGAACCACATTATACTGTAACTAATTTTTTCTAAATTTACTATGCTTTTGGATTTTATATAGAGGACCTATAATAATAATAATGATTAAAAAGCATGCTTTTAGAAGTATATATATGTAGTCTAACTTTGCTCTCAGTAGTTCAGTATTGAACTGCATTTTTTAGAAATCTTCTATTTGGTATACATTTGTCAGAATTCTGTTGTCCTTTTCAGATGAGGTTATTTTACTCCTTTAGGGATGTGTCTTGTAAAAGCTAGCCATTTTGTGATATTTTATCAATGCATTCATTATCTATTTAAAGGAATAGAATAGCAAAACAGGGAATAATTCTCAGCAATGAAAATGTAAAGGAGTGGAGTGGAACCCTGAGGAGCAGATCAGCTAGAAACCTTTTAAATTATTTAGGCTGGGTCTTATGATTGCCTCCATGCAAATATCTCCAAGAAGTATTTATTTGACTTAGACTGATAACAACAGATATAACCATTCAGTTGTGGGTTCCCTTCAGTACAGATACAGTGATACTTTCTATCAAAATAAAAAGTAAATGTTGTTTGAACAGTAAATAGTATTGAAGCTTTTGACTCTAGCTTGATTTTCTAGTATGGAAATTTATTTGGAATAATAAAGGAAGAACTTATTTTATATTCCTGATTAAAAAGAATCTCTTGTGTTCACTCCGATTATTTCTTCAAACACAGTTCAAGATCAGGACGTTTTGTAGTCTGTTCTTACTTTTTACAGTGCTGAAGAGGGGCAATCATTTAAGGAAACAATCAGCAAAGTTGGGGTTTTGACAACGCTCTAGAAAGGTTATCTCAGATAAATGTAATGTCAGCTAACTTTTAAATCTGTGGTTGTTCTGAAAACACACATTGAAAACTGTCAAGAGCGTGATTTTCAAATTAAACAGAGAAAACTCATTTTCTCCTTCAGCTGACTGGGTTCTGGGTGCTCTCTCCTTGCAGAAGTTGTCAATAAAGAAGGTATTTTATTTGATACCCTCTGTTATTTTGTGGTTGAGTCCAGACTATAGTCTGAGAGGATGACTGCCATTTTTAAAGGCATTCATTGCATTTGACAACTTCTTTTATATTGATATATGTCAAGTGTTCACTTGTTAAGTCAGCTTGCTTCCACATTAGACCATCTGCAGTGAGTTTAAGATTTTTTTTAAGAAAATACTTTTCCTCCAATATGAATCACAAAGTTTATCTAATTTATATTAAAGAGCTAAGATCAAGTCAACTATTTTAATGTATGCCAGCTGGGCTGCATAAGGTTCATTTCCTTTTCCAATTGTGTCAATCTAATATGGTTGTCACTCTAAACAGATGGAGTATTATGACAGCATTAAGCTCATTGAGTAGAGGATCATGCAGAGGATTTACATCCTTTGTTCTCCTTGTCCACTTGGTACTTTAATGGTTTTGGTTTCTCAGTTTATCATTTTTACATAGACAGTTTTCAGCTAAGAGTCATGAAATAATTATTACAAAATTCCATCTTCTGAACATGGGATATTTTTCTAATATTGCCTGTGTATGAATAAAGACACATTTGTACGGCAGATTGTGCCATAACACTACTTTGTACATATTTTCTTTAAACTAGTATAGCTTAAAGAAAAGTTATTCTCAGTCCAAAAGAAATCTATGTAATTTTTTTCCCATTCTTTCCAACACCCCCTATCAATGTTTCTGTGCAATCTAACATCTGAGCACACTCTTCCTTTCAGTTGTTAATTATTACCCTATAAAATTATTTGTTTACATTTCCGTATAGATTACCACACAGAAGAAGACTGAAGATGACTGAAAATAAGAATAATAAATTTTTTAATTTGTTATATATTTTTAAGCAGTTAAACAATTACAAACAATAACTTTTACTAATATATCTTTTAACATATTCTGTTGGAAGACAGCTATTGTTTTCCTTTGTCAAAAAGTCAAAGACTTAAAAATATGCTTAAATGTTATATTGTGACTGAGGCAAACCATCCCATCGTATCTATCCACTGACAACATCAGGATGGATCCAGCATCAATATGGTCAGCACAACTGTTCAACTGTAAGGTTACTGCCATGTCACATCTCAGCATGCTGCCCAAGGGCATGTTGATAGGTTGGCTGCAGCCCCAGAACCTTACCTTCACCTCAGCAAATCTGCCATGAAGTGTCACTGAGAGTTGTACATCAATATGTCCTGCTCTCCCGAATGACTGGTCTTCTGGCTAGATCTTTACAGTGATTTTATTAAGAAAGCATTGTGTTTTGTAACAAGTATTGAATTTTATGTGGCTGAAATTGTTTGTGGTTCTGTTGGTTTTTTTTCCTTTGTTGATTCCATAGAAATTATCTATATTTTTGCAATCCTTCAGCAGGTACTTTGGATGAAGTTAGCAAATAAAGTTCTTGAGTCATTAGTTAGCTAAATGCAGCATAGCAATATAAGTAAATGTAGAAATATGCTGTGTAACTAACCATGCATAAAATAATTTGGTTTTCATCTAGGAAGCTATCCACCTGACAAAGTATTTTGGCTCTACCTGCAGTGGACTGTTGATGACTTATTTACATTGTGAGCTGGCTTTCCTGAGCCTACTAGGAAAATCTGTAGTGCTCGTTGCTATTCCATCCCAGATGAGATAATGGCTTAAAAACAGTCAATAATTGTTAGTCATGCACCTCAGGGTACTACAGTGAAAACTGTCTGAAAGATCCCTAATGTGTATCTATGCATTCAAAAGCTTAAGCAAAGTAGCTGAACATTCCTATATTCTCCTATGTAATTCTGCTCTTTCCTTAATTCTGATGTATTAGAGAAATAAACACTATAGAAGAGGAGTGGATAAAGAAAAACTGCATGAGATACAAAAAAATCTAGAGATTTCACAGGATAAAGAAAAAACTTAAAAGTGAGATGACAGAATAAGTATTCTAAATCACAAATTGAGACAAAGTTTTTCTTCCAAGAAAGCTAAGTTTGAACTAGGAGCCCAAACAAAGTTTTGAAAGATGTTTCAGAAATAAAAATACACCAAATGAGTATGCTTGTACCATAAATTCTAATTGGTAATGAATATAGCCAAATTGAATAAAGTCAAATTTAGAACCAGAAATAGAAACCCAAATTTTGTACAAATATAAGATGCATATCTGACCCCTCTGATACCACATCCTCAACTCAGAAGCTGTTATTCATTCTGTTCTATTTGTTCTCATCTAGACCATGCTGGTTAAGAAAGGATTTCAAACTGTGCAAGTTGTGGAAAGAATTTGACGTTGCTGACATCAAACACATTCACCTAACCGACAAACTATTGTTGAAAAAACTTGAAAAAGAAAATGAGTCTAGGCTTGATTTTGTTTCACGGCATACTTTATGCATATGACTATCAAAATATTGCTGTTTCCATCACTAAAATGGGTAAAAACTAGCTTCAGCAAGCAGGGTCAATGAAGTTGTAGACATGACATGACATGACATGTCCTAAAACAAAATTAACTGAACATCTTTTTAGAGCAAAAAAAATCCTTAGCAGAAAATGTTGATTCATCAAAAGTAAAATTTTAAGCAACTGTTTTCAGTAGTAATGTTAATGTCTCTAGTTTCCTCACAGATACTATTCTCAGCTTTCAGGTGAAAATGATTCTCTATAGCTGTAAGGCAATTTCACAACATGGACTTTAGACAGATACTTAAATCTTTAGCTATTCTGAAAAACACAGAATGAGTCATTTCCATGTAGCAGAGAGGAAAAAATCTTTATAAAATTACACTGCAATACAGCTTGGGAAAAATATAGAAAAAGAGAAAAAAATCAAATTTAATTTTGACATTTCTAAAATGCAGCATTTCAAATCAATGTTAAAAATCTCAACAAATTCAAGTTTTAAATCTCATATTTTTAGCTTTATTTTTATTTCTAAATATCATTTTATTGGTTTAAAATTGCACCAGATAAAGAGAAAAATAGGTAAAGTTTTTTAAAAAATGTTGTGTTTCCAAAAAATTATTTTCATTTGAAAAACATGATGTCAGTGATCTTTAGTTCCTCTGAAAACTTGAATAAGTTCTCCCTTTCAAGTCAAATATTTTTCACAGTTTTCATAATTAAAAAAAAAAATCCTGTATGTCTCAGTATGTTAATTACACATGGTAAGATTTGTAGGGAGTAGGAGTGGTGCTGCAGGAGTGGCTTCTGGGAGGAGAGGCCAGGGTTACCCCATGCCAGACACAGCCATTTCCAAATGTCCTGTTGAGGACAGGAATAAATGAGCAACTCTCTGAACATTTAGCTGGTAGTTAAGGATATCTCTCACACTGAGGTCTATTTAAAGAGTTCATTGCTGTTCAAGGAAGAAAAAGAGACAAACCCCATGAAATATTACTCAGAAAGGGGAAAATATACTATAATTTCACTATATGTTGATATACTTAATGATTTCAGAGAATAGGTTCAGATACTATACCCAGTGCATTCTCTGCATGGGAAGCAAAGTAAAGCTACTTTGAACACAAAGGACACTCTTTTTTTGTCACTTCTCTAAATCTGTCTACTAAAATATGTCTTCAGAAAACATACCTGCTCTCAGGACGAGGCTGTGTACCATACTGTGTCTTATAGTCAATGTAGTAAGAAAAAATAACTAATTTTCCTTTTGTTTTCCTTCAGTACATAAATCTGGCAGGTTCTTGACCATGTTTTTTTCCCCTCCTTATTTTTACTTCATAAACAAAGTCCTAAACTCATGGGACAATAATGATATTGAAGAGGACTCAGTGTTCAGCTGGTATACTATCAACATCTCCACCTCTGAGCAAGAGAGGTGGAAAGGCAATAATGAACGGCATATTTTCTATATTTCTAGCACACTCTGTTGATTAGAAAATATGGGGAAAAAAGAAATAGCTTCTTTTACTCTACTGTGAAAATATAAGATTTTAAACCAACTCACATCTCTTCTTTGTGGGCCAGGTTCAATGTTTGCACATGGTAACATAGTATAAATTATGCAGGGATAATGATTCAAGAATTCAGGAATGACTTTAAAAAACTTACTGTCTGCAAGGCACACCTGTGCTTCTTTATTTATTAATATGTGTTTCTTTGTTTCTACATTTATATTTAGAACACTGGAAAGGGCAGGTTGGGAGAGCATAGTTTTTGAAGTTGACACCAAAAAAAGTTACATAAATAAGGAGGAAAGGTTTTAAAATAAGTACAAAACAAAATCTTCAAACAAAGCAATGTAAACCCAGAGTAGAAAGTGGAAGTCTCTACAGTTATAAAGAGTTTGGAATCTATTGAATTGCTGTGGATCTACCTTCAAGGGGAAAGCCTGTTTGCAGAAGGGAATGGTGAGATTTTTGCATCCGAAATAATTTAAGTTTGATATGCATTTTTATGCATGTAACAGAGGTCTAGTGATGGCTGTAATCTGTAAGGAGCAATTCCTTCTCCTATACTTGACTGGCTAGCAAGAACATTGCAAATAGTTTATAGATGTTACTGATATGGGAGATTAAAGTTGTCTCACATTAGAGATAGGAGCTTTTGTTAGTTTTTTATAAGAATTAGGTCTGCTCACAGTGAGAAATTATGGATTTTTTTTTTTTTTTTAAGATAACACATTTCCTTTTTACATCTAAGCATTCATCCTGCCTGGAGAGCTGCAGTGTTGCAAGTGCAAGGTAAAATGTGTTGAACACAGGAGCCTGACTCTGCAGTAATGAAACTGCTGGGCTGCTGAATTACTCCTTGCCTAGAAATACTCTTTCGGGCACTGTAAAAATTATAAATTATAACCACAACAGAAGCAATATATACAAGGTGAACTTTGAGCAATGTACCACATTGCATTTGACATGCTGAGGATGGCACATTATCATGCCTTGCTAAATGCTCTCAAGTCTGTTCACAGCTATGCTTAGTTACCGGCCACATGAAGCAAGCAGTAACCTAGGGAATGTGAACCTGAGCACAGGCTGCACAGAATGGTACCCAGATCTTCACCTTATCAATGCACATCACACTGAAGAGGCAAAGACCAACTCATGCCTCCTTCTGCAAATAAATTAATTGCCGGAAAGGGTATAGCAATATTATGGTTTTGGACTTCCTTTATTAAAATAAATTCAATCAGACAGGCAGATATATTTTCCTCTGATAAAAACCCTTAAATTGTGTTTGCTAGAACAATTATATTCCCAAATACTGCTCACCTTATTTAATTTTAAAGTTTTCATTAAAATATATATATAATATATAAAATAAAAATATGTATAAGCATAAAAGATGTAATTCATTTTCATATCAGAAATGAGAAGATATATGCAAAAAGAAATTAAATTCCAGTTGAAAAACTGAACCCTACACATTGGAAACCTGTTGCCTAACACTGGAAGTCCCTACTTTTATATTTTAAAGTATTTTAAGAACCTTAAATGTCTACTCAAAACTGCCTAGATCTAGGGAGTAATAAACAGATAAAGCTCTGGTTTATATCTCTGCACTGTCAGAATGTAAAAATGTCATCATTTAGGAATGGTGTTCTCCCATTTAGTACTTCCACTAAAACTATGCGCCACTTGTTCCCCCCTTCCCTCTTCCCTGCAGTGGACTGGAGGTGCAAAAGGCAAAGAGCATGGTTGAGATAAGAACAATTTACAGGAAACATCAATGGCATAAGAAAAAGAATGGTAACAGCAGCACTACTAACGACAGAGGATATAAGAGAGAGGAGAACAATTCACACAGAAAAGCCCTGCACAAGAGATACTGAGCAGCTCTACTTGCCCTCCTTACTTAACAGGAATGGAACCCTTCCTCCCTGGAACAGATTCTCCTCTCCCTGCTCTCAGCAATGATATGAAGTGATATAGAATAAGCTCTGGGTCCTGGCCATGCCCCTTCCTGGCTGGAACCTGGACAAAAACCAAGATCTCTTCCTCTCTGAATTGCCCATTTGAGACTGATTCATCTGGTTTCTCAGATCATGTCTGTCTGGTTAGGCCTCCTGAAATCTATTAGTGGAAGATGTTTCCAGTTTTTTGCGCAGCAATGTATGGGGTAGAGCATGCATCTGTGCCCCTAGAAGACCCTGTCTGAGTTTGCACACTGCTGTAGGGAGCTGAACCCATATCAGCAGAGCCATCTGTCAACCAATAGGCTGTTTGGTATTCAAACCAGGTCTTGTTAAGTTCATCTGTTTAAAAAATGTTCTGCTTATATAAAATTTTTGCAATATTTATGGAGCAAGGGTTGAAATTTTTGTTCTCTCTCACTCTAGCTTACTAATTACCATCAGTCTGTAACTAAATTCAGCATTTCATACTAAAGAGGCTGTTCCACTTGCCCAGCATGTCTTAACATGTCAAACTTACATTAAGCCTATGGTCTTTATTAAGTATCTCAATATCTAGAAATCTGAACATAGAATACTTGAGGTGAAATTTATGTGACCAAAGGTAGGCAGCTAAACTACCTTTGTCAGAGATAAACACTTCTAGTGGAAAATGTCTTCCTATGTTTAGGTGGTCATCTATATTTGGTCAGAATTTCACTCAAAAACAACTCCACTCTCCTTTCTTGAATTGCAAAGAGTGACTGTAAGGACCAATTCCACTGTATATCATCAGTTTGCAGATGTCTGAAGTTTGATGAGGGAATTTCAGCCACTTTCAGTATTATTTTGGGTTTTTTGTGCAACAAATCTTATACCAGTATGGAAAGTATTTTCCTGAATAATTTGAGCAGCTATAAACAGTGGTCAAGAAATTGGGTTTGGAGGCAGATTTTCCATCACCAAGTGGATACAGTTTCTTCATAAATTTTGTCTTACAAAAGATAGGACAGCTGTTGCTTCTTTCCTTATCAAGATTAATGTATTAATGCCTGAAATGCAAATTTGCTTTCTTAATTAGATTTATCTGCCTTGCTTTTAGTACTGCAAGGGTAGTGGTCACAGGGTTGGTCTGCGTGAACAGAAGCCAGAACCTTCCCTGTGTCAGATAACAACTAGTTTCAGATAGCTCAAATAAACCCACTGAAGGGCACAGCTGGTTCTGTCACCCTCTCTGATGGTGGCACCTCAGAGAAAATGTATTAAGACCAAAATGATTCATAGCAGCATGAAGAAGAGTAAGGAAAAACACATGAGAGGCATCTTTGCAGACACCAAGGTGAAAGAAGAAGGAAAAGTGCTCCAGGCACCAGAGAAGAAATTCCTCTGTAATCATAGTGGATCAGGTTGTTCCCCTGGAGCCCTGCAGGGGACTATCCACACTGCTGCCTATGGACAGCCCCATGCTGGAACACATAGAAGTCCTGTGGAGAAGACCCATCACTGGAGCAGATTTTCTGATAGGAAGTGCAGCCCTAGAATGATCAACACTGGATCGGTCTGTTCCTGGTGGACAATACCCCATGGTAGAGAGCCCATACTAGAGCAGCTCTTGAAAAGGTGCAGTCTATGGGAAGGTCTCCTGTTGGAGAAATTCTTGAAGGACCATGGGAGAACCCCCACACTGGAGCAGAGGAGGAGTGTGTGGAGGAAAGAGAGGTGGAAACTAAGCATTGTGAGCAACCCCTGCTCCTCATTCTCCTGCACTGCTCAGATTAGGGAAAAAAGGATAGAGCAGTTGAGAATGAAGCAGTGAGGTGGAGCCTGGGAAGAAGGAAGTAGGGAGGAAGTTGTTTTAGTTTTTATGTTATCTCTTCACTCAATTTTTAACTGGTGATTAAGTTTTTTTCTTCATGTTTGATTTGTTTTTCCTGTGGTAGTAGTTGGTGGGTGATTTTCTTGTCTCAACCCACAAATATTTTCATCTTATTTTGACCTCATCCTGTTGAAGAGGTAAACTTATCATAACCTCAAAAAATGCCAGGAGAGGTGGTATCTTTCTTTATTCTCCCCACAGGAGTAATGAAATGGTTTTGTTTGAGAGATGAAGTTCAGAGGGATGCATGGATATATCTGTTTTATCTGTTGAGTATAACTTGAAATCTCTTTGTTGTTAGGACAGGGTTGTTTTTGCTGTTGTAGAATTCCAGCTGCTAAGAGGCAGGCAGTTGGGGCACAATCCACTGTTTAAGAACAAGGTAGAAAGAAATAGACCCAAATCATCACAATATTTAGGATGGAGATGTGCCTCTTTTTTTTTTTTTTTTTTTTTCAGAAGAACATTTATTCCACTATCTGCAATACCATGATGATACCTTACAGGCTTGTTTGGATTCTGTGGTTGTAAGCAATCCTCTAAATGTGCATTGACAGCATTGATGAATATTTATAAGAAATAATAGATAAAATAATAGTAAGGTAGGCTCTAGAAAATGATATTAAGCTTTTCCTCTGAATGTGTGTTCAGTGCTGCTTTTCTCCCTACATTTTGATTTTTGAACTAAAAAAAAATAAAAGGTAAAAAGAAATTGTAACTGAATGTTGTTTTCCTTCATTCTTTTTCTTCTATGCTTAGATGAGAGCTAAGAGGAAAATCCTACCTAAACATGTTTGCCTCTTCACAGAGCAGAACTCCTAAGGAATAGATAAATTAGCTATGTAAATACAATTGATAACACCACACACTCAAGTATAAAGCTTAATGACTTAAGACAATTGTGCAAGAGGCCTGGCTCAGTGTCAAAACTTGCAAACGGATCCTCAGGTGGTGGAAATCAACAGTGTTGTGTTGGGTGCAGTGAAGCAACACCAATGTTCACCAGCTGAAGCTCAACTTCTTTATATTTACCTAAAGATTTACTTTAATATGGTTCCTTTGTCATGCTCACTGGCATGCATACTCATGCCTAATGTGGCCACTGATGCGTAAAGGATGTGTTGTGCCATTCAATGAAATGTTTAAATGAACCACCTGCAGCCCACTGCTAGTTGGCAAGGCAGGTGGAAGTGCAGAATCCCACAAGGAAGGTTGCCCAGCTTTTCCATCACCCAGCAAAACAGGTTCTACTATGTAGTTTTCTGTGTTACCGTTGCTGAGCCATCATTTACACACTTACTGCACAATCACTGCTTCCAATACTTCAAAATTTTGAACTGCTTTGAGGGTACTTGGAATTGATGAAGAAAAAAATATAAAACCAAATTCTATTCAGTTTATGAAACTATGATCTGTACTTGACAGTGTTGAACAAAATATTTTCCTATATCTTTGGACTAACTCATATGAGTAGTTTTTGTTCTGTTTCAAAGTAATTTAAGTCTGGGGAAAGAACAGAAGCAATGATCATCTGTCCAGGATAAGAATTAATAGGGCCAGTATTGATTAGCCACAGTTCTTTACATAGAGCTCTTGTCAGAGTTAAATGCAACATTTCTTCACATCTGCCTTTGATTTTTCTCCAGAGGATTTCATCTTAAGTTGTGTCAGTTGCAGAATTCTAGTTATCTAATTCTATCCATCATAAACAGGAAAAGAAAAGATGAGAAAAAAATAAAAGGAGAAGCCCAAAATCAGGTAGAGAAATAAAACTACTAGGGATGAAAGGAAACATCTGTTCACATATAAAAGTCAAAAGTGAGGTGTTTGGTACTCTCCATTCATAAAGATTCACATCCTGGTTCCATGAATGTGTACATCCTATCTAAGAAAAAAATAATTAAAGTACAAATTCCAAATGCATCCATGTATCCTTACTGTCACAAGAAATGTTTAATAATCAAATCAGTGTTACTGAGCAAGGATTTTTTTTTCTTACTTTATTTTATTTTATGAATAAGAGGAAGTAGTTTTTACAAGGTGCTCCTGTTGTCCTGGAAATTATATTGCATGTGCAGCATTGGAATTAATAGCCACTTAAACATGTATTCCCATTTCCCAGAACTCAAATTGAGTTTTGATGATGTTTCACTGGAGGCAGAACCAGCTCCTGAATAAACCATAAGGGAAAAGAATAAAATAAGTGGGATGCATAGGGTTACACTGTCACGCTGATTAGCAAAATATTTTGTTTTAAATCAAGAGAAATAAAAAAGAGCTCATGGAAGGCAAAAACTGCAGGGTCTTTTATGGTGAAATTATTAAAAATCTTCTCCTAGTATCCAGCAACTAGGAAAACAGAAACGCCTTATTTGAGCCAGAATTAAGTTCATGGACATATTTAAAAGTGAAAACAAAAAGACAGACTAGACTACGTTGTTATTCATCTTTAATTTCAACTGAAGGCTCAAGCAACTGAAAAAAATGGTCTCATTTCAAATTCTCTTGAAGTTTCCCAGAAGAATCACTGCTTTTCAGAATAGTTTTACCTGGAGTTATCAGTAGATCAAGACAGGGATACAAAGGCTGTTGTCTTGCCTGTAAAAGACACCACTGGTAAAGTTTGTTTAGAGAAAAAACTACACAGCAGATTTATTTTGTTAGCACTATATTCAATTGTATGTGGAGATAAGGGAAAACAGGCTGAACTCATCTCAAGCTGAAGAATTTAGATATAAAATATAGGTGTAAAGAATTAACAAATATGTTGTGCAACCTTTTGTTTTGCTAGGAATCAAGACTGGTTCTCGAAACTGGTTCTGGTAAGAAAAATTTAAGGGTTTGTCACACCAGTTTCAAGGGACTAACACAGCAGCTGTGGCTCAGCACTGTATGTTGTGCAGAAAAATGGGCCAACTGCATCTCACCCCAAGTCTAGACATACACTGACAATGAAAATCCTGCATGCTGCAGAGCTCAGGGAATAATGCTGCTGCTAGAGATGTAAGTTTTTTAGCCAAAATTCACTAGAAGTTGAACAAAATCCCGTATGTATTCTTGAGAATCGCACTTTAGACATTCAGTAGGAACAATGCTCTCAGCCAGCAGAAATTTATCAATAAATATAAGTTTGTGAACATCCTCACATATGTAACTGGCTATGGTAAGTCAGCAAAACCATAAAGCTAAATTCAAACTACACTAATTATTACCCCAAGTTCAGTTAACAGAATATTTCAAAGTAACTAACAAAATACTAAACATCTGCTTCATTATTGTTGAAAAAAAAGGGTGCTACTGGCATAATCAGAAGTAAGAGTGTTGGTACAGAAATGTGGCATTTTATGTGAAGTGCTGGCAAACTTATGGTAATATGTCTTGAAAAATAAACCAAGTATATTCTTTTTACCTTCTTTTATCCAGGGTTGTACTATTTGAAAGACATTAATAAGTTTGAGTTAGCAACTAAGGCAGAGTGATCCAAAACTTCAAGGAATGTAAAAATGAATTGATTTGATTCAATTTCAGATATTCAGCTGAGACCAGAATTCAGTATCTGGACTTCCTCTAAAACACAGAGTGTCAGACAATCATATAAGATATTTCTTCATGGGAATATAAGTAATATTAATATATTGGAGGCTTCCCAACTTCTTATAGATATTTGTGTTGATCACATTGATAAGAACCGATTGTTGGCTAAAGGTCTAAGCAGTTTCTTCATGTTAGACTTCAGGTGCTGGAAGAGTTAGATGAATGCTTTAAAGGGTCTGAGTATTGTTTGCAATTTAAAACTCTATGGGATATGCAATTCCCATGTCCAAACATGCAAGAAAACGGCACACTGCTGGTAAGGTCAAGGGAGAAGATGGGAATTGCTCTTTTAGAAATTTTGTGTTATCAAAATCAAATAATTCTAGGCAAAAAGAATGGTTTTCTTGTCCTCTCCCTCTTCTTCTGAGAAAGAGAGTCATTGTAATATCTTTAGCTCTATTATAGCTTGTTTTTGATTGAAAATTTTCTTAGCTGAATTCTAAATGTCTTGTGAAATGCACCCAGGACTAGTAATAACAGTCACCAAGGATACAAAGAGATTTAATGCAGAGTTTGCAGAGCTGGGAGTAATGGCTGTCAGGCTGAGCTAGTGGAGTTACAGTACTTCATTAGCTCCTTTGGAACAGCAGCAACTTTAGAGAAGAAGGTATCCACACTGTGAACACTTCCCAAATCTTTCTACCCCACCACCTTTTTAAATTTATTTAAGTGAGAATTCTTAAGGAGACAGAAGTGAAATAGAGGATATTTATAATTAAATGTATATTTATTATTTGTAAAAAGAAGACATGCATGTAAAGACAGGATTGTTAAGGTTGGAAAAGACCTTTCAGACCACTGAGTCCAGCCATCACTTAGCACTGGCACGTTCACTGCTAAAACATGCCCATAAAGACCACATCTGCATGTTTTCTTATCTGCAAATCCTTTTGAAAGATTGTAGTGCTTACAGCATTAAGGAAGATCTGTTGAATTCTTTGCATGGCAGTAATGGGGAAAAGGAATAAATGGAAATGACTGCAATTCTGTAGTACTGTGGATTTCTTTCACACATTTCTTTTGCCTTGCTTGCAAAATCAGTTTTTGGGACATTGGTCAGTTTGTATTGTATAATTCAGTTGGTGAACCCTGTGTAAGGTAATTTTTTTGGGATACATTAGTGCAGCATTGTGTTACTCAGATATTCTTTATAACGGAACAGTTATTGACCACCTGAACCTTTACAGATAGTAAGTAGAAAAACATATAACAGGTTGTTTTACATAGTTTTTGATTTTTATTTGTAGCATATTGCTTTTCAAAGGAGACAGAAAAGTACAGAAGGAATTTAAAGATACCAACCAGTCCTGATAATCACAAGGATGAGACTGTCTCTTTTTACCACTCATGCTAACAGCACAAAAGTGTGTTTGGCTTTTTGTGTCTGGTGCAGTGAAGGATCAGGACAAGGGATTCATGGCAAGTGTGACTTTAACTGCCCCAGCTTGTCTGTGAGCCATCATTCTGGGTACAGGCAGAAGTTATCTTAATACAGAATCATAGAATGATAGATGGTTTGGGTTGAAAGGTACCTTAATGATCATTTAGTTCCAGATCCTGAAGGGACATCTTCCCCTAGACCAGGCTGCTCAGAGCTACATCCAGCCTGGCTTTGAATACTTACAGGGATGAGGCACCCACAGCTTCCCTGGGCAACTTCACATGAATGAACTTCCTCCTAATATCTATTCTAAATGTAGTCACTTTCAGTTTGAATCCATTCGCCCTTGTCCTGTCATAACCTGAACTAACAAGAAGTCTCTCTTTATCACTCTTGTAGGCTTCCTTGAGGTACTGGAAGGCTGCAATTAGGTCACACATAAGCCTTCTTTTCTACAGGCTGAATAATCTCAATTCTCTGAGTCTTTCCTCATAGGAAAGGTACTCCATCCCTCTAATCATCTTGATGGCCCTCCTCTAGACTCTAACAGTTTTTTTTTCTGCAAAGGACCCCCAGGGCTGGATGCAAGTGGGGTGTCACCAGAACAGAGAGACAGAATCCCCTCCCTCTCCCTGCCGCCCACACTGCTTTTGCTGCAGCTCAGGACACAGCTCAGAAATTTGGCTTTCTGGGGTGAGAGTGCACACATGTCATGTCTACCAGTCCTGCTCAGCAGAGCTGCTCTCCATCTGTTCATCCCCAGCCTGTGTTGACGCTGGGGCTTGCCCCAACCCAGGTGCAGCACCTTACACTTGGCCTTGTTGAATCTCATGACGTTCCCATGAGACCACTTATTGAGTTTGTCCAGGTCCCTCTGGATGGCATCCCACTCTTCAGGTGTCAACTGCACCACAGTTGTTGGTATCATCTGCAAATTTGCTAAGGGTGCACATCAGGGGTGGCTGGGGAATCACAGTTTGCTAGAATCAAACTGGATAAGATGCAGAAAGAAAAATAGAATGGAATTTCAGAATTTCAATACAGGGTTTCCTGAATAAGAAAGATTTGAGGGAAACAGCTTGCCTGCCTTCCTCATTGGTCCCAGTCTAAGTAACTCTAGCCACATAAGAGGGTACAGCGATGGATGGTATATTTTCTGTAGTTGAAAACAGAAGCCAGGAATAATGAATTGGTTAGACATATAAGGCTTTTGTTATATAATTTCACTTCCATCTACTGATTAGTGTTGGGCAAAATTCAAAAGGTTAGGTGATTGCACTGAGGTTATTCACCTTTCCGTAAACCCTGACTAACTTCTTATCAGTCCCTCACCTATTCTTAAATTCTTTTCTGCTTTTCAGTGCTGGATCTCTTCACAAGACACTAAAACCAGGTAGTATATCACTTCTGCATTTACTTTCACAGTGATGCAGAACTGAGTGTGTGGCACTGAGCTCAAAGAAAGGATTTGCATTTATGTGATTTCAGGATAACAAGTCTTGGGCTTATGCACAAATATTTTCCGACCCCTGTTCTTCCTATCACTGTCTGCCAAAATCACTGTAATTTATTTACTGTAGGGTAAAACTGGGAATCACAGAGATTAAAAACTATTGCTTTCAAGTCTTGATATCCCACTCATTTCCTGTCAGACCGCTGATATAACTGATCCAGAAGGTGCTTTTCATTAAGAACTACAGTAAGAAAATCTCTTAACACTGGATTTGAATTTTCATGGTAAATATTAGATTGGGTAACCTCCATTACATGCCACTCATCAAGGAAAGTACACTGTGGTTATTTCTTAGCAGATGTCTAGTGACAAATATCACTCATTTCTGTGGCAATCTTCTTGTGTTAGCCTTCTTGAGACCACAGAAGAGATTAGGATTTAAAACAAAACACTTTTTCAATCTACTTTGTAGACAGACTTCCACAAAGGTCCTTATAGACGTTCTTTTATTCAGCTGTCAGTTGCTTTTAAGTAATTTTTAAAAGTAATGATGAGGATTTGTCTCTCCCCTCCTCTTCTTACAGTGACTTTAAGCAAAGCTCAAAAAGACTTGATTTGAAAAAACAGATATAGTTTTACAAGCACAGCAGAAATAGACATTTTAATTGTGATCTTGAAGAAGTTATTTGTACAAAGATTATAAAGATTGTTAAAGAAACCTCTACCAATAGCTTCTAGATTTCAATCTGGGTCCCCATTTCTACTGAAGTTAATTGAAAAAGGATTTTAGGACTTTACTCCTATCTCTTCATTAGGCGATACTAAATTTGGCGTTCCTAGCTTGAGGGCCTTTGTCCATTATTTATAGATCTGGTAGTCTTGCAGAGACTGGATGGATGGACTTCCATAAGCATAACTCTTTCCTTCCCAGAATTAGAAAGCCTAAATGGTCATGTTTTACAATTGACATGTAAAGCCAGTCTGGTTTTATGTGACTGTTAAAAAGCATTTTTTAGTATGAAGTTGAGGAAAACTGGATCCTTCCTATTTTCAAACATTTTTGTCTGCTTTCTTAACCAGTGAAAATTGACATGCTTCTTTAATTTTAGTGCATTTTTTCTTAACTTTTTGAGGTCATCACTTAGCATTTCTGAAGTATTGATATAACAAAGAGAAATTTATTTATTAAAAATGTATGTTTCATAGCATAGGACACACCTGATTGTATAAAATTTACAACTCTTTACAGTGATTTATACATAATTAAAATTTTACTAATGGCTTTATTTTTTACAGAAGAAAAACCTAAATACTGATGACACTTGTATAACATCACAAAATTTCTTTCTTTTCCCTGCTTTTTTTTTTTTCTTCCTAGTAATCCTCTTTAGGGGCTTAAAGAAAAAAGATAATATCAAGGTCTTTGGTGGCTCTGGGACATTGATTGCCAAACCAAACCATTCTTCCAAATATCAGTAAACTAGGAGCAACAGACTGCTGTGAGCTATTTTTTAGCCAAAAGGATTAGATTTGTCTCTTAGATGGGTCTGACATCTAATATAGATTTCCAATGGGTTGAGTTTCGCCAGTCATAGTTGTGACTTTGTGAGAAGACTTGCAGCTTTCTGAGGGTGGAGTATGTCCCCTGCTGGGAATATGAAGCATGCGCCTTAAGCCCTGGCACAGCAAAAATTCCCTATTACCTGTATTTATGAAACCTCGAGCTGAGCTGTGGACATGTGTGGACACATCCATGTGGTCAAAAATTCTGGGACAGTTTCTGTTCCTGCTACATAGCACAGTGGCTTTTGGACTCAAGTTATGAGTCATCTATGGTTATTTAGGGCTTTTAAAAAGAAGGAGGGGAAAAAAGCAAAAGAAAATAAAGCATTATATCCTAGGCAGTATGTGGGACACATAGGAAGAGGTATGTCTCAGGCACCATGGTTTGTATAGAGAAGCACAGAAGGACGCTGAAATAATTAAGTGAAAGTAGCAAACTGCACTTGGTAATGAAATTAAGTGTTTTATTTATTTTCACAAAAGTACTAGTATTATTTATATAAACAATACGAACTGCATCTGTTAGCTAGCTTTGTGTGAGATTTTCCATATCACTGGGGTTCAGGGAATATTACTTAGTAAGAATAGCAATTTTAAGGGTTATCATGTGAGTGACAAAGACATTAATCTGACAAGATATGCTCAAGAGACCCACGATGCAATTGTAGAATTCTTTTTGGCTCTCTCACCCACAATTTCATGGAGCTCAATGTAATTAACACACTTCATGGGATTTAAGTAACATTTGTTTCTTCTTCACAGAATGCAAATTTGAGAATGATATGGATCTGTAAAGGAGACAGAAACAACTGTTCCCTAGGTAATAACTTGTGCACTGTTTCCTACTGAAAAAAAAAAAAAAAAAAAAAAAAAAAAAAGAAAAAACAACAGGGAAAATGAAAAAAGGTGAAAATGAGCATTACTCAGGATTTATTAGGAAGTTAAGATATTTTATAGTTGCTACAAATGCAGAAACCACATATGTCATAAAATTAATGAAAATTAAATTATTTACTCTCAGCTTGCAAATTTTAAGCCTCATTTTCTTAAAAGATATATGAAATAATGAAATTTGCAGACTATGTGTCTGTGTGTATGTCAAAATGGGTGTGCAGTCAGCTAAAAAAGTATCAGTAGTCAGAAGCCTTTATTAATTCTTAACCAGGAGGAAAGCATCATAACAAAAGAAAGGGAGTAATTATAGGTGTGCATTGTGTGTGCATATGTTTATAGTACAGAAATACATCCAAACATTCAAATCAATCATCTTTTTTCTTCAGTAATAATTCAGTATACAATCAAAGAACAGATTAGAAGACTGGTTACTTCCCTGTCCTACATTCCGCCTCAGCAGACAAAAGAATAACCTAAGTCTGTAACAAGTAAAGGCAGATTGAATGGTCTTGATTACACATGTTTTTGATCAGAAAATTGAAATTAAAAAGAATCATCCTACATGCAGTTTTTTAGTAAAGGAAGGGAAATTATGCAAATAGTTAATCAGTAACTGCTGCATTTCTATATAAATAAATATCTGAGACAAGAAAGAATATCTAGATTTTAGATTTCTTTCACTTAATGGTATCTGAATAGAAATTGAATAAATGCACAAATGCATAATGCTTGAAGAATGTATAAGTTGAATAAATGAAGTGAGGCATAGAGTACACATTAGTTTATTAATGCTTCAGGTTTTCCTTGATGTCCTTCAGGCACATTATCAGCTGACTTTAGGATGATCAGATTTATCCTCATCTGCTCTTATTTTTTCTCCTACAGAAGAAATAATAAATAAATAAACAAAAGCCTGTACAGTGACGTTTTTCTTAATGCATTTGGCATTGGCAGGACACTAATCTCAGAAAACTCTTAAGCTGTCAACATCACAGAATGGGAGATACCACTAATTTATCCCATATGTCTCTTATTTTTATTCAGCAAGACCTGAAGGGTTTCTGGTTTTTTAGGATGAATTTAAGGTCTTACTACTCCTTTCTGTTTGTAGTTCAAAACAAATTAGAGAAAAACTGAATTACTAAGCTGGTTAAAACTGCATGTAAAATCAAATCACTCCTGTTATCATACAAGTTTAAAAAATAATAAAAGAAAAAGAAAATGTTGTAGATCTCAGATTGACAATGATGCTTCCGATTTTTAAGCTTTACCAAGTATATATGTCATATAAAACTTGATATTTCTCCTAGAAAAAATAAGAAATGTACTTTAAACATTTTAAGAAAGATTTCTTGTTCATAGGCAGATGGAGGCACTCAGATGAGCAGTGAAGCGTCACCACTGACGTGAGCACAGAAATAAACAGAAAAGACAGACTAAAAGAGACTGAAGATATGGGTATATCCCAGTAGGAGAGGTATGACACATGTACTGTAAACAAAAAAACTCTGTTCTTGGTCCAGCCTGATTTTCATACAATCAACTTAAAGGGAACACTTTCTATTGCCTCTTTACTGATGCTCTATTTATGATTGGGAAGATATTTTTTTCCTCAGAACATTTTCCTGAGCCTTATGATTGTCTGTGTATAATCTTCTCCCTGCTCTGCCCTGAATCCTATCTACAAGTGAAATTATAGTAATTAATTCATCACACATGCAGTTCAGCTTGTTGGCTACAGCTAGATTCATGCAGCATGTTCCTAGGGCAATTCTAAATGCCTCATCTCAGAAGATTTTCAAGCCAAATGTTCTTTTTTGCATCTATTTTGTGTATTAATGGTTTGTTATACTGTGTGAAATTGCCTATTCCTAAGCATTCAGTGTAGGTAATTCTGAAAAATGTAATTTAATTGAGACACTTAAAAGATGATATCTAGGATTTAAAGCCTAGTCCTATATTTATAACCTTCTGAAATCTACTCCTGAAGCTCTGAGTGGCTCAATTTTCATTTGCAAATTTATATGGCTTTCTGACACCTGCTGCTCAATAACTGGTGCCATAAGCAATTCATTCTTAATTTAGGTAACTAAATCAGTGATTTCTAGATCCTTAGTTTAATGTTCTGTTTTGTCAAAACAACACTGTGCACTTTTTTTGAAGAGCCTGAGAAATATCAATAATGTTAATATGAAAAAAAAATGCTATGCACCTCTTCTGGTACTCTGGTAGTTAAAGAAGGGAAATATTAATGAAATTATATAATGAAATTAATAATTTAATGAAATTATAAAATTATACAATACCTAATTAAATGATACAATTCAAGTTAGAAATGAGAAGTTTTATCAAAACAAAATTCAGATCCCCTAGAAGTATGAACACATGGGATTTTGCTTATCTATACTAGAAAAGGTTAAGGCAAGGTACTTATAGCCTTACTCCATGCTTCAAGTTAATATCACTGATTGTTGTAGAAATAGGCAAAAAAATTCCAGTACCAGCAGCCCTTAGTCCTGGGTAAATATCTGTTCTGTAAGCTCTAACAAAATTTCTTAGATGCACAAATATGAGGCATGAACTTGCTGATTTCAACTCCTTTGTTTGGGTTCATGACCAGAAGTGATATCTAAGCTATCAAGGACTTGAATTACACAGAATTCCAAGATCAATATTAGCACCTTCAACTGTGGCCAGAAATTAATAGGAAATTCATGGTACCAAAACTGGATTTTTTTTTTTTGCTTGTCTGTTCCATAAGACAGAGTGGTGTTAAATCATGTATCTGCTGGAGCCTCTGAGGTCTGTCTTCATGCCAGTCTTAACAATCCACTAGTGGGAATTCTGCATATTGAGCACTTTGCACAGTAGTTTTTGAGGTGTACAGCAACTAGTAATTTAGGTAAGAGCTTATTTAAATGCCAACTTATTTGAGTGTCACCTTGAGTGTCATCTAGCTGGGCTTGTGCAAAGTATTTGACAGTGTCCTGCACAATATCCTTGTCTCTAAATTGAAGAGACATGAATTTGATGGATGGCCATTCAGTGGGTAAGAAATTGGTTGGATTGGTGCATTCACTCTCAGTCAATGGCTCAAAGTACAAGTGGACAGCAGCAATGTGTAGCATTCAGCAAGGATCAGTACTAGGACTGGAGTTGTTTAACATCTTTGGCAACGACACAGACAGTGGGATCAAGTGAACTCTTAACGAGTTTGCTGTGACATTAAAGAGTGTGGTGCAGTTGACACCCGGGAGAGAAGGAATGGTACCCAGGCAACCCTGACAAGCTTGACAGGAAGGCTTGGGTGTAGCTTATGAAGTTCAGCAAGGCCACATGTAAGGTCCTGAACCTGGGTAGGGGGAATCCTAAGCAGAATTAGAGGCTGGGCAGAGAATGAGTTAAGAGAGATGCCTTGAAAATAAGAACATGGGAGTGTTGGACGAGAGGGAATGAGCCAGGAATATGTGCTTGTAGCCCAGGAAGGCAATCATGTCCTGGGCACCATCAAAAGAAGCATGACCAGGAAGTCAAGGGAGGTCATTCTTATATTCTACCCTTTTTCTATGAGACTCACACATGGAGTACTGCACCCAGCTCTGAGGCTTCCAACATAAGAAGGACATGGTCCTGTTGGAGCAAGTTCAGGGGAGGATATGAAAATGATAACAGGGTTGGAACATTGCTCCTGTGAAGACAGGCTAAAAAAATTAAAATTGTTCAACCTGGAGATGAGAGAGATTGTTCAATTCAAAAGAGAATTGTTCAATTAAAAAAAAAATTAAAATTGTTTAACCTGGAGATTGCTCAACCTGGGAGACCTTATAACCACTTCTACTACCTAAAAGGGTCAAAAAGAGACCTGAAGAGGGATTTTTCTGTGGGACTTCTAGTAACTGGATAAGGGAGAATGGCTTTAAATGGAAAGATGGTAGATTTAGAAACTCTTTACTGTGCAGGGGGTGAAACAGTGACACAGGCTCCCCTGAGAAGTTGTAGATGCCCCATCCCTGAAATGTTCAAGGATAGGTTGGCTATTCAAGAGTTTTTTAACCTCATAGACACTTTAATATGCCTTGAAGTGTTTTGGAAGATTCTTCCTGGTATTGTCTGAGCTTGGTCTCTTCAATTTCATGCAAAGTCATCAGTTTAACTGATTTCAGTGAAAATGTGATACTCAAATAAGTGTAAATAAATTGGAGATGACTGATGACAAATGGCATAGAGTGAGAAAGACAAATCGATTATATGAAGAAACAAGGATTTTCTCATACAGAAAAAGTCAACATTCCATTAACAGAAGTTGCAGTTATTGCAGCAATGACATATGAGTAACTCAGAGCCTATTCACCATTTCAAGGTTTCAATGAATTCAAGTCTTTCAATACTCATGAAATTCTCTCAGAAGAAAATCATACCCCTCTAAAAACAAATATTAGCATTCTATCATCAACTGACATTGCATAACCCACCTTTCTACCTTGTTTTTGGGACATTTTTATGTAGTAACCTGAGAAATGGGATTTTTTTTATTTATACAAGGTTGGCTTGGATATTATCTGGATCACAAACAGTTCACGTTTTCCTCAATACATATGTCTCCATAAAGGAAACAAAACAAAACAAGAATTCTTCATCTTATTCAAAAACAGGATAAATTTCATCAAATTGGATGTACTTATTTCTGTCTATTTGACATTTTCCTTTGTATTAAGTTTGTATTTACCTTCTAATTCTGATTGTTGCCTAGAGCAGATAAAGCGTTAATACATGTTTCATCAGGCAATAAAAGGAAAGCAAGTAATTGTTTCTAAAATATTTTCTCTTTAATTCTAGTTAAAACCTTATTTTTTTCCCTAGATCACTGGCCTAAGAAGTAGCAGTAATTGGGTTATGGCTAAGTAGTATTTCTAGGCATCAACAATAAGCTGTCTTATCCACAGTTATTCTGTACCCCCAGGGCAGAAGAACAGTTTATCTGAGTTGTGTGTGGTTTCATAATGACTATTGAATAATTTCTTAGGTTCTTCATAGGTGTTCAAATTATGCAATGAAACACACAAGAAATTTTATATTTTTATATTTATATATATGTTTGTCTTTACACTTATGCTTCTATTTGTGTTTTAAATGATATTATTTGCATTTAAATTAATATTAAAATTCATATTAATTTCTAGATCTGTATTTTTATATATTTGCTTATGGTGTGAAGTCAAAATCAAAAGCCTTGCTGTTGAAAAATTTATGCCTCAGTTAAGAACATTTGGTCAGGTCTGTACATGGTTTAATGAAGATAACCCACCAAAGAATAGTAGTTCTTCAGTATGATACTGATTGACACTGCCTGAGCAGCTAGTTCTATGTTTGAAAAAATGACTTTTTTTTAGCATTCTGGTGTCACAGGAAGAGCAGACTAAAGAAGATTGCCTCTGATCAGAAATCCAAACCCATTTCTATCTCCCTTTCTGTAAAACAGACAGTAATGTTGGCTAATTAAGGTAATAATAAAATGTTTATAATGTTTTATAAAAATGTTTTATGAAAAAAGAGCAAGCATAGAATAACATAGCTTTGTGTGGCTTAGGAGAATTTCTAATATAAAGCTTATATCTCATCAATGTTTAGCAGCCCTTGATAAGTTTCCAGTTATTTATCTAACTTATTTTTGAATTCACTTAACTTTTGGCACCCCATCTATCCTGTAATAGCGAGTTCCAAAATTTAGTCATACATTAAATGAAAAAAATATATTTCTTTGTTATTTAAAGTCTATTAGATTACAGTTTCACCTAATGGGTCTCATAATTATTTTATGTCATGCAAAAAAGTGCCTTGTTCTGTTTTTCTTTCAAATAACTCTTAGAGGTTTGAATTTGGTTGGTTTTGCGTGATTTGTCAGTGAATGGTGAACTGACATTTTCATGTAGCTGCACATATAGTGTCTGGATTAACAATGCCTGGTTTAGAAGCTTTCAGTTTGTAAACAGTGAGAATTTCTGTTTGTCTTTTTCTTATGTGCACAACTTTTCATGTGTTGCTTCTTTCTTTTTATCACCCAGTTACTTGTGCAAGTAACTTTTGCAACCTTTCACAAATAGTGGGACTTTAATTGTTTAAACAAATAATTTTCACCTGCCTTTTTCCTGTCCATTATAAATTTATTAATACCCTGTTCCTTCAAGTATTTACAAATCCACAAATGGAGGTTCCTTTTTTTTAATAATCCACCTTTATTTAAGTGTCTTTTACAGAGAACCTTGTCAAAAGTTTTTGAAAATCCAGGAACAGTGTGTCAACCAGATAAAGATCACCCTTGCCTGTATATTTATCTATTGTAAAACCTTTAAAAAGCCAGAATCTACTTTATAAAATTTATCTTTATCTCCACCCCATTGTATTGTGTTTATCAAAAAGTCTAGGAATCCTATTCTACCAATCCACTTGTAAAGAATCATTTGCACAATTTCTTAATTTCCTGCATCTGTCCTGTGTCTTCCCTGCCAAGTTCCTGTAAGGATCTTTTTAAAAAATATATAAAATTTCCTAAACTCCGTTCTTCTCATACAGAAGCTGACTTAAGCAATTGTGTAAGATCTATGATCAAATTACAAGGTCATATTTGAGTTATTTAGAAACTCCTGAGTGTATACCATTTTTTCTTGGCAATTTCTTACTATTAATTTATCTATTTGGTCTAAAATCAGTTCTATTGACAATTTAATTTAAGATAGCTCCTCTAGTATATTTTTTGCAGAGAAAAGACACACTGTGGGAACCTTTCTAAACTCCTCAGAAGTGAGTAGCAATGTGAAGAACACACTGAATTTTTCTAACATGGTCTTTTCTTGTGTTCTCCTATTACACCTCCATCACCTATCAGGTCTGCAGACTCTGGCAGATATTCTGCTTCTGATGGGTTGGGAAAAAAAGCTTATTATTAGCTTTCATGCCCTTCACAAGCTTTTTCTCTAAATCTTTTTTTTTTTTTTTTTGTCTTAATTTGATTCTACATTAAGATTTTCAGAGCTCATGCTACTCAGATGTTCCTTACCTGGCTATAAATTCTACTTCATGAAGACTAAGCTTTTTATTTAAAGAGTTTCTTTATTTTGCTGATTACCAATACCATATGTTTGTTTATCACTTTGGACTTAAAAAAAAATTCATAACATATTTACTACTTTTATCCTTTTACCTCCTCCTTTTAAGGCCTTGGAGTTTTTTCTAGTATCACTAATTTTTATAGAGGTCCCCTTGTTTATATATTTGTGTATGTAAATTTTTAATTTATCTTTTAATTCCTGTAAGGAAGAAGAATTTTAATGTACTTTAGTCAGTATGGCTATTAAATAATAAAAATGTCAGTAAGCTCTTATGTTCTCTTTTGAATTTTTTAAAAAAATAACTACTCCAAGAGGCAATCATTATAATATCTAAAATTAGTTTGTAGAACATGTCCCAATTTTTTTTTTACCAATATTCAGTGAAAGAATTGAATTCACTATTGCTAGCATTTCTGCCACTGTAATGTCTCTCGTCTTCCTTGGCATGTCCCAGCTAACACACTTATGCTATTCAAGTGATTAATAACACAAGCATTCTACGATATTCTTTCTATTTCTGCACTAAGTATTCAAATCAGAGGGTATGTTTCTTGTTGATACAGGTAATTTGTTCATCTTATTTGACTTTATCTGCACCTATATTACTGAACAACCTTGGGCCTCAAGTCAGGACATGCAGAGAAGGCTGCAATCGCACTACTTGAAATTAGACCTCTTCACAGAAAAATTAGTATGATTACAACTTGATCAAGGTCTCTTCTAAACCCTGTGTTCTAGTCTTAAAATATAATTTCTAGTTTTGTGCGTGATTTTTCAGCTCAAAGTACCTGAGCAGGAGACTATGATGGCTCTGCTGCAATACATCAGAATGGGCGCTGGAAGAGAACACAGTGTGGGTAGACTTTTCGCTTAAAAAAAAAAAAAGACAGCAATTAAAGACACTGTAAATGAAGAGCATAAAAACTCTACCATGAACTAGGAAGCAAGGAGGTTGCCCAGGGTAAATATACCTCTGTGTCTCTATAACTTCAGGTACAGTAACACCTGCCAGGATCTAATTTTTAACCTGATGATGCATTATCTCACATAGTATTTTCATATGCATCATGGGAGTTTTTCACCTCTTAATTCTAAACTTGATGGAAAAATTACATTTAACCTGACTGGTTATATTTAAGTTCTTCTGACTATGATTTAATTTTATTCAGACTTCAGAATTTCTTCCCTATATTTTGTCTATATATAGGTCCCCCAAAAATCATACCTCCTGTAAGATAGATGTGATATACTGTAAAAACTTAAGGTAATTTAAGTAAGTAATTTCAAACTTCTCAACTTTTTCCACATAGTTCTATCAGACACCATACAATTTGTCTCAAATGACCACAACCTGAATCAGTGTTTCTAGATGTTCCTGCAACAGGACTAAATGTGATCTTTGCAATTGGAAAAATGGCAGCCTTTTCTTTTCAATGTAGTTTTCCATATTAGCACTAGAATATATGTCTTCAATATAAAAGACATCTTTTCTATGACTAACAATAGGGTTGTTTAAAAGGGAAACTTCAGCTGCTCATAAACAATTAGAGTTTCTTCAAGAAACGTGAATATATATTTCCCTGACATGCAAATGCAGCTAAAAAAGGTTCATTTAACAGGTAAAGATTGATTGTGTCCTAGAAACGTTTACATGGTTTTGCGCCTTGTTTCCTGAGAGATCAACTTTCTCCCACTTTTTTTTTTCCCACCACTAGAAACATCTTGTTATTTGGAGGAAGAGACCAGTACCCATTCTGCTACAGCTTCCTTCCAGAGTGATAAGCTCTGAGCCTGAGCCTCCTCTTCTCCAGGATAAAAAGCCCCAGCTCCTCAGCTACTCCTCATAAAACTGGTCTGGGTAGTCGAATAGAAAATCATGGTCCTCTTTTGTGTCACAATGTCCTGTCCTTTGGTTTGGTTTATTTTTTTTTTTTTTTTGGTAGGTGCCATTGGATCAAGTTAAGGTAGCATAGAAGAAAGTATATAAATTAGTAGGTTTTTCAAGTTTAAGAAAAAAAGCAGTTTTCTGGGGAAAATGCTCTTTCTGTACATCACCCAATGAGAGTAACAAAGATCTGGAAGATGTGCACATATTCGTACATCTGTTTACTTTGACTCTTTGAATTTTAGAGCATTTATACAATCAGCATGTGTGTGCCTATGCTTTTCTTTAGTGGAAATTTCTCTTTTTTTGTTTTCAGACCTTTGTTCTATACCTGCAACCAATGGTGGGTATAACAATGGTATTATTATTTATAATAATAATATAAAAGAAGGTGTACATGAGAGATGAGTCTTTCATGAAATAAAAAGACACAGAAAAAGCATCCATTCTTATATTAGTTACACTGAGAAAAGGAAAAATACTTCTGCTTACATTAATGCAACTATTTCTGCACTGATGTACACTAATACTGGAACCTAGAAAAACTGGCAGAAAAGCCCTGAACTGCTTCACTCAGATCTTATTTCTGCACATCTCATTTACTGACTGTGTAACAAAGACATTTCAGTTTTAAGTTTCTGAAAGTGTTTCTACATAACTTATCATTAGAAGATTATACTGTCATCTTCCTCTTGCTAAAACTGCATGATTAAGAACAGTGAGGAATCTTTCTGTACTTTTCTATATAGCTGGTAAAAGATTATGCTGAAAACTTATTGCTGTAGACCTAAATAACTCAAAATAAAATTAATGAGTAAAGGAAATAAAACTGGGGAAGTAAACTGGAAATCTAGGCTTACTGAAATTCACACACGAAATAGTAAAACAAAATGTCACGCAAAATTATATTAGGAGTTGCCTTGCTAATAACTTTATAGTTGGAGTATATTGTAAGACACTGTTAGACCAGAAAAAATACAGTTTTTCTCCAAAAGTGCACCTTTTTTCTTCTTTCTTTCTTTTTATGAACTTACTCAGGACCAATTCTTGATTATTGTCAGTTCTGGTTAATACATGTTTAGAATTTTAGTATTTGTGTCTGACAGATTTTTCTTGTTAATATGTCTGCTTGTTGTTGTACCACGTCTCCTCAAATGGCCAGGAATTCAATAAAATTTGATGGAGAGAAAGAAACACCAGAAGCAATATAATACAGCTGATAGGTTTCTTTCAAAAATAGAGTTTGGAATATGTTGGTGTAAATATTTATCATCTGTGAGTCCCCAGGACAGCCTATGCAAATATAAAGCCTTTTTCTCATTCACCTGACAAAAGAAGCCTATGGTTCACATAAAGATTACCCCAGCCAGGCCAGGCAAAAACTGAAAAGGAAGTAGTAGAGAGAGCTGACATTAAGCACCCATCGCTAATTTAACAGCATTTATGACTAATTAACAAGAATTTTATGTACACATCTGGTCATTATCTACCTATTTACACTTTGAGTTTCAATTTTTGTTTTTTCATTCATTCCAGTACCTTTTTCCTTATTTCTAACATACAATTCCTTTATCCCATTATTCTACCCTTACAGCTTTCTACTCTTTTTTTTTCTTATTTTTTGATTATTTTTTAATTATAAGGCCTTCTTCTCTGCCATTTACAGAGCATTTAGTCTTCTCCTATACCTTTTCTCTAGCTTAGAATAACATTGTCATTTATTCACCTGTATCCAAGTATATATTCTCACATTCTTTCTCTCTTTCCTCCTTATCCATCAACACTGGATCATTATTTTATATTTTTTATTTATCAATCAATAAGTATAATAGCCCCTGCCATCCTAATATCTCTTCATATATTTATAGATTATCTTTGGATTCCCCTTTATCCTTTTCCATTTCCTCATTTGCTTTTTTTTTTTTTTTTAAGTGGAACCAAAAACTGCATGCAGTATTCAGTCTAAAACTTGATCAACATAAAACGGTTAATTATTAAATCACTTTCTTGTTGTATATACTTTATTCTACTTTGCAATATTTATGAGTTTGTAATGTTATCAGACAGTTCATTCGCATTTAGTTAATCATGAGCCTGCCCTTGCTTTGTGCTGTTAATGTTGATCAAATACATAATTATTTCTACAATTCTTCTTAATTACATAAAGAAATTAAAGAAATTATGTAAAGTTAAAATTTACATAGCTAGAGATTAAAAGTGACCATCCCATTTCTAGCAGCATCACTTATATACTACAAACTCAGCAGGTCAGAAACACAAGGGCATTCTGAACCAGAAGAGTCTCAGAAGGATAGGAATGATTGTGAAACAAAGTTCACCCCACTCTGGCTGTATTCCAGGATATACTTCATTGTGAAGTGCATTGTTTCCCAAAAAAAAATTTTAAAAAGCCCTGTGAGTTTTGGATTCAACCCAAACTTTGAATGGAAGATTCTGTGCGGGGAAATGAACCATTCTGACTGACCCAGTCCAGGCAAAATCATCACTCCATCTTATGACATTGCTGAAAATTCAAAGAGTGAGCAAAGTTTTGGCAGGGATTTGCCCTGTTTGTTTTCTGTTTGGTTTGTTGTTGTTGTTGTTGTTGGTTTTTTTTAAGATTTGTGACAGTATTTATAGATATTCAAGGAAATGTAACTTGCTTTTATTTTTTAATCTTCTGAATTTCGGAGGTTTTTTTGTGGTTTAGCGTTATTGTTATTTTTGTTATTATTATTTCTATTATTTTATTACCATGTTTTCTATTTTTTTTCAAGTATACAGTAAAAATATTAATAGAATTAGACTCATGACCTAAAGCAGTCCTCTGTTGGTGACCCTTGATACTTCCCCCTAACAGAACAATGAACCATTAATAATTGCTCAGTGGATTGCTTTTCTCCCCTCTTTTTTCCTTCTTTTTTTTTTTTATTTTTTAAATTTTTTTCTCCTCTTCAGTATTTTACTTATTTAGCAGTGATTGCATTTATTCAAAATTTCTCTAGTTTCCTTATGAGAATGTCATGTGGAACTGTATCAAATTCTTTATTAAAATCAAGACATAGTATGTCCACAGAATTTTCTTTATCCACTAAGCTTGTTTTCCTATTAGTGGAAGAAATGAGGTTAGTTCAGCATGATTTGGTTTTGATTAGTCTGTGTTGCCTAATAGTTACAAGTTATTTTCCTCCAGGTGCTTACAAATTATCTACTTTATTAATTGTTCTAACAGTTTATCAGGTATTGAGAATTTATTTATCAGTCAGTAAAGTTTCATCAAATAGCATGAAGATAACTGCCTATCTTGAACATATTATAAATATGTTTTTATAGAAATGTTTTTTTGTCTAATTCTGTATCTAGATTAAGAGGGTTTTCTTTATTTTCAAAGTTAGGCATGATTTTAGACTAAAAGGATATTTTTTACTGATATGTAATAATGCAACAAAATAACATAATTCACAGAAAAGAACACTAAGCTAAATTTTATTGTAATACCTTGACTGTGTCCCACACCATCTGTATGAGACCTGTCTGCATGTCAGCTACTATGCCGTTGTCCTATCCTGTTGCTGAAGTTTTCTGTGACAGCCGAGTTATGACCCACCGAAATTGCTATCAGACATCAGAGTATCCATCCAGGGAAATCACTGATGTTTAGGGCCAATAGCAGATATCAACTAGACTGGGACCCAGCCTAACGTAGTCAGATGTGAAAATTTGCTTCTGTTCCCTTTCTGAATATATAGTCCCTCCACTCAAAAGTTGAATGAACTTTCACATAGGGAAAATTTCTTCTGTGCAACTCAGGCTTCAAACAGAGTTAGCATTGAATCTGTGCTTTTCTCCTTCACTAATTCCAGAATATTGGGAACCCAGGTGTGTAAAGCATGCACCCCTTTTTGGCAGTCAGATGGAATGTTGTGGTTTCTATCAGTAATCAAAAATTCATTATTAAAGAGAATTGGGATTATTTTTTTTTAAATTCCACTGTTATCAACTGCTTGATGAGATCTCTAGATCATGACTTAGGTAACATTTAAATAGCACAGTTGCAGAAAGATAAAACTTTTCTGAATGAAAGTAAATTAAATTGCATCTGTTCAACCTACCAATGATTTTGTCTTTGTCTAGATTTACCTAGTATAATTAGTCAAAGCTGATTTTTACCATAAGAATAGCAAGGAGTGCTATTGGTAAAATAGAGTGAGTGATGTTTTCATTCCTCCTAATATTTAACAAGATTTGACAAACAAAATCTTGCTCTGTCTTTATCCAAATACTCTCATGTGAAAACTACTGAAAAGCAGGTAAGTGTTAAATAGAGAGATAGACAATCTGTTGGCCTACAAATGCATTCAGAAGAAATATGAAAAGTATGGCACTGTACACACTAGAAAACTAAGGCATCAATTTAGTGTAGTAAGAAGAGCTGTGACATTTTGGAAGCAAGGCTTGACAAGGTGAAGAAAAATCTAGGGCTTAAGGATGAAATATTCTCAGAAAAGCATATTTGTTTCCATTTTTTCAGGCAAAGCCAAGGCACACTTCTTTTATTTTCACTTTTCCCCCATGCCCTAGAACAAGCTAAGAGCAATTCAAAGAAACACCTCTGTTAGATTTTAAGGAAAAGCTGAGCTGATGTGACCAGACTTTCATATTTCTCATATGATGGGAGAAATATTCTTCATGTGGTGATGCGTGATGCCCTTGCTAAGGAATTTTACTTATTGAGGGCATGCACTAGTCCATATACAGTATTAAAATTTGAAATATTTGAAAATGTGTCTATAATATTTTCTTGAGCAAGTAAAGATACATACTTTACAAAAATCAAAACACTTCCTAGGAAACACAAAAGAACACACTAATCTCCACCTTTCAAGTAATAAATTTTCTGATTAAATGACCTTCTCACTGGTCTGATCACAAAGTCAAGCTGACAGAATCACAGAATCACAGAATAACCTGTGAAGGAAGTGACCCACAAGGATTATCAAGTCCAGCTCCTGGCCCTGCACAGCACCATCCCCGAGTCACACCCTGTGTCTGAGATCATTGTCCAAATGCTACTTAAACTCTGTCAGGCTGGTGCTGTGACCACCTCCCTGGGGAGCCTGATCAAGTGCCCAGCCACCCTCTGTGTGAAGAACCTTTTTCTAATATCCAACCTAAATGTTCCCTGACTCAGCTTCAGGCCATTCCCTCAGGTCACCACAGAGAGGAGATCAGTGCCAGCCCCGCACTTTTCCTTCACAACAAAGTTGTGGACTTCAATGAGGTCTCCCCTCAGTCTCCTCAAGGCTGAAGAAAGAAAGTGATCTCAGCCTTTCCTCATATAGCTTCCCCTCAAAGCCCTTCACCATATCTTTTCTTATACTGTGGCACCCAAAAGTTGAGGCCACCCCAGCTCAGAGCAGAATGGGACAATCCCCTCCCTTACCCACTGGCCATGCTGTGCCTGATGCACCTGCAGGACAGGGCTGGGCCTCCTGGCTGCCAGGGCACTGCTGACTCATGTTCAGCTTGCCATCAACCAGGACCTCCAAGTCTCTTCCTGCAGCACTGCTCTACATTCCTCAGTCTGTCCATACATCCGGGATTGCCCTATCAATAAGTCCCCAAGTGCAGAAACTGACATTTTCCCTTGTTGAACTTCATATGGTTGGTGATTACCCAGCCCTCTGATTTGTGGAAGTCTCTTTGCAGGGCCTCCCTGCCTTTAAAGGACTCAGAAGTTCACCCAGTTTTGTATCATCTGTGAACTTGCTTAGTATTCCTTCCAGTCCTAAGTCCAGGTCATTTATCAAGATTTTGAAGAGCACAGGGCCTAAGATGGGGCCATGAAAAACTCCACTTAGCTCAGAGGATTGAACAGCAAACTAAAAATAAAGGAAAAAAAAAAAAAAAAAAAAGACAAAAGTTTTCTCTGCTTTCTCCGGCATATTAAAAAGCATGGTATTCTTTTATTTTCAAGTGTCAGCTTCCTGTGGAAACCTCTGGCCTATGAAGTTCTATTTGGTCCTGTGCTATAATTTTTATTTTTAAGCTTAGCATCTGGTTAAATCATTACTTGTCTGCTGCACCATCTAGGTTTTGAAGCACTGAGTAAAAGACTTCAAAATTAATTTTTTTACATTGCACATCCAGAATGACAAGCTAGCATCATGAAAGGGGAGAAGATTCTTGCTTGCCACTAGGGAAAGTAGCACTTTAAAAAAAAAAAAAAATTTAGTATCTTTGTATCTATTCTGTATGTATACATACACACACAGATGTAATACACACATAGATATGTATATATATATATGTACTTACATACGTACCCATGGGCACATATGAAAAATGTATGTTCACTACTCATCTACATTTGTAGAAAAAAAGATTCCTGTAAATTGTCTTTTTGCCATTGCTATGAAAGAGGTTTAGGAAGGAGACCTTTTTGATTTACTCCTGAGGGTAAAAGAGAGGGAGGAAAAGGTCACGCCAGCTCTGTGCATATTCCAAACCAATCTGCTTCGGACATGCATCAAAGACCAGACAAGTATTCAGACACAAAGGCATAAAGTTACCTTCACTTTGCATCAGTTCCTTTACCAAAACAAGCTCCATGCAAGAGATGAGTTTGGCTTGAGGAATATCTTTTTCTCTTTTGTTTTTTAGCCCAGCATCCAGCTTCTATTTGTTAGATTTTCTCTCTTTCCACTGATAAGCATTGATACTGTCATTTACTTATCAAGACAAGAGGACTTGAAATCTGCTCTTTAAGAGACCTGATTCTTCTGTCTGATACAACACAGCTGGTAGCTTTCATTGCCACAGAGTATGAAATGCTACCAAGTGAAAATTAAGGTACTGGCAGAGAGTGTCTGAGACAATTAGCATTGCAGTTCTTCAAGGATAGAATAACTAAAAATTTCGCAAGACTGATTCCTCAAAAAAAATTGTTATAGCAAGAAACGTACTAAGGAAGAAGAAATAAATATGAAAAATTGTAAAAGAACAATAATCTAATATACAGGAACTAAGAATGATTTAAATTTTATCTAGACTAAGCAACCTTTCACTCCTTATTAGCTACTTGGGATCTACCACTTGACTTGTGATCTTTTTTCAGTCTGATGAGTTGTCTCATACCCTCAGCCAATTTACAACTTCTTCTCATGTTGATAGATGTCTAGATACTTAAAGTCAGCAACGCATAAAATTTGCCTATAGATGTCAATGCATCATAAATCCTTTAATGCGTACATTTCTCTGTAACAATTTTGAGGCTATAAAAAAGAAGATATATTTTAGCATATATCTATGCAGAGAAAAAAAATTGCTGGGAGGAAGAGTTGTTTGCTGCTGGATACAAAAGAGACAAAAGAGTCTTTTTTCTGTTCTAGAAACATTGCAATGTTCTGGAATGGAGAGAAGAGTGCACACATTTTATTCAGACAGAAATTTCATTTGCTTCCATGTGTTTTAATGATTACCCAGTAAAATGTATAAACTTAAATTACTGTTATGTCAGTCTCTAAAGTGGGAAGTTTAATCTAACAAAATCCAGATGCATACAGTAGGATCACCTCCTGAAGCCTTTTCAATCAATGCATAAAACTGGACTGTTTTCATCAACTAATAATCATAAAGCAGCCCAAGTTGGAAAGGACCCTGCAAGGTCACCTGATCCAGCCTTTGAGATGTAACTTGTTTCATCTTTAAACCAGATGACTAAAGTAAGTCAGATGAGTTACATTTTAAACAGGCCTGTTTCTCTCCATGGCAGTACTGGATGCCAGCATAACTGGTATCTATACCCTCTAAGACCATAATAGCTTTTAGAGTGCCAAAAGAAGATTTTAGCTGCAGAAATTCATATTCTATTACCATAAATTTCAGTAATCAATGCCTCTTCCAACTTCACTGAAAATTCAATTTGTTATTTTTCAAGTTTTTTAATGTTTGTTTATTAAAAACCTCTTTTAAGGCAACAGTGGGTATCTGTACTACAAGTTCTCAAAACAGGAAGTCCCCATGGAAATTTTTTAAGCATTAAAAGTTCATTTCCCCTGTGAAAAGCCTATTTGAGTATTTTTAATGTTATAATCAGTTTTCCCAAAAGAAAATGAAGCTTTTAAGCCTTGCTAAAACATTAATTGAGGCTTTCTACTCCGTGAAGTCCAAAGTTTAGATGAAGAGTTTGATTCTCTATGGCCTCATATACTAAACCATACAGTTCCAGTGGAGTACCTTTATATATTTCAAGTATCACAGTTATGTTTCATGTATTCTTTAGGGCCACTTCTCACTGCCAAAAAAAGAAAAAAGAAAAAAGAAAAAAAAAAAAAAAAAAAAAAAAAAAAGGGTGTTACCATCTCTCAGACTCAAGATATTTGCTTACTATTTCTTAGGTCAGTATAAATTATTGCAGAAGACAAATGTACAATTTCATGGGATCTTTGAAATTTCCTTAAAAAAACTTCAAAAGATACAGAGTGCAAAACAATGAGGTCCTAAGACAATAAATTTGAATCTGGTTTCACTTATATCTCTGATCTCAGCAGAAATACTCTTTCTCTGCATAAGTGTTACTGAGAGGAAACTCACATATTTTAATACCAACTTTGAAAGCAGCAAATCTGAAGGTTTTGACTACTGCAGATGCACAGACAGCCTTCTAATTGTGCCAGATTAGCTAAAGAATTGTGCTAGGAAGATGAAAAAGATTATTTCATCACTCATCCCATTCTCACTGCTGCCCTACAATCAAATCTAGTAGAATCGTAGGAGGAAGTGTGAGTGTGTCAGTTTTCTACCTGTGGTTCATTATCTATGGTGGTCCTAGATGAGCTTCTAAGAAAAATAAGATAAATGGCTGGGAAGACCAGTTCTGCATATTCTCTCCAAGAATAAAATATACTTCTGAAGTAATTATGTCACCCAGAAAATCCAAGTTTTTAAATTTCTGACATATAATGATGTTCAGCAGGGCCATGTTCAACAGATCATAGTGCTGTGTGCATATTTACACTTTATGTTGTGTACTCTCCCCTGAATCCAAATCCTAATTGGCCACAACGCCTGATATTGACGTATCCTCAGTCTCTATTTTGACACTTTCCCACTGTGTCTATTACTTAAGCAAAGTCAAGTATAGCAGAAATGCTATGTAGCACATGCTATGTCCCTAGGAGATGTCCCTTCAGCTACAGTTCCCCACAGGGTCTCCCTGCAGCAATATTGAGACTACAAGGGATGTGCAGCACTTGGCTGAGGAACTCAAGCGTTCACAGTGTTGCTGTACACCACCAGTAACAAGTGTGATTCAATGCACAAACCTAACACAATGCTGGAACTTGTACTTGTTGGATGTGGATTCCCTATTTATTCTGAATTATTTATGCAACTAGGACTACTATAACCCGTTAGGGTTTTTAGATAGAAGTAAGAAAAGTTAAGCTTAGCATCTGGTTAAATCATTACTTGTCTGCTGCACCATCTAGGTTTTGAAGCACTGAGTAAAAGACTTCAAAATTAATTTTTTTACATTGCACATCCAGAATGACAAGCTAGCATCATGAAAGGGGAGAAGATTCTTGCTTGCCACTAGGGCAAGTAGAACTTTTTTTTTTAAAAAAAGGGGTCTTTCTGACCCTTAGATGTGAAGCTCCTCATGAAGACTGAGAAAAAAAAGAAATGAGTAAACTGATTGGTAAAATGAGATGAATCCCTTAAAAAAAAAAGGTCCTTTGCATTTCTTTCCATATTAGAAATCCTTGTAAAATACTTAGAGCCCATTTCTGTCATTGTACTAAACAGGAGAATTCACTGATTTTGGAAAGCATAACTTTATCTCAGCTCCCTTTTTTTTAAGAATAGAGGATTTTTTTTTTTTCATGTCTGTTGTTTCACAATGGGAAAAGAATTTATTATGGAGAGTTTTGAAATTGACTTCTTTCCATGAGACTGGTGATGAATATACATGTCTATATGCCTAATGGCTAACTGTACAAATATGCATTTGATTCTTCACTCCTTTGCATCAAATTTTTTGAAAAAGATTTTTTTGAAATAAAGAGCATTGTGGCAATATAAAATTGATAGGGCAGAGAATAATAATTTTACACACTCTTTTAAAGAACTGTAATATGTTGCAATTATGATTTATGAGCTTTTTCTACTACTTTTGTACTGGTTCAAGTGGCAAAAGAGAGTGAAGGGCAAAGAAAAACTAGGACATGGTCTAAGGAGCAGCTGTCCTCTGTTCATCTATTTCTTGCTGACCTAAAACAGGAAAAACATTTTAAGTTGTTTCAGGGATCTTTCTTCTTTGGAATAATGCCATGAAGGAACATCTAAATCCTCTCCTGTTTGTAAGCTGAGTCATTTAAAATATCAGTGCACTGAATTAATCTTTCTGATCCAAACCACTAAGTCTTTCCTTTAACCAGCCTTTCTTTTTGTTGGATTTTATCTCAGTTTCTCTATCACACGTGATGCCAGATCAATCTTAAATCAAAAAACCTCATCAGAATGTCTGTAGACTTCTTTTAACAGAATTAAAGATTTAAATGAGTTAAATATCTTTTTCAAGACCTATAAATATTTTTTTCTGCAGCATTGTAAAGTATTAACTAAGACTGAAAATGTTGTAGTCTATTTTTAAAGATTTTTTTTATAATGTTGCTTCAGAGTTCTAGCTCTAGATGAGTAACCAAATTATCTCACTGTGATGACCCATTCATTCTGCCACAGCCTTTGCCACTTGCCATGGTTGTTACCAAGAAGTCACATTTCAAATGTCTGCTCAAACTCCTCAGTTCAGGTATCTCTTCTATTAATTCATTATGGTGCTTTCCAGAGAAAAAGGCAGAAAATATTCTAAACAAAAAGCTGTAGCAGCACAAGTATATTGATAAATAATCTGTTGATAGAATTGCTTTGAAATCTCAAATTCCTTTATGGGATAGATTCATGAATATTCAATAATGGTGATTTTCTCACACTTCAGTTTGACATTTTCTTGCCTGAAAAATAGTCATCTCACCCAAGTGGGATGACTCAGTGTGTCATGGATTTAGAGACAGTCTGTCTTTTCATATAAACACCCAAAGGAATAAAAATGGACTGTCTGGATAAATTGTTTGGACTTGAGGGAGAAAGGTTTGCCACACCCACCAGTTTCTAGGACAGAGACAGAAATTACGATATGACTTTGAAAAATCCTACCCTTTATAGTTAACATTTTTCAGTTTTAGAATACCTATTGTTTAAAAGATATACCAAAGTAAAGGACCAGTGTAAAAATGATGATGCATCCCACAGACAGGTAACAAGAAATGAAAGTAAGAACATTTTCCGTACTCTGGATCAACTAGGTGCTGCCAATGTACCAGCATGTATTACCAAAAGCTAGTTGTGGTAATATCATCATGGTCAGTACTACAGCCTCAGATATTTAATCACTTGTATAAAAGCTAGAAGATATTTATTACTGTTTCCTTGTGTGTAGGTAAATGATGACCTAGTGCATTTGTTCAGGAAATATAAAAAGAAATGTGTTTGGATACTGAGATCCAGCTCTCAAAATAGCATTATTAAGACAGCTAATTAGTGACTTCACTATTAGTCATAGCATAACCAAAACAACCCACAAAAAGCATCCCCTTTGCCAAGTTAGACAGGAATTCTAAAAGATGGAGTACAATGTGTAGGGACTTCTACATAACCTCTTAGACACACTACCAAAACATGGAGACTTCAAAATGGGCTACAGAAGAAGCTCTGATACGGTTTGTGATGGCTTAGGTTGTGTTCTAGGCTTTTTCAACAACCAACTGCAGAGAGAGAGAGGAATAAGAGTACATCTTTTCTGCAGCTAACAGTTTTAAGAATGTATTGCAGGAACAGGGAATGCCAGAGTTCAGCAGTCACCAATTGCTGAGAATAACAATAAGATCAATGAAGGGGGACAGAAATGAGGAGCATAGTAATAGTGACTTCTTCTTTAGAAAACCTTGAGAAAGGTACTAGGATTTAAAGAGCATTGCTATATTGTACACTGCTCAGTGCACTAAAAAGCCACTGTGTAGCAGAAAATCTATGTGATAGATTATGAGACATTATAAAAACCTGGTGGAAGCAGTCCTAAAGGGCAAAACACCCACAGCTGAAGGTTGAAGTGCACACCAAGTTGGGCAGGAGTGTTGATCTGCTGGAGGATAGAAAGGCTCCCCATATGGATCTGGACAGGCTGGGTTAATACACTGAGGTACAACAAGGCAAAGTACTGGGTTCTCTACTTGGTTCACAACAACCCCTTGCAGTGCTATAGGTTGGGGAAAGATTTCTGACTCCAGCGCTAGTGGCTGGAAAGATTTTTGGTGAAAAAGAACCTGGGGGTGCTGGTCAACAGCAGCTGAATATGATCCAGTGTGTGCCCAGGTGGCCAAAAATGTCAATGACATCCTGGCCTGTATCAGCAGTAGTGTGGCCAGCAGGATCAGAGCAGTAATTGTCCCCCTGTACTCAGCACTGGTGAGGTCACCCTTCGAGCCTTGTGTTCAGTTTTGAGCCCCTCAATTCAAAAAAGACACCGAGGTTTTGGAGTGAGTCCAGAAAGGACAAGAGAACTGGTGAAGGGTCTGGAGCACAAGTCTGATGAGAAGATACTGAGGGAGCTGGGGCTGTTTATTCTGGAGAAGAGGAGGCTCAGGCTCAGAGCTTATTGCTCTCTACAAATACCTGAAAAGATGCTGTAGTGGGATTGGTATTGGTCACTTCTCCCAAATAACAAGGGCTAGGATAAGATAATATGGCTTCAAGTTGTACCAAGGAAGATTGAGACTGGATATTTGGAAAAATTTCTTCATGTGAAAGGTTGTTAAGTATTGAAACAAGCTACTCAGGGAAATAGTTGAATCACCATCCCTGGAGGTATTTAAAGGATATGTAGATGTAGCACTTAGATAATTGTTTTAGTGTTTGACCTGGCAGTGTTAGAATTATAGTTGTACTCAATGGTCCTTTAAGTCCTTTCCAATATAAATGATTCTACATTTATATGATTTAATTTTTAAACAAGAAATACATTGACATCATATTTAGGAAAATGTAGGTATAACACATGACAACATATCTCTATTCCAGTGGTTTCTAAGACATAATAACTTATGATAATTTAGTTTAGTTGTCAACCTAATAATAGATTTTTTTTCACAAAACAATAGAGGACCTAAAGTGTATGAAGTGAAAGCATCTTTTAAAAATCACAGTTGCATTTAAAGTAGGGCAGAAATTCTCTAGCATAATAGAGCTATTGTACAGTGCACTTTGTGTACATCAATTCCTCCAAGAACCTGTAGCCATAGAGGCCAAAGTTTGTTTCCAGATATCTACCTGTTCTTTTAACTGAATTAGGCGTGAAAAATAATGTGCATTTTTGAAAGCTGTCATGACCCAAATAAATCAATCTTTGCAATTTATTTTTTTTATTATGAGTCAATATGGACAGAAGATTTTATATAAGGGTATGAATAAACACTATTGAAGTCTTTCAGGTTGCCTAGTGTAAGTTTTGAAAAGATTTTAAAGCCATTCCTAAATCTGCTAATTGAAAACTACTGAGAAATACTGATGGCCAGCAAAAGATAAGAAAAAAGACCATAAGAATAAACTGTCCAATTGCTGATTTCTGTAATTACTGATTTTATGATGAAAACCAAAATCCTATGTATTTTTGTAGTCATGTAACTTATTTTCCTTTTATTCCTCCTTTTGTTCACTTTACTGAAATACTCCAAGAGGAATTATCATGAGAAGAATCTTCAAGTTAGACTATAATCTTCCTTTTTTTAAGTGAGTATTAGAAACTACAGAATAATTTTTTTCCTATTTGTTTAAAGGAAATATTTTAGCATACCAATACAAATAAAGCATTTATTTAGAACTGAAGACATTTAACAAAACAAAGATAATTATAGGATTTCATTTGATCAGATTAAATTAAAATTTAAAAATTATACCTTTTACTTCTATCAGTATTAAAGCCTCTGTATTTTGCCTATTGATCAAATCCCCTTTTTTTTTTTTTCAATTATTACCGTCAATAATTGAGTTTAGTCTTTGGAGGTTTTTTCTTGCCTTCCCTTTGCTCTGCTGGTTGCTATCAATGCTCAATATTCCCTATGAACCTCATACTTTCCTCCGTCTTTTCTCAAGGTAAGACAATTTTAATACATTACACTGCACTACGATATATGCACTTTCTGCTGTGACATTGTATGATTAGCTGATGGTTCATTCTCTCGGTGCTTTGATTTTTTTTAATGACCCTTGTCAGTAGCTTTACTATTTCTCAGTTTGATGTCTTCTGCTGATCATTCTTTTTTTTCTGCTAAGTATTGCATAGTATTTTGTATGTTGACTGCTATAAATTTAATCCAATAATATCTCTTCTTTCTTACCTGTTACCTATATTTCCTTATATTGCCCTCTCAATGGTTTTACTCTACACCATTAATGCTTTCCAATCTAATAATGTTGCTCAGCACTGTGGCTGGGACTAAAATGAAATTGAGTCCAGAATGTAGTTACAATCAAATTGACTGTTTCTCTGAAAGCATAGTTGCAAATAAGGTTGTTGAATCGCTGGAAGTGTTCTATAATTAAGTGGTTTTGGATCTACAGAAGTTATGCTGGACCTGCTCTCTTCACTGGGAGTTTCTCAGTCCTGAATGTCTTTTCAGATTAGTTTCTTCAAAGGTTTATAAGGAAATATTGTCTTGGTGTTTTTCCCCAACTACTTGCATACTCTTAATAAATTGAAAAAAATCTAGAAGAGGATAACATATTCTGAAAGGTAATATTTTCCCTATAAGTACCTTAAAAGATTCACTTCCAGAACAGAGTAGACCTATCCACTGTGGGATAGGCTAATTTTATGCCAAACTTCTTTGAACTATCCAATTCACACATTTTTGTCAGCAAAGAAGAAAGCTAGGAAAACTACTTTAGACACTGCTCCTGGAATATTTTGATAAAAGATAGAAGAAAGAAGTGTACCCTGAAGCATGGAAAATATAAGACATTATTGTACTATTGACTACAGGCTTACAGAGTAGGAAAGGAGAAGCAAAACAAATTGTGATGAATAAATAGAAATGTGTGGAATTTGGTCTATTACACAGAGAATATTGTGGGGAAAAATATGATCGAAAAACAGATTTAGTCATTTCAGCATCTTGTTGAATTAATATCACTGGTCCCTGTGTTGGCCTTGGGTACTTGTAGTATTTGAATACACAATAGCATTATTATTCACTGTTCAAAAGGAAACATTGTGTTTTCTATCTTTCTGGTCCTGAATTTCACATTATCTGTCTTCTTTAGTGGTCATGTGTTGTTCTTTCAGCTCCTTGGCGTAGATGCTTGCTATCTGTATACTTTATTCAATATTAGATTGTTCTGAGAAACAGATATCTCCTCTATAGTGGCACCAGATGCTCATTTTTTCTTCAGAATAGAGCTAAGTTCTAGAATTCTATATCAGAAATTTGAGTATCAAATTCTGCTTTACTTCTTTATTTGAATAAAAATAAAACAAATTTGATAAAAAAGCAAAACTAACCACACTGAACAACCCCCCACAATTAACAAGAAAAAAACCCCTTTCAATTCCTTTATCATTTGTTTGAATGTTTCAGAGCTTTAGTCTCAGTCACTTCTTTTCTGCTTTTACTGCATTTACTGCTTCCAGGCGTGGACATGGTTTCTTGTCTGGAAAGTCAACAATTTTATTATGTGGGTCCCTTTGTCCAGTTTGGGTTTTTATATATTCTGGGTCCGGGGGGCCCTCACCAGTTTGACTATTTGTCACCAGGCTTCATCTACCAACTGCAGTGCAAGAAAATGAAAAGCATTCATGCTTGTAAAAATAAATGTTTCCTTTTTAAGACATGTTGTGTACTGTATTCATCTACGACAGTCTAGCCAATTCCATGAGCCATTTTAGAGTTCCTGTGAGCTGGAGACTAAGATATTTAAGTGTCAATGTACAAACAGTTCAATCCAAGAGCCTTTAAGAAACATAATTGCTCTAATAAATTGGTACAGATATTTCTCTGTCTATAATGAAATTCTGATTTTTGCAGCCCTTTTCAAAAATTAGCCTCTGTGCTTGCTGAGAAATAAGTTTATAAATGCTGCTAGAGAAAAGCAATCTCTTACCACTTTTTTTAAAAAAACATTTCTGACTATTTTTTTGACTGGGGTGAGGAGTTGGTCTTTTATTTATCTTATAATTGAAGATTTTTTTTTTTCTTTTAGTCTTTAATTCTCCTCCCAGGCCCCTAAGCTTGAGATCAGAAAATTTTAAGTTAAGCAGAGTGGAACATATACATCCACTGTAGATGACCTTATGTCAGGATGTGTTCTAGTTCCTCTATGCTGAAGTATAAACAGAAAAAAATCCCACATCAGCAGAAATAGGGAAGCTAAAAAAAATGAATTTAGGAAAATGGCTGTATGCTCTTGAACTGAAAAAAATAATGTAACTCTTTAATTCAACAACTGATATATGCAATGTATGGATGAATTTGAATTCTCATTGCTCAACTCTGCTTTGTAGTTCAGAAACATCTTTGAAAAAAGATCAAAAGCAAAAAAAGAAAACCAACTTAAAACATTACACTGAAAAAAGTATCTTCTTTTCCTTTTTGAACAAGTCAAGGTTATAAGAGTTGTGTTTGTGAAGACAAACAGCATAATCTCCTTTCAGTAAAGAAGGTTAAGGGATGTGGGCAAAAAAGAAGAAAAAAATTACAATAACATAGAAAATCACAAATTCATTTCCAAGAGATCTTTTTTACTTTATTCAGTAAACATAGAAGTTTCCAAAATTGTGTTTTTTCAAATCTCCATTTTTCTTCTTTAAACTGATGTAAGGAATCTAAAAAGTAGCATGCCTTTCAAGTTTCACCTGCAGTGTGAGCAGTTTCATCTTTTCTATTCTGCAGTAAGAAAACAGGATAATTACCTTTCTTTACCTTGTAATTCTTTGACATAATTAAGAACCATTCTATTAACCCACTTTTGGAGAGGTCAGCTCTGCCTCAAAATGAAACCTAAGAAAAATGAAATTAACATGTGTAATAGGCATACAATAACTAATATGTATTTTTGTGTCTTCCCTTGAAGCATTGTGGTAAAAGGTTTCTAGGGATTAGTGGTAGATTAACCATGCTGAAAGTCAGAATATTTTTCAGCTGGAAAATCCAAATAACCATACAAAGAATGGATTATCTCCTTGTCCCAGTCTAGACGGGGCAATCTGGTTGATTAGGTATTCTTTCAAAGTCTAAGCATGTTCCATGAAGAACATAGCCACTGTGATGCAATATATTAAAAAAAATAAATTAAAAAAACAAAAAAAAAAATCAATAGAAGCATTTAAACATAAAGAGGTTTCTACATTTTATCTCAAAAATACTGAAGAAAATATCAGTAATTCAATGTCAGGGAACTCAATAGTTTAAAAATAACTATTTAAGAAAAAATAAACTGAAACAATGTGCAATTGTAAGTAACTAAATAGAAGTGTTCATCCCCTGTTCTTTCAAACTAAATCACAATGTCTCTGAAGTTATAAATCTTGCCATTGACTTCATGGAGCTAGGACAAGATCTTTCTCTGTTGAAATATATGCTCCCGAAAGATGACAACTTCTACAGGAACAACTAGAAGCTCACTGTCACACTCCTACACCAAGTTCAACATACTGTAGAACTAACCAAAAGTTTTCTTATCTCATCATGACTTGCCACATTCCTATCACCAGTGAGCACCATAAGTGCTCTACAGTGACTACTTGCCTGACTCTTCTCTTTGGAAGTGAAATGTTCTTTTGCCTTTTATATCAACAGGTTTAAGCCTTACACATATGAAAGATATTGCCCTGTAACAGCACCAAAACCAGTCCTTTGCATCCTAGCTGTAGGTCTGTGTTTTAATAGTCCTTCATTCCAATGCATGTGACAGGCCGGATGAAAGCTCTGGTAGGTAGAGAGTCAGTATAATTGGTTAAGGAACTCATCACTGATGTAAAAAACAAAAAGTATTTAATTTGTGTATTACTTTAATTAATAGTGTAAGCCTTGCCATTCAAATGGGATTAAGGTCTATAGAAGACTTTAGTGACTGTGTCTTAGTTTGCATAGAACTCAAGGCTGATAACAATCAAAATCCTGTGAAAAACTAACTCTGATAGTCATAATGATCTTTGAACAACAGCTTATGCAAGCAACAGTTTCCAAAATGTCTGACAATCTGCATTGTTACTACTCATCCAGTAATTCCCTGGAGGACTATAAAGAACTACCTTTTATCTGGGGTTTTACCATAAACTTGTCTGATTTATGTCTGAATTAGAGAAAACATCTCAAATAGGTCTGCATAGTAAAATTCACTTTCCCCTCAACTTTTAAAATCCTTTTTGTGACAACAGTCTTTATGGCTTTGAAAAGAGAGTGGTGTACAGAAAAAAATAAACTAAAATAACACCAATTTTATTTAAGAAATAATGTAAAGTATCCATTGTCTTTTCTTTGAGTAATAATGAAATTTAGTGAGATACCTAGTTAAAAAAAAAGCAATTGAAATTGAGGACTAATTTGAGTTATCTCTATTTTAGGAACTCAGTCCAGAGGCTGTAACTGTTCTGCAAAATACATGATTAGGTATCTAGTTTGGGTGTAAGGCCAAGCCTTTTTAAGATTCAGCCAGATCACATTCTGTGCTTCTATTTCCAGGAAAAGGAAACCATGTAATCTGAAAGAGAAAAGGCAGCTGCACAATTCTCTGAACTGTTACTGCAGGATACACAGTGCAGTACCTCTATATAATGTAGGCAGGAGTTAACTCCTCTGGTGCAATGGGAATATTAAGTTATCTTTAAGACATAAAGATTTTTAGTGCATCTCAGTCATAATTTTTATTTATGACTTATGCCAGAAGTGGTCAAAAGCCAACATCTTTCTTTTTTGTCAGTGAGAGAACATAATCCAAACTGCCAGTTAGTCCCAGGGAGATTTGAAAAATAGGCTGCTAGATGAAGAAGGAAAATTGAGATAATTTTGTTTAGGTACCTCACATAATAGAAAAATGAATATTTATAATGAACTGAGGAAGTCTAATTTCAGTTCTAGTTTAAACAAGAAAAATCTTCCCTGCAAAACTCATTCCGACTTAAAAAAAATTCTTGAGCAAAATAACTTTTCCCTAAAAAACTCAAATTCAACAGTATGAATGAATGAAAACATTTTTTTACTATGTTTATTACTCATTACATATATAAGCAGCTTTCTTTCTCTAGTTTTCTGCTGTAAAAATTGCCTTAACTTTTGTACATGTTCTCTAGACTTTGTTAATTTTTTTACCCAGATATTGGCACTGTCTCAGAATCAGGGGAAAGTAACAAAACAAAATTTAAAAAAGAATAAAATAAAAATAGACATATGAAGATGCAAGGCCAGCAAACAAAAAAGCATAGCTTTCTAAATTTCTAACTTTAAAGACGTGAAAAAGAAATGGCTGAAAGAATTATAATAAGGCTGAAAATTAAAAAGAGAAAAGATGTGGCAGTGGAATCTTGAAATGAGACAAAGGAAAGAAAAAGAAAGGCCAAACAACAAAAGTAAATTATCATAATGAAAACTAAAAGCCTCCCTTCATCCATCTTAAAAATAGATGCCAATGTTTTGCAGATTAACTTTGGGTTTGTAATTATGGACTTGTGGAGTAATGAATGTTGGTGAACTAAACTGCTCACTTAGGGAGTGTAGCTAAATCCATGCAATAGCAGAAACAGCTGTTGCCCATTATGCTTTGATTTTTGATGATAAGTGGTAAGAAAGGTTGGGAAAAGGTGACCATTCAGCACTTGTTATTATGAGGTAATGGCTCCAATGATGTTAGCAAAATAATTAAAACCACCATCAGTCCTATTCTCTGTGATGACACTTAATGGTGTTCCACTCTCTCTCTGCTCTCCTAAAAATTATTCACATATGGAGTAATACTGGAGGTTAGGGTAAAAATGGAACAAATCACAATTAAGGAAGATTTTGTACATTACATATGCAGCCCTAATATAAACTGAGTAATTCAGTGTTCCTACAATATATATATGTAAATCAAAACTCTTACTCTTGTTCTCATAACAGGAAAAGTAAACTTAGTTCTCTTTTGTATCTTTGACTGACAGTCTTTTTCCATATGTTATTCACAAAAGACACATAAACTTTCACATAAATCTCTCCAACTTTCTTTGTCTTCTCAGTCATCCCATATGCAAGGAGAACCAAGTATATAAATCTAATAAAAAATATGCTAATATTGTGCTACTAGTGTCAGAATGGGATAGGTGACCACCATAGGGGCAGGAAGGAGTCAGCCAGCTGTGTGGAAGGAAGAGAAAAAGAGTCAGTTCTGCGAGAAGCTGCCCGTGAAAACTCACAGAGAGAAGGTATGAAAGCCTGTCTACAATAAGATAACAAACTGGCAATGACAGTCAGTTCCCATTCACCATTGATTGGTGCCAAGAACCAATGCTAACAATTGGTGGCCTGTAGAGGGGCATTATTCAATTTTATAAGCTTTAATAATGTGTAAAAAGATATCCTTAGAAAGTCCAGGCAAATGACTTAGGACCCTGGACATCCCATCAGCTGGAACAATGCTTAAGCCAGGATGGGTGATCTTCATTCCTTCCTTTCTTCCTCTCTTTCTCTCTCCTTCTCCCTAATTTCCTTTTATTTTCACTTTCATCCTGCCCCTTAAGACCCATAACTGTGTGTTTATACTAGAAGATAAGGTACTAATTTATACCAATTTTCATGTGAAATGGGAAATGGAAAGATTTTGTGGACCCTCTTTTGTAATTTCTTGTAGACCATAGGAATCTGCACATGTGAGTGTTCCCTTCCATTTCAGAGTGGGAAGATAGTCTTTTATTTAAGATTTCAGACTGGTAAATTAATTTATAGATTTCAATGAATAGTAAAATTGTTGCTACTTGCTTGAAGATGGAAGAAAGAACACAGCATGTGTTCATTCAGTCATTAATTCTTAAAAATCCTTTAATACTGAAATTGTGCCTTGTTTTATCTCCTTTCTCTGATGGGTGGTTAACATAACTGACCCTCCTCTGTAATGAATGAAGCCTAACTCTGGAAAAAAGGGAAAAAAACAAATTCAAAAAACTAACCACAAAAAACAGTGCTCACTAAATAAACAAATCAACAAATAAACAGTAAGGAATAAGAAAATTACTTAAAATTGTGTACATATTACATATGTACACAGTGCATAAATATTGTCAAAATTGTTGGGTAGAAATACAGATTTGTGTGCATTGGCTAAAATGATGATTTTTAACATACTGAGTACCTAGTGTCATGGCTCCCTAATCTGCAATTTAGATGACCCCAAAAATATCAGCGAGAGAGAAATGAAATATGTGTTTCTCTGAAGTGATCAACTTTTTTATCACTAACAGAAGTTTACTAATTTCTAAAAAATTTAATAATTTACTAATCATACCAGTTAGAAGCAAAGATCTTTAGGTGATCAACATAAAGAGGGAGGCAAATAATTGAGGTATCCTGGATTTCCCCCTTCAGGTCCTAAAAGGCTTTAACAGCTGTTGAGCCTACAGGAAATACAAACAAGTAATTTAGACCTGCTGAAATGTATTCTTTCCTTCTGATAATGCTGATGTTGTGTGAGCCTCAGGTGTAAGTGAAGTGATTCTGGAAATCAATAGATTATATTCCAGCCAACACTGCAATGCAAACAGACAAATCTTAGGTCACTTGTCGCATTAAAATATGTGTATGACAAATCAATAAATATGAAAGTGTTTAGTGAGAAATAGTTGTTCTAAAGTAATTTTACAACTTGTAAAAGTATTAGATTCTATATTACTCATGGTAGGGAATTCTATTATCTTGCTGTACCCTGAAGAAGATAGGTAGAATTTTCAAGTAAACAATTTAGATGGGAAATAGATATTTTTCATATATTAAATATATAGCTAAAAATGTTTGTAGCAATGAAGAAACTAGTCTTCTTTAAATAAAAAAGAATGTAACAAAGAATAACTAGACTGTGAGAGAGTAGCTAGACTAAAATGCTTTATACTTGAACAAATGAGTAACTACTATTTGAAAGGTCACTAGGAAAACATTAGCATTCGATCAGAAGTGAGCACATAGATTTATTTTTCATCAAATTAAAATCAAATAGAGAAATCAGATATCCTTCCACAAATCCTTGTTATGGGTAAAAGGCAAAACACCATGTACTCAAGTATTTACCGTTAGTATAAATTAGGTATTAACCTTGCACCCAAAATATAAATGGCAATTATTACTACAATTGCAATGGATGCTACTAATTCTAGAGCAAATTATCTAGTCACTTCTTTAAAAATATTTCCATGAAAGTGCTCTATGTGAAATTCCTGCTATCTTCCTGCCTTCTCTGGAACCCTTCCCAGTGTTAATCTGGGTCAGCAGTGTTAGGTTTTGCCAATAAAATGTAAAGGAGCATTATGAGAAGCCACCATTCCAGTGCCCAGGATGCATTAGCACTTATAGCTGGGAAACTTTTGTCTCAGTCTTGGGGTCAGTTACGGTTATTTTTATACGTTTTCTTATTGCTGTCATCCTCTTCATTACCTCAAAGATGGCCTTTGAAAATTTCATAAAAAGTTTTTAAAGATAGGTACTGGTGCTGTACTCAAAAAGAATATGTGTACTTTAACAAGTAATAAAATAGGATAATGAAATAGCTGCTTAGAATTTGAATTATAAGTATGTATGCATATATATATTTATGTATAAACATAATGGGTTTTCCCCCTCTTTGTCAATTTATGGCCTCTGTTAATGGTAAGGGACTAAAATAAAGTGCCATTGCTTGTTGTAAAATGACTGACTGGGTTTGTTGGAGCTCTATGATGTGTAAGTACTTACAGAGGTAAGCTAAAAAGTGTTAGCCTGTAGTCAAAATGTCACTTGACCATTAGACAATTGTTTTAACAGCTAGAACCAGCATAGGCCAAGACAAGTCCAGATAACTGCTGAGACCCTGCAGTGTCAGGTCAATACAGCCCCTGTGGCCTTTTACTAGTAATTGCAGAAGTCATATTTGTTGGGCTACAGGTATATCCAGAAAAAGAAGAGAAACTGCTATGTTTTTTCTTGAAATAATTCTTAAGCAGCCAAGAAATTTTATTTACTCATGAAAGTTTTTGTATTTTATATCCATATGTAAATCTTTTATCTCACCACCTGTTCTTAAAAATCAAAGATTCAGCTGCCTCCATAATTTATTTAGTACTGGATAGGGCTCCATCTCATTCCAATGGAATGTCTATTTCTCCATTCCCACTGCTAAGTTCAGCAGCAGAAGAAGCAAGGAAAGCTTTGAATGTTGAGTGAAAATATGCAAGGAAATAAAAAACCGACAAAGATGAATATTTTTACAATATGATATCCATAAATTCATGATACTGTAGATAGAAATAAAAATTTGGTTGAACCCTATATATTGCAGCTGCTTAGCTAGCAAAACCCAAAATATTACTCAATTTACAGTAAGCAATATAAAACTATTTATTTGGGCAGTGTCTGTCAGGATGACAGCTAAGAAAAAAGCTCAGAGCAGAAAAAAAAATATTAAAATTATAAGGAATATAGAGGTCAGAGAATCACAGAATGGTTGAGGGACTGGTTGCAGTATTGATGACTAGGGTACATTGTTAATTTCTTGTCTCCACCTAAGCTTTAGGCTGCTGATCACCAGGGTCTGGGCCCAGCCATTTAGCCATATTATGCTACACATATGTCTGCTCATCCAGTCCATACATTAGGAGCATCTCTATGAGAATATTAGGGAAGACAGTGTCAAAGGCCTTCCTTAAGTCCAGGTAGGCACTGGTGTCCACTGTTTTCTTGTCTACCAAAACAGTCATGTCACCATATAAGTTAATCAAGTTGGTCAACCATACCTTTCCCTTGGTGAAGCCATGCTGATTAATCCTGATTTTCTTTTAGTACATGAGTCTGGAAATGGATTCCAGGATTAGCTATTCCATCACTTTATCAGGGATCAAGGCGACTAGCCTTTAATTCAGTTCCTTGCTGCCCTCCTCAAAGGGCATGAATGATGTTTGTTTTCCTCCAGTCACTGGGAACTTTTCCCAGTTGAAATTATCTAGCGAAGATCATCAAAAGTGGCATCACAATAGCACCTTCCAGTTCCCTCAAGGTTTGTGAATTTACCCTATCAGGGTCCATGGATTTATGGATTTTCAATTGGTTTATATATTCTCTGATCTGGATCTGATGTCTTCTAAAAAGGGTCCATCTTCCTTGTTCCAGCCTTTTCCATATTCTCTTTGAACTGAGATTTCTGAAAGCCAGTCTGGATGGGGGCAAAGGAAGCATTTAGTACCTCCTCCCATTAACTAATGGGCCTACATTTTCCCTAGCCCTTCTGTTGTCACTGTTCTGGTTCCGTCCCAGATCAGTGGGAGGCGGTGTGGCCAATAGATTTTGTTATTTGATGCCATCTGACATTGCTACCGATATGGAAAAAGAAACTCTGGCTTCCCAGAAGAGAGGGTGTTCCTTTCTGGTCAGGGAAAGAGTGCTTGGGTGGAGGATCCTTCGGCTGTTGTTTTTCATTGTCCTTGTCTTAGTGAGCATTTTGCATGTGTATCGCCCTCTCTTTGTACACTTTTGTTGTTCATATTGTTTCTGTTACTGTTCCTTTTCTTGTCTTACTGATGTTTCTAGTAAATGGTTCTTATCTCAATGCATGATCTTTGCCTTTTGTGATTCCACTTGGAGGAGGAAGGGAAGAGAGTGGCAGCGTGCTTTTGGTGCAAATTGAGGAATGCCATTTCTAAACCATGGGACCCTTAATCAGCTCACAATGCCAGGCAAGAAGGGTTGAGATAATAACAGATCTGACCAGACTGAGTTGGAAATAAATTTGATCTAAGCATTTGCTATGTTTGGTGTGGAACCACTGTTTACAAGGTTCATGTGGATGTGGTACCTAACCTTGTATATATTCCTTTATGCACAAATAATTTTCAGGGCAGGGAGAGGAATCAGGATTACTCTGTTGCTGTACTGTGTGGTATCAGATTACAGCATAGGAACATCAAGGATCATTTGGGATTTAGTGTTGCTCTCCTAGGCTTACCTAAAGTTCTACCATTAGCGATTGTACCCAGTCTATGGGGGGAACAAGGAGGGACGATATCCCCCCGCCTTTCACCCCCTTTTCTTTCTTCAGGCCTGTTACAACAGCTTTTGAGTATTTTGAATTCCCTTTGGATGTTAAGGAAAGCACAATTTTGTTGCTACGTTTGCCAGGTCTCCTCTGTGTAGCCCACAAAATGTTTAGGGTCAAGAAAGAGTTTTCTAGGAAGGTCATTCTGAAATCTGCCCTGAGGGTAGATAGTCAAGGGAACATTGAATGTGGGAGAAAATGAGACAGTTCTAAGGGATATTCTCTGCTCCAATGGTTTAGAAGTTCACCCTGAGGAGGGCAAACTGCAGTCTTACTTGGGATCAGTGTTTCTCAGGAGAATTATCCCACTGCATATTGATCTGGAAATTATGGAAGAACGAATCTATAAACAACCATTTTAAAACAAATCTGCTACTACCTCAATTTCATCTGAAGTAAAGACATGGCGTACTTTTAATGCTTAGATGAAGCTTGTAAGTTCAGACAGCCTCATTTCCATAGCAGCCAAATTTTATGAAGCTCTAAGCCAATTATTTAATTAGCTAATTTGTTCAGTCACAAATAATTTGCACGTAGTTCTAAATGTCAGATTTGAAAACACTGGGGACACTTAGTCCTAGTGGAAAGCATATTACTGAGACTAGAATTCCCTTACAACTTTTTTCCTGGAAATCTCAACAGGTCTGAGGGATGAAGATCAGTTTGTATTGATGCCTGTGTTGAGGAGTAGGGAGGAAAGAGTAGAAAACAGTAGTATGAATCTTGATATTTGTATATCTTAATATCTCATTTTAGTTTGAATAATTTCCAGGTCTATGCATGTTCATAAGACTTGTCCATGTTCCAAAACAGTATTATGAAAGGAAATTTTAGCCCTCTGGAAGAAAAAGAATATGGGCTAAAGGAAAATATGAACATTCTTTCCACCAGTTTATTCTGTTGTAGTCTCCAGATGTATTCTGTTTTCCAAAATTCCCATCCTTTCTGGTTGTTAAAACTTTCTGTCTGCATGATGCCATTTTTAATATTTGTGACTCCCTCTGCCTTTGTCCTGCACTTTCTATGGTTGTTCCTATTTTTTAGGACAGAAAGAAAACAATGAAAATAATTTTATAACTCTTTCCCTTTTTCCCCCTTACCAGTATAATGTAACAATAAAAAAAAATATAGCAAATTAATCTGCTAGGTTTTTTCAGCAGTACTTTTTCTTACCTGTTGAGTGAGAACAGTTACTCCCAAAAATTGTTCTTCTAAGACTTTCCTCATCCCTATAATAAAGTAATCTGCAAAAGTGTTTTAAATTTCCTGAGCACTGTCAATATTGACATTATGGGAAAGTGCACATACATAAAGCTGTGGGAAAAAAAACAAGGGATAAAAATTATGCTCTTGTCCCCACTAATTGTCATTTCCAAAATCATTTCCATAATATCTTTGAAGCAGTTCCTCTCTCCCACTTAGCAATTTTTTTTCTTTCCATGTGTCTAGTTAGTTTCCTATTACATTTTTTCTCCCTCAGCAGTTGTGATGATCCTCTCTCCAAACCAACTTTGGTTTCCTCTATCAATATTATAGTTGCTAAGTTTTCAGGAGGAAAATAAATCCTCCTGAAAAGGAAGAAGAAAAAGGTAGATCAAAACTGTCAGCACCCAGCATTTCCTATGTATCAGATTTTTATCACCAACATAGGGTTTTTTGAATGGTTCGAACCCCCTATTTCTGAATACAGAGTGATTGCACAGAGATAACTAAAGGGTTTTTATCCCCATGCTTTTTGGTTTTCTTAACGTTCTTCTCTGTGTTACCTATGGACTATACATCTACAGTAAATAAAGGATGATCTGAAGCCTTCAGCCACAAATTGTTTCATTTAACAAGAAATGTTGTCTTAAAAGTTACATGCAAGCAAACTGTGTTGACCTCAATTTTGCATTAGAAAATGTTTCTAGAGAAACAGCTCCATGGAGAAAGCAAGAAAGACTTTTCTGTTGCTATTTTTTGTGTTCTAAACAATGACAGTAATCCAGCTGCATGGATATGTACATATAAACCAGACTACCTCAGACAGTATGTGTCATGTAATGATTTATCTTGTAATTTCCTCTCTCTCACACACAAGCACACACTGTCACACATGCACACACATAAATATTATTCTTCCTCCCTTATCTCAGAAACGTTTGGACACTGCATCACAAGTACTGGAAACAGGCTGCAAAGTTGCAGTTATTACGTCTATTCTCTGTCTTACTATATTTTTTCTAGAGATAAAAGGAGAATTAAAACTCCTCTTTCATATTGTCAAAAAGCTAATTAAAGGTAAAAATAATATTAAAAAAGAAAAGTTGATTGTAAAAAACGAAACACTCAAGGCTAAACAAACAGATGCCCAGAAATCACTAATCTCTCTCTCTAGTTTTACACATAATTCAACCCTTATATAAATGCTAAAGGTAATATTAGCTCTGAGAACATAGATGTTTATCCTCAGGCCATCAGCAATAAAGCTAGCTTCATGTAGCATGATAAGTAAATGCAGATACATATTAAAGGTATTATTGGGTTACTACCTTATTTCCTTCACGTTGTAGGCAAAGCTTCCATCTGTTGTTGTACAATATTAAGCTCCCCAGTTTAATCTACTTATTGTTTAATTTTCTCTCTTTTCTTTTTGTTTTTCAAAGACAAGTTTTCATTTTTTTTAATCATTTCCTGCAACATAATTTTTTCAGTGCTGTCTACATTGTTTTCTTGCAGTAACTTCATTTACCTATGTCTGAACCTAGCCAAAATATGGCAGGAAAAGAATGAGTTATAAATAAAACAAACCATGATATTTTTGCTGCATACTGGATACATGTTCTGTAATTGAGGGAGGCCCCAGGGAGACTTCAAGTATCATATACCAATATTTCATAAAAATAAAAACTTTACCTGATAGAGCCTAATTTTTCACCATGCAAATAGCCTTTATTTGAATTTGCCAGCTGAAACTTAAAATTAGCCATTTTCTGTTTATCTAAGGGTTTGGAAAATATAAGGGTTTTTTTATTAATGTAGTTGCTGCTTTAAGGGGTAGATACAAACCAATTTATAATCTTAGGTTTGGTTTTGTTTTGCTTTTAATCCTGGGCAATCATTAAAAAAAAGGTGATTTAACTTCTTGCTATATAAAAGGGACCAACATCTGTGCACATTTTGTAAAAATGGTTTTTTTATTAATTTATCTCCTTGATTGAAAGAATGACAAAAATGTGACTGTCAGCTGCATCTCAAGGTTAAAAATTTTGATTTAAAATGACAGGTAGACTTGAATAATCTTCCAATCCAGATTTGATTAAGAAGATCATAATGACATGAGTCTCATAAGAAGTTATGGGACACAGTGAAACTGTCTTTCTTCCTGCTCTGACAGAATAACTTAAATTCTTTTCTTATAATGGTTCCAGAAGGTGGCAGAATGATAATTATGACTCTGAAAAGAATAAATCCTGTGTTTTTTAAAAATTGGCATTTTTCTTATAGCTGTGATATAACTGTATTCATAGCCCTAATTAGTGCTGATGGCAAATTGCATTTAGATATTTTCAAGTTTCTCTATTTCACTTTTGCAGGAATTATGATACTTTATTTCTACTTTTCTTGATTTAACTTCAAGCTTAAATTTAGTGAAAAAAGTATAACTTTAGGGAGACTCAAAAAGTAGGTGGACTAGTACATAAACACAGTATGGCATTCATTGAGGAAATTAATAAAGAGAGAAATGCATAGTCAGACAGTACTTTCCATTGTTTGCCAGGGTAAAAATAGAACATTTCCACTAAGATGAGGTAATTACTCTGAATTTTTTATATCTGACCAAGATTTGGTTGAAAAATCATGGCATTTGTCATACTTTTGTTGAAGCTGCAATAAGAGGAAAGCACATCTGGTTGAAAAAAAATAGAAATTATCCTCATAAACTTTTTTTTAAAACATATTCTCATTTAATATGAAATATGCTGTAAATAAAATCCTAATTAGTCCTAGGTCCCTTCAAGGATTCTTTATTAACTTAGATTGCAAAGATGTTTGCTTGAGATGGACCTTCATATTTCATTGTCATAAACAGAGCTGCATATTGGAACTTAAAAATCTCAAATACTATTTTAGAGGAATATTATTATTTTAGTGTATATGATATATCCAAGTAAATGTTCCTATAAGAATACAAGGGGAAAAGTCTTTTGTGTTCCTCACCAGAACATATATTACTAAATTTTGAATTTTCCACAATATGCAAGGTAGAATTTCATTGTTTCTCGCTGCAGTGTGAAATCACCAAAGAAAACAATCTCTAGTACTGTGAAATAATTTTTGTGAAGGAAAATGGGAGGGGGCAGTCACTGAGCTTCAGTTGGGATTCTCATCCTATAATATACAGTCATATTAGATCATCTAATTGTCACCTCAGACCTCAGAATCTATCAATTTATAAAACTAAACCACTGAGCCAAGCTAGCTGGACCAGCAGAGCAGTACTGCTTCTAGGTGGCTGCAGTGAGGTTAGCTAAAGGCCAAAGGACAGAGCCTGAGACTGACCCCACAAAAAAAAAAAAAAAAACAGTGCAAAAGTTTTCTGTACTCCCATACACCAACCACTCACAGCAAAGGCATTCTTCTGAAATTTGGTAAATATTCACAGAAGGGATATTGGTGAATTGCCTAGGAAATCTATTTGAATCCCATATTCATATGGACTTTTTGAAAGGTATAATCAAAAGGAAATTGTCCTACTGCAGAGGGTAGTGAATATCAAAATGAAAGGGGTAATAATGCAGAGAAAGCATAAAGAAGCTGTCAGCCCTCTTATACAGAAAGGATGGGAAGCTTAGAAATGTGTAAACACATTAAAGTCAGCCTTTTACTCTACCTGAAACTGATTTGGACAAGTTTACTTCAGAGTAAAAGTAGAATGCTTTGTGTTAAGGGTATTCTCATATTACTCATGCTAAAGCCTCCCTGAGGCTTTAATAAACACAACTTCTTGTTTGCTTACTTGTCTTCTTGTGAGTGATGACAAGCCCTTAAAAGACAAAATGATGAAGAAATGTATATGAAAACAATAATTTGACAGCCTCATATTTTCTAAGGTGTTTTAATTAACTTCACAGAATGGGATTAATCTCTTATATCTTCAGACAGCTAAAGAGTAATTATCTATGTTGATGCAAGTCATCTCTTTCCCCTTTTTCAGAAGAGAAATAGCTATCAACATTCTTCCCTAAAGTGAGTACCTAAAATCCCTTTCTAAGATGTCAGTATTCCTCTACTGATTATATATAAGGACCATCTGATTACCAGTTTAGATTTATATGACTTAATGATGCCTAAAAGTATGAAAATCAATGTCTGCCATTATTCCTTGTTTATTTTCCTCAAAACCATGGCACACTGAAATATCAGTTAGCAACATCATATTGGACTGGTGTTTTTCCTCTATTAAATAGCACTATTTTGCAATTATACATGCCGTGCAATAGGGATCAGTATTGGGCCCATATGCATCTTTATAAGTGATATGGATGGAGAGATTGACAGCACCCTCACCAAGTCTGCTGATGACACCAAACTGTGTGGTGAGACCAGCACCTCAGAAAGGAGAGATGTCTAACAGTGCCACTTGCACAGGTGGGAATAGCGGCCTAGGAAGAACAGCATTAAGTTTAACAAAGATGAGTGAAAATTCCTGCACCTGGGACAGAATAACCAATGAGCCAGTATGGGTTTGCATCTGTGTGGCTGAGGAGAAATCACGGTAAAAAGGACCCAAGGCTCCTGGTGGAAAACAAATTGAGCACAAGTCAGTGCACTGCTGCAGCAACAAAGGCAAATCAGATCCTGGAGAGCAAGGACAGGGGCATTATTAGCAGGGACACAGATGCAGTCTTTTCACTCCACTCAGTGTGTGTGAGGCCCCACCTGGAGTATTGTGTCTAGTTCAGTTCAAGGGAGGTGTGGAGACCAGAAAGAATCCAAAGGATGGCCACAAAAATTATCAAAGTGCTGGGACACTGATCCTGTAAGGAAAGACAGAAGGAACTAGGTCTTTTTTCCCTGGAGAAAAGAAGGCTTGAGAGGGAAATTATTGCAATATTACAGTACAATATTCCAGACAGAGGATCTCTCTTCATGGGGAGCCACGTGGAGAAGACAAGGACTAATAAGTAGAAGTTGCACTGCGAAAGGTTTCATCTTTTACAATGAAAGAAGTCATTCTGGAGAACAACCTTTCCAGGGATGTGTTAGAGTGGTACTCAGTGGAGGTTTTTTAAGGTGCGATTGAAGAGGGTGTTAGACAATGTCATCCATGCTCCCATCCCCATAAAAGATTAGACATGATGGTTTCTTGAGGGCATTTCTAACTTGTGCTGTTCTATGATTCTGTTCTACAATTCTAAATTTTCAATTCACAATATTGTATTTGCTTGTTTCAACCTATAATGTGGGTAAAGGTCAAACTCATATCAGAAAAATAGTATTTTCATTGTTCTTTGAACAAGCTTCCAGGAGCCTTTGCAACAGAGAACAATGCCTATGGGCTACTGAGGATCTGTTTTCTGCCAGGTCTCATTGACACACTGCATTTGTTTTTTCATTAACATTTTTAACATTTACATTTTTAATTTGACTAATCTTAGTTGCTGATGTCAAAGAAATACAAAAACCTGTAGAACACTACCTTGCTTAGGGAAGAAATCTGTACTTACCACAATAGCTGTATCTGAAGTACCTATTTCTATCCTACTAGGTTTAAAACTTTCCTTGGTTTTAAATGGAACTAAATATTTGTAGATGTAGGTTTACCCTTATACGGAGCTCAGCCCCACACAGGTTCCTCACTACCCTCACAATGGGATAAGGAGGGAATCAAAAGGGCAGAAGCAGAGAACATTTGTAAATTCAAATAAAGACAGTAAAACAAGAAATTCATTCACTGTTTCCCTTTGTCAGGCAGATGTTTATCCATTTCAGGGAAGGAGGGTTCAGGACGCGAAATCCTTTCTTGGAAAGACCAATGTCATAACATCAAACTTCTCATGCATACCCAGCCTCCTCACTGGCAGGGCAGAGTGAGAAACAAAAAGAAGCTTGTCAGTGTCTAAGTGCTGCTCAACAATATCTAAAACATCAGTGACTTATCAGCACTATTTTCATCAGAAGTTGAAAACATACCACCATGCAAGCTACTATGAAGAAAATTAGCTGTATCCCAGATAAAATCACTCTAACAGTGAACAGCTGTAATATTTAGGATGTAAAAAGCCATGAGTTCTTATCCAAGCTAAATTCTGCTTGGTAAAAGTAAAACAGAACAGTCTTAAAGTTGTTCTAATTTAAAAACCAGACAGTCAAGTAAGAGCATGGAATTAATTGTTTATTCTACTAAGCAGGTCCTAAATAAACAATAGTTCCACTGAACAGAAATATCTAGAGTGCTGTGCTTTTTGTCCACAAAACAGGTTTTACCCATCCAATTGTACAAGCCTAAATTAATAAGTAAATTTATAATGTTCAACATGTAAATAAATCCTACATTGACACTTGTGAAAATAAACAGGATTCAGGAAGCCAAGGAAGTTGTTGCCTTTTTTTTTGGTTGAAAAACTAATCCAGTCACCTACCTGGCTGCAAGATAAATCTCATTTGATTTATTTGGACTTGCATGACAAAGCTGGCCTGGGTGGTTGTAGAATATCTGTGTAAAAGTATATTATTCTCTAATATTTGATTTATTACCCTTTCAAGTGTATTTGACTTTGAAGATGCTATCATGGAAAGCATGAAGCGCATGTTATTCAGTAATAGAAAAATTGTACAGCATTCATGTTTTGACCAAGGTTAAAGAGCTAGAAACTGCTAGAAAGGTTAAGTAACTGCTTTCGTACCTGGTGTGACTTCCTTGCTTCTTTTCCTTCACTGGCTTTGTACATTGGACAGTTTTGGACAAAGAGTTTCAGATCTATTTTAAAACTATAATTTTTTGAAGACACTTCAAATTTTAGAAAGTAGCTGGCACTTCAGCAGCAGACTTGGCAAAGAAAAATGAATGCTGAAAGATCAGAGATTCACTCTTATTTCAAAAAGTAGCCACCTGAGGTCAAGACTGTGGAACATTGGCAAGCGGTCTGCAGATACACTTCTTGTTCTGTGCCTTTTATGCAGATATAAAGAACTACTCTTTCCAGAATTGTCACAGGTAGATTACATAACCAATAAATTGATATTTTTCCTGTAAAAAAACTTCAAACTTTCATATTTAGGAAATACAGCCCAGGAGGTTGTCGTAAAAATATTTTAATAGCATGCCACATTATTATCTGACAGTGAAGACATAAAAGAATTACTGTCCTCTGCATAATCTTTGCTAACATAACCATACATACATTGTCACCTCTTTCTGTGCCCACTGAAAACCATTGTGGAAAAGATCTTAGGGAATTAGGGGTGTTTGCTATAAGTAGTATTTGTTACTCTACTCTGTAAAGTTCTACATACATTTATCTCAAGACAAGTATATGAGGTTTAAGTATAGGAGGTTTTAAATATTACATACTTTTTAAAGGGTTTATTTTTTTCAGGAGGATAATTTCTAAACTATTGTCAAAAGCAAAACCCACTGAATACTACCAGAAAAGTAGGAATGCCAATGTCCTAGTGGCATTAAATCTTTAAAGAAACCTTATTTTTGTCATCTCCAGTCCAGACTGAAAGTATGTTGAGTCAGTAAAAAGCTGTATTCTATTTTTAAAAAATTAACACAGTGTTTTGGGGAGACTGTCTACAATGCCATAAATAATGTCAGCTTCTTAAAACTATTGAAACTCCAGAATGTCATTGATAACCCTAAGGAACACAGTCTAGAAAACATGAGGCAAAAACATTGCACAGCGTTCACTTAAGAACTGTGGGAGCATTCAGCTGGGATTATGAGCTGCATGGCTCAGCTGTAGTGCATTCCTGTGATACCTTGGTATGGTGTACATGTATAGATACCATGGAGAGAGGGCCCAGCTGCAGCTCTTAAGAGTTGAGGGCCCCTTTGAGAGAGAGAAGAAGGAAGCACAGACCTTGAGCAAAGTGCCTACAGACATTATTTGCCTTTGAAAGCAGTTTCTGTAACATTCATTGGAATTACTGCTGTGGAGTTTCAAGTCAACATATTGTTGCAAGACACTGTAGCAGGAAAAATCTCTTCTACACAAGTTTATCTACCACCTTCCTGCACATTTGCTACTGCAGAATGACTAATGTAAAGCAAAGACAAAAAAAAAAATTAATTGAGACAAAATGAAAACAAATCTATGGTTAATATTCAAGAATGAACAATTGTGTATTGAACATAAAATACTGTCTTCACTCATACTTGCAATGAAGTTTGACTTTCAGGCTTCAGCACAATTAATTTGGGACTTACATTAACAACTATTGTCATTTGTAATGTTACCATAACTGAAAGAATCCTGTTTGTCATTCTCCATGCCCTTGGCAAACATCTAAACAAATACACAAATTCATTTTCATGACAGTTGCAGCAAAATTAAAAAGAAAGTCACTATTCTTCTTGCTAACACCTCCAAAACCTAACCAAATAAACAACTTGTATTTTAGACATGTAAGGTTTTGGGGTTCAATTTCTCACATCCTTAAAAAGTTTATTGACTTAAATGTTCCCACTGTTGTTCATTATTATATGACGTATGCCCCACTCCACATACAATATGAGACATAACACAAATTTCTAACCTTTTTTAGGTGGGCAAAGGTTCATTGTCCTAAAAATGTTTATATAAATCAGTGATGATGATGAAGAGGATGACAGTGATAAAGATGTTATAATAGGAATACCTCCCATCTTTTCTGGTGGAGATCCTAAAAGGTCATTGCAATATCAGGTTGCACCTGCAGTTTTCCTGAGTGCAGCTACAGCAGTATTGTTATGGAAACATGTGGGGTTTGAGAGATTTCTTTTTCTTTCTTTTCAAGGCTACTAGATATGCAAGCATTTTTTTGTCATTTTTTTTTTACAGCAATAAATATCTAACTATAAACGAGACACTGTTAATATTTGATGACACTAGTTATAACAGAAATGCTGTCCCTTTGACTTATACAATACTGTGATATCATTATAATGAAAAATGGAAAATATGAAAAGAAATAAAGCAGAGTTCATATCTGGTTCACTAAGAGATGTCACATCATTCTAAAGATATGGGGCAAAAATCAACAGTCTCTTGAGAATTCTAGATACTTTGACTTGATATGAAAATTTTAGACCATTTTAGTATTTTATGCATTAATGAGTGGCCCTTAGCCATGCTAGTTAGGAAACTTGTAAAAGGATTGCTAAAATATTATACTTATACCTGAATTTCATCTAACATAAGTAGATCTCAAATGCTCTGTTTTAAAATTCTTTTCCATCGTTTACAGGACATGTGGGCAAGGCTGGGTTTGTTTGTGTATTTTGTTTTTATATACAAGGCAGTGTGGAACAACTGTAAATTTTTTCCTCTGGGATTTAAACAACTAGAGTGAAAATATGACATGTCTGTTCATATATAAGGAAACTGTTCTACTCAATTTCATATATAGCTGTTAGCATTATGATGGTCAAAGAATTAGAAAGAATTGCAGTGAAATGTAAATAGGAATAAATCTCAGTAGAAAACATACTAAAATTTTGTAAACATAAGCTTTTGAAATTTGAAGTCTATTTGTATTTACCTTGCCTGTAAAGTGAAGCCTGCCATTCATCTACCTATCCTTTTCAATTAATCTTCTTTTGGTTGTCTTTGAGCCTAGTAAATTCACTATGAATGTTAAAATCTTCTTTGATAGGCATTTACAATTTACTAGATTTGACTTATAATCTGTTTCAGATTTCATCAAAGTCTAAGTAGTTCTGCCTTTTTTTCCTCATGTTATATAAAGACGAAGCAGCGAATAAAAGACTGTGTGATGGCAATTTTTTTTTTTTTAATTTTGTGCATGAGTCACTTTACTTGTATAGATGACAAATAGCATCTTTAATTTGACTTGCATATCCTTTAGACACTAGTTAAAGCAACACATTCTTTATTAAGGGTAGCATGAGGTTTTCTAAATGTTCCAAAATAAACCATTCCCTTTATTTAGGCTAAAATGCTGTTAAATCTTGCCAAATAGACAAAAAACTGAACTGCTTTATTTACTACCAATTCTTATATATATATATGTGTGTGTATTTTATTTATATTGATATAAAACATAATTATTTCCTACTTTAGACAAATGAAAATAAAATCAAATTTATTTCTTTACATAATCATAGTGCAACAAGCGAAAGAATCCTACAACCATCAAGCAGAAATGTATTTCATTTTGATGAATTCTTCTCTCATCACTCCTTTCCCCTCTCTACCATTATATGAGTTAAAATTACTATAATTGAATGCTTGTTTGTTGCACAAGTAATATCTTTTTTACTTCCTTTTTAGTTTTTCCTAGATATATACATAGAATTTAGGGGTAAAGGATTTGCCATAATTTCTGTTTAACATGTGGTATATCACAAACTGACAATTTTGCTAACAAGAATGTCCCCATAATTTTTATTTGGAAAAAAGCTTATGTTTCAAATGGTTGTGCAGCTTCAGTATGATGACAGAGCAAAGATATTTGTTCAGTCTTTTGATAATATAGTACAATGTTTTTGTTAATATAGAAGAATATAAATACTGTAAACAAACCTCCTCTCTATTTTTAATTTGATAAACTACACAGATTACACTGTTTTCAAAGTAATTTTTTACTGTTGTTTTTCAGGAACTATTTTTATAGCCTTTTAAGTCTGAATTTTTTTTCTAGAACCTCAGCAAAACTTTACTTGTTATCTTTAATATTCCATATGCTGAACAACTCCAAAGGATGCACATTGTCATCTTATTCCTGCTCAGAGAAGTAGTACTTCTACAATCTACAAACCCAAAGAACATAATGGTCTTTCTGCCTTTGAGACCTCATCTGAGTTGCCTTTGCATTAAATACCTTAGTCACTTTCAAAGCAGGAACTTTTCCTGTTTAGTGGGAACGCATTCATGTTCCCTAGATAAACACTTTTACCTTGTTGATATCGTTAGTGAAAATGAATAGATCTTAAACACATATGCACATTTACTGAGACCAGTTTAACAAATTCTTGAAATAAATCGTTATAGCTGCCTTATGCTCAATATGATTTACCACTTTCCCCATTAGTGTAATTTATGCAATTTAATTATTATATCTTTAATTAGATATTTATTTAAAATAAAAAGAGAAAAAATATCCCCAAACAAAACAGGAGTTTTAAAGCCTTCTGAGTGCTACTTATAACATCGCCCTTTAATGATGATTTTCCACTGATAACTAATTTTGGCTTAGTTATTATTCTGTTTTGAGCTTCAGATTTGCACAGTGCCTGGTGGCCTCTTCTGGCTCTAAAATCCGTGCCTCTCTGAAAGTTATAGTTGACTTCCTTTTATGAATGGCTTTGAAAACAAAAATTACTCTGTTCAACACATCCCTAGTATATATTTTGAATAACGAAAAATTACACAACCCACTACCTTCAACCAGATACATGCTGTGGTCTGTTAGAATACTTTATTCCTCTGCACAAAAGTGGTCTGATCTGCTCCTGGTGTGTTTCACTTTCTCCCACACTTATCTAAAATGCAGGCCTATACCAATTGTCCTGTGCACTGAAAAAGATGCCTGATCTTAACCAAGGTCATTGAGTTATATTAAAGAGTAGTGGAACAGATATAAGACCCTGGGGGGAGGATAAATTAAATGATCAGATCATCCTTACTGACCTCAACCTCTAGGACATTTTTCATGCACCTAGTTTTGACTAACATGTTGGAGAAAGAGAAGGCAATACATCTCCCTGGCTAAAAACGGAAGGATGACAACGCCTCTCTTGTTTTTTATTTGTAGTCATCTAAATTTTCAATTTGTTTCCCCATCTTGGTGTATGCTCCTGTCTGCACTCTTCCTGCCTGTGTTTTGGCAGCCAATTTGGGGCTGCATTTCTTAAAAGTATATAAAACTAACATTGTTGTGTGGCTGTTTTGACAGGCAAAGCACTCATGCAAAGCAAGATGAATGGGATGTCAGTTTTCCCTATCATGGGATCTCCATTTACTGACCCAGATGAGAACTGTGAGAACCTGTCACAGGGGCGAGACAAACCAGATATGGCTTCAAATGGGGCTCTAAATCTCATGCAGTTTTGAAGATACTCGTAGAGTGCTGAATTTGTCATAAAAGACTTGTCAGTTCAGAGTTCATTAAGGTAAAAGATGAGAGTGTTTTATCTGGACAGTCTTGAGCCCCAGTATAGTAGGAGCAGGGGCTAGTTACAGCCCTTGAAAGTAAAAAATGTGCTTTTTCAGTGTTTTCTTCCAGCTTTCCTTTGGATTGAATCTCTGTGGAATAGCTGCTCCTGGCATGTAAGTATTTCTTTTCCTTGTTTGTCTTCTTTGTTAAACTTGGAGGTGTGTTTGTGATGTCAATTCAAAGTCCCTTGAGATTTGGCTGGGACTTGAGGTGAGGTGTTAAACTTCACAGGACTGAATTGGAACACTTAAGGTGAGAGACAGGGTTTTAATCACTTGCACTGTGGCTGCCACAGTAGAAACTTCGTGACCTCAGCTGAGTTTTCTTTTACTCAAAGTCCAAAATCAATAGAAGTATTCAAGTCTGGAGAAATGACTTGTGTTTAACTTTGCCCCCAAAGTTGGAAAGCATCAAAAAGTGTATTTCTCAGATGTGCAGTTTGAAAACTGTGATTCTGAAAAGCTGAATTTCAGTATTTTGAATTCTGTGTTTTGTAAATAATTCAGAACTGCAGCAACATCTTTGATAGAACACTTAATCTTTCTGATACTCAGTCATATTTTCCTCACATCGAAAAGGTTTGTTCTTGTACTAAGGTTCATCTGTACTGATGCACCTCGACATGTTTGGCAGCTATTAAATAAGAATAACAACAAAAATACTAATAATATTTAGGTGGATCACCAACAGTCTTCCAAAGATTTTATTTTAGCACATTTACTGTAAGTCTCAAAATAGTTATATAAATTGATATATAAAAATAAATAGAAAATATATAAAATATGAAAATGTATACATGTTGGAAAACAAAGTAGTTCAAATTTGTTAGGCAGATTCTGGGGGTTTTATGTGGTGTCCTAGTTAGCACTGTCTTCACAGCATCTTATAAAACTCATTGATTACAAAACAATGCTGAGAACGGTCTGGCTATGTTAAAACATTGATTAATCATGTATACAATCTAATAATGTTTTTTCCTTATGATACATATTTTTTTGGTGGAGCTTAGTAAATTATTCAATATAATGTACAAATAAGCCCCTTGAATTGTGCTTCACACTGTTCGGTTGCAGTGACCCCATGTGTACATGACAGTGACACTTGTCACCTTTCACTCAGCATCTGTGTACATGGGTATAAATAATTTTGAGGAAGAAGGAACCAACTAATACAAAAAAATAACACCACATACCCCAAACAAGTTCTGACAAGGATCATAGTCCTGCAATTGTATCTTATAATTTTAAAGAGCTTACAAACAGTAGTATGATTGTGACATCCTTCAGGTCTCTTTTGTCTTTCTCTTAACCAGCAAAGTGTGTTGTAAATATATATCTTTAAAGAAAAAAAAAGAAAAAGAAAAAGAAAAATACCTTTATTGGCATTTCTTTGGCCTTATAATATGAATTAAAAAGATATGCACCATTCATCATATAGCAAATCTGTGGAAGTCACTGCTTAAGAATCTTGAGTCAGTGGAAAAAAAGGAATAAGAAGGTACAGATACAATATTGTGCAGATCTGCTGTTAGAAAATAATTACCCACAGAAAATTAATCTATGTCCAGCAACACTTCAAGTAGCTGTCACCAAGGAACACTGAATACAACAGCTGATGATTTGAATTTGATCCAGTATAACAAGATTAAAGGGCAAGTGAAAAGTACTCCAGTTATGTATGAACCATCAGCTGTACAAATATAAGATGGGAAACAACTGGCCAAATGGGGATGATCTGGGAATTATAGCAGATTGCTCTCTGAGAATGAGTCAACTGTGTCATGTTGTTACAAAGAAAGCAAATATCAGACTGCCATGTACAAGCATGGCCTTTGCAGAACACAGCCAGTAATCCTCATGCTTATTCACTACTGCTCGAGCCTTAGCTGACGTGCAGTGGCCAGCCATGTGCCCAGCAAGTTGGAGGCAGCATGGCTGGAGAGGCAATTGTAGTATCTGAGCCGTAGTTCAGATGTATAGAAAACAATTTGTAACAGAAAGAACTGGGACATTTTAGGATAGATTTCATAAAGATCTTGTAAACACTCTGTCTTTGAAAGCATTTAAGACCAGACAGAAGAGGTATCAATCAGGAATGACATACTGTTAGTTAATCTTGCTTTGGGCTGAGGGACAGGTTGGGTGATCTCTCAGAGCTTTTTCTATCAACGTTTATCACTCCCTTAATGTCACATTTCCTATATAGGTAAAGAAAATGGCTATGTAATATCTCATTAGATTTGTAGAAGACTCTTGAATGTAAAAGCTTTTATTTCATCCCAAATTAAAGCTTTGTTCTTCCTTTCATCTGAAAAAAAAAAAGTCTGCTTTCCAAAATAAGGTCCATCTTGAGGCAAAATTACTTTTTCTCAAGTTGATTTAGTTAATTTTAATTTTTGTTTATATATTTGTTTTTGTTTGTTGTAAATTATTTTATCTCTGAAGAACAGAAGTCTACTTGTAAATCTCTGCTATGCCTCTTAGTGAACACCAAAAAAAAGTTCACTTTCACAAAATTTTCAGATATTTCCTTTGATTAGTCAAAAAAAAAAACCTATGTAAGTACAGTCTTATAAGAAGGATTAGCAGAACTGATGGAAATGTTTATCTGCTTCATGCAATTTAGCAATCAAAGGAATAAGGACAAAGATCAAGGTGAGCTTTCTGACCAACTCTCACTTATAATTTTTAAGGCAGACTTTGTGTCTGCAGCTGCTATAACTAAAGTAAAGGCTTTTAGGTTGGGTTATTTTTTTTGTTTGTTTTCAGAAATATTATGTTATGTTATGTTATGTATATTATTTATTATATTTATTATATATGTTTTGTGTAGATACCATCACTCATTCCTTAACATTTTTTGCTAATGTGAAGTACCTACAAGAGATTTTTTTTTTCTTTTTTGAGTGCATTAAAAATACTGTGAAAATCAATATTAAATGAATCATTCTAACATGAAGCTCAAGGAAGGGGGAACCTCAAGATCCCATTTACTTATAGCATGTTTCGAAGCCCACTGCATGTGTTAGAATGGTGCAAAGATTAGCCACAGAGAATCAAGACTTTAAATCAAAACTGGATGTCTTTCTAAAAGATCTATTGTCCCTCAAGCAGAAGATATGAACTTGATGTCTGAAGTATAGGTTCAGATTTTATTGGCTGCTACACAGGTTCTTTCCATCCATATACTGTATGAATCTGAATTCACTTTAAGCATACTGAGAAGCAAAGAATAACTTAATGAAAACAAATAATCTAAAAAGCAGTAGCTACTACAATGAGAAAGACCCCCCTAAAAACAATACCAAGAAATGCCTCATATCTTTTACTTTCTTTAAGGACTTAAAAAATAAAAGGTGTCACTTTCTATGTTGCCTGTTTTCAACTTAACTCATAATCAAACACAACAATAAAAATATTAAAGATCTATGACTTTTAAAGGTGATGTCCTGTTTTATAGTCCATATTGTTATTATTGGCATGTTGGCCAACTCAGTAGGATTTCTGAGATAAAAAAAATGCAAGATGGAAATTAGAAATTATGCTTTCTGGATAAAGGATACGGACTCAATAATAAAAGAACAAGAAGCAAATTTGCTGGTGGTATTAATCGAGAAATAATTTAGCAGTTTTTTCATGCTGCATTTGTTCTACTGTGCTAATGGTCATGGTAAAAATTGGCTGTAGTTATTAAAGTAGTAGATATAAGTACAGACCACACAGGGAGCAGAAACAGAGTAAGAAGCACCCATTAAAGTCACAATGAGAAATATGACCTTATCTTTTAACAACAGAGGTGTTAACGCAGCAGACTGCCTTCTCACCACATTGCTGTTTAAAGACCTCATTTAAAATATTCCTCAGCTGGCGTGCTTGGAAACGCCATCCTTTAGCAACATAAGAGTGTAGCATGTAGAACTAGAAACGCATTTAATGGCTGTCCTTGTATTACTGGATTTGAGAGTGCTTTTAAGTTAATGGTTGCAGGTTTTAGCTCCTTCTATCCCTATCAGAAATGCCTCTTCTGTCCTATCTTTTATGTAAAGAAAACTTGCAAGCCAAACAAAATTATTGCTTGCTTTAAAAAACCTCAAGTACTTATTGAAGCACCTCCCAGCAGCTCATGAAACATTTAGTTTTAATCCTTGCAACTGTAAGCAAATATTTCACATAATTTAGGAAATTACAACTTAAAAATATGTATTTTCTCAGCTGTATTCTCATGACTCACACTTGAAATAGTGAAACACTCAGATATTAAGAACCTGCTTGTAATTTATGAACAGAAGTTATTAATTGACAATATATATTCTATTCTTCTGTTAAAGTTTATTCTTTAGCTAAAATAAATCTACTTTGATTTTATTCAGCTGAAACATTTTTCAACAGAAAAGGTTGGAAAGTTTCCAAACCCTTATTCATATTCGTAATCAGTCTGAACTAATATTTTTGAACTTCACTGGAATTGTGTATACTCCTCCAGACAGATGCAACTTGTTCCTTATGCTTGCAAGGATTGTACTTACTATGCAGGGAGGTATTTCAAGTTAATTTTTCCCATTTTCATTTTCCACCTGCTCAAATGCCCTTGACACCTATTACTAAACACATATTTATGAGGATCAGTACACAACTGACTAGATTTAGCAATTAATAGAAAAAAATTAAAAGGAAAATAAAGAGATCAAGTTGATTAAAGATTCCATCATAATAAAAAGTGTCACACAAATATTTCAGTTTTTTTGATATATGCGATTGAAAGCAAAAATAAGATATTCAATTTCAGGTTTTTTACCTGACATGTCATATATATATTAGTAACACTTAAATTTTTAAAGCATATTTCCTTGGTCTAATGTTTTGAAGGGTTATATCAGTGTTTCCAAAACAAAACATTTAAGCCTTTTGAATCCATAAAATGCCTTGAAAAATTGGCTTCTATTCTCTTAGGGAATTATAATTATTCAAAATGTAGGAATTTCTCAATAGATAGCATTTTCTGGTTTTTTGCCAACTCTACTAATACCTAAGTAATGATATTTTTATTCAGCAAATTGCTTATCATGAGAGTTTCTGAATGTTTTCTTATTAAAATAGATTTAAACTGCATGTATAAGGTAATATTAATATAATAATTTCATGTGTTAGAAAAAATATAGCTTTTTTTGTTTTAAATTGTAACTCAGTAAGTGTGTGATTCACTAATCTAGGCACTGAGGTATGGCTTAAAATGAGTGCTACAATTTCCATAAGTGGCTTATTAATGACTAAGCAAACTTCTCCTACCCAGCTCATTAAGTATTATCCATTTCCTTTGCAATGTGTACCAAGGGTCTACCTTTGGGGAGTGCAGTTCAGGACTGAAATCTAGGAAAGGGTTCTGGAACAACCTTTCATCTAATTTGCACTGTAAATTCCAGGAGTATAGAATGGAAATAACAATGGCAAGATGTCTTGTTAAGATCCTTGATAAACATTTTAGAGCACTTTTTCAAGGCCATTTTTTGGCACAATCACCAAGTTGGAAATCTTCAGTCCTATTTAGTGTAGGAATAATCTTCCTCAAAAGGGACAGAACTACCATGACTCTACTGTGAAAGAGTTCACACAGACAAATATTGTGACACAGTATAAACCACAGTCTTCCTGAATTGTGAACATCAAAGGCAGAACTTGACAAGGATAGAAAGGATCCCACGTGCCAGCAGACTGCAGTGGTGGAGGCAGAAATGCTCTCACAGCCCTGCAAGCCAACCTGCAGTGATGCCAAATAGAAAGCAGCCATATGATTATCACTTGGTGTCTATGTGATGCAGAACTTCTGAACTGGCAGAGGATTCAGTCTCATATATTCCCAGGTAATGTTGCAGGGCAAAAGACTTCAATCCCAAGAAATTTGAAAGTTACACCTTGACATATTCAAGAAGGCCATCAGCTCTCAAATTCACTTATAACTGGGATATGTGTTCAAGGAATTGAGGAATGGAAAGACAATGGAAAATGATTCAATGGTCTTATTGTCTTAGAGGTCTTAAATGATACTGTGATTCTATGATTCCTGGTAAAGCTGCTTTTTCACAACACCTCCCTCCAAAGATCAAACACCTTTATAGATCTTCTGTTATTTTCACTAATGTTCAGAATGGATGACAAATAAATCAAAATCACGCAGAGAAAACTTCATAATGCTGTTTCTGTGTTCCTGTTTTTCTCAAAGCCATATCCATCACATATGACATTTTGTGTCATTGCATGGTTGCATAAAGGCAAACTAAATCCAGACTAGAAGCTTCATAAAGTAATGATCAATCACCCAAGATGTCTGGGTTTGGTGTTCAGATAAATGTGGACACACAGTATGTCTAAAATAGCATAAGAAATTATTTTCTTGCATTATTTCTGTGCTCTGTGCTTTTCATGCATGATAAAATTTGGATTTTTTCCAAACCATTTACCCAGACCTACTTTCTAACTGTGTACTTTTAATACCCCTAAAATGAGTTTTTCTCATATTCTCATGGAGAAACTTGAAACTGCAGGGCAAAAGTGGACAACGCTGTCAGCAGAAAATTCAGTAACTGCAGATGGAAAACATCACTCTGTAAAACTCCCATGATGAAGCAAGCCATTGTTGACAAATAGTTTGTACTCTCAAAGTTTACATTAATGTTATATATGTTTACATTAATGTTATATATATATAAATATATATGTATATATATATGTATATATATATGTATGTATATATGTATGTGTATATATATATATATATAAAATGGTCCTACAACAATTAACTTCACACCTGCTTGACTGAGTGTTTTACTGTTCAATGTTTTCAACAGTAGAATTTCTTTTCTGCTGTTTTGCTTTTTAGACCTTTCTCTTTTTTCTTCCCAGTGCCAAACTCAAAACATTTTTGTTAATGCTAATATAATTTTTTTTTTTTTTTAACATTGAACTCATTAAATTCAGACTGGGTAAAATCTTTAGTAAAACTCAGGAAAAAACCCATCTATTGGACAGCAAATGAGGTTTTGCACACTACTATTTCTTTACTAATGCTTTTGAGAAATTTCCTTTTTCTTTGATTGGAGAACTGCTGTGGATTGTCCCACACTCATCTCTTCTCCAGACTGCATCAGCCCCTGTTCCTTGCCTTCTCCTGGCAAGACAAATGCTCCATCCTGTCCCATTATGGTAACCCTCCACTGAATTTTATCAATGCCCTTCATGTTACATTTTATCAATGTCCTTCTCTTCATACATGCAGGGAAAAAAATCTTCTGCATAAATCACATTTCAACTATTGCCACATATCAACTATTTCATTTGTGCATAACAATTCCTTTCTGTAAGGGTGGTTTAGTTTATGAAAAATTGTTAGTCTATATGGATTGATAAATTTTTCAGAAAATTATAGCTTATGGAAAGAGTAAACATTCCCAGCAGGTTTAACAAAACCTGCAGAAAGGAGACTCAGTCCACACCAGGAAATAAGTTCTATTGACCCTGCCGTTGTTCTCCTGGGACATCAATCAAGGAAATGTATATTCAACATATCACTGTCCCCTCTTCCTCATAAAGCAGAGCTGGTCATGCTAAAAATTGATGTCAAAATAATTTGACCTATTAACCTCTTTAACTTTCCAGGAAAAAAATGAGCTCATTTTCTATAATCCTGTGCAATTCTGTTTTCACTAGAATTAAAGGATGTTCATAGGCAAGGCATAATGAATAAGAATCTGATTTTCAAAAGAAGATTTTAATATAAAGACACTAAATTAAGACAAGATCATTCCAGTTAATAATGTAGTGAATAGATTGGAACACAGTCTTACTGGCTGTAAATTAGTTTATTCCTGGAAAACAAAACAAAACAAAACAAAACAAAACAAAACAAAAAAACAAAAACAAAAAAAAAAAAACCAAAAAAAAACAAAAACAAAAAAACACCTCAGGACCTGCTTTCCTTTTCTTTCCAGCAATATCTTTCATTAGCTCTTCAAAACGGATGTTCTTTGTATTGGAATTCTTCTTAAATCAGGAATCTGAATAGGAAGGCAGAAGAACAATCCCAGAAGTCTTCTACTCAAAAATAGTTTTACAAAAAATCTCTATTGAAAACCTGGCCCAAATAATAGTTTTAAATATGTGAAATATTAAAAATATGACTTAAAAATTTGTCTGATTTAACATTCAGAGTTCTATACTATCAGTACACTTAATAATTATGATGAAAAATATGATTATGTATTTTAATTTTTATTGAAGTAAATTTCAGTCCCAAAGTTAATGCTTAATGAATAATTAATTTAAGAAGAAAATGCACAGAACATAACAAACATAAAAACACAGTAAAATATAATTTATAAAACAGAATTCAAGAATAGAGAACTACAAATGAAATTTGCATTGACTTGTCTTAAAAGAAAAGAATATTAAGGTAAAATAAAACACATTTCAAGCATTGATGGATTGAAGCCATGTTTTATCTGAGGTGTTGGGACTGATTTTAGGCGCTGCAAAGACTTCATAACCTTAATTCTCCAACAACATGGATTTATGCACACAGCCTCTTTACCTGCTCTTTGCGTCACCCCTCAGTTTCTTTTCCTTGGGCTTTTTATAGTCAAACTCTTCATGCCCATCTTGGGAGAAAAAGTTTCAAATAGCTCCAACAGTTGCAGATTTTGTGAGTTTGCTTTCTTGTCCACCTTACAAGGCTATAATTAGTATGTTCCAGTACACTTCATTCCTGTCCATCATAATGAAAGATGAGCTGCCACCAAGTACTGCACACCTAGTAATAAAGAGGAGCAAAGTATATGGTCTTGTACAAACACCAGGGCAGTCATTTTCAGGAGAAATTAAGAGTTTGCTAATGAAGATGACATATTGGAGAGACAATTATATATTGAGGATCATGAATAACTAATCCATTGAGAAAGCAGGCAGAATCTGTGGTCAGGTGATACAGAAGTGTTGTGCATGAGGACAAAAGAAATAAAGAGCATTTATTTCAATTGTGTGGTTACTTAGGTACTTAAGATCCACGTTGAGGACCACAGTAATTTTGCCAGTCAAATGGATTTTTAAATGAGAAGAAGACACATCACAATAGAAAAGATGAATCAGATACAGAATCTGAACTACTTCATTGAGGAAGATGTGGATGGCATAATTTGTACCCTGGAGGTGACTCTCCGTGCTGACTATACACAGAACCTAGACAATTAGGTTAGGTACACATCTAACTTAAAATGAGTAATGTTGTTGAGATTACTCCCTTGCAGTTAATTTCATTAAAACGTTTGTAAATAAAGATGTCACACTGACCAGACCAAATGATGGGCAAATGTTTGAAATTGCAAGTCAGCTTCATCCTGTACAAACTGATAGAGCACAAATACTTCTCTTAAGACTATTACTTAAACTTTTCTGTATTCTGCCTTTTAATTGCTCTTAAACCAAGTTTTGATTTAAGAGCAGTACTGAGAAGTACTGAGATCTTTGAGAAACATTAGGTTTAGGTTTTGTGTAATGCTGGTACTTCAGCTCTTGTCAGTCATTACTTCTCCCAACAGCTTTACAGGGTAGTCGAACAGAGATAGAGCTTTAGGGGATAGTAAAGTTTTGGACTCAGCGATGAAAAGAATACCAGCCTAGATAACTCCTTAAAATCTGAATTTGGTAACAGAAGAAATAAAAGATGCTAATTTCACCTATAGCTTATGAGTGTTATCTCTGTAGAAAGCATGACTTAGAGACTGCCTCAGAGCCTGAGTGCCAGTTGATTATTCTCAATTTATTTATAATTATATCTTCCAGTATGCAAAGAAAGTTGAATTGAAAAGGGGGCACTAGATCTCCAATAAAATGTTTTCCTGTCTTTAAAAAAAATGGTTTATAAACATTTATGTAAAGTTTAATAAATATATTAAGAAACAATAGGAAGGGGCTGATGAGGACTTTTTCTTCAATACAGGAAGTTAAAAAACTAAAATTCTCTAAAATACAAATGAAGGAAAAAAAAATGCAGTAGTTGGTTTGTGACAAGGAGGCAGTCTGTCTTGTTTTGTGCAAAAGTTCTAGGAGTCAGCTAAAAGGTTATACTGAAAGACACTGAGATACCAAACATGTAAAGATGAATGCCAAAGTATTTTCGGAAATTAGAATACTAGGTGATCTGGACTCTGTATTTATTTTTTCAAGTAGCAGACAAAGTTTGACAAATGCACTTAACCACTTGACAGTGATGAGAATATTCTTGGGACACACTGGGACTTAAACATCACTTGCTGCAAATTATAATATTTTTATTTAAAATTGAACTGACAACACACATATACAAATATGAGGTAGTGGGATAAAACTACTTTTCTGTTTCTGAAGATCTTCTACATGTTCTTAATGGTTCCAGGTGGTATCAGAAAAATATAACACTATATTTTTTATTGATATTTTCTTGATGAATACAGAAGATGCTATGTTCATTGTAAAGGTGTTGATGAGGACTCCATTCAACTGAATAAGCCTACCATGCTGTGCAGATCTGTTTTGGGATATCCTGATTTCTCCTTCTTACTGTCACTATATTACTACTATCCCCACCCCTTAGAAATGTCCCTGCCTGTCTGCACTGCAATCTAACCTAAACTGTAGATATGCTCTCTAGTGGGTTTTCTTTCATATTCTCCCAGGACTAAAAGCCATTGTCTTTCCCAGCATGTACAGATGGTGTGGGACTTTGTGAACAAAATAGAAAAAGGAAACAAGTAGAGATAAATGCAATTAAGACACAAACGATATCTTCTACTTTTTAGGAGTAGTGATAAAGTGGGTAATCACAGTGGCCAAGAAAACCTGCAAAACAGGATTACAGCCCACATATATAATGGCAGCAGAATTGCAATACTTCCTCCTACATGCTGTCTGGAAGTAAGAAGATGTGTTTTTATGAATGAAAACAAAATGAAGTAAAATTTGAGGTACCTCTGTAGACTCCAGCTATATCAGACTTAAGAAGTTCTCTAATTTCTTGGATCATTGGTATAATCTCAGTCCAGCTAGATCTTAGTTTCATATTGGAGATTTATGAATCGGGCTTCCCATACTTAACATCATCCACTTATTTCTGTAAAATAAAAATCTGGGCAAGTGAGTTGGTTGTGAGTCATTAAACACTTTAAAAGATCTCTAGGATGTCCAGTAGGTAAACTCACAGGCCTGTCTAGAAGGTTGCGCTTCTAGAAAAGAAGCAACTCCATATGGTGTTGGACTAATTAGAATTGTCTTGACTCCCTACTCTTTCCACCATCTGTCTCCTGAATGCTTGATTATGCCTTAAGGAAACATTACCCTCTGGATCACTTGTTACTCTTAAACATAACAGATTCCTTATATCTTTCTCTTGGCCATCTGGCACTCACTCTTCCCCATTCTCTTTGCAGGGCCTATAGACAAATTCATCAGTCCTTACCGTTTTCTGCCCAAGTAATCTGCCCCAGTATGAGTAGGTTCACATGGAGGTTGCATTTCTGCAGTTGTGAAATAGGACACTCTAAAGGTTGATTTAGAGAATGTATTTCCTAGTAGTACCTGGAAATTATGGAGAACATCGACCTAATACCTAGCAATCTCTCAGAAATATAGCTTCCAGTCATGCAACTTTACTACTTTACCCAAAAGGCTGAGCGCAAACACTTTCAGGGAGCTGGCAGTCATACTGGTCCACATGAAATACAATTAATGTGAAACAATTCATTCTTACGTGGTGGAAGTATGTGGCCTTTTGCTACATCATTGTCCTGTTTTCATATAGAAATGAAGTAAGGAAGATGTAGTGGGTAGACAATGTCTGATTCCAGGAATCCACAAAAGCCTCTCTATCACTCCATAGACAGAGAGAGAGAAAATATAATAATGAAGGGTTCATAAGCTGAGATAAGGACTGGGAGAGATCACGCACAGGATAAAACAAGATAGAATTAGAATTAGAATTAGAATTAATTTAATTTATCACTTACAAAATCAGAGCAGGATAATGAGAAGTAAAACTTTAAAAACACCTTTCTCCCACCCCCACCTCCTTCTCAGCTCTACATCCTACCCCAGAGGTGCAAGGAGACACATAATGGAGTTATGGTCAGTTTATCACCTGTTGTTCAGGGAGAGGAACCATTCCCCTGCTGCCCTGTTAGGTCCCTCCCACAGGAGACAGTTCTCCATGAATTTCTCCACCATGAGTCCCTTCCACAGGCAACAGTCCTCTGCACACTGCTGCAGTAGGGATGACTCTTCTACAAGGTGCAGTCATTCTAGGACAGGCTGCTCCAGCGTGGACTTCTCTCTCCTCAGGTCTCCCATGAGGTCACAGCCTTCTTCCAAGCATCCACCTGCTCTGGCGTGGGTCTCATCAATGGGCTGCAGGGGCACAGTTGCCTCACCATGGTCTGCGCGACAGGCTGCAGAGGAATCTCAGATCCAGCACTTGGAGCACCTCTTGCCTCTCCTTCTCCACTGACTTTGATGTCTGCAGAGCTGTTCCTCTCACATGCTCTCACTGTACTCTTCTCTGAACACAATTACAACTCTGCAACAACTTTTGGTCTTTTCTTCCTTCTTAAATCTGTTATCACAGAGGCATCATCACCCTTTCTAATTGGCCCAGCCTTAGCTAGTGGCACATCCATCTTGGGAGTTGACAGGGATTTGCTCTGCTGGATGAGGAATCACCCCTTGTATCCGACCACTATCAAAGCTTGGCCATGCAAATCCAAAACAGAAACTAAAATAAAATTTAGGGAAATCAGAAAGATGGTGTGTGGGGGAATGTGGAATGAGGACTGGATGATAAGTAATCCAAAATGTGAAAAGAAAATTGGAATTATAAAATGGTAAAAAACTACTTTGTTTTGGTCCTGCAGTTATAAAAACTTTTTCTAAAACAATATGTGCCCAGAGGAGTGCAATCTTCTTGAACATTTAAATTTTATGAAAGAAAAATTCTCCTCAAAAAACTTATGGCAGAGTTCTTTTAACCAGTTCTTATACTTCTTTGGAAAAGATGGAAGCAAAAAATGGTGATTTACAGCTAGAAATCTCCATACATTTTGAGTAGATGGCATAATCAAGGACCAGGCAAATATCTAACCCCTTTATTAAATAATGGCTTCCAGCAACTTAGTTTTTGGATGAATGAAATAGATCAATTTCTAATTAATTGTCTGCAAGTAATATGGATAAGCCAACAGCATCAAAATATTTCCCATTCTATTTAGGAGGACAACTACTGAGATATCTCAATACAAAAATTTTATTAAATTATACCATTTTATGGCAAACAAAAGTAGACATAGAATGAATACATTGGTTTCAGAATTAATATGGTACATGAAAAATTTAAATGAGAAATGGAAATTAAACATGGAAGAAAATGAAGATAACTGTTTCATAAGACCAAAAGAATTGGAAAGAACATGTAACTTTAGCAATGCAGTTCCAGAAATAAAAAACTATCTATAATTTCTTACACATTAAGTCTACTGAACAGAAAATCCTTAAAATCTGAGATGAACTGAAGAACTACTGGTAATAACCAGAGGACTTGAATAGTAACAAATTCAGCTCAAAGAAATAGACTATTACTTGAGTGATTTACAAGTGTGCTCTGAATGAAAAGTATATAAAAGAAACAGATTGAAGAAAAAAATTCTGCTATTGCTATGGAGAGGAACTGCCTTGCAGTATAGACAGCCAGCATTCAAGAAAAACAATGGCTTATGTAGGAAAGGCATGGCACTTTTATGAAGTGACAGAGACAGTCATTATTACCAAATACTTTAAAACACAAGTCTATTTTAATGAATAAAAATTGTAGAGCCCTCAAAGCTCAGAAGTAAAAATCACATATCCAATGTAAGAGTAAGATAGTGAACAAGGCAGCAGAAATAAAACAATTTTTTCTACTTCATGCAAATAAATAGGTAAGTTTTCTTCTTTCCTTCCCATCCCCCCCTTTTTTCTGAGTTAGCACATTTCAAGATAAATCACATAAACAGATAAACAGACTCATGAGCAGCAGTAGCTGTAAAAGCAAAGAGAATTACGCACCATAGCACACAATATCAGATTTTATCCACATAGAGTAAAAAGTTCAATAGATGAGAAATGCTTATCTGTGACTTCATGGAACGGTAAAAACACACAAGCAACTGAAAAACCCCCTAAACATCAACATATACACACCCCGCACCACCCCCCCCCCCCCCCCCGCCCAACTACTCAAAACAGTTGTTGAAGTGTTGGAGTGTTGATTCAGGAAAATAATTGTCCTTTTCAAGGAGATGTTGAGCAAAAAGACAGTACTGCACAGAGATAAAACAGCATATTACAAAAACATAGAATACTGTATCCTGGTGTATCGCAGGCAGAAAAAGATCTACTACAACACAGGCAGAAAAAAAGGTAAAACAAAAGCGACAAGACACTATCAAAAAGGAAGCATGGGATATATCTGTAGTACTGACTAGTAGTGGCAAGCACATTTATAGGTATTGAGAGAGTGATGCATAAAACCCACCTATATTGTCTTCCATGCTTTATTTTAAATTAAAGCAACGTTTCCAGTTTGGAAATTTTCAGGATTCAAGTTTATAGAAACAATAGGTGTGATTTTTAGAAGATAATAATTTGAGGGGTAGTTTTTGCACAAGGTTTTTACTTTTAAGTCATATTCTGCTTTACTAATGCATGTGTCAAAGTGATTTTATAAAAATATCTTAGCTCATAATTATTCATCATTACTAAGTATCTAGAAATTTTATTTGCTACCTAAAGTAGCTGGCCCTCAAACCCATATTTTCCTAATCCTGTGCTAATAAAGCTCTTTCAGCTTAAGGTGAATAGAATCTGACTTCTGACATACAGCTGTTTTTAAACATGAGAGGTTTGGGTGCTGGATTTATCAAGCTTTATTGTTAGCAAAGGAACCTCTGAGAAAATTGACTGAACGAGGCAGCATTTCAGTAGAATAAAGTATATGAGACAGCATTTCAGAATTTTAGCTGAATGAGTCTACAAAAATGTCCTCCCTCATTTTCACTCAGCAGGATAAACAAAAACTGTAGATCACTACCAGCTGCACATTCAGTCAGGCTAGTAACAACTTTAAAAGCACAGAAAGCACAAATGTATTTCATACTCGGGTCAGAAATTTCCTAAGGTATAGCTGTAAAAAGTCTAGCAGCTTTAATTTGGAGATACATACATTTTCAAATGTATTTCTGGAGAGTTCATTTTTTAGTACTTTTTTTTCAGAAACCCAAGTTTTGACTTTGTTATTTGAAATCTGAAAATAAAACAGCAAGAAAAAAGCAGAAAGATAGAGACTGAGATAACAAGATTAGGTCTGAAAATAGTACTCAAATCTGTCAAGAACAAAAATCCCACATATTAATTGTCTAAACAATGACTTTCTAGTGTGAAAAAAAAACAAACTCTTTAGAGCAGTGAACCCATCAGTCCCAGTGATGACTACAGTTAAATCTAAATCCCACTCTATTTGTGAGACATTTTTCATAATATGGGTGCGACTAGTATTGGGGTTTCTTACAAGGTAGTGGGATTTTTTTTCCCCACTAAAAGGGGACTCCCCTCCCCTCCCCTCCCCTCCCCTCCCCTCCCCTCCCCTCCCCTCCCCTCCCCTCCCCTCCCCTCCCCTCCCCTCCCCTCCCCTCCCCTCCCCTCCCCTCCCCTCCCCTCCCCTCCCCTCTCCTCCCCTCCCCTCCCCTCCTATACTTGCAGGGTTTTCCACTACTGAATCCCAAACAAAACCTTCAAAAAGACCTTTATTCTTTCAAAGTCACATATCTCATCTTAAGCAGCTCACTAATTTCTCAAAACCTGGAAGACTAAACCAGGCTCATAATCTTTCTTTTCTGTCTAAAGCTTTTCTTTAAAGGTTTCATGTTACCTCCCTCAGTCATCCAGAACAGAAGCTTCATTTTGATACTCTCCCTCTCCTTCCCCTACAGCTTTTGTATCAAAACCAAACCTTTTTGCAATTTTCTCCACATTTAAAAAAAATCCCTGCATACTTCAACCCACTTATATATTTTTGTTTTTTTTCTGAAATCTGTCATTCAAAGTAACTCCTCCATATCATGCTTAAGAAAATACATTTTGCAGGGTTCCTCTAACATTAATAACTGTATTTTTTTATTGTTTAGGTATAAATACATTTGTATGTACACACATATATATACAGACATATGCACAGATTATTATATCAACAGAAGGATAGAAACAGTATCAAAAGAAGAATTGATGATCTGTTCCACATGAAAATATCATATCTACATCACTTAAAATAGCTATGAAACCCTATGTTGGTTGTAAATTTGATCATACATCAATCCCTTTTACCTGATCAGTCCACATATTCATTGAGCTTAGGTTTTTCTTTATTCTCTCATTGTCATTTATGTTTGTATTCACTCTAACACGCCCTTGTAGTACAGGGACTAAATCTTTTCCATAAAACATCTAAAAATTTTAAGCTGTTGCAGAAGAAAAGATGTAGCTGAACTTGAATTTCTATTTGTTGAAAGTTCTCCCTAATAAAAAGAAAGTAATATAACAGAAAAGAGTAGCACATCTGCTCTCAAGCTAGCTCTTAAGGCAAAAGGGAGTGAAGATCCTGGAAACTTCCATGGAGCTGAGATGATTCACTGTGAATTGTTTGCTCACTTCTAATCTCCAATTTTTGAACCTTTTTCCACAACAACAACAATTTTTTTTTCTTATTTTCTAAGCTATCTGAAGACTCTTATATCAAAGCACAGTTTTCAAAACTCCAACTTCATGGTTTTTTATTTTTGTCAACATTCAGTTGCCTTCAATTTTCTTCAAAAAATCCCCTCCTGTAACAAAAATGCAGAAGACATCTCAAGTGATTCAGCTAAATTAAACAGTAATTGTATCTCTAAATCTGATTCATATGGGACCACTAGCTACAACTTTAAAAGCATTCAGAGGTAAACAGAAATTAAACATCACCAAACAGTATAATTATTCATTTGAAAAATCCTTTCAAATGGCTGAAATCCTCTCTTCCTCTTAAAAGACATGAAATTAATAATAACAGCTGGTTTGGATACAGCCCTGTTGATATTTGTATGATGTCCCATTATTGTGAATGGGATCTGGCTTCCTGCCAGATCCTGATGTGGCTGCAAGCTGTTTCAAGTACCAGCTAGTATGGAAGCTGTCAATCAAAATATGCTTCCTTTATCACCACTGTGGCATTTTATGAAATGTCAGAACGAGATGTCACACTTGCATCTGCTCCAGCGTGAGATGCTGTGTATCACCCAGGTGCGGAGCCAGATCCTTTTGAGTGCTGTGCCCATGGTGATGCCAACATCAGGACCATCCTTCAGACGCCAACTTTCCACTGGGTAATTTGCAATCTTATCAAAAGCCCATTGAAGTCAAAGGAAATATTCCCATTGATCTCAGAGGGCTTTGATCAGGCCCATGGTGAGCATGTACTTTAGCAGTCTTTTAGTGCTCTTGCAACATGCACAGCCAAATGAATACACTTAATCTTTTGAGTAAAAATATGAAAGTCAGCACAGTTCAGCTGACCAGAGTCAGAAGTCAGAAGGGGACTTAGCATGTGGAATTTGTAACCTCAAAGCCTTTTTTAGCTGCCAAAGTTCAGCCTCTAAGCAATCAGGAATATTCACAATTGCCTGTGCCTCATTGCTATTAAAACCTTTGCATTCCTGCGTTCCTTATGGTGAGGTCCCCACAAATTCAGGTTATTGCTGTGGCATAAGGCTCTGATACAAAGCCATTTAATAGTGACCAGTTTGCAGCTAAATCCCACCAACCCCAATGAAATGGATGAACACAGAGGCATGTTTCAATGTGTGGTCATGCCGTGGCTAACCCTCCCTCATGCTTTTCTGCACATGATCAGCGTGTTTCACATGCAGAAATCAGGAGTGAAAACTTCTTTGTTGAAGAGTTTTTATGTGTGGGCCATCCCACTTGACAGTGTTTCAAACCCCATTGTTTGGGGAGGAGGAATTTAAATATCACCAACTTTCCCTGAAAATTTTAATTTAGTTCTAGTTATTGGATTTATGTAAAGAATGGTCATAGGCAATCCTTTCCTGGCCATGGTTTAGAGACAATATACTATTCATCTCCTGGCTATTCCAAGGTGGTTTCTCTCCAAGCAGATTCCTCAAAAGTATTTCAGGGAACTTCTAGCTCAGATGCTGATCTCTGTGAATCTCTTTTCAAATGGTGTGTGTGAGAAGTTATGAATTTGGCAGTACGGTGTAAGGAAAATACTGCAGCAGATGTTGCTGTTGTGGTTTTATGTTGTGTTTACCTTTGGACTTACCTCAGCTCCTTCACCTTTAAAGCCACACTCTTCAGGAAAGTTCCCTTGCATTGAAGTGCTACAAAGGTTAGAATTAGGTGACCCACTAAAGACCCAGAAGAGACGTACGGTCTCCTAATGAATGTGTTTAACATTGCTTTTATAACCAAGATTATTTCAGAATTGCACTGATATCAGACTTCTCTGAAAACAGAAGTGGGAATTCATGCCTCTAGCTGGAGTAGACTTTAATCTTTTTTTAATGAAGTGACCTAGTAAGGAAAATCTAAATGAATACTAGGAACTTGTTGGCAAGATACAATAGCACTGACTCTCCTACTGAAGTATTTTGCAAGGTAATACCTACAGGCTCAGAAATTCAGTGATAATGTCAGGTATCTAAATAAACTCATCTATTTCTACCTATCCTTTTGAAAGCAAATTTTTAAATTATCTTTCAAGATCACATCTCTATACCTAACTACTGACTGCACACTTGGAAACTGCAAAATGTGTCTTGACATTCAGATCAAGAATCAGTGCTGTTCAACACAGCTCCCAAAACCATGTCAGTAGCACATTATATTTGAATAATAATAAAGTATGGGAGAATGGATACAGTAAAGTCAGTGTTACGGAGTTGTCATAAAAATAGAGAAAGCTCTGGGGCAAAGTAACCAGTAGGTCTTTGTCTTATTGTAAGCAAAGCAATAATTTCTGTAGCAGATCATTACTCACAAAAGGTAGTTAATCACAGACACAACTCCCTACAATTTTTGAACTTTTTCTGATAGTCTTGTATTCAAACAGAAGTAGGGGAAACATTTAAAAAGCTTCAAAGTGATTTCAGGGCTTGCAGGAAACTCTTCAGAAGCAGTTCATGCACACTGGGCTTTTAGGGTCCCTAAAGTAATGGATGTGCATCACCCAAAGCATTTGGGAGTGCTCAGACTCAACCATGCAGCCTAACAGGGTAACTTTTGCTACAACATAGTACTTGAAAATGTGCCTAGAGCTCTAAATTCAGTCTGCTGAGAAGGACTACGGTGCTATTTGTAGTGTTTTACCTTTACATTTAAAGTTGTGTCTCTGTGTGGTGAACTTTGAAGAGCTGACTGTTTGGGAAATAGCTCTTGCTTCAAAGAGTTCTGACAGGTGAAAGTTTTTACAAGGGCTGTGCTTAGGACATAATTTTTTTCTAATACTAAAGTCCTTAAAAGAATCCTGTGGTTTGGCCAAAAAGTTTTAACACTATCTGTTATGGTGGAAAAGAGCTTTAACTGATTCTGCTTTCATAGATTCTTGTTTATTTTATTTTTGCTTTTTTTTTTTTTTTTTTAACACCAGGTCTTTTGTCTCCAGTTTGGTTTGGTTTTCACTGTTTCCTGTGTGTTTTAGTATTTGGGGTTTGGTTTTGATTTTGGGTTTTTTTATGCCCAGATCAGGGGCTGTGACATTTTAGAGGCTTCTACACAAATTTTAACCATTATAATATTTGGAAATCTGGGACAGAAACAGAAGTCTGGCATAAAGCACTGGAGCACTATCTACCGGTCCTTTACCATGGAAACAGAGGGATAGACAGCTGTGTCAATGTTGCCATGGTGAATAAGGTGAGATTAGTTTGTGGCTGGCAAAAAAGACCAAGCATGTTCCAGACTGGTAATCCTTCACTTACCTGAAGGAATACGATTGTTCTACATGGCAAAAAAATTGTTCCTTGTAGCAATAGAAGCATTTTTGTACAAAACCGGTCTCTTACCGTGCACTACTGGAAATTCTGCAGATAAAATTTCTGAGTACTCCAGTGCCAGAGATTGATCTTTGCAGTTCATGTGTTTGGGTCCAGGTGAGCTTTGAGGCTTTTGTCATTTATTTTGGGGGAGGGGCTGTATGGATTCTGTGGCAATAGAAGATGATAAAATATTTAACCAAGTGACTAGCTGCACAAAATCTGATGTAGAAATTCACTATCCACTTTGCAATCAACATTTCATTTGCGATTCTTGTATTGAATTTGTAGCTAGATATTGCATCTTTTCAGCTCTGGTGGTCATTTAGAACAGAATCCCATCTTTTCCTGATGCTATTTCTGCAAAGAGAGTTACAAACAGTCGGGCATGCTTCCATAAAAATCCCTTTGTTCCAGCACAGGAAACTTTATTCTGTAAAGACGGACTTCTGGCACTTCGCTACAGATGATGAGACATAGCCATGTATTCATTAGTCACGGAATCTAACACACAATCACAAAACAAAATAGAAATCATTTTATCCCCCAAGTGGTCAAACCCTATTCAGTGTTCGACTGTGTTATTTATCTGTCTGTATGGGATTGTGTCATTCTTTACTGCTGCAGCTCAGTGACTTTGTGAGAGGAGGATATTTGTCTTTAAAAGTTCTGGTAATGAATCGTACATTGGAGTACAAGGGCATCCTAGGGGAGACAGAATCTCTGTGGAGGATTAATCTTTTCTTAGGTAAAAATGCTATATCTTATCCAGAAAACTGGCAGATAATTTTGCTGTCAAACATTTGCAACCATTTAAGGCTTTACCTCTTTCTTTCCTCATATTAGTATGTTCAATATCAATGAATAATAAGGAGTCAATGAAGTACCACAGCTAAATCCAGGGCTGAAATGGCAGCAATAGCACTTTCCCCTTCACTACAGGAAAGCAATCAAAGGGAGACACAGCTGTCAACAATCTTAAGGTTAAGTCACTGATGTGAATGCCTAAACTATGTATTTGGGTGCTTAATCTTGAAATGTTGTTCCATTCTACGTATTTAGCAAATGTACATTTAGTAAAGCATCTCATTGACATATTGCAATTTCAAATTCTGAAAAAAATTATTCTCATTCATTAACACCTCTATCTAAAAAACACAGAAATTCTCCAACATTTTTAAGGTGATGAAAAAGACGAATTATCTGCACAGTAGTTCTATGAATAATTGCACTGCATAAGTCCATTAAAATAGAAAAATTATGTCCTTTAAAGCTGAGCATTGTGAAAGTCCATGCAGTTTAATAATCTCTTGAACTAATATAATTTAGTCTGGGTATTAAGTTTATATTTTGAGCTGAGAAATGTAGGTTTCTGAAAGCCAACAGATCTACAAATGTGTATCAGGGTTCTTAAATGTTTTTCTTTTATGTCACCACAGATGGTGCAGTTGATCTCACAGGAACTTTGATTTAAATATCTGAATTTGATACAGTCAATATTGAATTCAGGCTCTCATTTGCGTCACATAAAAGTAAGACTATTTTTAATGATAGATATAAAGTTTCTTCTCAAATAAAAAGAGGAAATGGGAAATTAAAAATTTCAAGTGGCAATAGCACTGCTAACAACTGAGTTATCAATTTCCTCATGCCAGAAATGTCTCCACACCTTCTACTTTGTATCCATAGATTCGGATAGAAAATGGTTAAATTTCTTGTTAAATTGTATCAGACTAGCACTAGAAACACAACCTAAGATGTTACAATAAAAAAAAAAAAAAAAAAAGTATATGTATATATTTCAGAGCACTCAGACATTTTACAAAAGTGCTTTTTGCTGAGGGAAGTGTCTACAGTGCTAATAAAAGATAATGTGAGCAGATATATTAAACCCCTCTATATTATTTAAAACTACTACATTCCTCTTCGGCTATCACCTTGGGGCACAGTTAGATTTGCTTTTTCTTGACTTTCATGTGAACTTAATGAATTACTGCCTCCTCTCCTCCTCCTCTTCTCAGTTCCAGAACTGATCTCAGGTCAGCCCCATGGCCATTTTTGCCAGCACCACTGAGTGACTGGTACACCACAGGTGATGAATGGTAAGATATGAAGAAGTGTAAGCTAAGAATCCTAGGCCAGTTTTGCCTCTAGGATGTCTAGAAATTAAGATCCTGGAGTTGATTTTCATCTCAGATCTGTTCAGGACATTACGCTACTTTTTTCAGGTTATGTTATGAGGCTATTACATATCTTCAGAGCACAGAAAACCTTTTGAAAACTTATTAATGATTCCCAATAAGTTCTGGGGAAAGAAATACCAATATGGGAAATTAAAGTCTTTTATTAAACATTAAAATAGAATAATTTCAACTACGAGGTTAAAAATAGAAGCCTGAAACAAAAAGGGAACCATTACATGTTTTTTTTTTTTTAAACTGAATGATGACAGAATTTCTTGCTAGTAATGAATTAAACATTTCTGAACATTATGGGGGATATTTTTTTAAAAGGTTATTATTCATGTAACTTTTTTTTGTTCTGTTGGTGTTATATCTGTTCACATATAGCCCTCAGCAACATAACTGCTATTCCTGAATAACTTAGTTCGTGTCTGTAGAATTTCATATGTAGAACTCCCTATAAAATCACAATATGTAATGATGTTATGTCATTTGGCCTGCCCAATGTTCAGAGATTTGGTGTCTGAATCCTTTGAAACCACTTCAGAGCACTGTTGAGCGTACAAATGTTTTTGAGTATCCTGCGCTTGGGTTAATAGATTATTTTTCTCCTCACTTCCTCCGGAAGTCTGTAGTGCACATCCAAAATATTACATATTTGGAGATTAACACTGGTGAAGTATTTCCTTGGCTGTCTTTGAGTTTGTCTGTAGGATACTATCTTTCCTCATAAACCGAGCTTAGTCAGATATCTACATACACTGTGGTATCTACAGAGATTTTCACATCAATAGGCTAAACTTTTGCTTTCCATCTGAGGAAAAAATCTCACTTTAGAGAAGAGGTGTAAATCCATTACTTTAAATTGCATAGGCTCTTGAGCTGATAAGCATGTCCATGGATATCTGTGACATGAATGGCACGTGGGATATCAATGTGGAGTATTCCAGACAGACAGAAATCCTACCCCCGAGAGAACCCTGTTGTGCTCCATGCAACACCAGGATTCAGACAGCCAGCTCTTCAGTGTGCTCTGCCAAACTTGATCATCTGTGTCTGCAAAAGCACTTTCTGACTTAGTCACACAGACCACCAAGTTATCCTCACTTTTGTATTTATATTCCACCCTCACTAAACAAATTTACCATAGATATTCAGAAGGGCAAAGGAGGAATGCACTGCCCAATGTCTGTCTTACAATGAAAACTCCATATATGAAACTACAGAAAAACATACCCTGTAACTAATTTACTAATACAGTTGAAATATATTGCTTCTCCCCCTTTTCTAGTAAAATGTTAAATTCTATACTGTAAAACATGGATGTTATGAAAATGGGTGCATAACGTAGAAGTAGAAAGGTGAAAAGAGAATGAAAGTTAATACTTTAATAATACCTTTATCTACGTATTTTCATTTTTCCCCCCCATCTTTTTTAAGAAGCCCTGATGGTTTTTTTCTTATGTGTTTCACATTTTCAAACATCTGAATAAAAGAGGTCTGTAGTTTGATGTCCCAATTGACTACATTTTGATTCCACTTGATTCCTGGTATCAATTGATATAGCAACATTTAACATATTCTCTAATTATTTGAACCTTTGTACACGTGTACTTGCCAAGATGTTGACCCAGTAATCCAAATATTGACTACAGAAATAGTGACTTTATATGTTGTATTATCAACTGGAGAGCTATACATCAGTAGTTTAGAGCTTGGCTACAAGAAGACAAAATGCAAACCTAAATACAGCAAACCTTTAAGGATAATACAGATATATTTTCCTTTAAATAATGTACCAAATGTGATTATCAAAAATCATAGAAGCAATTAAGTAAGTAAATCTTAAATTTTCAAGGGAAATTATTTATTAATTTTTGATGGAAGACTGGGACAGGTCTATTTGCTGAAATTGTCTGCAGTTCAAGGACGATTTCTATTTAAAGTCTGTTTACTTTAAAACTGAGTTCTTGACATCCTGCCCTGTGAGTCCCTGGAAATCTACCTTATTATTACTGGACTGCTGCTTCCTGGTAAGGAAGTTTCAGAACTATGATGATTAGATGAGACTTGAGAAATCTAGGTTCAATTTTCAGCTATTTCCCAGGCTTCATATCTCTTCTCCAATATATACACATCTTCATATTCCTTATCTAACTTTAAAGTTAGAAGATTTTATCTGAATTTTCTATATAGATTCTCATAATGGTTGGCGTATCCTGTCCTAATATTATAGGAATTGTCCTCTGGAAGTACTTCTTTTCATTTCTGTAGGAAAGTGATTTATAAAGATTGATTTTGTAACTTAGGCAGCTAAGCTGAAGATCTAAATTTAGGAATATGAACACATTCCTCAATATATATTATTTACTGAGGAAATCTTGATTCTAACCTAGGCAAGGCAACTAAATTTTTTGAATCTAAGACTATCTGAGAAGGGTAAAAATAATATTTTTCTGACCTAGTTTTCAATCTGTAAATGTTGTTCTTCTAGATAGGTCTAATTTTCTTATTTTCTTATTTAGCATTATTATTTATGCATAGCATATGTATGAGTGTTATTTGTATGTTTATTCCTTTTGTTTGTATTATTTATATTATTGGTAATTGTTTCTATTAATTTTTGCTCAACACCATCTGTCTGTCAGTATCCATCTGCCATCTCTAGATCTAGAGTTAGATTGCAAGATTTTGGAGCATGAGTCATCTCTTTCTTCCTGACCCATTACAAATACTCTTGTACTTCCTACAATGTATAGGAAGTCTAGTTCTGAAACAGTGGCCCACTTAAAAAGGTGGTCTAAAATCAAAGAATTAAAAATAATCCTTGCTTCAAAGTGGTAGGATAACAAGTAAATACAGATACACAGATGGCACAGTTCAGGGAGGCAATGGGACAAAGTTTGCCAGGATGATTTGTACTGTATTACAACAACAGCCTTCTTAATTTTCATGCTTTTTTAGACATAATAAGAAAAAAAATGGTATTGCAGAAAGCTCCTCTCAGTGAGAGGCATGTCTCAGCACCAAAAAAAAAAAAAGATGCTTACTCAACAATACATAGAACTGGGGAGTGAACTACAGATAAGTGATGGGAGTTACATTATAGAAAATGGAAAAGGTCATGGAAAGTTTCTAAAATTGGAACAAGTCACTTAATTTGTGTCATACAGGAGGACTAAGAAAATAACACAAAACTGAGCAGCAAGATGATCAAAGCAATGAGATAGGAAAATGGCATTTGCAGCAAAATTTCAGACGGCTGTGTGTAGGGAAAACCAACAGGGACTGCAGTCAGAGAGGTGGAAAGCACAGTCATGAGACAGGAAGCAAAGGTAATTGGAAATGCTTTGGACATATAAATATGGTTTCATTACACAAAACAAACTGCAATTGCTGAAGTAGCAGACATATGCAAACAGTAGGCATGATAAACTTCTGGAAAATCTACACTATCGGTCACATTTAAACATTATTAATAGAAGAAAGCAATTAGTCAGCAAAAATTCTACTCTGTATGCAGGGGTTTGTCGCAGAAGTACATAGTGAGATACACTGCCTGTGCACATCCCTAGCAGCCTGATGACCATTTCTTGATTCTGATTCATTTATACCAGACGAAAATGTCAATTTGAGTTTCTTAGATGATTTTAGCTGTCCCAGTGTCTTCGGTAATTCATAAAATTTTCCATTCCTGCCATGCATTATTTAAATTTGTGAGTCATTTTGAGTTAAAGACAGAAGCTGAGTAAGAGACTTGGTAAAAATACAGCTTTACTGTACTTACCTGACATGTCTCCTCTTCCTTGCTACATTTATTTATGATAGAGAACTTGTAAAAATTATTTCTGTAGGTCTTAGGTTCACTTTTTCATGGGTCCCTTGTTCACATTCAGTTTCCTCCCTGAATAGCTGAATCTGCAAAGAACAGAGTTCAGAGATAGTTTACAACAATTACATGTAAAAATGTTCATTAACAAAAATGAAACAGCTACTCTCACCACTAGCAATTCTAAATAGCATCTCATAATCCTGAAAGCATTTTTTTTCACTGTAATTTATATGGAATCCTAATTTAAAATATAGACAAATTTTCTATAAATGTATTGGACTGAGAAATATATGTTGGTTTTTAGATTTAGTGCACAATAAATCAGAATCATATAGATGTTTTAAAGAAGAAGATGCAAAGTTAAGAACTTGATTAAGGACTTGAGTCTATTGGCTCAGTTCTCAGGAGAAGGTGAATCTAAGCTATATCACAGAATCACAGAATTTCTGAAGTTGGAAGGGACTTCAAGATCATCTCATCCATTTCCCTGATCAAGCAGGGCCACCTAGACCTGGTTACACAGGATCATGTCCAGACAGCTTTTAAATATTTCCAAGGATGAAGATTTCACCACACCCTTGGGCAACCCATGCCACTGCTCAGTCACCTTCACACTGAAAAAGTGTTTTCTGATGTTTAGACTGAATCACCCATATTTCAGGTTGTGCCCATTTCCTCTGTTCCTGTCACTGGACACCACAGGAAACAGCCTTTTCACATCCTTCTTTCAGCCATGTTTATACATTAGTAAGATCCCAAATGAACTATCTGCTCTACAGGCTGAACAGTTTCAGTTTTCTCAGTGTTTCCTTAAATGAGTGGTGCTCCAGTCCCTTAACCATTTTAATGACCCTTCTCTCTTGTACTGAGGAATGCAAAGCTGGACACAGCATTCCAGGTGTAGTCTCAACAAGTGCTGAGTATGGGGGAAAGATTACATCCCTTGACAAACAGACATCATTCCTAATGCAGCCCAGGATACTAATAGTCTTGTGAGTGTCAAAGATACTATTTTGGTCCACTGTGCACAGCTGGAACCCTAAGGTCCTTATTTGCTAAGCTGCTTCTCGGATGGATGGCCCCAGCTTGTATTGGTGAATGAAGCTGTTCCTCTCCAGGTGCAGGACCTGGCACATCTTCTCCTTGTAAAACTGACCTCTGGTAGATAACAATCCTGTCTAGCCACTAGTTTTGCATCCTTCTGCCTTTCCAAAATTTTTATTTACATTGATGTTGGAGAAGAACCCTGACTGCTGTTATTCTGCAGATGGTGCGTGAAGCTTTTCAAGCTGCTGAGTCTCAGTACCACTCTTTCTCCTTTTCTTCTTCTCTGATGCTCATTTCTGCTCTTAATTCCTCCACCTGTGGGAGCAGCTCCTCCATGATGGCAAACTTTCCCCACAGGATAGAAGTGGAATGGAATTATGGAATTCCTTCCATCCTCAAACTAATAGAGCTGATTATGCTGCCTGAGACTTAGTTTGTGTTGAAGCCTCTACTCAGGGACAGCTGCTCTAACACCTAAAGAAGAAAGTGCCCTATGATGTTACCACCATATGTGAGACTAGTATAGCAACAGAATTTCACATTAGGCCCCCTTTGACATCTCCTTCTTTTATCCTTATGCTCAAACTGCAGTGTGTGTTGGCCTTCTCTGTTAGCTAATGTTAGCACATTAAATCTACATATTTCAAATCTCAGGTCATCAAAAGATACAACTGTTCCAAGCATAATTTAGAATATAATTTTATATTTTTGAGACTTAAAAAAACCCCTTGCTGCTCAGCTTTGCATAGGTCTCTTTCTATTTCTCTTACTATTACTATACCTTGTATAAGAAAATAATCTGTTCTTCATGACTCTATGTCTGAAAGTCCACTGAGAAGCTCAATTACTTTGATGCTTAGAACAGGTATAAGGTTGAGTTTTCACACCTATATATCATTAAGTTAACAGGAAATATGTGAATCCCTTCATTTCAGTCTTTTTGTAAATCTATTTAAAGAAACCTCAGAGAAGTTCCTACTGAATCCTCAGCCTCTGTTGTGTCACTGAGTGTTTGGTCACCTGGGTGACCACAGGTCCCTGAGCCCTTTGTTATGCAAAAGGTCAGCAGTTCACAGCCTCTTGTTGATGCTGATGATGTAAAAATAAAACAACACACTTTTGAGACAATGTTAGTGTAGGAGGTAATATAAAGGCTTGTCTTTATTGTAAGGTAAGACATGGAAATGATATGGAGGGCTGATATGGAAAATGTCCATCCCTGCAGGGGGTGAATACAGTTTTACATGTTTAGAAAATTAACATAAGTGCCAAAAATTCCCAATTAGAGACGTAAGAGGTGAGGTAAATCTTCCTCTGTTCATCCCCTTTCTAAATCCTCTCCCCCTTATATAGGAACTAAACTTTGCTTATGAAAATGTGTCTCAAAGACCTGGTTTCAACCAGGTTCCCAGGAAGAAATAAGATAGGATAGGCGCTTTGAGCCCCTGCTTGGAGTCTCTGGAATGTGTTTTTTCTTTCTGCCTATCAGGGTAGGGAAAAGTACTGGGCTAGATATGAACTATATAACTAAAAAACAGTAAAGCTAGAATATATATATCTGAAAGCAGTATAAAAGCAAAAATCATTCTGGCATCATTGTCTCCAATTGCCCAGAGCTCAACCTGTGTCTGTCTCTGTATCTGCATCCTGAGCTATCTGCACTGAAGGTATTCCTCAACAGAAGAATTTTGATAAGGTAGAATTAAAGTAGAGGAAATATAAAAAAAGTCCAGTAAGTGAAACAGTAAAAGACAGTAAAAGGGGATTTAAATATAGTAAAAAAAAAAAAAAAAAAAAAAAAAAAGCAAATTAAGGGAAAATAAAATGTCTAAAAATCTGAGTTATGATAAAACCTGCAGAAAAGCAAAACATCTGGAGAGTTAAACAGACTTGTTGCCCAGACTAAGTCATTTCTGCTTCTGTAGAATTGTGACTCACCTTTGCTACAAAATACAATATAAAGCAGGCTTGCCAAACCAATTGGTTGTATGAATTTTTGATTCATTTTTAAATCAAGGGAGATTTTTCTCTTTATAAATAATAAAGCATACAGACAGGTTTCTTCTGTTGAATTTGCAGAGACACATATGAATTCTTCAGTGCTACCTCAAGATATGATAAGATGGCAACTTCCAGATCATTTTTGTCCAATGTAATATTCATCAGCTACAGTGCTGAAGGCCTGTCACTGTGACATTTGTAAACTTCAGTCTGAAACCTTGTGGTCTCTGTGGCTTCCTTCAGCCCTCCACCTAGAGCATACAGGTGGAGAAGGCCTTACCTGTGTTACAGAGCTGACAGCTGTCATCACTATCATCATGAGTCCCGTCCCACTGTTACTTCTGCTGCTGAGAAGACCAGTTCTCTGGATGAATGAACACAGTTGTTTCCAAACAGGATTATTATTATGTTTTGGAGACATGACTGTGGAGACACAGCACTCATCCTTAGCAAGGGCATTTCCATTCTCCCTCAGCTCACTCCCAGAAAGAGCAGACTACTGATTCCAAAGGCCATAACAGAAGAGATGTTCTGAAATTTTGCATCAGATATATGATCAGGCTGGTTTACTTTTTAATTTTCCTTCTATTTTCTCCACATTTCTTTATCATAAAGTGCCTGCTACTGACATTATCTACCTTCTTCTACAGTTTTAGTGAGAATATGTTCTCCTCTGAGGGACAAATGGGAAGTTCAGATTTTACTAGCTGGACAACTGGATGATGGTCCTCCATGTGATGTCTGGACATCACATGAGGTCCAGAAAGTCCATGCATGGAAATGCTTAGAAGTTCTATGGGAGATATATACCTCTCTGGACAGGCAACTGGAGGACAATCAGGCTAATTTTAAATCACTCAGATGGCACTAGATGTCCATGTTCAAATAACTGAAAATGTAGGAGGGAATTCAACTGCAGCAGTAGGTTTTCATAGAAGGGAGTTTACATGTGATGAAAGTAGATTTCCTAAATGCCTGTTATGATTTTTCAAGAGAAAGGGATTGACCTTGACTGTCAAGTGGTGCCACTATGTATTGCCACTGGAAATCCTAACCCAACTCCTGCTTCTAGTGAGATGAACATGCATCTCAGCTCTTGGTTTCATCTAACTTAATTTTAAGAACTTATCTAGCTCACAACAGAAGAATAAAGGACAGGGATGAGATATAAGCAATTGAATGTATGGGAAAGTAACAACATAGAAAAAACACTGTTTAGAGACCCTTGAGTATTGCCAAACATTGCAATTTGTTACCCTAAGGGAAGGTTTTACAATAAGAGGGATAAGTCTGGGCCATTTTCATGAACCTGGTTAATGACTGACATATGGAGTTGTAAACCTGAATCCTCTGTTAGGTCCTGGGTGTCTCTGGATCAGTTGTGTTTGTTGTTTCCTTCCTGTCTTCAACACAAATCCAATTGGTTCAGCAATCACTTCTGCTTTGCAAACTGATTGAACAAACCCTATGATTTGCTAAAGAATGTGATGGGATACCATCAAGACATGAAACTACATGACGTGGAGTCTTATGGTCATTCTCATGTGGGATTAACTATAGCACAAAGCCTCACTACTGTAGGAGTTTACCTTAATTGCTGTCATGAAATGCCTTTATCACACCAGGGGAAGTTGTATTAATATAATTGATGTCTTCCTCTTTGTGGGAGGGGGTGTGGCAGATGGCCCCCCTGCTTTGCCTTGGGAGGCAACTGACGTGTAGTTTCCCGCCTCCCCCGGTTGTCAATCTTTTGTTATCCCATCCCTTTGTTCCTGCCCATCATTATGTACTCCTTCCCCCAGTTCTGGAAAGTTCTAAGTTCTCTGTACCCCCATTGGTTCTCCCCCCAAAGCCACTCCTTCCCCCTATCCTGGTTGGCTGTTGCCCTGCTGCTCTTCCCTGACTCCGCCCTCAAGCCCTCACCTCGTTGGTTCACACCCTGACCCTCCTTCCCAGTTGCAGTTATAATCCCTGCCCCGCCCCTGGTTCGGGGGTCTCAGAGTTGGTCGTCCTTTGGAACAGTTGTGTCCCTTCATCACCCACCTCGCCTTACCTCTCCTGAACCCTCCGGAATAAAGCCACTCGTGAGTCACCCGCCTTTGGTGGAAGTCCTTAATTTCTTCAGCTATCCGGCATCTGACGGACCTGACCCTGTGGCGTGCCAGAGAGGTCACAGGACCCGTCAGGCGCCGTCACCTCTTGAATGTAGAATACTGATAGTTACAATATATTATCTAATCTTTATCAAACCTGAACAAACTGCTGTTGTAATTTTACTTCCTGTTGTTTTACTGGTAAGAACAGTATGAGAGCTTCATTTTCCCTCAAGTACAGAAACTGAAAGAAGAAAGAATCAAGGTAATAACTAATATTCAGTTGTGCTACATGGTGGGAGATGAAATTTAAATCAACAGAAATTGAGACACTAATAGCTTGTAGGGGTAGATTATGTGGTTAATGGGACAAACCCCTAGTAATTTGTTTTATTTGTTTTTTTCTCCACTAAAGGGACACTTTATGACATGTGGATGAATAATAAAAGCATACATATACTAATTTACATAAGGAAAAGAATATACTTTTGTGTGCATGCATGCATATGTGTACATTTGTTTATATTTTATATTTTATATACGTAAATAGAATTACATCTAAATGCATTATTGATGTATTAAAAAGTATTTAAATTTATCGTATAAGCTTATGTGCAGTTGTATGATATATAATGGAAAACTATAATTATATATTCGGTTTAGTTTGATAGAATTGATGAATGTGATCATGGTCTTACTGGCCTAAGAGCACGTAATATAGAAAAAGCAGAACTGCTCTTGAAAGGCTTATGGTCTCAATATTCAAGGCAGGTAAAGAAAAATGATAGCAAGCTAATAAGAATTTTTAGAGGAACAAAAAGAGAGAGAGTGTGCAGTGTGTCCTTATTTACTTTTCACATGGTAACCTCACCACCCACTCTCCTTTGTCTTGCTGCCTCGCCAAGTCTGCTGCACAGTCGTGATTTATGACAAGTTCTCTCCTATTTTATTACTGGCCATGAAGAAACACTGCCTCTCTTTGAACACTACAAGTTTTTAAAAAAGTCAAAAATAAGAAATTTACTGTATTTGCCCAACACAAAGTTCCCAGCACTTCCCACCCTGTAAGAGTGGGACAATTTCTTTTGTGTCACTTACAGTACTCCTACATACAACTACAGTTTCTTATACCTATGTGCTCATTCACACAGTATTATTATTCTGAACAAATAAATGGTAAGCCTACAAATCACATGATTCCAGTGTGTTTTGCTATAAAATAGATTTATTAAATACAGACTATCCTCTTCTTTTCATTACTAGTCATTTAGCCTATGAAGTAGTCCTTGAAAGGGAAGAGAAAACAGGACAACTAGTAATTTGCAAGGGCTGGATCTGCTTCAGTGAACAATAGCATTACCTGAGATAATCTCGAGGTCCAATACTGATCTCATAGGTCAGACAATACCAGACCTTCTTCAAATAACAGAGTGGCTGCTCTCAGGCACTTTGTATTTCTGTAAAGTCTGTGTGTCATCTTGCTCAAACAAGTAGAGACAAGGCACGAAATACACAGAATGAGAAACCTGTGGAAGAGTACCATGGAAGGAAAAGGAATAATTTTAATCTCTCTGGACCTAACTAATTATGAAGAGAAAAAGACTGATGCCTCCAGTTTAAGTAAATCATTAGTAATTTTCTGCACTAAGAGAAATAGCTGAGTTCACAGAAAAGTTATAAAGATTTAAGATCATAAGTGCCTAAGTACAAAGTAAGACATAGTGGGAAATATCCTTAAAAGGAAAATGCAGTGACAAAAACTCCCTATTGCTTTTAATACACAATAAATGGGACTCCTCTGAGTTACCTTTTCACATGCACATTTCAGGGAAATGGCAAGGCTTTTTTTCAGAAGACTTGGGTAGGGAGGGATATTAACCAGAACAATGATAGTTTAAATTATTCTGCAAAATATGACAGGGGTAAAATGAAGTACTAGAGAGTTATGACTTCACCATGAAGATATTTTTTGTATGTAACACAAAAGATTAAGGGTCCTTTAATGTTAAAATTAGGAAAAAAATGAAGCAGAAAGATTTGACACATGGCTCTTAGAGTGAAGGTGCACCTGATATACTTTTAATAAATCTAGATTCCTTTATTAATACAGTAAGTACACTTAGTAGAAGCACGATGATAAGAAATGCACTGTCATTGTTAATACATTAATCCCAGAGAAAATGTAAACAGCACCAAATGGAATGTCTACCTACAAAGACAGGTGGGTTGAAATCTAATTAATTTCTTTTATACTTCAAGCATTTCTTGAAATTAACTGAAAGCTAACAGGAGTATTCCTACAAATTCTTCTAAAAATGCTTACTGAAAATAAATTTAAAATTCTAACACTTTTTGTGCTACTTACAATATTTCTGTGGTTGTTTCTTGCAATTTTTTTTCTATTCAGTCAAACATAGAAAAACACTACATGTTGTATGAACTTTGTCACCAGAGCACTAACTGTATGCATGACAAAATTTTGTAACAATTTGCAGCTCAAATTTAATCATTGAGAAAAAAATCTTATTAAATATATTTTGATTTCTTAAATTGTTTTTTGATGTCTTTGAAGAAAAAGAATTGTCATATTTGTTATCTGTAAGAACTTTTTTATCTTTTTTTTTTTTTTTTTTTTGCATAGCTATCATAGCTATGTTTCTCAGCATGCAGATAAATATCCTATCTCTCTAGTATAGAACATTTGATAACATGTATTTCCATGTCCAGATGGAAAGGACAGGGTTTCAGGCTTATATTTACAGCCTGTTGCTATAATTTTGTAGGCCCTGACTGAAGCATGCACGTAAATTTATCTTTAAGCATCTGCCTTCATCTCATTAAGCACATGTTTAAGTCTGCTCTTGAAAAGGGATGCCTTCCGGAAAAGAGATCTTGAGTCATGCTATTCCCTGCTTCTGACACTAAATTGAGTCAATGGGTCTTGCAAATTGCAATTCAGAAAAAAAACTTTCTTACTTTCAAATTGGCTTGCTACTTCTTCTCTTTCTCTCTCCTTTTTTAAGGAATGAAAGGCGTTCATGAGACTTACAACTGTATGTCACATGCTTCCTTCTCTATTCTCCTTGTTTTCTGTTGTTCTAATGCTGTCTGCTGTTCTCACACAGGGTTTGAATATTATTGAGTCCCTTAAATTTTAAAACATGAAGGTGAGTTTAGTGAGAACAGCTGATTTTCTTCCTCGTATTATACATTAATAATACTTCTGTTGCTTTTTCTTGCAATTCTTGGGGTCATCACACCTCCCTTTTTTGTAAGCAGCAAAAAATGTGGCATTACAGTAACCGTCAGACCAATTGCAACTGCTAAAGTGTTAATAAAAGTAGGAGTGCATAGGGCTTTCCAGTCTACCTAAATCTATGACAGAACTGCAGCTTCTAAGACTGCACTGATTAGATTCACTACTAGAAGTCCAGCTGTCTGTAATCTCTAAAGAGGTCTTTGGTTCTAAGTTTGACTTTGGAAATACAAAATTTTGGCAGATTTTATATAGCATAAAATTTGAGAAGCATTAAGAAGAATAAGACTAAAAGTCACATCAGTTAGTAAAGGGAAATATATCCAGTTTTAAAAATGGTAAAATAAAACAACTTGGGAACTATCCATCAGCCTTATCTATGTGATCAGTAAGTGCCACTAAATCGAAGATAGATGTGTTTGACTGATGGACTGTTAGATGGGTTAGAAAATGACTGGATGGCCATGCCCCAAGAGTCATCATTAATGGCTCAACATCCAAGTGGAGATGAGTAATGCATCATGTGTCTCAAACATCCATACTGGGACCAATACTATTCATGTCTTCATCAGTGACATGGACCTGGGATTGAATGCACTCCCAGCAAGTCTGCACAAGATGGCAGCTGATGAGTGAGGCAGCTGATCTGTGTGAGGGAGGGGATGCCATCCAGGGAGGCCCTGATAGGCTTGAGGAGTAGCTCCACATAAATATCATGAAGTTCAACAGGCCAAGCACAAGGTCCTGCACCTAGTTTGAAACTGCCTAGTAACAGACTGGAGCATAAATTAAATAAGGGCATCCCCATAAGGAAAGACTTGGGCATAAATTGAAGATAAACTTTCCCTGTGGCCAGAAAGTGAACTATATTGTATGTTGTGTAAAAAAGGTCAGCAGGTCAGGGGAGGTGATTCTCCCCTCTCTGCTCTGCTCTTGTGAGAACCCCCCTGCAGAAATGCATTGAGCATGGGGGTTCCCAACAAAAGATATAGAAGTGTTGGAACAGGCCCAAAGAAGATGATGAAAATGCTCAGAATGCTTTAGCATCTCTCCCATGAAAACAGGTTGAGACATTCAACTTAGAGAAAAAAAGACTCTAGGGACACCCTATTGTAGCCCTTCAATATATAAAGGGGAATTATGAGAAGGAAGAAGACTTTCAATCAGAGACTGTAAGTGACAAAAGAAGAAGCAGCATTTTGAATGAAAGAAGGTAGGGTTAGACTGAAAATAAAGAATAAATTTTTTTTATGGTGTGGGTGGTGAAACAGTACAACAGGTTATTCAGAGAAATTGTGGATGTGCCATCACTGCATGTGTTCAAGGTAAGGTCAGGGTGGAGGAGGTTTTGTGTAACCTCATTGCTCTTTGTCACAGGCAGAGTGGGAGTTTCAGACAAAGTTTGTTAGGGAAGGCCCCCAAGTGAGTCATGAGGTGCAGAAAGGATATTATTGCTTTCCAAGGTCCTTCTCAGTGAGAAGTCTAGGCTAGGTTGAATCTTAGCCCCAGACTTTGACAGGAGTTTATGGCTAAAGGATTATACATATGTAATTGGACCTTTATAAACCTTTTTCCTTCAGAATGAAGGATAGAAAACCACATATTGTTATATAAATAAAATTATATATTTAAATTGAATACAATAATGATTAGACCAAAATACATTAGTCAGATTTACTACATAGTATGGATATACCTAGTCATACAATGCACTATTTTTTAAGCAATATTGAAGCAATTCTTTTAAAGCAACTATATTGCAGCAATATTAAATCTAGCAAAACAATTGCTAAGTAGAGATTGATGTGACTTACCTATACCAACCACCATAGTCAAATTTCTTTCTCTCAGCCTGGAGAAGTAACCTTGAGGGACTTCCTCATGCAAGAGATGGATCTTCACACACCTTAAGGAGGTACACTAGAAGTCCTCACTGTGAAAACTGAGACTGACTTTTTAGAATTTGAACTGAATGATTGTCATATAGGTGCATTTTTTAGATTGTGTGCTGTCAGGCTTGTTCAACAAAACATGCTTTGTGCTAATAAAAATGTCAGCAGTTTTCCTTTGCACTTTTGACTCTGTATCAGGGTCTGCACATGTTTGCTGGTCCCAGCCTCATTCAAGGTTTCCCAATCTTGCATATTCTCCTGGTGGGTCTGATAGTTTGGTCAAGCTGGTCTCAGCATTCTTCAGCACTAAGAACAGCAGACTCTCCTTGCCTGACGCTATCACTGGTCAGAAGATCCCTTTAGCCCCACCAAACAGGAGGCCCTCCTTGTTCATGCCAAACTGGTAGCAAGGTTTGATCTGCTGTGCCCCTCCTTTGCAGAGCATCATGCTACTGTCTTGAATGAGTTGATCTAGTGCCAGATGTTCCTGTCCATGGCAGAGGAGTTAGACTAGGTGATTTCTAAGAAGTCAGACTCTTGCCAGTTCTATTCTTATTTCTGATCTTGAATGCAAGTCTAAAGCTAAATGTGATACTGTGAACTAATCTCTTAATCCTTATTGACACAGAACAACTTGGATCTTGGCAGGACTAGCAATATCACAGGTTTTCAGAAACTCTGCATGCATCAGTGCTAACCTTCAAGATACTAATTCCTCTTCTTTTCTACTCTGAAGACACATTGTGTAGTGAAATAAGATCTGAAAATCATCTGCTAAATAGCAACTCATCTATATGAAATCAAAAAGCATTAAAATAAAATTAATCCAAGCCCTCTAACACTGTAAAATGGGTAAAACATCATGGTAATTAACTACAATGGTGGGATAAGGATATGAACTTTGTTTCAGGAAAGTCAGGATGAGTCTGATTAAATGATAAAGGGCAAACAGAAATGGAACTCTAATCCCTATTTTAAAAATCACACTTCAACACTTACTTATTCACTTGCATTATCAATAATCTGCCTTAGTGTTTTATCACTCTTCTGCATTCCCTTTCAAATCGATTACTTTGAATTAAAATGTCACCAGCATCGTAATGCATATAGTGCAACATGCTCCACCAACAGAGTGAAGATTATGTCACTCCAAAGCCAGGCACTCCTCTATATACTCTCTTCAGCTGGCAGTCTCAGACCACTCAGGTGAACTACAGATCTGTATGGAGATTTCTTTCTAATTGAAGCATGACTTATAATATTTGAAGTCCTTTCATTTTCTGGAAAGTTTAGTTTAAGACTTGGTCATGATCCAGTACAACTGCCTGAAGTACAATATGTGAAAATCAAATGATCACACTAGGATTAGATTCCTGAGCTTCTTCAAACACTGTTGATCCTGCACTAATGTTGACATATTTGCTATTTCTTAAGAAGTTTGGTTTTGAATAGCTCTTTTCCTTGCATAAGCTGGTAAAAATGTGTATACCAGGCCCCCAGATTCTAGTTCCTTCAATTGGATGGCTTCATTTTCTTTCTTTATTTTTTTCAATAAAGTGGATACACAAGTTTCTTATGGGACCCATTCAGGAAACCTGAAGAACAGGACTTGCAATGCTGCAAAAACACAGATCAGAGTTTTGTTATTTACAACCCATTGCTTCTTGCACCTAGGAAGCACTATTGGATTTATGCCATTTGAAATAAATAAAATTGCATATATTGATAAAATAATTTTATCATTTATAAATTTATTTTATTTTATAAATAATTTAGGAATGGTTAGTAAACACTCAGAGGTTATGCATATGTACACAGAATAAAATTTATCTTCTGCCATTTGCCTATTTTATGTAAGTACAAATTAAGCCTTTAATTAATACCCTTCACTGTTTTATTTGAACATCTTTATGTATACTGAATAAAAACAGAAGGCTTTATCAATTTGCTGGGGTACTGATATTTCTGAGGTCAAAATCCTGGTAGACTAATGTATTTTAAGTGCCATTTGGTACTGGTTCATAAAAGAAAAAAATAAAATTGCCACTTATTAAATGAATTTTGCAGTTCAGGGTTATTTGTCTTTTGGATGATGTAGCAAAAAATTGCTCCTCACTTAAAGCATTCTTAATAATTTCTTAACCACCCCAAGTGCAAAGTACTAATAAATGTGCCTGCAGGCACCAAGTTTTTCTGAGCCAGGTCAAATGCACTGAAAACATCCCAGCTTATGTCAGCAAGTGAGTATGCAGTAACATGTTAAACTATTAATTTCTACATAATTTTGCTTATGTGCGTGGTCTGCTTCCTAAAACTGCCCTGTAGAAATCCCAATGGGCTATCTTAGTCCACAATTAGGGATTTCTACAGATTAAGTTTTAGGGAATTATCTTTAAGCAAAGGGTATTATGTCAAGTGTCCATTATCAGCCCTTTTTTGATGTCTCAGGATTTATTTCATTTTCTAGAGCTCACTTAATACAATTCTTAATCCATAAACTTTATTTTATTTGGCAATCCTTTTTTTTTTTTTCCTTTAATTTTATCCAGTTAATTCTGCAGCTAGGAATTTAGCAGTTAATTCTGCACTTACGAAATTTCTCTCAGAATTTAAAGTAGATTTCAATCATGGTTAGAGTAATATTGGCAGAGCAAATTCACCTTTAGCCAGGGTGTTGTAAAGGAGTATTCTTTATTTCAGACCAGCCCATAATGAATTCATTCAAACCATAATGATTAAATGCCTAGCTAGTGGCAAGTAAAACAAATATAAAACTTAAACAACTTAAACTTTATTAAAATAGTGTAGCCTTAAAACAATGCAGACTTGGATACAAGATTATATTCATGTTCATATACAGATAAATATATATGCACTACAGAATTAAATATTTAACTGAATTGCATAAATTAATTTCCTCTGTATCTTTACTGCCTCATCTGTTCTGCTCCTGATGTCCCATCAAACCAAAGTTTTGCATTCTTAATCCTTGAATTGCTTCAAATGGATTCCTTTGTTGTTGTTCTTGTTGTTAAATCAAATTGCCATAAAAATGTTTCCTCCTTCTCCTTACAGTTTTGGCATTTCTTCTCTGAAGCAATTGGGCTGGAGGCCAAAACTGTAGAAGAATCAGTCCTGGATGAGTAACAAGTTTTTATACACAAACACACTGTGATTTTAAAGTTTATTACCACATTTTTCTACAGAGCTAGAAATGGGATCTTGCTTTCTTGGAAATTAGAGCTTCCCATTTTCCCACTGGGGTGCCCAATCCCTCATCCAAATCCTGAAAAGACAAAGGAAAACAGATGTTTAAAACCATTATGTCTTCTTCATAAACAAAAATGTGCTTCATTACATTATTTTTTTTTAAAACAACATTTATCATTGTTTACCCCCAAAACATGGACATTTATCTTCAACACATAAATATTCTTATTCAAAATCCCATAGTGAAATTCCATCATATTCATGTTCTACAGCCTCTGTATCTTTATAGATTATGATGTCTTGTTGGATTTTGATAAAAATTTCCCCTTTTGTAATGCAATCTGACTAGATATTTTTCCCACAAAGCAGAAATCCAGAATAATACTACTGAAATAAAGCTTCTATGAGGCACGAGTAGCATATTTCATTGGAAAAAAAAAAAAAAAAAAAAAAAAGACAGATTTAGCTTTTTCATTGGAATATTTTGACTCTAGACATGACATTTGGGATAGAATACTTTTTTTTTTTTTTTCAGAAAACTGAAACTTTTGTTTTGTTTTGTAATAAATTTCAGTTACAATAATTTCAGTATTCCAGTAGGGATGTTGGTGGTAACCCAGAAAGCATTTTAACAAGCCCTCACCATTATTCAGAACTTTTTGTTGTAACTGGAGATTTCAGTAGTAACCGTGCCCTTGGGAAATGTGAGAGAACGTCAGTCTTCAAAAGCCTGACAGAGGACAGGTACAGTTTTCCAAAGTTATTATGGTGTTTTATGGGTTTATGCCATTTGTATTTTCATTTTGTTTTGCTGTGATAAAAATTTTTTTGTATGGAAAACATATGTATGTTTGTGCTGTTATAAAAGAGACAGGATTTGCAATATAATTGACTTAATGTTGGTACAGAAAATAGACACTTTGCTTTTCATAACTTTCTCAGCCAAGCTATACTATTTTACAATACATTAACATAGTTTTTCATGTTTAATATCCTTGCGGGGGAGGCTGAATGAAAAGAAGGAAAAAAATTGCCCATGCTTAATAATATTAGCATTTAAGTTGTCCCACTAGACATTAAAATTTTCACCTCATTAAAGCAAAGATTGTGCTTGAAGGACAGATTGCAAGGAGGTAAGAACAGGAGAGGCAATGAACACGTTATTGAAGTAAATGGGGTAAGACGGCTGAATTTTGCTTTTTAGAGGCTGATTTTTGTAAAATGTTTCTTTGCATCTAACAAAGAAAAATCTTTAAAATGGAGCCAAAGTCCACATTAAAAGACAACAGTATTTACACTTATTTTTTAAGCATTGGTGGCTTTGAGTGATGGCTTCCAGAATGGCTGAATTAATAGAACATCAGTATTTTGATTAGTAGTTTGAGGGTTCTATCTTAGTTCAGAGATTAATAAAACACAGAAGGTATAGTTGACATTTGACTAAAGCAACTTCAATTCCCTTTAGTAATTAATCTTAATGCTTTTATGGAGACTTCCTCTAAAAACCTCACAGTAGTATTTTATGTTTTCACATCATCTTCATAGACAGCTGTAGGTAGTTAGCACCTGAAACTTCTAGAGAGAGTTTTGACCATAAATCAAGCATAGGGAAATAGGTTAGATTTGAGCGTTTTTTTAGGTGTTCATCTGATTTCCTTGACTATGCTTAGACATCTGGGATACCCTACAGGATCCAAGATATTTGTGTAGAGCTAGAAACCAGAATCAAACCATGTCTTCATGTAGCAGCCCAAAAGGCCAGCCAAGTGTATTGACTCCTGCGTGCAACCAATTTCCAGTAAAGGTAGTTGAGTTTTTTTAATGTCTGCTATTAACTCTCTACACTGGTAAGAATTTATGTTGATGCCTGAGGTAGGTGTGGACTGATAGTCAGATAAGCAGTGTTCATTTAAGGCAAAGTCAAAAATAATGTATAAGCTGGCTGTTCATCACTGCCCATATAGGATTGTCTTTTCCTTCCTTCATTCATTTAGTTTAGTAAATACGGACTTCACTCAAGTGATTTTGATGGCTAATACATTGTTCCTTTTATAAATTATGCATGGCTTCTTTCACTAAAGTGGTCTGAGCTTTGACTCCTTCCTAACTGTACTATTAATTTTTTTAGCTGCTACACCCTTTTACAGGAAGGGAATAGGCAAGTGGAGAACCAGCTGGCGTATTGTATTCCTGTTCCAAACAGTCAGAGTACAGATAAATACTTAGCAGTTAATACTACTTCTAACCCTGAGATATGGTTCTAGGCCAAGTTTTCATGCACTAATTGTGCTGTTTCAGAAAAGCTTACCTCCTGGAAGCCATTTTCTGTTCACTGGAGTGGCTAAATAAACACAGTCTGTATGATTTGGCTCCCCAGACTAAATAATCTTTTTTGGATGCTTTGACTACTCGACCAATCCAGCTTTTTAAAAAGAAAATAAATATGACATTATGGACGGTGTTCAGGCTGAGAAGAGTACACTTTAGAATAAGACTCCCAGTCAAAATTGAAAGCAGGATTGGTCCAATTAAATTGTTTTATCTGGTGATGACTATTTGAGAAAAACTGCTGTTTGCAGACTTTCCTCTCAGCAACACCACTGGAAGGGAATGGATGGAGGTGAAAAACAGCAAAGAAATTCTGGGGTTTGGTATTCAGAAAAATAAGAAATTGATTTAATTTATTTTCAGTGAGGGATTGGGTATTTTTTCCAGGACTTTTTCTGACCTCATGGTGAGTAGATAGGATCAATACAGATCTAATATGAAGATCTGGGAATATAAACATTTTCTTTAAGTCATTACTTTTGACTAGTCTTGTTTAATTTATGTGTTTTATCAGGTTCTTGTATTCTTATTATGACTGTACAATAATGATGAATCTGTGTTGTACCAAGCAAAAGGTTCCTAGGATGGCTTCCCCAGAAGTACTTCTTAATTCCCAGGATGGAATGATATATGGCCAGAAGTTCATTCTGCCTTACAGATGACCATTATTTAAGCTATCTAACTATAATTCCACTAGGTAATAATGGGAGGCTGGTATGGGGCAAGGGAGTTAGTCACAGTGTGGATAAGTAGACCTTGAAGAAAATTCTTCTTGTTGTTCTACTCTGGCTCTTTTTCATATTGGGACCATTTTCCACTAGTTCAGCACCAGCCCTAAAACTGCTATTAAGAATGCTAGAGTCGGTCTTATATCCTTTGAATCCAGGGTGCAGTTCAGTTTACAAAGCAGCATAGGAGCATCCAATAGAACAATTAGATACAAGATATATACAGGTGTTCTGAAAATACCCCTACCCTTCCTATATTATGTTTTTTCAGTGATACTTTAAATCTCAAGGGTTCAAATCATCTTTCATTACAGTAGAAGGATTCAATGAATTGATGTTACTTTAATTATATAGCATATATTTCACATGAAGAACATGATGTGTGGAATTCTCGTTTTCTTTCATGATCTTTTGGTAAACTAGAAATTCATTTAGAAGATGTGAAATAAGGATGCATAAATTCTGGATTCAGATATTTTTATTCTGTAGAAAATTATGTCAGAACATAATTTTAACTTTCTAGTATGTGACCCTTGGATAACTGAAAAAAAAAAAAACATTCCCTCTGGGATGGAATTAATAATGGAAAAAATGTGAAAACAAGCATTTTCTTTGAAGAAGTTTGATATGATTAAAGCCAAGAAGTTATCTTACTTATTAGAACACATGACATATTCATATTACTTCATTTCTAGAAATAAATATCCTAGAAAAGAAGGCATCCAAGTCACCTGGCTAAACTTAAATAGTTCCTTTTCTTTTGCCTGAAATCATACCCATGTTTAAATTTCGTGAGAACAATGAACTCCCTTCTCAAGGGCTGATTTGAAATGACTGAGTTCCCTGTAGTTATATAAAATCTATCTGATGCTAACACAGATCAGACAACAAAAGAAAATGTATTATGAAAGGCATTCTGAGTATACTATGCTCATTGGCTTTCTAGTGACTGATCTTGCTAAATCAATACTCACTACTGCCGGCAATCCTCTGCCATTTCTAACGGACTTTGGGCCAAATCCAACCTTCATTTTTATATGTGTGGCAATGCAAGGACAACAGATCTACACACAAACAGACAAAAGAGGAATTTTATCCAGTAGGACCTAGTGAATGCCTATTGTTTGACATGTTTTTAGCAATGTTCTACTGATTACCTTTATGATGAAAAAGAAAAGAAATAAGATTTTGGACCATGGCAAGGACCAGGTTTATTTCCTGTAGAAATAATAATCCAATAGCTAATACTTCTATCTGACAGGAAATGGGGCAAAAGCAGCATTAAAACAATTGCTGCACAAAAATTGTGTAGGAAAAAGAAAGTCTAAATAGAAAATGTAAAGAAACTAAAAAGAGCAAAATTTATTCTTGTCAAAGAAACCCTAGCTACAATAACCACAGTGAACTCAGTTTCCAAACAGACAGACCCTGCAGGAAGAAGGAAATCTCCCAATGACAGTTTTTTAAAAGAAGTGCATAAGTAGGCAGGATTCCCATCCCAATGTTTCTAAAACAAGTTCTTTGCTCCTCAGACTCAAAAAGAAAAGCAGCTGTATATTCCCTAATGAGTTGCACATTATTAAATAAGTTTCCTTAAATAAAAACACCACCTGCCTTTAAATTTCTCTGCAGGGTTACTAAGGTATTTTTTTTTCTTTCTTTCTTTCTTTTTTTTTTTTTTTTTTTTTTCCCTCATTTCCATTTGGGAAAAGTTAATATTATCTCTGGACTTCTGCTCATGTATGTTTGGGTATTTTGCCCATTGAGTCAATGGAAATCTCTAGTAAACAAAAAATATGAGATTAGACTCCCTGGTTGGTTAGTTTTCTAATTATTCAGAAACTCCTCAATTCAGCTTATATCACTATTGTAAACTTGGATGGGCCACAAGTTAGTTTTTGAAAACCAATTGCTATTAAAAAAAAAATACATTCAGAAGATATCATTGAGCACTTTTTAAATGGTTGTTGTATATTTTTAGAATGATCTGCCTTAGAATTATCAGGGGAACCAATCCTTCCCCCAGCTGATAGCCATATAGGTGGCCCTTTAATGAATTTTTATTTGACACATTTTCCATTTTTTTATCATGTTCTTACTATGCAAAGAAAAAGGCTTTTACAGCTCAGAGAAAAGTTTCAATGACAAGTACAAAAGACTAACAAGAGGCAAAAATCCTTCATATAACAATCCAAAGAAACCCCTCATAGCATAATGTCTACAGTGATGTCAGCTTCAAAACATGCTCTGTTCTGAAGAGAGGAAAAAGCCAATTAGACAAGTTATCCCAAAGCAATGTCAAAAGCCTACAAATTACAGTAGCTATAAAAGCCAATCCCAACAGGCTTCTACAGACATGTAAATTAATGCCATTGAAAAGCAATGTAATCAGGTCTCATTTATCATAATGATATCTTCTGATATTATAATATCTGCTGAGACCTGATAGCAATCTATGTACATCATAGGCAGTTTATTTAAAGAGATAACAACTGCTACTTGAGCAGCTCTGAACATCGCTGTTTTAATTGCCCCAAAAGTAAGTAGGGAAACTGAAATTCAAAAAGTGACCTATTACAGTATTTGCTTGGGCTAAACTAGAATCAACTGCATGCATTTCCAAGGTGTGTGGAATAGACTAAAGTGCAAGAAGCTTGTCTTTCCAAAATTACAACAGGTTTTAAATCTCTTCAGATTCTAACTTAATACAGGAAGCACCTGAAAGCTCAGAGACACTGTGCTTCAAATATTTTTGAGACCATAGATAACAAATTAAAGATTACTCTCCTGCTCTCTGCTAAAATCATGCTTCCAATTGCAGTCAATGATAATGCTCTTTCTGTACCATTCATGATAGATAAAGTAGTAATGGCTGAGATTTTTTGGCTGAAACAATGTTTATGACCCGGGTGCTCTCTAAGAGTGAAGCAATATTGTGTTGTTTCAACACTGTTTCAAAAGAACTGTTGAAAGTAAAGCCTAAATGAATTTAAAAAGACAGAGTTGTCACAATCTTTACAGTGTTTTTCTGCTAATTCTCTACTTCTCTGTGTATAAGTTTCAAACCAGACAACACAGTCTTCCTGCAAGTGTCTGTCAGTGAAGAGAACAGAGCAAAACAAAGGAGAAATAAGAAAGACTAATTTTAACTCTCTCTCCAGTAAAGTTTGCTTCCTTACTGGTAAACAAAGCAAAATCAATTTCGTCTTAGCCTTTAAAGAATTCAGTAACTATTGTTTCTTACCAAGCATTTGGATCTTTATGTTTTTCTTCTGTGAAAATTGTTGGTAGTAAGGATATGTGGCTTAACTCTCAGGGCTCTGTCAGATAAGCACTCACTGTAGCTCATCCATGTTTCTTACAGAGATTTCCACATCCATAGCTACCTGTGCCTAAGCCTCTGTTTGCTGAGTGACATGTTAAAGCAAACCAATTTTCACTCTAACTCAAACACTGGATCAGAAACTGAAATGTTGTGCCAGGGCAGAGGACAGCTAGGAGGATAAATGGAGGCAATACCAATGTTGGAAAACTTGGATTTGCCAGAACCATCTTTGAGAGCACCAGTCAAAATAATAATTCATAAATTATTCCAGACAAATATATATACATATATGAATATTACACACATATCTTAAGGTAAGATATATAAGGTATACATCTCAAGGTAAGATGTCATAATAGCTATGAGAAAGTGGGAGATGTTAACAGTGTTTTCTATAAACATAAGAAATTGAAAATTTGGTTTCTGAAATGTGGATTCTGCAAATAGAGGAGATTTTAAAAATCTGTAAAGATTTCTTTTAGAGATAGATAAGACATTTGGGTTCACCTTATGCTGCTATTTTAAAACAAATATGTCTGAAACTTCTTTTCCTTTTTCTTTTGGTCTGTTTCAATTCAGTGCCTGTTGGTGCAAGGTAAACGAGGGTCAAACCATCCGTTTCAACTTTTCTTATTCCAAATCCAGACTTGCCTTGCAGATTTGATTTTGAAAATCTTATTTTACTCTGGTTTTCTCACAATTATCTAATCGGAGTTTTAAGCCTTGGCACAAGTATGCTCTGAGAGCAGTGAAGAGATGGAACATATGCTTCCAAAAATACCTTAGGAAAAGACAGAACATGTTAAGAGGCCATAATTACTCACAGACAGAAATCTTTGCCTTTGGGGAAATAGGCTTCCTGAATCTCATTCTGTGACAAATATTGACAAGCTCTGTGCCACACTGTGTTTTTCTGACATGATTTTGCCTAGAGACACCAAACCAAGGGAAGATTGGATAATGCTGTCGTTCAGGAAGGAAAATCTTTCATTAAGGTCTTAATAAATGAGAGTAACATGTAATTTACACAATCTCATAGATAGCTTAGTCAGCCTCTGTCAGTGCACCTGGTTCTTTCTTCCACCGTTCTAAATAATTTCTCATTAAAAAAAAAAAAAAAAAAAAAAAAAAAGCAGGACCACTACATATTCAAACTGTGCAAAATTAACATGGGACAAGGCTTCCTGCACCCTCCTCTTGACCTGTCCCTCATCATCCTCACACACTCTCTCCTGTCTCACGTGCTTGGTTATTCTCTTTGAAATGCAACCTGCTGGTCAGGGATCACATCTGGTGCACAGAGGGGGAAGGGAGGCACAACACTGCGAGTGAGTAGGTGAGGGCAAAGGGCCATCAGCTGTAGGGAAGAGCATGATCTTATTTATTGGTACACAAATTGGGCAAACACTGGGATCAGAAGACTTCTGAAAGAAATTTTCTCTCATTGAAAGCTATGAATATCTGTCCCTTAATAATAAAACATTTTAGCAATGCTGGACAAAAGCCTAATATTTCTGATGATCATAAGTATTTTTAAGGTATATAAATTGGCTACTGATGTTTTGTTAGCTAAACCAGCTACCCCAAGACACAAAAGATAATTTCAGACAAGTCACCTAAACTCTCCTTGTCTGTATGTCGTTGTTTGCCTTCTCTAGTTAGATTGCAAGTTCTGAATGTACCTATATGTACACATACCTGAGTATCTCAAATTTTTAGAGTGCAGTCTATTCTGGCAATTCTACAAACTAGCCAAATACAAATAACTCCTGACATGCTTAATCAAAGAATCAATCATAGAATCAAATAATAGTCTGGGTTGGAAGGGACCTTTAAAGGTCACATCATCCAGCTGTCCTGCAGTGAACACGGACAAATTCATTTTTCTTCTATTAAGCTGCCAAGTGGTCCAAGAATTTGAGATTTCTGATTATGTTTTACTTTGCTAATCAGAGATGGCCTTGGTTTTAGCTTCCCTATTCACATGTGAAAGCATAACCTTATTCCATGTAAGTGAGGATCACCAAGTCCAAAAGAACTGTTTTTTCACCTACCTGTATATCTGGCAATATAAAATCTTGCTAAAATTTACTACCCTATAAATCTATATTTCTGACAGTGTGTCACCTTGATATGAATGAATTAAACAACTTTCTCTAACCTGGAACTTCACATTTTGCTTGTTGGGGCAATCTCATGAGGTAAAATTCACGGGTTTCATTAAGGCCCAACACTTTAGATGCTTTTTTTTCCTCAAAGCATACTAAAATCTTATTCAGTAACAGTCTAATTATGAACCATATACGAGAAATTACTATTTCTTTATTAATAAAGAAATAAAAGCAAATCCTATGCAATCTGGAAGAGCTTCATTCTTGATTTATGGTTATAAGTACTCAGTAAAGTGAAATACAAAATATCTTTGAATATTTTGAATTATTTGGCTGAAAACCCATCTGATCCTGGTGCCTGCTTTAAGCGCAGAGATGGAATTTCTTCTATTTGTGTCCTGTATGAAAAGGAATGCATGTAGACTGAATATTTTGGTGTTTGTGTGTGTATATGCACTTGTTAATAAGAAAGAGACTGTCAAAGAAGAAATTTAAAGTCACAGTGTTTATATGTATATGTTATATATATTTTTGTATAGGTGCTTTCAGATATACAGCTCTAGCATAGTTCTGATTCAAAATATGACAATGAAGAATATTGTCTCACATTGATAACTTTCCATTTTCCTCAGTCTGTGTGCCCTATATAAAACAGATGGTTTGAAATTTTGTAGTGAGATAGTAAGCATTCCCTTGTCCCAAGCCAAATCTGCCATCGGCAAATTCATTCCTGCTGTAAATTATAACTCAGTTGTCAAATTAAGAATGTGACGTTATATGAGACCTTGCAGCACCAAGCAATAATTTACTCATCCCTATGATTTTATGTTACTAATTTTTGTTGTGTCCTTCAGACAGATGCCTTTCCCATGCTGTGAGGTTAAGAGGCACACTTCTCTCTGCTCCCATTTCTTCTTTGTCATTAAGTTGATTTACTCTCCCCTAGATTTATCTGTTCTTGAGGCATGTTTGCTCAATCCCTCTGAGAGTAACATCTTTCTGCCCTTGGACTTAAGAAAAGCCACTGAACTTCTACTTCATAAGAAAGAGAAATACATGATCCCACTAAGGTATCCAAATTGTTCTAATGTATTATTCTTTACCTTTCAAACACTATTGCTTATTGGTATGCATAAGAACAAAGCATGTTGCTTTTTTAACAACAGCTATTAAACTGAAAGAATATCATAAGACAACATATAAGTATAATAATAAATTTTGAGCAAATAAACTGCTCAATCAGAAACTATTTTTAAGTTTGGAAGCTGGAATCTTCTCTGCCTTTAGTAATAGTACATAAGCATAAATGGAGCATTACACAACAATAAAAATATCTATGAAATAATATTTTCTAAGACAATGAGAACTATTAGTTCTGGTTCCTAATAAAAAGATATTAAAAAGCAATTTATGGGAGGGAAAATATACAAATAACAGCACATCTCTATGGTGTGCTCTTCAGCAATTCAAATACCTCCCATTGATATCTCTACAGTGGGAAGGGTCTAGCCTGTAGTCCAGCCTATGGTCTAGCCTAGTGCTTACCAATAGCTGATAAGAGATACGAAAGAAGTGTACAAGGTTTTCAAACTCATACCCATCTAGCAACAAGCATTACCTCACAAGCACATTAGAATGAATTTATTACAGCACCATCCAGAAGATCACATTGAAATTTTATTTCTTCTATGGTCTTTCATCCTTCATCAGCTTTTTGCCATGAAAAATTCTATTCCCCAACCAAACAGTTGCTGTCAGAAGAAAGCACTATTTTGTGAGGATGTTTGTATGAGATCCCATGCCCAAAAGGCAATGTGGATAAGATGCACCAATGATAGTTCTTTATGCTGCTGTTATAAACACATACTCAAGAGACTGCATTCGCAAGCACCCACATGCTATATCACATGGAATATTATTCTCAGTTACATGCTATAAAATCTCCCCACTTACAAATCATGATAGGCCTACACATTGCTTAAAATATTTTGAAATAATTACATATCTTATGACTCATGAGAGCCTCACAGAACTCCAACATGGAGTGTGATGTAGCCTGCACAGTCTGCACATGGCCAGCTTGCTCCGCAGGGGGCTAATGTCAGAAAATATAAATAAGCTGTTACCCTAAGACAGCTGCCTCCAAAGTCACAGGTCAATGCCTGGCTTTCTTTTTTGGGTAGCGCAGACGTAGCTCATGTAGTGACATAGTCGTGTTGTAGAAGTGCTTCAAGTTCCACTGCAAAGATCCAAATAAAGGGGAACTGTTTTCCAGTACAAAACAACCTCTCCCATAACTTTCACCCTCAAAAGCCTCCTGTTCCACAGATCATATCCTCATTTCCTCCCAGTCCAATGCTCCTGTTTTGCCAATCTCTCTTTCCCCTACCCATAAGATTTCTTTGTTTTCCCTCAGCACTGAATTTTAGTGGAGATGTGATACTCCTTTTTCACTATGCCAGGTGAATCAAGATGCATGAAACCAGGAGAAGGACGCAAACATGTTTGAGCCTTGAGTTTTAGCACAACAGGAGCTGAGTGAGAAGATATCTGCATAGTATTCAGTAGGGAGATTGCTCTTTGCTTGTAGACTTGACTTTTCACATTGTTTGGAAATGTCTTTCGCAGGCTTCTTTTTTGTGTGGAGCACAGTGCCTTCAGAAAGTAAGCATAAGTTAGAGACAGTATTAGGACTACACTTGGTCCCAGGAATCAAAGTTCCGAGTGGTATCTGACCCCTGAGGCATCCACTTCTTTACAGTGTTTTAATGCTAAAAACTTAAATTGAACAAGAGGTAAAACAAGATCAAAAGCACTGGCACAGCACTTAGTTCAGTTCTGAAGTGTTCTCATCATAGGTGAAGTCTCAGAATAGCAATTACATAGTGACTGAATTTTCTGAATTCTTTGCATTCTTTTTTTGCTTTGTTTTATTTTAGATTTGGACTTAACAGAACTACTGGTAATTTCATAGGACTTTCTGTTCATCCTCAATTTAAGCCATCGATTTTTAAGGGAATTATAATAAAAATGTGAATTTTTAACTAAATGAAAATCTATGCTATACAAATACCAATGATTCTACCTTGAAAGTTATCCTTTCACTGTTTTTATAACTACCAGGGGAACAAAATTTTAAAAGAAATAAAGAAAATAAAATTTCAAAAAAAGAAAGAAATAAGCCCAAAAACAAGCAAGCAAGCAAGTTTGCCCCTCAACAGAGGAAAAAAAAAATAAAAAAAAAAAAAAAAAATGCATGAGGCAGCCAGCTGAGAAATCAACTTTCAATTAGAACTAGTATGTTGGAAGTTTTGGATCCTAAGTGTAGGCATACTTAAGGTTGAAAAATAAAATACTGTATTTTATTTATGCCAGCAATAATCCTGGCATACTTAACTCAAAGCAACATTTATCAGCTGTCCCTTATATAGAAATTTTGCATTTAGCTTGCAGTGATTCAAATGAAATATTTCTCTCTTTATTTGAGAATATTTGCGTCACTCTCCTATTGATAAAGACAGACTTATGTTTTAGTTAAATTAAATTAGAAATTTTTTATTTCATGCCATTTGAAATAAATACTAAACAATAACTGCTTGCCGGAAGTGCGTTTTTCACAGTCTGGAAGACAGACAAAGGAAGTTGAATACTGCCTTAAATCTAGGGGCATGAAAAGCAAACCACAGTGTCAGAGATCTAAATCAGACCAGGACATGCAACTTGGAGTCTGAATTAGATATGGATAATGCATGGAGTTTTTAAAAACAAAATAGACAAAAGCAGTCAAGGTGATGGATGAACAAAACCACCTACAGACTTTGAGTGTCCTCACTAACCTTAAACACATTCACAGGTTAGAGTGGATGACCACTTAGAAAATTTCTGTATTCCATTGACATTCAAGGAAAACCTTAGGCTCAATTTTACTTTTTAATAGCTAAGTAAATAATATAAATCATATTTTATTTTAAGTAAATTGTCTGGATTACTTCTGTTTTCAAGAATATAAACATTTCATCATGTTTCGAACAGGAACTTCTGGCGTTGAGTTCAATAGGACATTTTAGAAGTTCAAATTTTATTTGTGTTCTGAAGTCAGGCATGGAAAGAGCTACACATAAAAACACAGCATGGAAAGCATAATTTTGTTTTCCAACTTTCTTTTCATGTTGACAATAAGTAGCAGATGTCATGTGCTGATTATGATTTACAGAGATTGGCAGAGAGAGTGTAGATTGAAGCTGTACAAAATGGCCTCTATCCTGCCTCATTTTAGTGTATTATCTCCCATTACATGAAGTTATCTTTCTAAAGTAAATGCTGACATTGTCCTTATGTGAAAAACTATGTGCTGGAAGGCATTTTTCCATTTTCAGTTTGCCTTTTAGTAGGTGTTTCTAGCTTCAGAGAAGCAACCAGCATCATCCACAATTGTTAGAGGAACATCAAAATGAACAGCCCTTGGCTTCCGAAGTAGAAACTGTTTAGCTCTGGCTTTAGCAAAGAATATAAAATTGGATGTTGATTCCCAAGTAGCTCAAAAGTACTTATAACTGTGACAAGCTCTGCCACTTGTGCTGAAGTGTAATGATAAAGAGCAAACAAGCCTAAAGACCTTGATGTCTGCCAGAGATAGATGCAATACATCAAATATCTACTCATGATAAGACTTTTCTAAAATACTGGTGCATGCATGATAACTACTGGAGACAAAATAGTCCCATTTTCCTCCAAGATAGAAAAGGCTGCACCTTCCTCCCTGTCTTAAATATCACAGCCTTGTGGCACGTTATTTTCTCAGTGCATAGATGGTGCCCTGTCTCATTTGCTTCATCTAATCCTCTGAAAAGCTCATGTGATTTTCAGCTTTGTCCAAGCATTTTCTGAAAGTATCTAATTTCGTCTTGATGAAAATGTAATTTCTCAGTTCACTAATACAACCATTCACTTTAGCCATTCCTTCTCTAATTTTAAAGATTATGTCTTTTTCTGATCTCATTATTATTACACTTGTCATTCAAAATGAGAGGAGGAGGGAAAGAATTGGAATTATGACTCCCTGATGAATTCCTTCTGTGCTTATGGAAATCAGTGATGTGATGTTCATTTTAAAGTGTCATCACAGCAAAAATAGAAGTCAATTCAAGAGCAATAAAATACCGAAGTTTGGAAGGCAAACATCATGAAACTGAGGCAAATATTTCTCTTATTATCAGCAAGCACTACTGCTAACAACTGAGAACCATAGGCACAACAAAACCACAGTAAAGAAAATAAAAATAAAAAAGGGTGGAAGAACGGAAGGAAGGAAGGAAGGAAGGAAGGAAGGAAGGAAGGAAGGAAGGAAGGAAGGAAGGAAGGAAGGAAGGAAGGAAGGAAGGAGCCAAAAAAAAAGCAAACATCCTCCCAAAAACATCAGCAGATGCTTATTCCTAATTCTTTTTTTTTTTTCACAAAGCTGCATATGATTTTCACTGTCAGTTAAACCACTTTCAAATAATGACATTTTATAGATCACCAAAGAATAATATTTTGCACCAAATACAATAGATCTAGATCTCCAAACAGTAAGAATTTACACCATAGTAAGTCATACCAAGATAGAAAAAATTTAATTATGCTATTATTTATTTACTATTACAATTTTTAAATTTCTTTTTCTGAGCGAGGGGAATTCAGAAAACCTATCTGTCTTTCCCATGTCTTCTGAGTTGTGAAACTCAACCATTTGCATAAAAGGTCTAAGTTCTTACCGTGGTATTTGAAGACCAAAAGCAAAGTCTGACAATAACCAATCTATTTGGCATCCTCCAGTGAGGAAAGAACTCTGTTTTCTACAGTAAATTAATTCCCTGAAATTGAAGGTATTTTTTTTCTAGCATTCCTATGTTATAGTCTCACTCAAAGAGGCAAACATACATATATGCACATTAAAAAGTACAAATTTAGCAACAAAAAAATATGTCACATATGTCCCAATATGTATATGCCTACAGCCTTGAGCACAGATTTTATCTATCCTATTTTCTCTTTGAATGGATATTTTCAAATCATTAAATTTAAAACCTGACTTAAAGAAAACCCCAAAATTTACTGGTGGTTCTATTGTCAGTGCTGTGGGAATTGAGATCCAGCAAAGAAGGAAGAATAGTTGCTTTAATCTTCTATGTAAGAAAAGCATCAAGTCAATGCTGATTGCAACTTTCTGATAATGAATGTGCAAGTATATGGAGATAATAGCACCTATAGCAAAGCAAGGTTTTACAGAGATCTCTTCTGACCCCAGTTCAGAAATAAATTCTAAGTAAATAATACTATTAGCCACACCTCTTTAGACATGCCATAACATTTCTTAAGGTTGAGTTTAATTGTCTAACCCTGGAAAAGAAAGAGAGCAGTTATCTATATATAAGTGGTTTATACTAAGCAGTGAAGGAAGCATAGTTAAGTGCACAGTAACAAAGAAAAGTATCACCACTATGAGACTTATGGCAACATATTAATTAAATTGCTGTTATCATCTAATTTCAAATGTGTGACATCAGTTTCTATCTTTTGCTTTTGTCACAGTCTTTTTGGCCTGCACTTTTTGAGGGATGTACCTATGGAGCCATTTCTGTATGAATTTCATTATGGAGAGATATATTAATCCATAGGGAGGTCTATCTTAAAAGCATGGATAATTAAAATAAATAAATATTTAAATAAATAAATAAATAAATAAATAAATAAAATAACAAGTGGAATGAAGCTTTTACAGAGAGCTGTTTGCTTCTCATTGACTTGATGATGTCTATATGAAGATCTGCATTTTATGACCTCTGATCACTCACCAGTAAGGAAAAACAGTTGCATCATGTGTAAATGTGGCTGAGCCAACTTTGTTAGGTCCCTGTAAGGCAAAAGACTCAGCAGTACAAACAATGGGGGTGGCTTATGCCTTTGGAAGTCTGCTGTTACCCAAGTCAAAATTACTTTGTAGCATGTCAAGACATACTGCAAAATCCTAGTGAGTAAATGTCTGTGTTCACAGTTTGAAAACCAGATTCAATAATCTGAGAAAGCTTTTAGAAGAAGCAGATGAAGTCACAAAAAATAAACAAACATATATGATATATGGTGTATATATTAATTTGTGTATACATCCCTGTGTTAGCAATATATTATGACATTGAAGTTGAAAGGATTTTATTTAGTTGCTTGATTTTCTTCCGTACCTTCAGTATAGGCAGAGAAAATAGACTAATCAGATGCAGTTTTGTTTACAAGCACTTACTTGCACTCAATGAGATTGGAGTCACTAAGCTTCCCTTCTCCTGTATCGGAATGACTTTTCTTTTTTGTTATGTAAATAACTGCAAGGTATATATATCAAATAAGTAGTTTTTGCAATCTCTCAGGTACACCAAATACCTAGTGTACCTCTGCAAACTTCTGTTTTCTTACGTTAATGAGAAAAGCCAGTGTGTTGTGTTACATATAAAATACCAATAAAAGCCTTATGTTGTTGGACTAGGGAATGAGCACTGCAGGGAGACTTTACTCTAACTGCCTTAATCTGTTGGTAATATTTAAAAACAGTGTTCTCTCGAGTTTGACAACCTAACCACAGGAAAGGAAAAAAAGCTATTGCCCTTCTATAGAGAAATCTTCATCTGGGGGAAAAAACCCAAAAAAACAGTGTTGTTTGAGAGCATGGTTCTTTCACCTTATAGTAACTTTCTTCTGATTAGAAGTCACTTCTTCAGAGAAAGAGAAAAACTAAAGGATCTAGATCACCTCTCTGGCATAATATCACAGAATTCTTCTATGAACCATTCATAGAATGTGAATGCTTCTATGAACCATTCACAGAATCATAGAATGGCATAAAATCATAGAATGGCAAGGGAATAAAAAGGACAGGCACAAATACAAAGACTCAAACCATTCCTTGGGAAATGATGAGCAAAGTACTTAAACTTGTACTTGACATTTAGCAGTGTTTGAGTGTCATTGATTATAATTAGTGCATGTACATGTTTAATGAGCTCGTATTTCAAAGATATTCCTAAATAAGAATATTTTCATCTAATGCTTGTTGCTACACACATAAGACTGAGGAATATGAATGAAGCAAGGTTTTCAGAAAGAGATAATACTTGACACAACTGAGAAAATCTGTCATTTGATACAGAAGACTCCTGAGTTTTGGAAAAACTCTGTAAGATTATCTTCTTTGTCTGACTATATCAATAGTTTTTATAAGAGATATTATCTTCCTACAAACCATTCGGCAATGAGACTTCAGGGTTTCATTCTATTCTGAAAAGGGGCTCTGTACAAAAACATTCATACTCCAGAAATCTCTATTTCATGTGTACACAATCATTTCTACCAAGAGGATGTTTATCCTTCAAGAGCAAGTACATCTGGATCTCCTGTTTTTGTTTTTTCTCTGATATTGTTAAAAGAACATTGCACTTTGTAAAGATGAGGGTTTAACTGTGTACATTGTACTAACATTTTGGTAAGATTCAACAGCAGCGTTAGTAGTTCTGAAGCATAAAAGCATCAATGGCATTATAAGATGAGTTCTTTGCCCACTTGTACATTGAGTTAAAGGGCTCGTTGCATCTCCTTTGTGACTGCGAGCCCTACTCTTGAGATTTTTATTTTATTTTACTTTTTTTAATCACATTCAGTAGCAGGTTGATATTTTATACATCTGGAGTAATCTCTGCTTTCAACAACTGGGTTTTTCCTTCTCCTCTATCAAAACCATACACACTATATGCACAAAATTTTATAAAGAGTGAGTTCAAAAAATTCACATATGATCTAGTGCTTATCTAAAGTTTCTAATTCTAGACATATGTTAGCAAATCAATGCTGGAAAAACTTCTCTAAAATTATATGTAATAAAATAAAAATAAATCCAAATGTGTAAGTAGCACTCTAACTCTATCATGCATATCTCAGGAAAGCAAATAGGGAATGATTTGCTGTTGCCACAGGAGACCAAAATCTCAACCACCAATTAATTATAGGTATAGTAGTGACTGGCTCAGAAAGTCAGGTTGTACATTTATTTTTCCTATATTTTGTCAATTGGGTTTTTTGTTTGCACAACCATGGGATGGCATGAAGCCAGATCATTGTAGATTTGAACAGAATCCCTTGGGTTTTTTCCAGTTCTATAAAAGGTGAAGTGAAGCATGTTCAGTGTCACAAAGCTGCACAAATCATATTTTGGTACTGCAGACAAGCTCAATGTTCTTAGCTAAAGCATGATTCTGAGTCCCTGGTACTGTGTCCACACAGGTAAACAAGAGGGACAGAGATAAATCACCATGCACAAAGCCAAGTGACTTGTACCAGGTCAAGGCTCATGCTCCCTGTGGGTGCTCGTTCTGGAGAGAAAGCTGGTTACAGGGAACCACAGCCGAGCCAGCGAGGGATTTGACAGTTCAGTGGTGCAGCTAACCAGTCGTGTAATTCTTGGGTTTGTTCCATAGAATTGTAGAATGATAGAATTGGATTGGAAAGGACCTTAAATATCATCTGGTTTCATGCCTCCTGTCATGGACAAGGAACTTCCCACTAGGACCAGGTTGCTCGTAGTCCAACTAAGCTCACCTTTAACACTTCTCTAGATGGGGCATGCACAATTTCTCTGGGCAATTTGTTCCAGGGCCTTACCATCCTGACAGTAAAATATGTATTCCTAATATTTAATCTAAGCATACTGTCTTTTAGCTTGAAATCATTCCCTCTTCTTCTATTACTACCGGCACTCAAAAAAAGTCCCTGTTCAGCTCTTCTGCAGCTCTGCTAGGTACTGAAAAGCTGCTGTAAGGTCTCCTATGAGCCTTCTTTTCTCCAGACTGGACAATTCCTATCTCCCATAAGGAGAGGTGATCTAGCTCTCTATATTGCATTTGGATATCAAGGCTTTGGTAGAGGGTGGGGTACAGGGGTAGTTTCTGTAAGAAGCTGCCAGAAGCTTTCCTTGTGTCTGACAAAGCCAATCCCCACTGACTTCAGGATGGTTCCACTGCTGGCCAAGTCTGAGCCAATTAGAAATGATACTGTCTCTGTAATATCATATGTAAGAAGGAAAAATGTTATTGCACAGATGTATTTGTGGCCAGAGAAAAGCACAGTGAGAATATGTGAGAAGAACAGCCCTGCAGACTCCAAAATCAGTGGACAAGGTGGGGGAGGAGATGCTCTACACATATAAATACTGATTATGTAGGTTGGGCTTACAAAGATTTCAGCATAAACTCCTGGTCAAAATAGGTCCAAATAGAACAGGTATGTCTGGCTGAATCTTCTGTATACTGAGGCATGGAGACTGCAGGTTTTCTAAACAACCTGCTGCATTCTGATACACACAGGAAAAAAAAATCCTGTAAATTAAATTTAATAAAAAATTATTTCCTTAACCTTCCACTATTTCCTTCAGAGAAGAGTCAGGCTCCAGTTTCTCTACATTTGCTTCTAGTTACCCATGGAGAGAGCAAGACTTGCCCTAAGTGTTCTCTTCTTAAGTTTGAACAGATTTAGCTGTCTCGGCCTCTCAGCATATCCTATGTGCTTCAGCCAGCTGACCTTGGAGTTTCTCCAGCATTGCATTACTGAGTGTACGACTGCTTTTCCTCTGTTGGGAGCTCCAAAACTGGGCACCATAGTCACAGATGTGGGCTCACAATTGCTGAAGAGAGGAGAAGGATCTATTTCCCTGGCAAAACTGCTGATCCCAGCATGTGTTGTTGTGTGAGATCATTCTATCTGGAATGCAAATTGGAAATGGATCCTCAAGCACATCTAAAAAAACAAACCTTATTTCCCACCAGAGTTTTTGGGCATGTTAAAAGAGACCACTACATTAGTTAGACTAGATCCATCTGTGGATGCAGTATCTACTGCATTCCATTCTGGAATATCTATGGGTCAACAGCACTGGTTAGCGAGCAGAACTGTCAGAAGCTCAGCACAATACCTGTTTTCATATTTTCATTTCACTGGACTGAATACAGCACTTCATGGATATTGAATGGGTTTCCCCAACAGAAATTCCATGCATATGCTCTGCCCCATGCAGTGTGCATAGATCACACAGAGCACACATAGTATTGAAAACACAAGTCCTTATAACTGAGACTGCTCCATTATGAAACATTCTGATTCAAAATGCAATGGAGTCAGTACACCCAGAACTATGCTCCTTCAAGCAATGATTCAGTTGACAGCTACAAATGATATTTAACTATGTGGGAAAAGCCAAATGTGTTCACAAGTACTTGCAGAACCAGTGTAGCAAATAAAAGCTGATAGTGGAAACTTTGTGAATAAAGACTCAGTATTAGAGCAGAGACATCAAGGATATAAAACAACACCCAAATGGTCATTGAAAGAGTTTTCAGCTTTGTGAGCAGGTAGAATCAGTATTATAGCATAAAAATAGGAGAAGGAGCATGTACACAACAAAATTAATATAGTCTACACAAAGTGAAAATGCAAAGTAGGTAATGGGAAGATCGAAGAGACTGTAATAGGAATTAATGAGCAAGGATGATAAACACCATTTCTTATTTGCAGCTGGTCGTTCTCCCCCTGGAGGAGAAACAACTCAGCTTTTAGAGTTGCTCTTCACTATACTTTTCTGTGTCTGAGAAATCCCACATTAAATGTTAGGCTTTATTTCACCATTGAGTTAACCATGTTAGCATTTGAAAGAACGGTTTGTGTTTGTTTATCATGTGTGTGCACATGTTTTTTCTGCTCCAGCCTTCATGGGAAGGTGGATGATATCTCAGCATGAGTCAAAGTCAGCTCCTATGGCAAGTAGCTGCACATATGTGGTCTGCAACATGCTGAACATTCCGCAGTGTGATGCATGAAACTGACAGTAAGAGCCAGGGGCCTCATAAAATTGGGGGAGCTGGCCGGAAAGAACGTACATCCAATCAATATGATTAATGCAACGTTCTCCTTTATTTGAGAGAAGATGGCAGCTTTTATACACTTCTACATAGACTACAGTTTTCAAAGGCACTCTGATTGGCAAGCCAACATTGTCTGTCTTTGCCTTAAGGTGGTCAGACTTTTCACACGGCAGCTCTACTCTACTTCACACCCAGACAGCCCAGCGCTCCCCATCACACCCCAACACAGTCTCTGATTGTGCCACAAGTTCTGAACCTCTAACTGCGTCAGAGGCTGGAAGGCCTCACAAGGCCCAAATCTGAGGCCCTGACTGAAGCAGCTCAAATCCCATTCCAAACACAAGTCATGACCTCTTTCTCTCAGAAATGCTGCAAACAGACAGTAATAAGAATAGTGATAATTACAGTAGTAAGCTGGTGAAAAGACATGTCAATATAGCAACAACATCTTTCCTGATCTTTTTCATGTTCAAAAGAAAATCTGAACAATCTGTTGCCACAAAGGCATTTGGTATCAGTAAGCCACCAGTAAAACACACTTGGACCAGGGGATGAAGAATTTAAATGTTTGAATTTTAACTGAGCTGATCTACCCTTGTTCCTTCAGAAAGCCTATGGTAAAAAATATTAAAGTAAAACCAAAACCCAAACCATGAACTTGGTTTCTAAAATGCAATTGAAGCAAAAATGGAGGTTCAAGAAAGTAAATCAAAATCTGAATGTCTTTAGGTATATTAAATTGGTCATTATTGCTTTTTTAACTAGAGGGACCTGAATGGAGTTGTTCTATATATATATATATATACCATGGGAAAATCTACAGAAGACATCACTTCTTACCTGTGGTTGAGCTTGAAAATACCAAAAACACTGAAAATCAAGCCCTGATCAAAGGACACCGACCTCAAACATCTCTGTTGAAAACAGAGGCTTATTTAAAAAAAAAAATTAGAGAAAAATCATAACCCAGGCTTTGATTTGCTTTTCCATAGTTGAGGATACATTTCTTTTCTGATTGCAGGAGTTTAGGATACCCAGATTCCCTTTCTTTTACATAAGCCATTGTGAAGAAGACCTTAAATCTCCTTTTAGATACTGACATAAATCCATTAGACCACCTTTCTGAAAGGGTAAATGATAAGAACTTAGATAACAGTTTTATATTTGTAAATTTTGATTTAAAGTTGTTTTTCAGATTTCTGAAATCTTTTTGTTTACTTAGAACATTCTTCCCTTCTGCCTCCCATTACTTCTAAACTGTAGCTGTCTGAAGCTTTCTTTAGTGCTTATTCATGACTGCACTGGCTTTCAACTTTCTCTTGATATTGAAATGGCTAAACTGTGAGTTTATAATGTATGATTTAGATTTAGATTTTTTTCTTTCTTAAATGGAGAATAAAGATTAAAAGAGAGCACAGCTGCAGGAAGCATTGAAACCCTGAGTATTTTGTCATTTTGAAATCACCCTCCAATTGCCACATATATACATAATAAAATCTGATTCTCTGCTGTCACATTTATTATTCAACTGAATTTCTTACATAATTCTCATCACTGATGTCATTACTGAGTAGCAGAATCACAGTAATCTGTAACTAACATGATAAACTCTCATGAGCACAATAAATAAAAATAAAGATAATCATTCTGTGAGTAAGAAAGAAAAATTGATAGGAATAGCAGTAGCTTGAAATGAACTATGAGGGGGGAGTGCTATAAGCTGTTATTCATATTTATTATCTTTCATGAAGCTCCCACATGCATTAGGCATTTAAAGGTGAGAATGCTCGAGGTATATGAGATGCAAATAGATTGGCAGAGGGTAGGAATATTAGCAGTGCCTTCCTAGCGTATTTTAATTTCCTTCTTTCCAGCCTATCCTTACTGATAGGTAGATGTTAGTACTGATTCTAGTTTAGAGAGCTCTGTGATGGAAGAGTCAGGATTACCCTCGTTCGTTGTTAAGCAACAGTTGTTAAGCAACAGTACATAATAAAGCTGCTCTGCTGCAGAAGCGTGCTACACCAGACATACTATCTGTTATTAAATGGCTTCTTAATACTGGAACGAGCATTGGGCTTGATTTTATGTTCTGCTAGATTGATATAATACTAGTGAATTCATACATGTTATAGCATTGAAGTACACTGACAGGCAATTTAAATCCCAAAGTTATAGAAGGGTAAAATATACTGGGTAAAAAAAAGGTAAGCAATGTCTTTGTAGAAGTGTAATTCCTTGTTGCTTTGCAGGTTTTTTTAGTTTCTTCCCAAAATAAATTAATATTTCCCATTAGTCAGATTTTCTAAAACTCCATTTTTAAAAAAAAATATATTTTGTGACTTCTTCCAAATCCAGCTTCTGGCTAGGAGACAAGAAAAATCAAATAATTAATTTTGAAATTCATATTTAATAAAAATCAATCCTATCCAAGCAGATGGGACATAGTATAGCATTTCTTTTTTAAATGGGTTGTTTTAGTCTCCAGTATCTAGCCACTTTTCTCCCACTCTGGGAATTCTGGCTAATGATAGGATATGGAGAAAATTTGGTAATCACTCTGTATTGATTCACAATGAATATAAATAAGCCATTTCAATCCATAAATCAATTTATTATAAAGGATTTTGTACGCACCATGCTCAAGTACAGTTCACAGTGAAAATACACTGCAGGATATTTTAGAACAACCTACTTAATACTGTTTGGGTTGTTCAAGATTAAAATTAAAACAATAAACTTCATTCTGGATGTGTCTTCATTGCCAAAGACCTGAGTCATTTACTCTAACAATGTCAGCTTACTCTCACTATCCCATTCAACTGAATTACGGAAGGAAGCAATATGCAAGAGCACATCTCATGGTATTCCATTATCTTGAAGGAGAGTGCTATCAGCTTCTTGAAATTAGGCACAGTCCTGCCCATCTTCTCAGTCTCCTACCTTTTGTGTTGTGGGAAATGTATCTGGAATGGGGAGAGGGAAATTTTGACATCTCAGAAAAATATTGAAATGGAGCTTTTAGAAAGGGAATAGTGAATGTGGGGAAAGACAAGTAATAGGAGCTGAAGCAACACATGACCCTGCCCCCTTTAGTTTTAGTGAGAATTTGACATCTGAGAATGAAAGTGAGTTTCAGACCATCTTGACTGTTCTGATTGAGGAAAAAATAAGAATATAAAGACCTTTTGTCTCCAAGACTGGCCATGCAATGACACTGATGCATGCTGTCTTTCCACTTTCCAGTGCTCTGTGATCGCCTCTGCAGCAGCCGTATATGAAGCCTGAAGTTGGAACTCTGACAAGAATAACTAGCTCTGCATTCATTATCTTCCTAATCAATTAGAGATAGATTGCTAAATATTCTGTCAAGTCAATATAGCTTTAAAAGAAAAAAACTGTTTCAAAAAATATTTTCTGTTATAAATTTTTTCCATTAAGAGTAGCAGACTGTCCATCCTATAATCATTCCCTCTGTCTCTCCCTGTAGATCAAGAAAGGAGTCCTTACTCAGCTGGTATTTCATCCTTATTCATACAACACTTCTGCTGACTCTGAACTGATCAAGACAGGAAACCTGAGTCAGGAATTGGCTGCAAATTAGGGAAGATGAGGCAGCTACTTCCTCGTTTAATGGCTAAAAGCACAACAATAAATCTCTATGTTTCCCCATTTAGAGAGCTAATCGGTACATTTACACAGCTGGTGTGTGGTGGGTTGTTTCATTTGTTTATTTGCTTGTTTTGTTTCATTTTGCATTTAGCTGTAATGAAAAAGGTGTATATATGCATATTTCACTTAAATACTTCACAAAACTCTAGGGGTTGTAAATGGAACTATCAAGAGCCTCTGTTGCACAAGACCTGTGGCATCTAGCAGCAAATTTAAAGTCAAACATTATTGTGGTGTTGCAATTCTCTGCAATTCTGGAGCTGGACATGAGAATGGCAAAAAAGCTCCAACAGCATCTCTGCACCAGCCAAAACCCTTTCAAGACAGAGGGACGGTACAACTGTCAGATTGGATTAGAGTCAAGGTCTATCTAGTTCAGTGGTCACAACCAAAAGGAGGTCAGCAACCAACAGATGTGAGATAATACCACCGTGATATTCTTTTGGATATCAAATTGGCAGATAAACTGTTACAGGGTAAGAGAGTTTTAGGTCAGTTCTATTTCACATGAGGTAGCCTCAGTTACTATAGTTCAGCTAAGGGTTTGAACAAGTAAATGGGTGTTTGCAAACTGTTCAGCAATATCTTGTGACCAAAAAAAAAAGGCAGAGGGGAAAAAACAAACCCTGCACTGCAAGAAAGAGTTAGTAAAGCTAGTGGAAAAAGTTAAAGAAAAAGCATTATGTTATTAAAAAAAAACCAAAAAACAAACCAAGCCAGTTTGTTTAAATGTTAACTAATTGTCTGACCAGTCAACCCAGATCTATATATTTTCTTTTAAACTGATATAACACAATACACATTGCTACCAAAACCAAAAACCAGATGAAAAAACCCTCACATAACCAAATGAAGAAAACTCAGTCCAAATTAATTTCTGTGTGATTAGTGAAGGTTCCTTTCTGCAGTTTTTATTATCAGTGACTGCTTCATACAACTTCACAGAATCTGTAGCTCTGTTAGTAGAGATTCTTCTTCATTTTGCAGCTTTCCTGAAGCTCTCACTCTTCAACATTCCTATACTTCTATAGTCCAGCAACAAAAATAACCTCAAGAAAGGTGGAAAAGACAAATAGTTAGCCACCCTCTTGTACTGTAATATCTGTGAGACTGAACTGCCAAAGAGAATACAGACATACAAACTCACACAGACAGGCTCAAGCACACAAATTAGCAATGCAGATAAATCTGTGCCATCAAGGTGAACTATCAGTGCAAATTCTTATATGAAACTCTGAAAATGTCTCCTACTGTGCTAATCTCATTTATTCCACAGGGTTTGTTTAACTCCAGAAATAATCATGCCAAAAAGACTGACTGGGATAGGACCAGGAATGACCTCATTAGCATTTAATGCCATCACCATAAAATGAAGAAGATAATCAGAAACAGGGTGAAGAAAGATAAAAGAAGCGAAGTATAAAAAGAGAAAAAAAAAAAATTTTGGCATTGTACTATTGGAGTTTGATGGATCCCTGTTGTCAAATGGGAGCAATTTGTAAAGATCAATGGTTTTAGTTAAACTGCAGTCCATGGTATCCCATCATCTAATTAATCCACACAGCATACGTTTTTTCCTTTTTTTAGAGAAAGGAGCATAAGGTCATTCTCAAGATTTTTTTATTGATGATTTTTTTTCTGTACAGCTAAATGAACTGTAAAACTCAAATGCTTAATGGGTATTTTAGCCAATATTCTTTGTCTGCAAGGTGAAATATGCCTGATAATGATTGGAAAGATCTTCTTTCAGTACTTCTCAAAAAGAAGAAATACTTATCAGAAGCTTCTATTGAAAGCACTTCATACTCCACCAAGCTCCAAAACACAGATTCCAAGTGTTGCCATAGAGCTGCATGCATTTCTCCAATATCGTCTCTCTTCTTCTTTTACCTACACATAAATTACACATTCTCACATGTCAGAACTCATAAGCTCTGTCCTTAGCAGCTCTAAAGTATTTAGGCTATCACACAGCACCTCAGGGTCCCAGTGACTCTTCCCTCTCCCTTGCACCTTATGCTGATGGCCAGTTAAGTTTAGGACGATCATCAACCTTAGTTTTCCCAGTACTTTCCTTTTCCCAATCCCTGTTTTTGAGCATTACCATGATGTGACCACTGATTTAGGAAACTGCCATTAGCAGATATTCTTCTGCTCTTGCTGGTGAAGTACTTTCTTACCTCTGAGGGTCAAACAATTATCAGTTTCAGATGGTTTGGAAGAGGCACTTAGAGAACTTATAAATGAATTTAAAGGAACTAGGAATTCTAGGTCAATTTCAAATATATTAATTTAATTCCCATTGATAGTAGGATTAACCATGTGTTTTCACAGCCCAAAGTGAGATTTTATTTTTTAATTCTAGTTTCTATTTGAATGTTTGGGTTATAATGTACACCACTTTCAATCCTAGTCATCAATGTCCAATGACTCTTATGAGTTCATTACACAACAACAGTATTTCCTGTTATACTTTTCAAAGAGTTTCAAATATTTTGTCTTTCATTTTCTGAAGCTATCAGACTTTTAAAAACATCTTACAGTATTTGGACAAAGTAGACTCTGAAATCAAGTATCATTATTATACTTATATGTATAAAGCATATTTTTTATACAACCTTGAAGAAACAAAAGAAAACTATCAGTTGGCTGGTTTGTTAGCTAGAAGATATGAAATTTGCTTTTCCTTTCAATTTCAATCAAGAATGGCAAAGTCTTTAGTGAATTCTTCCTACAAATGACAGTTTGATGATCCTTAGGGAACACCTCACTTTAGATGTGTTTTCACCCAATGGAAATTAATTGACCCATATTCCTAAGAAGCTCTTGCTTTACATTAGAATGCACATTCTCTGCAAAAACTAAATTTTGCATAATATCCCCCTTTTATCTTCATATCATACAGACATTTGCATGTCTGAGTCCTTCTTACACTGTTTCTTTCACTTTCAGTGATTACTTTATTTCCAGTGACTGCCTGATTCTGTTGAATCATTTTATTTTTTGTAATTAAAAAAAAAAGTAAATTATCTGTGAATGTAGAGAATTTTCTATTGAAAACTGAATATGATTTCTATGTATTTTCATCACATTTTGGTCATATAATTAATTTTCTTCTGTAACCCTCTGGCAAACAGGAGTAATTCAAAGAGAAATACTTCTTAACTAGTGCCATCTTTGATCTTTGACTTTCAACTTTCCATTTTTTCTTTATTTAACTCTGTGGATTGATCTGGCCGTTACTTGTTTGCAGTGACTATTGCAAATACAGGTTCCAGCAATATCTGCATGCCAAGATTTGCAGAATTCCTCTACCTTCCTGGTTTTAAGAAAGAAAGTACTTCCCTCATGCTATCTCTTCTGGTATAGTCCTTCTTTTTACATTTTATTTTAAACCATAATTTTCAGTACTTTCTCTAACAGCTCTGCTCCCTTAGACATCATCTGCTATCAGTCTTTCTACTTTTTTAACAGCCATAGCACAGCTAGACTTAGTCTGTCTTCACACATTTCTACTAATTTGAAATATCATCCTTTATCTCTCAGTGCAATTGATTCTCTATCCCTCTTCAGAACATGGTTCAAATCCTGAGTTGATATTGATGCAAAAAAACCCCATGTAATTGCTTTAGTTATCGCAACATTTTAATGCCTTTAACTTCAACTTTAGTAAAGCTTCATAATACATTTGAAAAAATCTTATTATTTTAAAAGCATTGGATATATAAGTAGCCCTTACTTCCAGGAAGAAAAGTTTTAAGAAATTTGAAGTAAATCCAGAGTCTTACACACTATGACTCATCACATTACAAAAGTGCATTTAAAATTGACTTGCAATAGGTATATATTTTGCACTAATGCCGCAGAGCAGACCATCATAATGCACTACAACTTGAACTAGTTCCCTAGGGCTACGGCTTCAATAAATTGGCTTCAATAAATCTACATAGTCAATATTTCTTAGTAAGTTCCTGAACAAAGGGATTAGTAAGGCTTCTATCCAGCATACCCGCAATTGTGTTTTAATTCCACATCACTATTTGCAAGAGTAGCAGTTTTAGTCCTGGCAGATTGGCCAAATTCTGATTGAGGATTTGCGATTTGCATACCTATTTTGCCCCTGCAGTTCAATTTGATATGTTTTGGCTCATCACTTCCTGCCTTAATACGTTGTAGCCTGATGCCAAGTATTGTTAAACAGCTGCTGTACTTCCCCTGAGAGGATTTCAGTAACATGTGACAAATTCCTACATATACATCAAAATAAAAGGTGCTGCATTGGATTGTGTACAGCGTCTGAAGAGCTCAAATGGGACTTTCATGTCCCTGGTGCCTCATTTTCATGGCTTTCTAAGGAAGAAAAAAAAAGGTATTATCTACATATTGAGATAAGATGGATCTGAGGGACATAGGTATCAAGGGAAATCCTTGTATAACATAGGAAAGTAGAAAAACTATAGATCGAACCTACTGTAATGCAAAGAGCTAGAGAACCCTTAATAAATAAATAAAGACCTGTGGCACTTCTTTCTTTCAACTCCCATAAATAAATTTGTTAAGTTGAATACTTTCAGATTTCCTTTAGATGATATAGCTTATGAAGGATTATTATGGGTAGATAAAACCTGAGATGTAAACTCAGTTTTATCCAAAGGTATAAAATAATGCCTTATCTTTGACTATTTTGTTACTGCATTTCAATATCAATATGCAATTAACAGTCATTTTTATTAGTTAATATCTTTAATTTTATTTACATTTTCTCAGTACAACAGCTCTCAATACATAATAGAACCAGTACAACTCATAAAACAGTAGATAATGTAAATGTGATTGAAGGTGTAGTCAAACTAAAATAAATGGAATATCCCCATTTTATGACACCCTTCTATTTCTTCCTTAGAGAGAGAAAACAGAGCATACCACTATCTAAAAAGGTGGAAAAAATAAATAAAAGCTATATGACCAGAGGAGAGCCATACATATGTTTTCTAATGTTCTTGCAAAATGTTATCTCATGAGTTTTAATCTCTTAAATTTAAGTATCTAAACAAGGACCTTGTAAGTCCTTGCAGGCTTCATAGTGGAAGATATTTATTTGAGCACAAACTTAAAGTGAAGCAAATGTATCAAAAGAAAGGGCTCATGACCATTTATTTGTAGGACACCAGCAGAGATGTTGTCCTCAGAGCTGTACACTTGCACACCAATGAAGTCAATGGAACTTAAACTAGAGATTAATGCTGCAGGTATGCTCAACAGCTGCCCTAAGTATTGCCCAACATTATTAGACAGAAGTTGTTGCCTGCTGGTTTCATTACTGCTGAAGTAGGGATAAATTCACAATCAATAAGTGTATCAGACTGGCAAGGGCTTCAAACAGAGCTCTTGCTATCCTGACTGGGCACTAACCTCTTCTGCCATCTTCTGTCAGAAGGTTTGAGTAATCTTCTTTTCATTCCCGAGGGCAATTTCCAGTCAGTCTGATAGTAAACATCTCTGTATAGCCTTCCTCAATCTTGCTTTTACATTCACACATGCAACATTGCACATTTACATTGCAGAATGAAGCCATAAACTCTGCACATCAGCAGACCTATGCATGATTTAACAATTTGTCTGAGGAGGGAATATGTCCCATTATCAATATCTTACTGACCCACTGGCAGCCCCTTAATCAGAAATACAAGATAATGTAAAATTTTTTGCGATTTTCAGGTTAAATAAAACGAAGGCAGATTGACTTATATATGATATACTAGCAGAAAGTATTGGAAATTAATATTGAAGACAAAAGAAACTTAACAGACTCTAAGCCCTAAATTATTTTAAAAAAATAATGACTTAAAATATTATACATTTTAAAAACTTTTGAAAAAAATAGGTTTAATACATTGTTAACTGGGTGCCCTGAAAATGCATTAATTTTATACAAAGACAGACTTTACACTGTGCAAAATTAAACAATGGAAATGAGATCAATAATGTCTTTGAATACATGGGATTATATCTCTTTAAAAAATGCCCTTAACCTTAAAATGAATACAGGAAAAAGGAAAAAAAAAAAAAAAAAGAAAAATTAGAACTTCACTAAAGATATTTAATATTATATATCCTAGGGATTGTTAGTGTGTTGGCTGTAAATGAAGCTTGCTGGCTAGACATCATGTGTGTGACAAAAATTCTGGTATGGCAATGGCAATTTCACCATCTCTGTCCTGTTTGTTCTCATCTAAGGCCATATGTTTATCAGTGCACACATTTTATATCCACATCTGCTGCTGCCATCTCCCTTTTGTCCCTATTTCTCACCAAGCCACAAAAAGCATCACAAACAAGAACAAAGGACATCCTGCTAATGTTGAGTCCAGGCCAGTAATAAACTAACTCTGTTTTGCTTTGTCTCCAATGCTATTACTGCATTCCTGAGAGTTTCTGCGCACATAAATTTTATACAAAGACAGACCCATTAGTGTCTGCCTCTATTAGAAAATTTCAGATTTAGAAATTTGAATAAGCCTTAGCTTTTCTAAGATCCCTTAGCTTTAATTGGCATTCCATAAGCCAACAAAATGAGTTTCTTATAAGGAGACAGTGAAGTAAAATAGTAGTGTTCCATAATGGAAATGCATTTCTTTGATCCTAACATCTAGTGAACATTGAAATATCTTCTTTTCATTTTTCTCTTTTCTTAGAGTTTAATTTGTATTAGACTGCGGGGGTAGACAAACATGTTTTCCTGTAGAAAACCTTAATGGTAATAAGCAATATTTTAAATTAGGAAGTTCTATTGATTAACCAAAGCAAAATACCTCAATCCTCATGTAAGAATTCAAAGCTATTTTCCAAAATAATACATCTTCTCTGTGTCTACTTACAGGGAATGTCATGAGTCTTGAGGGAATGAAGGTTTGTTGAAGGGCTCCTATTAATTCAGTCTGATTATCATTGCATCTTATAATCAGCCTCATGTTTTAGTATGAATAACATGCAATTTCAGAAACTGTGAAACAGCATTTGGTTTGTATATCTTTGTCAACATAAATCCAAGCTGCAAGTTACTTATTAAATAGTATAATTTGGTTTAAATGCATCTTATAAAATGTGAATTTCTCAATTCCTTATCCTAGCTAATTTGGCTTTCAGACAAACTATCATTTGGAGAATTTGTAAATACTAGAAACATGGAGGGACTCTTGTTGTGTACTGATCCAGCTATCATGGTCTTTGAGCTATGAACAGTAGATGCTATTGCTCCTTTTCTCCATATCTTCTTACACATGTAACTAGAGTGCTCTAATGTATGGCTTCTGTCAGATAATATGTTAAAACTACTATGCATCTTTAAGAGGTAGTTAGACACTGATTTCCCATAGACTGCAATCAGCTCTTTGAAATTGTAGTGTTTGTGACAGAATAAACTCCATTAACTTGTTTTATTAGTACTGTGAGCAGTCAGGAGAAGCAATGCTGCAGAACATTATGAAATGACTAACAGTTTTCATCAGTGCACAGCAGAATGTTTTCTCCTTACACAGAATATATAATTATTGCTCACATAAACAGGTAGATTTCTTTTTTCATCTTTCTAAGGTAATATTGGGAAATCTAAGACTCTTGTTCACAAGAGAAATAAAAAATAAATTTAGCTTTCCCCCACCCCCGCTCTGTTCAATTTGTTACCATACTGCTGCTGTAATTTTTGTCTATGTTTCAGAAAAGGACCTATCAAATAAAAAACCAATTCTAATTCAATTGCTTACTATAATGACAGAACAGTTCAACAAAGCCAAAGGAGCCTGAGAAAGGAAAGATTTACTGACCAACTGAATCCCAGAGGCATATTAGTCAAATTTTGACAGCTTGTATACAAGGTAAGCTGCCAAACTGAGTAAATGAAAACAAAACAAATCCAGAAGGAGAAAGTATAGCTTGCTTTATGTAAGTAAATATAAGTCAGCTATCATAGAATATATTTCAGAAGCAGGTAAATATTCTATACTGCAGATAGCACAGCTGCCAGTGCTTATCTGAAAAGAAAGGTATTCTATTCCAGAATAGCTCTCACAGCATTGCATTAGCCAATTCAGACATATAAACAACTTTTTCTCTTCTCCTTTGCCTCCATTTTCTACTGGCTTTTTTGCTTTGCCCATTTAAGATGAAAGTCAGGGTCTGAGCTGACTAGCTGCATGGGACTCCCAGTATAAACGTCAAGCATTTTAGCCTAACAAATTATAGGAAACATGAAGCTGAGCAATCACAAAGGAAATGATTGAAAGGAAGAGTCAGTACAGATGTAGAATAATGCGACGCAAGAAAAAAAAACACATTGAAATCCAATCCAGCCTATTTTTTGCCAGCAAAATAATGAGTTTATGATTTGCAGATTGAATATAACTAAGTAGAAAAGTACTGTTCATAATAATGATTTGTAGAGTCACCCTTCTGCTGGATAAGTATTCCTTTTGCATTAGGGCAATATCTGGTCTTGCTATTATAGTTAAGGGACAATCAGCCTTTTCATTACATAAACCCCTATATTCAGGAGCTTGTAATTTGTTTATAAAAATCCTCAGCATGCTGAAACTTGAAGTAAGATTTTAATCTAGAAGTAATTTTTAGAATATATTCTAAAAAAAATCATTAGTCAAATTTTAAAGTAATAAAAATTTTATTGTTTACTGTCCTCCTATTCAGCTCATATGTTGCACATTGTATTCCTTTTAATACCATATTATGGGTTCTGGTGTCCTAAGGCACATACACATATATACATGCATTCATGAATAAAAATAAAAATCTTATCTATGTAACAAAAAAACTCCCACAAACAAAAATTTAAAAAAACCCAAACAACAAAACCAAACAAAAAATCACAACAACAACAAAGAAAAACACCCACAGAAATCCGTACAAATATTATGCATACTCAGAAGCTACTTATTCTGAATTTGAGTAGATGTTTTAGGCTGTGGATCTATAATATGCAAATGCATATATTCATGCTAGTATTCTGAAGGTTAGAATGGAGTATAAGTTAAACCCAAAAAGGTCAGAAATTAAGTGTTATGGCTGAAACTCTATTCTGAAAGGACAAGAGCATCTATTTCAGTTGGCCCAACAATGTGAAAGTTCACAAGGTAAAGTGCCTCACTCACCAGGCATAAACTCTGAAAAGCATTTGAAAATTATGTTTTCAGAGCCACACTGCTGAAAGAGAACCTCCTGATGCAAAATGATATCTTTGTAATTCTGGCAACACGGAAAGAAGTACAACATATTAGATGTTGAGGAATGTTAGCATTTAATAATTATACTTCTGAAAAACAGAACCTCTAACTTGAGAAAACCAAAATATTTCAGGTGAGCAAACTTGTCCTTTATGCATGAATTTTTTTGCCTTCTTTTCACAACCAAGGTCTTGTTTTGTCTTTGTCTCACTGCTGTTGCCAAAACATGACCCCTCACTTGTTGCTACGATTTTGAATGCTCATCATTACATGAAAAAATTTCCTTGCCATCATCTTCAATCCAACAGGGTCTTCAAATGTATTTTCTGAAACAGCATAAACCATACTGAGCATCTCTTTCAAATAACTCATTGCTGACAATTTTCCTAGTAATACAGACAATTTAGGGAAGAGTGACAATGGTATTGAATGCCTCAGGAGACGCATAAGTACATAAGTAACTTATTAGTAAGAAACACCAGGAGTCTTTAAAAAGGAAATAATGGTGAGTGGGGTTTCTCCATCTAAAAGAGCTACCCCATCCCCCTTGAAAGAAACCATAAATCTTAAAGTCTGAGCACACTCTTAGAGGAAGGACATATCCAAGTGGAAACCTTTGTTTTTGAAAATCAGCATAGGAGCAGAAACAGATGGAAAAAATATCTACTACTAAAAGTCAGAAATGGTTCTTTTGGTATACTTGATTTTGGTATACTTGATTTAGTCCATCTGAATGCAGTGCAATGGTAGGTAGAGAGACTACCTTACCTCCATTTATGCTCATTACTGAGCAGTTTAATATAAAGGATTGGACTGTGTCCATTTTCCTTTGCTCTTGTGGTTCTCTGGTCTCAAACATGCTCTTGGGCCACACTCAGAGGATTTACAAGGATCATGTCTCTTGATTTTGCTAGTGCTCTTTTGCACTATTCTCTTCTGGACATCAGTTCACTTCCTCCCTTTTGCAGCAGCAGGATCAGTGGTATTGGCTTAGCTGGAAGGATTGTTACAAAAGAGTGCACATTATAAAGCACTTTGCCAAGAAAAAAATCTCTTCATCTTTGAGACCTTCCTGTGTAAATCTAGACATCATTTCGTTCCTATGCAGGAGCACATCCTTCATGACACCTATTTCAGTTCTACCAACCTTTCCACACACATCTTCCAGGAGAAGTCAGAAGAGCTTGAGATTTGCCAAGGGGTGACAGCTCTTTCTCTGACATGTTCATCCTGCCTTTGGGCTGCGTCTTCTCAAAACTTTCCTACTCTGGATTTGACAGTCCCTACGGTGACTGTTAAAATCTTCTTTCCCAGGTGCAGCAAAGGTGACCAGAGATGACAAGAAACCGAGAACTGCAGAATACTTTAGGTTGGAATGGATATTTGTGGCTTTCTGGTGAAAAGTTTCTCCTCAAAGCAGGTTTAATATACTTTCAGCTTACTCAGGGCTATGTGCAGGTGAGTTTTGAGTGTCTTCAAGAGTGGGCATTTCTTAGACTCTCTGGGCATCCATTTCCAGTCTGTCCTCATCGTGAAAAGCTTTTCCTTTACATTCAGGGAAATGCAGAAGCAAGTTTTGTCTGTTGCACCTTTTTCTTTTATTAGGCACTTCTGTGAAGAGTACAGCTGCTGTGCTGAAACACCACCCTGCAACACCCTTATATTCTACCATGAGAACCTTGGAAAAAGCAATTAGATCGCCACACACTCTTCTGCGTGATGAACAAACAGCTCCCTCAGTTTCACATGAATCATATGCTTGAGCCCCTTAAACACTCCACTATTTTAGTGGTCCTCTGCTGGAATCACTCCAGTTTTTAATTTTTTTCTTTCACTGGAAACACTGTTTTATGTCTACTTGTACAATGTGGTTAAGTGTCTTGGATATCCTAACTGATTTCAGTAGTACAGTGCAGAGGCATCTGGGCAATTGGAAGACATTGGCCCTGGACCAGCTTTTTTTATCTTGGATCATCTGTCTCACTGTCATACAAATCACACTTCAATCAGCAGTTAATAATGACTGCCATAAACAATGAGCAATAGAGAAGGTATTCACATTGTGAAAGGAATAAGGTGTCTGCTTGCTGACATCTGTGTGAAACATTTTGAGGTCAAATGTCAGATTACATGGTGGCTGAAGTACTGATAATTCTCTTAATAGCATACACAGTGGAATGTTCCTGGTGACTTTTGTATGAGAAATATATTGAATTTCATCCCGTTTACAGAAAATGTCAGCAAACATATTTTGCTGTTTCTGTTCCCTACATACCATACTCTGCTACATTTACAGAATTAAAAAATACATTTATAATTAATCTTTTTAGCTGGTGTTTTGAGAAGCTCTACCAAAAATATCACAGCTGGTTGCAGAGAAAATTTTTGCTTAATTCTCCATGTATAAATTCACTAGTCATAGTGAGATTTTCATGCTATTAAATGGATGACTGAATGTTTTGCTATCACTAGCTGATGCCTTGATGATATGATGTTTCATTTCCTATGAAGTATACACAAGGATCTCTCAGCCACAAGTCCTGACTGACCACAGGTGTCACATGAATGCACAGACATAGTAATAAAGTTAATAGAGCCGAGTGTGTTTGCAGAGTAATTTCTGAAACTACATGGATGGAATAGAAGGATCTTGATTTATCTTTTTTCCAAAAGTCTCTCTCTATTAAATGGTAAACCATTACCTGTTGCAACAGCTGAAACTGAAAGATACACTTCATAGCCATTCTATAGATGGCAGGATACTGTGGCCAGTACAGTGAAATTTAGAACTTAAGTGTTTGCGCTAGTCACATGGCACATTAGCAATCAGATCTTGTAGAATGATACTGTACTTCAGTGGCCTTCATCTGTAGGAGAATAAATAATTCTCTTTAAAATGCAGGATTAAAATAAATAGAATAAAAGATATTGTTCTGAATTAAACATTCAGCATTGGCACATGTACTGTTACATAGCTGGTCACTGCTAAATAAAAATTACCTAGGTTTACTTTAAATGCTTAAAATTGAGATATTAAATTTCCAGAGTGTTGAGAAATTTTCTTATATTACTAAACTCAAATAAAATATGAGTGCTATCAGTTTCAGAAAGTCTAGCTTTGATATGATCAAAGCTACACAAGTACATGATCACTTCATCCACCATTTTGGGTTACTTCAAAAATGAATAAGCAATTTGTGAAAAATAAAAGGAAATATTTCAGGAGTACATTGTAAAACCAGGTCAGTGGTAGAACTTAAGGGTCTACCCATGGAAGGGGAACTGGAACTAGATGATCCTTAAGGTCCCTTCCAACCTAAAGCGTTTTATGGTTCTATGATTCTAATTTAATTTGCTAAAAATGACTGGATTAAACATTTCTGAAACTTTTAATATTACCCCATAATAATGGATGAACACAAATATGAAATCACTGTAATGACCTCCAAAGTGTGGTTGGTTATGCTATTGTAAATATCTTTTGTTTACAGAGGTATTGATTACACTGCCAAAATAAATTGACTTGCATGAATACAATCTGGGAAACAAGAATTTAAATTTCTAGTCTAGATCTTCAGCTGATGAATATGGATAAAAGCTCATTGATTGCATCTAATTCTCATCAGCTAAGGCTTTGACCCTCCATTTTTACTACTGTGAAGATATAATTTCCTATTCAAAAAAAAAAAAAAAAAAAAAAAAAAAAAAAAAAAAGACCCTGCCACAGATTCCAACTGTTCCTTGTATGTTAAATCAAAACGAAGGTCAAATATACAACCTGAAATATATTCACATAGTATTGCAGATAAAATCATGGAGGCTAATTTGAAATTATGATTAATTTTAATTGATTTCTGATACTACTGTTTCAGTCCACATCTACAAAACAGGCAATGTTATTTAGTATTGTACTTCTGTGTCCAAGGAATTTACCCATTATTAATCAAATACTTAGGATTGTTGCTCCTTTGTCTAGTTAACAGCATATTCTTCATTGACTAATCCAGTTATATTCAATAGGATGAAGTGAGTCACCTGAAATAAAAATGGAAGGAATGAACTCTTCTCACTTGAGGCAACTATTTTGAGTCCTATGCAATACTAATTGCAGACAAATACAGCTGTTGTTATTTGTTTAATTATGACTCATGCAGCTGTGGATAACAAAGCTCTTTTTACTAAAAAACAATTTAGATACACTATGGCTAGTATTAATATCTGACCATGTTTATAGATATTTTGAACTAGAGTTATGATAGGAATCTTTCTGGATTTTAAATATCATGGTGAAAACTTGTATTCATATATTCAGCTTAAAATTTTTGCAAAGTTTAGTCTCAAATAAGAAACTTCAATCCACCCTATAAAGGCATGCCCCCTGTGACATTTGTGGCAAGTACTATATTTCTTTATACTTCAAAAGAAAACCCTTAAGGAAAAAAATACCTCTGCAGTTTGAAATCCTGGGGTTTTTTTCCTATAAAGAAACTACCAGTCTTTGTCTGGTCCTATTAAGATTCAATATGTTTCCTTCAAACAGTTAAATGGCATTTTTAATTTAGGTCCAGATGCAAATGTGGAGTTGGGCATTTTATGTAAGTCTAAGGCATTGTGAAGTTATCTCAAATGTAATAAGGAGACACCTAATCCTGTTGCAGTTACCTGAATTTTTATGGGATTGGTTGTTGAATGTTCAGTGTTCTTCTAGTACCCTGTCTAACTTTTTTTTCCCCCTATATTTGAAAGATACTTTTTGTATCCAAGTTCCTTATTATTGCCTTTTGTACTTGAGCCCTTCTGGTATCACTTAATTTGTTAGACATACTCAGAGCTTGCCTAACATAGCAAGAGCATCTATCAGCTTCATCCAGGCAGTTTTATATAGCCAGGGAACATCAAGTCTTTCAGGGAAATGCTTAGAGATTGTACCACTTTTATAATGTGTGAAAGACCAGCATTTCAACCCTTTAGCCAGAAAGAGCTCAAATCTACTCAGCCAGCCTAGAAAAAAGGACAGAGTTGTTTGAAGAGTCTGGATTGAAGTGGTGGGATGTCTTCTCTGCTTCTGCTGCCTCAAGAGACTACATACTTTGTGTCAGGAATACTGCATACACAGAAGTGAGGGGGAAAAAAAAGAAAGAAAAGAAAAATAACCCCACATTTTGGCTTCCCCTCCACTAAGTACTGTTTATGACTGCACTGCAGGATAAATAGGTAAAATATACAGAAAGTGTAAGTACAATCAACAGTTTCCTCAGTATCAATCAGTTCTGACATCAAAGGAAAAGTGGCCTCTAGTTAACATTTTCTTGTCAATAAATAGTATATTCTCTCCCACATGATTCCACAGCTCCAAGGCAGTGAGAAGTAGAATGGCCCTAACGTTTCAGGGCAGAAACATGCTCATGATCTGAAACCCAGGCATCATCCCAAGGTGTATAAAGAGAGGTGTGGCAGGAAAAGAGGGGACAAGGGCGAGAATGAATGATAAAACAGCTAAAATCACCTCTTCTGTAGTGAAAGACTGAGCTTGTTTGTTTCTGCTTAAAGAATACAATGGGAACCTGAGAACAGTTTTCAAACATGAGAAAAGGAGAAAAAAAAAAGGGGGGGTTTTAAATTGTAGCTAGGCAGATATAGGTTAGACTTTAGTAAAAGATTTCTAAGTGCCAGGTTAGTTAAATAGTGAAACACAACACCTAGGAATCTGTAGAAAAATTTTCCATGAGCAGATTGCACAAAAATTTTAGGTATAGTTAATAGGAAGGAAGATTTACAAGATCACTTAATGATCTTAATTCTGGATTATTTTATATGATTTTATTAGAAGTTTTTTGATTTTGTTTTGGACTGTGTTAAAAATGACAGAGTTTTTTTTTTCCTAATGATATAAAGAGGCCTTGGATTAAGACTCAAATAGGAATATGACTGCATGTAAACTATGCAATCAATATTTGAAAGATTACGCAGTTTCTAGCATAGCATTTTTGCTACTGGCAATAGTTATAGAAAAATTAAGAAGCTTAACTATTTACTTTACTCTTTTATAAAATTTCTCTGTGCATTGAAGAGAAAGAAATATTCACACCTCTTATAAAAGATCCACAGTAGAGGTTAAAATTGTAGTAGAGGTTAATATTTACAACTATTTTCTGCACCAAACCTGCAGAGATGTTTAATTTTCTCTGTTGTGAACACCATCAAATAAAGCAAACAAATAGTATTCATGCAAAGGCAAACAAAATAAATGAGTCAGGTAATTATAAAAAGAACACTGACCTGTTAAAAATTGGTCGGATCTTTAAGAATTCTCAGCATAGCAGCAGTAATGTTATTAAAAATAGTAGAATCATGACAAGTATTCATTAGAATTTGCATACCTGAGTAAGAATGCATTTAATTACAAATTGCATTCTGCAAATTATTTAGAAGCTGTAAATCAAAGAAACAAAGAAAAAAGATTTAGGGAGTAAGGGTTCTGAGGAATTTTCTAATGCAATTGTTCTTAAAAACAACAGATTTGGGAACTTGTAAGATATTCCATGACAAAATTATTTAAAAGCAAAAATAAAGTTCAGAAATACTAATGTTTGACATATACGCATTTACTATAGGTAGTGGAAAATTATCTCAACTAGATCAGACTGGAGTTTTATATGGAGAAGTAGATGTATTTAAATACTGTGTCACTTGAAGGCAAAATATCGTATGCAAATTAGGAGCTCAACTAGCAAACTGCAGGTGTAATAAATTTCATGGATTGTGTGATTTTCATGCAGATTTTTTTTCAGCTGCCGTCAGCACTGTGGTTTAAATGCTTGTGCAAAGCAGTCCCTGCTCTGCTGTACTGAGTCAGCACCCCAGGGAGCTCTGTCTCACCAATAACCCAAAGGGGCTGAGGGAGTGAGCTCCCTCTCTGGAACCCTGTACTGGAGCTGGCGGGGATGGAGCAGCTGGAAGAGGAACAAGTGAATGCAGAGAGAAGGAGACCAGAGAGGATATAGGGATTTGAGAGGTGAGGAAAGGAAGGTGACAGAGAAAGATGAAAGATGAATCTCTGATTCAGCTGGTCAACTTCAACTTCGCTTCACTGCAGAGAAAATATTAAGCCTTTTATAAAGCATTCATTTCCCATGTCCAAAAAAAGTACAGAGGATACATGGAAAAAAATCTCATAATCAGTATTGAGAATGTAACTGGAAGGACAACTGAGCAACTATTATTAAAACAAAAAAAAAAAAAAGAAAAAAAACAACCTTCACAACACAACAAAACCAAAATCCATTAATTTTTGTTTGTTTGTTTTAAGCAGGAAATGGCAATTCCCTTGTGGAAGGAGAATCTCTCAATTTTCTTAATCATCTGGAGGAACAAAAAAGCAATTTTTACTATTCACTACTTCAAATTTTGTTCCTTCAAAATTCGAGATTTTTACAGGGCAGTCCATTGAGACCTTAATCCTGAAGTGTACTTAGGTTCTTCATTGTCTAACTGATGCATCCAAAAATGCCACCTAGTCTTGCTTGACCTCACTGACACTTACAGCTCATGTCTACCACTAAGACAACTGCCCAAATATTGATTCTGCTCAGATTGGACTGCTCAGATTAACATGCAATTAATATCTTAGAGTACAGGCTGTAGAAATTTGCTCAAAGATAAGTAAATGGAAAATTTTTTCTTTTGTTACTATGTAAAAGAAATAATGGGATTATTGTTATTTAGTAATGAATATTCTCCGTATTCAGTATTTCAATACCTGTTCTTTGATAATTCTGTACACACACTACATTTCTGAAGGAAATTTCATGGCCTAATACTATTATGTTTCTATTATTTATTATCGTTGCCAGCAGTAAAACAAGATGTTCAGGCTCCACTTTACCTGCAAAACTTTCAGAGCTGATCTTACAAGACAGTTACATAGAGCAATAACATTTAGACGAAGCAAGGGAAAATATTCATATAGCATTTTTACTGGGTTCTTTGGTTCTCTTGATATAGAGCATACACAGCCTCGAGGGTCCTCTTGATTGTTATCTCTGCAGCTGAGTGATTTTTGGAGGTCTTGCTGAACACAAGGGTCACAACCTAGAGTCTGTTCTTATCTGTTTTAATAAAAAATGACAATGAACTGTGAAATTCTCCATCGCCCCCTCAAGCAAAATGAAGGTGAATGTCACTCCTGTTTGTACAGAGAAGTCTAATTGCAGTATTAGGGTCCAGACTGTGAAGATTCACTCCATCAAGGGCTTTAACAAAGTCCGTGGAAGCACTGCAGTTCAATTTGCACATCCTCAGGTTTACTGAGTTTTATCAAAACCTCCAAGGAGATATTGCTCTTTCAGACTGGACTGTGCATACCATTTACAGCTCGACTCCATAAGAGGTCATGCAAATTGATTTCTTTCTGCATAACAAAAGTACTTTTTGTTCAGCTCTCAGGAGAACACAGAGACCTCACAGATTATGTGATATAGTGAAAGACGGGACTAAGTGCACCTTTAGCAAGTTTACAGGCAATAGAAATTTGGAAGAGTGGTTGATACATCAGGCAGTTTTTCTGTCTTTCATAGTCTTTCAAAGAGGAGGAACAGCAACCAGGAGCTTCATGAAGTTTAACGAAGAGAAAAGACAAATCCTGCTCCTGAGGAAGAATAACCTGACAGTGGAAGATGGATGAAAATAGTGTACAGATTTAGCCACTCACCCTTCCCATTATGTGATATTTGTGGCCAAGTACCTTCTATGAGACAGTTGCACTAATTCTTCATCAATCAGAAGTTCCTTCTTCCATCCATTCAGCTGGTGTATGATCAGCCCTTGAGATCAGTACCAGAATTATGAATATCCCCTTTTTGTAGGGAAGTCTGTATCTATTCATACTGAGTTTCTTCATCAACTCTTAGGCAGACTCCGTCTTGAGTTCCTGCCTCCTTCAGTGTTGAGGACGTGGTGGTTAATGGGGTGGCAAGGTTTCATCTCTATGGTCATCCCAGCTGAGAACGTCATGGTTTCTAACCTACTGCTGGTCTAGTCTCAGCTAAAGCTCACACTGAGTAACAGCCTGCCATTAGTAAGGGCTCACAGAGCCATTTTGGTTCAGAATTGCTTCAAACACTGAGGATGATGTAGGACTGCATAAAACCAAAAGTAGACATTAACCTCAAAAAAGCAAGCATGGCAGGGCGTGACTGTGAGTAGACAAGAAGGAGTTTAATATTCAATTGGGAGCTAGAGTAAGAAGCAAGAGGAAAGCTCTAGAATTCCACACATTACTAAAAAGTCTACTTTCTTTCTTTCCTGTCCTTTATAAGCATAACTTCCCCCTCCCTGCTCTTCTGATTCCAGGACTTTTAAGTCAGTAAGGCATAGCTGGCTTCAGTTGAGAGGGTACATGAATCCAAGGGTTCAAGACCCTTTCTTCACCATCTCTCTTCATATGAGACTTACACACATTAACACTCTTCTGATATATATATATATATATATATGTATATGGACCTAATATGCGGGTCTTCTCAGGTGATTGAAAATCAAGGGAGGCATACTATACCCATAATATATGTATGTATATTTGTTTATTAAGAAAGCCATTAAAAATGTTCAAAATCTATGCAATCAGATGAAGTCAGCTTTGATTAGGTGCAGTTAAGAATATGTTTCATTTAAAAAATGGACATATTAAGAATGGGTTTCATGGGAAATGAACAATAATATTTTCCTTTTGATAAAAACAACTCAGATTATTAGGAAAGAAAGAGGATTCTTCAGCTTGAGATCACAGTTTTTACATCAAACTTTTTTTTTAAGTGTTCAGTATTATCTTTATTGACTCAACTCCAAATACTGAGAATGCTTTGCTTGTCCAGATCTTCACATCCTGTAAAGGCGAAACCTCTAAAATCAAGAATTTAAATAAAAGAATACTAGGGGGAAAGGATATATAGTTGTTCTCTAGCTCTGCTCAATCTGAATTGCTAATCCAGGAGAAGAAAATCAAATCTAAAAAGCGTTTAAAAAAATTTAATTGAGGCTGTTGCTGAACAGAAAGAAAATGAAGTACCCACACATCATTACTGGAGAAATTGTGTGCTACAACTAAATGAAAAAGGGGAAACCTTAATAAAGGTTCTTGAAAAATGGGCAACAAAGACTTTACATTTCTTCTGCCTGATGATTCTTTAATGGCTGCAATCCTGCAGGATCACCACCAAGAAATAGAAAAGAGTGTCAGTCTTTTGTCGAACAATTACTGTGTAAGTGGTTAAAGAGATAAGATTATAGTAAGCCGGGACATTGTAATCCATTACTTATAAGACTAATTTGGTCCTTATTTTCTGGGAACTAGATTTCACAGAAAATAATAGCTTGCTTTTTCCTGAAAATTTAAAAAACAAACTACCAAGTAAAACTTCACCATCCATTGAGCTGTATGAAGGTTCATTCACCTGTCTTCCCTTCTTGATATCATATTATTCCCAACATTTCTATAATGCCTATTAATAAATTTTGATCTGACCTTGCAAAAATCTAGATACCTGGGGATGTTCAGATGGAACTCTTTTAAGCCTAGTCTTCAAAGTAGTGCTTAAGTGTAAGTGACAATTTGTGGAAAAGTATTTGCCAAAAGCCTGTTGAAAATACAGATTTCAAAAAGAGAACTGAAAGAATGCTTTTACTTGATAACTAAAATTTTTTAAACATTTGGCTAAAAGCCTCTTTAAAAAGAAAGGAGGATACATTGCACAAAGTTTAGGTCAATAAGAAAGAATTCACGTGTCTAAATCCTGCCATATTATTGAAAGAGAGACTTTTTTGGCTCCTCCAGAGACAAATCAGAGCAATACAAAACTGATTCATTTTACCTAACTAGGCTCATGAGACTGTCTTATTCCTTAGCTGGGATGAATTGCCTTTCAGACATGTTTTTTCCTCATTGAGTGTCAAGAGAATTTAATCAAACACGTTAGCTTTGGTCCTTCAGGTAAGGTGTCTTAGAGAAAGGTGGAATGATTAAACCCAGATCCATTAGCAGTTTGATTAAGTGCTGTTAAGCAAAAATGAGTGCTGGACCCAAACTGTTTCACTGTGAGCTGAGCTAGCACCCAGCACTTGGTCTGTTTTGGGCTGCGCCAGCTAGCTAGCCAGCATTAAAAGTATGGATTAGGAAGCAGCGGGTGCTAACTTGTCTCAGAGCCAATGGTCACTTTGTGGCTCTGTTTTATTCAGCATAAAGACTAAAAGTCATTGTGTCTAAGAGTTTAACTGATGTCAGATTTGGAAGTAATTTTTTCTTTATTTCTGAATCTGTCTGTTCATCTCAGTTCAAAGTACAGGGATCCTGAGAAATGATAAAAAGTTTGAAATTTGTTGTCTTATTTCAGTGTCTGATGTTGGTAACTGGTAACACCTGATGTGACTGCCGATCCTGACAGAATCTGAATGTTAGTTTTTGTCTGAGATATTATGTATGACTTAACTGCTGTAGCATACAACACAATAGCAGAATTCAGACTGAAATTGAGGCAAGTGCTTGAGCATTTGTTTTGCCAAAGTCAGTTTACATTTAGGGCAAGGATGTCCCCACAGCCACAACAGCAACTGTGAGGTATCTTAAATTTCAGTGGTCCATTTTATGCAAGCCACAACTGAAATATATAGAATTCAGCAAATAGAAAAGAGCAGAATGCAGAAATTCCTGCCCTGCCCCTTAGTCTAGGCTATTTATTTCCTGAGATATGGCTTTGTGACAGGTGAAAACGAGGCACATCATTTTCATTTACAAGAGGCTGTAATCAGAGAACACCACAAATAGCAAACACAGTGCTTACACATAGGGTGTTTACACATAGAGTGCTCCCATGTTGTTGCAGCCATGTCAAACTATGCTATTTGTATTTCGGAATGAGGCAAATTTAAAAAAAATAATAATATCAGATAGTCAAGGATAGAAGGGTTTTTATTTTCTGTTCAAAAATTGCAGAGCAGCTTCTACAACCTCTGGAAGGGAGCTGGAAAGAGTAGGAAGTTTAGTGATAACCGTGTGCAGTGTTCACCTGGGGTTTCTTTCAGATAAAAGCATATGTGATGTAGGTGATATTGAATGTTGTTCTTATGTGTTTAAAACAGAAACTATCACCTGGGCATAGATCTTTTATTATTGTTCAGATTCTTTTGGCAATTTTCAATTACATTTCTGATTTTTTATTATATGTTGAAGGACTATATTAATTAAAGCAGACGGCAATGCACTAATAACAATTAATTCAGTCCAGGGTGCCTTAAAGTGAGATTTTATGAGAGCTGAAATTCTCTATGGAGCTCTAATTTGCATTTACAACAGAGGGAACTGTACTCCTGGATGCTTCTACTTGGCATTCTACTCCAAGCCAACACAGTAGCATGAGACCGGGATAGGAGAGGTGATGAGAGACCAGGGTGAAGAATTACAATGTTCTGAAGTGTTAAGAGAGGCAGTAGCTTTCATTGGTCTCAGTGGATTAACACATGTAACCCCACTTGGTAATATATACGTTTTTTAGAAAGCAGAGCACAAAATCTAATAGAATGTGCAATCAGTTATTGGTGAAGAGCATTAGCTAGATAATAAACACACTCCAAATGTACCTACTCCCCCTGGGAGATAGCCCCTCTTGTTCTTAGTCCTTTTGTCATTCATGAGTAATATGTATTTAACAGAAATCTTGGAACAGGAAATGAAAAACTGAAGATGATAAATCTGTTCCACTTAGACAATAATCATATAACACTGAGGCCAGTTAGTTTAATTTATAGACACTATTCCCCCTGGAAATCTTAGGTAGAGAAATTTAAAAAAAAAGGCAGGGGAGGGAGATGGGGAGTGAAAAGATAAAAATTGGTACAAGGCATCTCTTACCCACTGGAAGAAAAATACTAATTAAGATTTCACTGCTGCAAAGCAGTATTTACAGTAGTTGGACATGAGTTTTTCTAGCATTCACCCTCAGTTCCTTGCTAGAAGCTCTACACTGAAGTGTGACTTGCTCATATTTAACTTATCATGCCTCTCTCTCTCTCTGTTGGTTTTTTGTTTTTTAATTTTTTTTATTTTTTCTGAAGAGAAAAAGTACTTTTGGACAACTGTGGTCACAAAAGATTGCTAATCTATAAACATTTTTCTCTCTTGCAACCTTCCAATCTGTGGCAATATATGTATTGTGTGACTCTTAAAAGAGAATTAAAACTACCCTCCTTATCTGTGAACACAGCACTTATATTCATACTGTTTGGACAATATTCTTCTCTTTGTAGCAGGTACCACTACGTATCATACTTAAAGGTTCTTCAAATCCTCCAGTAATTATTAATGTCTAAGCTCTGGTCTCCTTAGAAAAATGTATAATATAGCTCAAAGTGAAGAATTCATTAGTTACTTTTAATAGCAATTAACCTGGGTATGGAGTAAAATTATCAGTTGTTTAAGGATTTTTTTTCTTTGTTTATGAATGACACTTTTAAGCATCTTAGACTAGCTGTAATGCTTAATTTTGTATAAGATCTAGAAATTTATTGCCTTAGAAAAGGTAAAAGAGGAGTATTTTGACCTGTGCTGCCAACCTCTTAGCAATTTGTAACACCTCATAGGCATAAAGATTTCAAAATATACTTCAAATTGATGTAGCCAAAATGAATTAGCCCACTTAAAAAAAAAATTCAAATAACCAAGGAAACAGCAAGAAGATGTAAAACACAACCAAAAAATGTCAAATCAGTAAATGATGAGACGCAAAATGTTTTTTCTCTGTTTATTTGGAGAGAATATTTTGTTAACAGTTTGTAAAAAATGTTTTCAACCGGTTTGTGTCATCTTTGGAATGATGATCCGAGATATTCTCCACAATGAACAAATAAAGTTTATGCAAACCTACAAAAAGTTTTGCCTACAAAAAATTCCATGCATATCTTTGATTTACATGTCTTTGATTGACATCTGGCTAAAAAGAAATTAGATTCAAGGACTGGATTCACAGGCAGTGATTTCTTCCTGGAGATCTAATGAAATTTAAATTTTATATGTACCATATTTATGAGACTAAAAAAAATAATAATAATTCTCTTAATATATTCTAGGTATATCTAGGTGTGTGATGACACAGTCTTGCTCTCTTTCCAAGACTGTAAGCCTATGTGCTAAAATTCTTCTACAACTAGAAGGTTCATATATCCTCATAAAATCCATGGACACTCCAGAAGCATCTGGCAGCACAAAAACAACTTTACAGCTTCATTCAGTAAAGTATGGCATAGTCCTGTGTGTCTCTAAAGCTTCCCTGCTGAAATCAGTACATAGTAAGGTCCAGACCTGGCTGAGAATATAAATCAAGTAATTTGTCATAAGTCTCTTAATTACTAGCCAATATAACAATTCAAGAGAAAGATTTATGGAAATGCAAAACTAGGTCTACACCATATAATTAGCATATACAGATATTTTATTTTGTCATTTCTGTAGTTTATGGGAAGCTTTATAGCCATATTTTATGCTTTAGCTGGCTTCTTCTCAGCTTAATGGCAATTCGGCTTGATACTTACAAACCAGGTACCATTTTCTTCATTCACATCATCATGGAACAAGTATCAGATTTCTCTCTTCCTCACAATTTTTCTTATTTTATTTTTTTCTTTCAGCTTTGTATTATTTTTGTCCCCCCCCCCCCCCTTCAAACTGCTTCTGTACTAGAACTTTATGTTTTTCAAACGCTTACTGAAAAAATGCAATCTACTGGTGCATAGCATGGAAGCAAAAGATATTACAGCTGCAAACTTTGTGAACAAGGTGGATCCACAGTAAAGCCAGGATGGCTTTGAGGTCAATGCACTGATTTACACAATTGAAATTATACAGACATAAGGACGCATTTCTTTTTTTACCTTAAATTTGCTTGGGTAGTGTGAGATCTCCTGAGAGATTTATGCAGAACCATATCTCTAGCAAGATGAAAAGAGCATGCTGTCCACAGAATCAAAGCCAAAGAAAAAGAAGAAAAATAAGCAGCAGAAAGGACAAAATACCCTATCACTGATGCAAGTACTATGTCCTGAAAGGAATTTCTAGCTCTTTCAGCAAGATCTGTAATACATAAATACATACATATTCTGAGCAATAACAACTTCTTTTGATTTTTTTTAAAATCAAGTCCTACTTTTTTATTAAAAAATTATAAGATTTAAGTCTTCTCAAACACAGTGTGCCAGCACCCCATAACTAATTTTTAAGCAATATATTACACTAGAGATACAAATTCTTATTTCATGCTTATTTAAATTGAGCGCTGTCATTTAGCACAAAATTCTGAGACCAAAAGTCCACAAAAGCTTGTATAGAAGTTTACCAGGGACCTTGATAAAGCAGTAGCTTTCAGAGTGACAGAGCCTGAGATTACTTTTCAGACAAAGGAAAAGCAGAAGTACAAAGAAGTAAGATAAAAAACATCTCACAAAAATATTCATAATATGTTGATGTGTTTTACAGATCTATACTGCACCTTTCCTTGAACTTTATTTTGTAGTCCTTATTTTTTCCCCTCCACCTAGTATTTCTTGATAGCATATATGAGGAATTAATTTTTGAAAGAATTATCTTTCATTATGCCTCCATTTCTGTGGTCACAAGAAAATCTGCAAGGTGCTTGATGGCAACTCTAAATTAGATCATTTGAACTGCAAAATCTCTGATTTCCACCATCAATGTATTTGAAAGCACAAAAATGAAAGTGCAAATTTAGACAAGTAAAAAGACAGGACTTAACTTTTTACAGGATGTCAGAGAGAATAAATATATAATTTGTTTTTGTATGACTCACAACAATACACACTGTTGCCACATTTTACAGTACTGTCCTCTGAAAATACACCTTCTCATAAGCTCCACAGGAAATAAACCACACGGAAACAGAGCAGATATGGAGAGAGAGTTTCCTGAACTAAAATCCTCTTTGTTTTATGTGCTTAATTGTATAATTAACACTTTTGTCAAACAAAGCCTTTTCAGATCTTGGTTAGGTATTTCTGGGGTTTGTTTAGTTTGGTTTCCTGCAGATTATGCACATCAAAGTTCATAATTGAAGAAAGAGATAAATACAGTAATTAATAGACAAAATTCAGCTTGTGCTTGCCGGTTGGCAGAACCCTTTCTGCACCAGTTAAATCCTTGGTTAGTGCAATGACAGAAGACATTAGTACTTCTGCAGATATACCCATATCAAAAGTAAACTGCTTTCCAGACAGAACAGGAATTTTGGATGCCTCATGTAAACAATGTGGTTATCAGATAAGTATGACACCATCTGAAAGAAAATTATATCTACAACCTCTGAGAGGAGTTTTTCTTCACATATAACTAGCATGTGTACACAGCCACATGCATAACCACTAATATACATATGCAACCAGTAGATGTAATTTCTAAATCCCCAAATCATGACTCTGCATTTCAGCCCTGTCTGTGGAGCTACTTACCTCTAGCACTTCTGACAACAGTGCCCTGTCTTAGGTTTCAGGCAATGATAGGAGTTTCAATATTCTTTAAAGAGTCCTTTGTACCAAAGTGATCTATAGTTTTCTACTGACATCTAATATGGATTAATTGCCAGTCTGTTCTTCATGGCGACAGACAGTGTGGAGAAAGTAAAATCACACATAAATCCCTGTGAGGGGAAGGCAAAGGACGGAAGGAACAGAATGCCATACCATCCTGACAATAGCCAGAAGAGCTGAATTAGAATAAGGAAGGAGGATGATAGCCATCATTTCCTCTCAGAACCAAAGATTCAGCTATGTCTCCTTTTATTTAGGAACAATGATACAGTTAGTTTTTACAGTGAAACCTGGAAGGTGCTGAGCTCCTCCAGATTGCTTTTTCTTTACTTATGGATTTTTCTGGCCACCTATTTAATCCTGTTTTCTGTTGCAGTTAAAATATTTTGCTCCTGACTCAGGAAAAAAAAAAAAGAAAGTAAAGAAATATTCATATGTGAAGACAAAATAAAAAATTTGCATTGATAGCATGTCACCAATGACATACAATGTCACCAATGACTAAAACTTATCACCACATAACAGTCTGAACCAGATATAAATAGATTATTAGCATATGCTTCTATATAGCTGTCTAGAAACAATTTGGCAATTTTTGAAAAAGGCGTATTTACTTTTTCTCTGAAAATGTTCCTTTAAACAATATTTTCCTAATACTGATCATGCTGGAATATGGTGATCTATCGAGATGGATCTTTTACTATAAGACATATCAATGTTCTTTTCCATAACATTGAATTCTCACTCAGTCTTCTCATACATGTCTATTTTGCCTGAACAGGACTTGTGCTGGATATTCTCTGGGCAGTGCAAAATCAGATATATGTACACATGGACTTTCATACATCTGAGTACATTTGCTTGGTTCTCTCACAGCAAATACTATGATAGTCAATAGACAGGGCTGAAAATAATATAGCTGTTCATAAGTACTATTTTCTGACACTAATATTTTGACTCTAACTGTATGTTAAATGACAAAAACCTGTTAAAGTCTGAGAAATTGGTGCAATTTTTCCCTCTAGCAAACTCAAAGTAAAATGGAGTAATGTTTACAGACTGAAAGCAGAGTATTATGGCAGCTTAGGACAACAACCTGAGAGTGGAATGCATTCTTTTATATCCACATAGTAATTTTAATTCAATCTAAGCTGCAAAAGTAAAAACTTTTTGTATTTACAAAATATAAAAGATATAAAGAATATCTTATAAGATGTAAAAAATATCTTGTATTTATTTCAATTTTTATGAGTGTCATTTCTTTTAGTTTGAATTTGGGCTTAGCCTGGTGTAACACTTCTTTTCATATTATCTACTTTGGCTGAGAAGGCTTATGTTGTGGTTTAGGAATGGTCTTCCCAAATTTAGTTCTCCCACTCAGACTCCTCAAACCACATTACTGCTTGCTTGCTCCCCTAACCCACTGTTGTGCGCCCTCCCCAAGAGGGGCTCCTCTGGCCCCTCTTGGATGGTTAGAGAGGAGAATTGGAGGAACAAAAGGCAGAGATCATGGGTTGAAATAAGAGCAGTTTACTGGAAACAGTAATGAGATAAGAAAATAGTAACAGCAATCTTAATAATAGCACTAACAGCAATTATATTAATAGCCAAAGTATACAAAAGAGAGGATGATTTACATACAAAATGTTCACCAAGACCAATCCTGACACAACACAACAACAGACACATTTTTTCTGGATCTTAATCCACATTCTTCTCAGAGGCCAGAGTCCCTTCCCCCCACTCCTGACAATGGCTTGAGGTGATATCAAATAATATCTGGATCTTGGCCACAGACCCTCCCATCTATTGCAAAAAACTCACCCTGTCCTTGGCCTAAATGAGGATGGTACTTGTTATTGCTGAGGCGGTCACGACACAAAGCAGAGACATCAAGTAGTCTCACATGGTAACTATTATTGAAGATGGTTGACCTTTTATACACTTTCTAATTGTTTATACTTCTTCTACCTTAACTATTTGCTGTAATAAGTCAACATAACACCATTCATGAAAAGTAACAGTGACTTCAGCTAACTTTTTAAAAACACTTGTTTAACTGTAAAGTTCCTTCTTTACCTTTCTTCAATTCTTCTCTTCTCTTAGTCTCCTTAATAATAGCCTTAGAGAAAGCTCTTTATTACCTTCTTCTTACTTCCTAACTTCTCACTCCTTTAGCTAACAGACCAGCTGTTAGCTCCTTCCACAGTACTCTTTGAGATAAAGAAATGTACCATGTGCAGAGTTCAGTTCTGTGTGTTTAACGCTGCCCATTAGCTCGGGCTTAATGAAATATTAAGATGGTGAATGGCATTTTGCTCTTGCTGTGGTAGCACAAACATCTATCTAAGATGTTCTTTTTAGAGATGCTATAGGAATGCCACAGGCCACCATGTTCTGCAACTGCCACAAATCTATAACAATCAGGAGGGAATTGTATACAGCATATTATAAAAAAAACCAAATAATTATTAGGGGATCTTAAATGCTCAAACAATATCAAGGTGGCAAGGAACGCTTAAGAATTACAGTTTTGTGTGGAAATGTAGATAATCCATCAATTTCTTCTGATTTGAAAATAACCTCTTTCTTTTGGAGATGCCATTTCTGACGATGTTAAAATCCAGATTCCATGAAGCTCTCTGAGGCTCAAGTACTCTCTTGTCCCCAATGCTAGTCATTCTTGGGCATAATTCTCTGGCAGAGTACTTAGCATACTTGGTGCTAAGATTGCAAATGTAGTGCACGTACAGAGCATAAGAGGACTTAATTTTGTAGCATTAAAATCTGGCACATCCCATGAGTATGAATTAACTTCTGGAAAAGGAGAAAGACACATTTTCTTTTCCTATAATTCTATCATCTTAGTCTTTTAAAGATGCTGTTGAAAGGAAAATTGAAAGCCTTCAGCAAAGATTAACTGTATCCCTAAAATTAATCCTGAAGAGAAGAATCCTTAACAATAATACAAATATTATACTACCAAATTTTTCTCAAAGATGCAGGTGAGTGGGATGGGTCACTGTGCAGTTTTGTGTATGCATACATATGTATGGCTAACGTGTTTGTGCATATACATATGTATATATGTGAATTTGTTTATAGATGAATTTGAATATGAACAGCATAATTTTTTTGAATGGGAGCTGACATTGATGGAGATTAGTGAGAACTGGCTTTGCAGACATATAAGCTTCAAAAGGTTTTTTAAAATCTATATTATGCTAAGCAATAGGCAAAGAGGATAATTCCTTCACTTTAAATAATGTATTTCTACCTGCTTTACTTGCCTTGTACCATCGTCTTGTTGAAAGAATAGTGACATATCACCTAACTCCTGTTCTACTGCTTTAGTCTAATGAGTCTGGGCAGATCTCATGAATTCAGAGGATAAATGAAGCTCTAAAAAGTATTTTTTTTGCATTTGTAAGACTAAATTGAGTTCATGACCTTTTCCCTTCTAACCTCTAATGTAATTTAAACCCATTTATTCTCTTTCCTATGTATGTTTCCTCTTACAGTAGATTTTCTAGAAAATGGGATATTGTCCTGGGTTCTACACAACAACATGCATGTGTCTTCATATGGAGATAGACACACATTTTAAATTAACTCAGTGAACACTCATGATTGAGATTTCCAAGTCAGAGTCTGTGAAATCTTGCAAACATTTATCTTCACATTGAAATATTTTACTTCTTAGAAATGTTCTTTCCTTCCTCTCTCTTTCCCTTTCTTTCTCCCTTTGTCTTTGCCTTTCTGTGTCCTTTCCTTTCTCACACTTCTCCTTCCTTTCAATTTTTATTTTGTTTATTTTCCTTTTTTTTTTTTTTTTTTTTAATTTCTTTCAGACTTGCCAATGCAACTTTTATTTTGACTCTTTAATACTTGGAAATTGGCACTGAAAATTGCTTGCTATCATTCAGCTGCGATAACAGTGCTAAGAACAATGGTAGAGACTGATGGAGACAATAGCTGAAGCATCTCAGCTGAGCTGTTACGATATCAGGAAGCTTGAGGGATCAAAATAAAGGCTGTCCCACCTAAGGAGATAAAAGCCCTTCCTACTTGTCAGGACGCAAAGGGAGAATGCTTATGTGTCCATCAGGGACCTTCTAGGTCTGTTTGCAAACAGGAGTCCCAGAGATTAGACTAATTATGGTCTCCTATAGTTAAGGTACATGGCTAATCAGTACTTCCAAAATGAAGGATGACAATACAGTATTCCCTAAAGACTGCTGGTTCAACTGCATGATTAACCATTATAAAGTAAAAGGATATGGGAGATGTGTTTCACTACAAAAAGATGGAGATATACTCTTCATTGAAAGAGGTTTTTCTTACATATATGTTATGCTAGCACAAGTTTTATCATAGAATCATTAAGATTGAGAGGTATCTTTAAGATTGTCAAATTCCTCCATCGTCAATTCCTCCTCTAAGATTGTCAAAGTCCTCCATCACTGCCATGTTCATCACTAAACTATCCCCAAGTGCCACACTCACACAAGTTTTTAGAACTTCTAGGGATGTTGATTCCACCACTTCCATGGGCAGCCTGTTCCAATATTTGACAAGCTTTTCAGTGAAAATTTTTTTTCTAGTATCCCACCTAAATCTCCCCAGGTACAGCTTGAGGCCAATTCCTCTCCTCTTGTCACTGCTTGCCTGGGAGAAGAGACCAACTGGCCTGCTACACCCTCCTTTCAGGCTGTTTTAGAGAGCAATAAGGACCCCCTGAACCTCCTTTTCTCCAGGCTAAACACTCCCATCTCCCTCAGCTACTTTTCATAAGAGTTATGCTCCAGACCCTTCACCAGCTTTTTCACCCTTTTCTAGATGTGCTCCAGCACCTCAAAGTCCTTGTTGCAGTGAAGGGCCCAAAACCCGATACAGGATTTGAGGTGTGGCCTCGCCAGTGCTGAGAGACTTCCTCAAGACCACATAAAAGGCTTTCTTGATTTATTGCACAAAGAACAAGAAAGCATTTTTCCTCTCACTGAGCATCTTCATCAGAGACCCTGGTCATAATGTACCTGTTGACTCATTGAAGGTACAGGCCTAGAGGAGGGTGTGACCTAACTGGAGAGGGGGCAGGTGACAAAGCAGAGGTCCAAAGATGGTGCCAAAAAATGCTCCTGTCTGCAACACAGGCCTTGGAAAGCCTCAGATTCATCTAGAGGGAACTTGGAATGTTTTATATTAAGACATCTTATTTTTATGAAGGAAAAGTTGTCTGGGCTGCTGGCTATTTTCTGCTTATATTCAAGTCCCGTGTAGTGTGAATTTTCCAAAACCCAAATGTAAGCATTTAGTTGTAGCAAATCAAACATCAGATCATTAGGTATTTTGAATTTCTATTCCATACAAAAGGCTTAAACAATCCAAAAGAAAACGTGTGGAAACCAGAATCCCCAAATTAGATATCAGGAATTTCAGAGACATTGATTTCAGCAGATGTTTTTCTAATGAACCTCTAATAAATGCCCAATGAATTTTTAACTGTTTTGATTTTGTTTTTTAATGGTGAAAAAATATCAGAAGGTGGAGAAAATGTTATTTTTCAGTTTTTGGACATTTTATAACGCTTTATGCCAAAAGTCTATCAATTTTAGAGGCATTTGAATCATCTTCAGGCACTAAAAAGAACTGAAACAGTCTTCCTGCTTCTGGATAAACAGTCATGACACAAAACCTTATATAATTGCTCTAATATGTTCCATGTGTAAAGGAAGGCTTCTCATCTCCTTACTGCATATCTTCCTCTACTAGATAAGATACTGCATACATCTTGGAAAGGGTGGACTTCAATATTTCATAAAAGAGAAAAAAAAAAAAGGAAAAAGAAGAAAAAGAAAAAAGAAATTGTCATCCAGCCAAATCCTCAGCAAGATAGCCATGAGATCTGAAAATTTCCCTCCATTCCCTGGTTCTACTGCTTAATACTAGAAAAATTCATATTTTTATTTTTCTGAGGGCTAAATATTCCCTCAGGGACTCTAAATGTCCAATATCAGGTTCTGGACTTTCATCCATGAGTTGTGGAAATTCTGCCAGTAAAATCTTTGTATGTCATCTACTGTACCAGATGTTCTGTATCACAATGGATACATCTGTCCACCTGGAACAGATGACTTCTGGAGGTCACTTCCAACCTCAAGCATTCTTTGACATGCAAATACCTACAGCTGATTCTCCCCATCAACGTTCAGATTGCTGGTCCACCTTTCTTTATTTTCTTCCCATCTCATGTTCTGTGGAACCAAGTTCTAAAAAGACAAAACTTGGCTGAATTTTAAATCTATAACATTCGCGTTTAATAAAATGTGATCAGATTATAAAAACCATCTCTCGTTTTCATCCTCTTGCAATGCAGTACCATGACTATCCCTATCCTCAAAGACAGCATCACTTCTAGTCCTGCCATATGAAGCAGAACAACGGGGGACTATGCATGTCCATTACCCAGCTGATCTGTTGAATGTTTAAACTAATTATTAGCAATCTTAAGAGAGAGAGAGAAAAGAAAAACCACACACCATGATTTCTCTTTTCTTCACAGGAATGAATTGAAGCAGACAGATTGAATCTACTGCCAAGGTTAAATCCTTTATTTTCAATGACACCAATTATTTTGAGCACAAATGCTTTAATTATCTCAAGCAGGCAATTAATAAATTGAATTCAAAAAATAAGGCATCGCTGGGAAACTGTTCAGCATTGAAATTCTTTTTTTTCTCAAAGATATAAGCCACAAAACTTAAAAATGTTTTTTCAGCTTCCATTTTCACAGCCAAAGAGCTCAAGATTACTAACTCCTTCTTTAATTATCATTCAATTTAGTGACAAATCAAACATGTTGACAAGAGGAGAATTTGAGTTCTCTTGATCATTAGAAAAAAGTAGTATAAAGGTAAACTAGCATGCTTGGCAGCTCTTTTGATCTATATTACTTAAAAGCTACCTCAATAATGTGTTCCCTGAACTTGAAGTATGAGTGTTCAAAGATTTACCCCATAAGAGCAACATTCTGTGCATTTCAGTCACCAGCCTCTACAATACTTGCTAAAGGATTTACATAATAAGAAGTTCAAGATAAAAAATAAGGCAAGAGGTAAAAGTTGGCTAAATGACGGTTGCTTGTGAATGAAACTTTCTTCTTATTTTTAGTGAACTGTCTGTAGTCAAATTTTGAGATGATGAATGGAACACAGAAGTGCTTAATTTCAACAGCAGAACACTAAACTAGGAAAAAGTGAGCCTCCACTGTGAAGATGAACACAGTTATATGTATCAGTCTAAGATTAAAACAGTATAAATGTCCTGCCTAATTGAGTGAAGTATGATGTGCAAATAGAAAATCCTTCCTGACACATTAGATGATCTGCTGTAGTCCTGTGATAAGAAATGAAGTTGCTTTTACATATTAAATTGCTCAACTACAAAGGTTTCAGATGTCATAAAACCATACTGGTCTTTTAAAGTTCAGCCTCCATAACTACCTTGATAGCCTGAGGTAGAAGTCTCCATAGGTTCGCTTTGTCTGATTAAAGACTAAATTCTCTTTATTAGTTCTAATGTACTGGTATTAAGATCCAAGATCCAAAATAGTTTTAACCAGGGTTAAATGGGAAATTGAAGCTTACTACAAAGCCCAAAGGCAGTAAGAGTACCTTACTGCTCTATAGGGATCAGAGATTGTATCAACACCTCAAACCAGTGTCTGTACCTCAGAAGTCATTTGTTAGCGCAGCAGGGAGAGCAAGGGGATTTACTGGGGTCTAGTGAGAAAAAAATAAGTGCATTTGTCCCCATCCTCATCTCCCATCTCTGTCTAACCTTTGTCTAACCTGCTAACCTTTGATAGGTCACTTCAGGCTCTCTGAACATGTAACTCTTCAACCAATTCATTGTGTTGTTATTATTTTTCCATACAGGAAAAATTGCAGTCAATTTGGAACTAATATCTACATCCTGGTTCAAATAATTTAGGAGTCTGATAACTCAGAGAAAATATACCCCAAAGGTTTTAAAATAGGAAATGACAGTTGTATTAAACAAATATGGATATTTTTCAAATTTACAGTGTCACTTTTCTTTCTGTGCTGTATCTTTTGTGTCTCAGCCATACAGAACACTCTGACTTATAGCAGTATATGGGGAAAAAAAATGTAATCTTTTACAATAAGCATCTCTTTGTGACACTGGGACTTTGGAAGAAGAACTTGTAAAAATCACTGAAGGCTGTGCATGAACAAATCCCATTTGTAGCAATTATCCTCAAGAACTGGGAACTTGCTTTACACTCCTATACAGTTCAAAGGCAACAGCAGCATAAACAAAATGTTTATCTGTCTTTCAAATTATGGCCTTTCCAGTGAAAGAAAATAAGTTGTATAGAAGTTAATTCATATTCTAACTCTGTGCATCTCTCTCACTTCTTATAATTTCTTATATAACAAATTGTACTTTTCTGTACCTTTTTTTTAATTTTATTTAACAATTTTTTTTTGTTCTGGGCGAAACTAAAGCTCAGGGAATGTGATTCATTGGATAGACCAAGTCCAGCATTAGATTATAGCTGGTTTATCTCATGGAGGTAAAACTTTTGGATCAGAAAGCACCCCTGACTGGTAGATGGCTCCTAGATATTAAGTCAAATTTGAGTATCTCCCTTTCTAAGGCAGGGAGCTTTTGTCCTTCCCTTCCACCTGCAGGTGATATGATATTCACCAGTTTGGTATCCCAACTGTTGTTTTGAACACCTTTGCCATCCGAAAGTCTGTATTATTCCTTTGGGTGGAGAAGCTGTCATAATAAATAAAGTCATTATAGCATCCTATGCCTGTCAAAGACCTTGAAAATTCACCAAATCTATCCATCTGTTCCAATGTAGGATTGAGTATATCCATAGCATTCTTGACAGATTTGTAATATGATCTTTAACATTTTTGACAAAGACCTTCGTGGACAATATATAATACCACTGATCTGTATTGCCACCATTAGAATGCTCTTCCTAATACATATAATGCTTATTTTAAATCCCTTTTCAAATGTAAGATGGTTACTTGCTGTATTGCTCATAGGTTTGCACTTCTCTTTGAACAACACAGAGAACTATTACTTTACGCCTTTCTATTCTGCAGAAGCCTTTGCCAGAATTGAACATTAGCATCATGGACCCTCTAGGTCTTATCTTTTTGGAGCTAAGCTAATAATGGACCAGGCAAAAAGCCCTACAGAGTCTAGCAGAGATATTTTGTTTCACTACTGAACATTGGAGAGCAACAGCTTCTATTTCAATGAGATTTTCTAGCCATTTCACAGTTACATTACAGAAGTCTCATTCAGACTCTATCCCTTATATTGCCTATGGGAACGTTACAAAAGACAGAAAACACAAGGTAATAGAAAAGTAGAGAGAGTTAAAAACATGCCACCTACCACATTCTTCAGCAGGAACATTGGTAAGTTTATAGTCAGTTTTTAAATTTTTTTTTTCAATTATTAGTCTGAAATTAGTCTCCCTCTTGAAGACAAGGAGAATTTTTCTACATTTTGAAAATAGTACCTACCTCTTCTATTCCTTTCATGGACTAAAATTGTCAGGAGTGGTTCCTAAGCTTTGTTTTCTCTGTATAACTGTTTGAGTACTTGTAGGATCATTATCTTGGATAGAAGTTAAACTATTTTGACAGTCAAATATGTAATAAAGCACATGCCATTCGCTTGTTCTGCTATGTAGAATAATTTTCAACAAAAATTCCATCATTTATTTTAATGTGCAACTGTGTCATCTTCAATTTCTCTGGCAGTTTTTACATTGCTGCCTTCAGTTGTTCTGTGAGATAATGACTAAGATAACATAAGGGAAGACCTTCATGCAAAAATATCTCCTGAAAGCCTAAAAGGAACAGCAGAAAAAAGTCTAGCTGGAGGGCTTTGAAAACCAGTATGTACCCACTATCTAAGAAAAGAATAAGCATAAGAGGCAGAGACAGGTACCTAGAAGTCATGTAATTTCTTATGATGTAATTACATACATCCTATTAAATGAAATTTATGTTTCCTAGTACTTACTTACCTAGTTAATGTTAAATCTGCACCGTCCCCCTCAAACCAAACATCAACATCTGTTAACAATTCTCTTCCAGGCTTTTTTTTTTTTCCTGGAAGTTTGAAAACAAGTAATGAGAGAGACTAGAAATCAAGAGGGCATATATCTTTGTCTCTGTGTTCATAAAGCAGGCTATTAAATAACCGAAGTATTTCATAAGACACTACACATGAAGTGACACCTTGCATTAAAGCTGGCTACAGTAAGCCATCCATTATCTCAGGAGTAAATTGGAGGTTTTGCAGCACCATTTGATTTGGATATATATAATGTAACTATAAGTCTCTACAATAATCAGATTTTTCAAGTGTACTCCCAACACTTACAATGACATTTTACGAAGATTTCTCTCAAAAGGCTTGAATAAGAATAAGCTATTGTTAACACTGTGGGTCTTGACAACTCAAAACCTCTGCTTTCTTAAATTGATTGTTCCTGTGAGAAACAAAATCAGAAAGGCAGAATGGTTAAGCATGATTCCCTGCTTTCTTACTTGAGGTACAACTGTTTCAGCATCTTTCACTTAACAAAGAAAGATCAAAAAATATGCATTTTGTCTTTATAAAAAAATATGCATTTTGTCTTTATTAGAATATTGTCCATACTTTAAAAAACTGTTTTTCTGCCTCTCTTTCCCTCTTTTTTTCCAATTTTCAGAAGTATTGACTCCAGGTTTCTAGTCTAGAGTTTATTCTTTATCACCAAATTTAGGACTTGTGCTCTCTCACTAAAATCATCTGTGCCAGATTATGTTTAACAGTACTGACCTGTATATGTTAGAATTTTACCCTCTTGTTCAAAGACGTACTGTGCACATTTTTCACTACCATTCACCATTACGCTAGGGACAGTTTTAGAAGCTATTAATTTGGAAGGTGTAATTGTCCTAACCTTGATGAAATGACAAATTGTAGTCTACTGGCTATGACAAGTTCATCTGCTTTTCTTTTAACCATGAATATATATTCCACATGTGATTTAAATAGCTTGAATTAGAAAAACATATATTTGAAAACTAGTCAACTTTATTCCCATATTTCTGACTCTGTCCTTTGGTATTCCACATCTGTTCAATTTTCTATAGTTGGTCTGGGATGAAAGCAATGGTCACTGATTTTTAAAGTCAGTTTCTTGACAATACTGACCATACTGTCATGTTTTTCTCTTACAATGGACAAATGCTCATTTGACATGGGCTACACTCCAAATAACCCTAGTGAAGTCTCCAAAGCACAGTTTCTTACATTTTTCCAGGAAAATTATATTTATTTTCCATGAAATAAAATTTCCTCATAAAATTTAATAGTTTTTCAATTGAAAAAGAAAGTCTGGAGACTGTTGGGTATGCCTCTAGAGCATTTTGATCACTTTAAAACACTGAAAAAGGAACTGGAACATCAGAGCACTTTTCTTAGGTGCAGCAATGAATTGGGCATTAGTTTAAGGTCTGCAGAGCCTTTCTGAAGTTTCAGCTTCTTCAATCTACTGCAGTGTTCCTGCTTTAGTTACACTGTGAGGCTGACTAGACAGAGTATCAGCAATTCCAGCACCTTGCTGTGCACATGCTCTGCCTGCAGATCGTACTGCATCATGCACAGAAGTTGTCTCTGACATCCCACCAGTACAACATCTATGCCTTTGTTATTTGTCAAGGATGAGAGTTTTTTACATTGTGTAAAAAGTTGCAGCAGTCTAATATGTACAAGTATTTTTATAGGTTTTTTTCCTTAGCCATCGTCAGCAAGTCATTCCTTCTGAATATGAGTATGCAAAGTCACAGCATCAGTTAATGTGTGAGCAGTGTATGCAACAGCATTGGAGAGCCATCCATCCTGTACCTGCATTCTGCAAAGTAAATATAGTGCATGATTTATTATGTCTGATTCCCAATTCTTTCTCCCTCACTTCAGAGCCTGGCTCTGCATGCCTAGCTTAATTCTAAATTTCTAACAGTCATGCTTCATTCTAAAGGTTGATAGGAGAATTTCTGTATTTAGGGCAGAAACGTGAGGTTCAGGACTGTATGGCAAATCTACATTTTATCACATTCTTAAGCTATGCTTGCTATTACCTGTCACAGCAGCTTCTAATAGGAGGCAAAACGCAAACCGTGCAATCTCTTAATTTTAGACAACAGCAACTAAAAAAAATATTTTAAACAGTGGTTTGTTTCTTCTTTTGGTCAGACCTTTACTTGTGACCATTGACCAAGAATACCTCAATAATTCTGTAACATAATTCATGTTGACTTAGGAAATTCCTTTCCTTATCAGCCCTTCATAAAGTAAATACATTTACTGTAGTTATCATACATCACTTCACTACTAAATTGGGAAGTATTTAGTCTTTTCTGACTTCTTCTAAGCAATAAAGAAGAACACATCAGGTGAATGTATAATAATAATGTTACTATTTCTTAATTTTTTTATAGTTGAATTTTAGATGTAGAACACATATAGCTGGACCTCTGCATTTCAGTCCAAATAATATTACAATAAAAATAAGTGGTATTGTAGAAGTATCAGTCTTCCTCTGTTTCTCCTACTCTGCCTAAGTGTAATACCTGACAAGTGATTAAATGCAAATAAAAAACTGTTTTATAAAGAATGCATTTTACTGTGTGCTCTTTAATCTTTTTGATGGATAACAAGTTAATACAATTGTGTAATTCAAAGCTTTCTTGCTACCAGAATTAAAGCACCAGTTATTCAACAGACTTTTTCACCAGAATGATATTATTCTAGAGGCATTTTTGGGGGTTGTTTTTTGTTTGTTTGTTTGTTTGTTTTTTATTAATATTCACAGAGATTGAAATTTTTTCCTCCTAGAAAAACATACCAAAATATCACCATCTAGTAATAAAAACAAGGAGTTCTTTTTGCTTTTTTGTGACATGGACTGTTATCCATTTATCTCTGATATGTCTAATTTTGATTCTGCTGGGGACTGATGTCATAAACCAAGCACAGGTTCTTTCACAACAGGATTGGTGAGAAATACTCTTCAAGTCACTTAGGATAGAATTCATCTCATTTAACTTCAGACATCTACATGCAAGTTAATAACTGTATACTCCCTTTATAGTCAGTGGAGAGAAATAAGCAGTTTTAGGATGCAATTCATCTGCCCTATAGCTGCTTTAGAATAGAATTAATCACCCTTTCAGGTAATCTTCTTTTCACCATTGACTATACAGGTAGTCCACACTGACTAAATCACATACAAATGTCTGACTTGTAGACATTTATGTTTGATGAGGAAAATCTTCCCACTGTGGAGCACTGTGGTACACAAACAGAGGAAAACAGAGGTAAAACATCCCTGTACATCTGTGGTAATACTAAGTTTGGCTTTATTTCTCAGTCTTTCTTAGTCTAGTTTTCTAGAAATTGATGTTCAGATGCAATGTGAGTATCTGCAGTAAGTTATTGTGATGGCTACACACAAGGTAATGTTATATATGCATTTTAGTTCTGCTACACATAGGTATATAAGTGCAATTTCTCAGGTGGAAACCCCAGATGAAAATCAAGAAGGGTTTTGCGAACAATATCCCACCCCATCCAAAATGAATGCCCGGCCAACACTGGCAGATGCTGGGATGATCTGTTCTGGTAAAGAAATTGAAATGAGAGAGTATTCAGTTCAGTGGGAACCTGAAGATTGCTATGTTTCCCCTACTTGTCAACTCTCTTCTGACCAGGCACTGGGAAACTGCTGGAACTTTAAGGCAACTGTGTGCTGATAAGGCTATAAAAGCAAATCAAAGCTAATAGATTGCTCCTCTTGTTTTGAAATACAATCACATGCATCCATTACTTTGATTTTGCATAAAAAGATGAAGGAGCTGTGTTTCTTAATTAAGTGGAAGGAAAAAAAAAAGGAATTAGCCAATAACATTTGCATGAACAACATTCTCTGCATAACCATTTCAGTTGAAGTCCATTAATTATTGGTTGAGTGAGTCATAGATAGCTGTCGCCCTTTGCATACAAACAAAGAATTTAATGTTGTTCAATAAAAAGTTTAGTCTTACACCATACAACATTGGGACTCAGATGAGAAAAGTGGAGAGAGAAAGGGACTTCTAAATTGCAAGGTGCATGTACTTTTGTTAGCAAAGTTTCTGCTCAAGCGCCCTACATGACACTGACCCTGTATAATACACAAGCAACAAACTATGGCAAAAATGCAAATCCTGGATAAGCTGAATGGTTACCTTCTGAAGGCATCTGTACATGCTATTATACATATTAAGATGCACCATGGTAACCTCTATCATCCTCCCCTGTTATCTGCCTAGATCAGGTAGTCATGGAATATACAATAACTTCTATTTATTGTTGTAAATTTAGTTTTTCTCCCTCCTTGAAACTTGTACATGACTAAATGTACAGTTTACAAGGAAAATAGGCATATGCCTACAGCACTCAGACATATAGCTTATTCTTTTCCTACTGGCCCACTACAGAGTCTACAGATTCCAGGTACACTAAATAAATGTCCTAATCAAGTGAGATGAATCAAAATTTTGTAGGTTGCAATTGTAGTTAGAGGAACTACCTCTGTTTCTGAATACTTCTGATGGGGGCTAGAGACCCATCTTTTCTCTTTGTAAGAAAGGAACACTAAGTCTTGAACCAAGCAATATGCATCAGAAAAGTTCCACAGCTTCACAGGGTCATTCAGATTGAAATTGGTGTCAGCAGTGGTCAGATCATAGGAAGGATTGCTATCCCATAGCCTCTTAGACCCTGACATGTTTTGATCAGGAAGAATTTTGCTATGAGTCCATTTTTCTGTTACCGGTGCTTGGACTGCATAGAACTTTTGTAAAATTTCTCATTCATCCTACTGGCCATAAAAATATCCTTCTTTTAAAAATGTGACACCTGGGCAGTAATATGCATAGGAGCACGGCAGCTTTGGAGGGAAGGCATCAAGTCTTCCATAATGTTCAGATGTTCAGATTGGGAGAATCACAAATAAGATAGAAAATTTGATTTAGTATCTGTCTTTTTTTGTTTTGTTTTGTTTTGTTTTGTCTTGTTTTGTTTTGTTTTGTTTTGTTTTGTTTTGTTTTGGAGGAGATAGGAAGGGTTAGAGTCATTGCATAGTCTATTACATATATAATCCATTATTTTCATAGAAGAATTTAATGGTAGGCAGGCAAATCTTCACACAATGATGTTCTAAGGCTGTGTAATTGCAGTTACCCAAGGGCCCAGAATAGCTCCACTTTACCCCATGAAAGACATAAAAATACTCTTCAAAAAAACCCCAAAAACATCTAATTGTTAAAGCCTCAGAGACCTAAGTGGATTCATAGGTGAATCTATTTTATCCAGCATCATGAAAATAAATATTACTTATAACCTTATGTTTTCATTAAGGCACACAATTAAGTTAGACACAGAAATGAGCCAGATTCTTGATCTCACTCTTTGTGCTGCTTTAGTATCATAAATGGGCTATAAAGTCAATTTAACAAAGCAGATGAAGATTCTCTTGAGGAGAGGGAATATGAAATGGAAATATGCCATTTCTTTTACAATACTGATTGGATTATAGCAGCATAGTTCAGAATGTTGCTGTGTTACAGTGAGCTCTTAGAGCATAATAGTCCTTTAGAATTAGACTCACAAAATTAGGTCTGGAATCAGCCCCAGGACTGCTATAAAATAATAGGTCCTTTATGTCTTACCACCTGTGTCCAGTATACATGGGCGCAGCTGAGAAGCTGAACCAATGTATTTAACTACTATTTACACCACAGCATAATAGAAAAGCCAACAGTCACCATGATATGATAATCAGACACTCCTTGGTTATGTCTGAGCTGTGTGTAGACATCCAGTTTGGCTGCACATCTCCCAGTAACATACAGATAAAATACTCATTTGGGAGATACACATTTTTCCATTGCCAGGTTGTTTTGCTCACTGCTTTTATTCCTTCACCAAGGAAGCCTTTACTGGTCTGTGTTACTACGAAGAGTAATTTATTCTGCATCTGACTCAATCAGGCTTTTGATCTTTGTCTGACTGCAAGTATACAAGATGTGGGCAATTACAAGGTTGCATAGAAATTTGCATTTGGGGAAAGAAATGCAGATTGTAACTGTTTCTAATGTTTTCAGCAGCTTATGTGACAAGCCCCTCAGGAAACAGTGTTTTGGATGCTAACTCTCTTGTTACCATATTAATTGCCTTTGTCATGACAGTTTTGGCATGCGAAAATGGCTGGGAGCATGCTGAGCTCCTCAAGAGACCAATCAAGGGCAGGGGAAATTGGTTTATTGGTTCCCAAAGCAGCCTGCACTAAAGGTGCTGCTATTCAAGCATAGTTTTGAGTCTCCTAGCTTGAATGAGGAGCCAAAGACACTTCAGGCTAAGGAAAACAGAGCTTTCATTTAGAATGGTGAAGAGGAAACTGAGAAGTTTATTTCTCTGCCAGCATGACTTCTGCAGTTAGCTTTTGTGTGCAAATCTGTGTGCCACAGTACAGAGGGTGGGACCAGGGATCAAGTTTTCTAGAATACAGTGAGGTCAAGACTTCCCAGAGGGGATTCTAAACACATTTAGTTTTAAATGAACTTAAACTAAGGTTGCTGAAGCACATGCTTTCAATCAAAACGTTCCCTGTGATCAAAGGATATGCTGTTACAGGAACAGGCTGGGGGATACCAGGGGATAAATAATTACGAATGTTATTTGAAATTATGCTGTATGTCTAATATAAGAACTAAAAGATGTTAATTTCTGGCTTATTTTTCTTTCTTTGAGGAGACTGGCAAGTAGCTGTTAAGCTGGAGGTGAGAGAATGTAGGTGGTAAAAGGATGGGTCAGGGTAGCAGGTGGTGGGGCAGCAAGAAGAAAGAAAGAAAGAAAAAGAGCATAAGGAGAGGAAGATCATATGCACATTAAAAAAACAAAGGAGTTGCCACAAGGAAAAGAAAGGGGGTAAAAGCCCATGATTCCATTAATTACTACAGTTTATGCCTAGAAAACTTAGATTCAGTAAAAAATGTGTGATGCAGCAGAATTATGTCTATAATGTTAAATAAGAGAAGAGAATCCTTTTCAGTATGTACAGAAAATACAGAGAAAGTGTGCACCCTGACCCTATTAACTTTCCCATGTCTCAAACAGAAGACATATTTTGCTGAGATATACAAAATAGTTTTTGACACTTATGTTACTAGGGAAATGTTAATGTTGTAGAACCAGAATTATAAGCTTATTACAGACAGTTTCAGTTAAGAAAAAATAAAAAAGAGGGAGACCAGAAAGGAACTAAAAAAGACAGCCTTGATTATTAGTTTGGTATAGGCAGAAGGAAGGGGAAGAAACAGAAATAAGTGTTCTTGTTTGATTTTTCTCTTTCTGTTTTTTTTTCCCCCTGATTTTTCTGTTACATAACTTTAAGCAATTCTTGGTCCTTAGGCATAGCTGGTGGTTTCTATTTTTTCAGGTTTTTTTTTCCAATTTCCATTTTTGTCCTATTTCAACTCTACAGGTTGGGAAAAGGATATTTAGAAGGCCATGTTCCTGTCCTCTTGCATTGCACCAGCCACCTCAGCAGGCTCTGCTCTGAGAATCTATATCCCTTGTAACAGAGGCTTGCTTATCTCCCCATACAGAACCCACTCATGCTATAGCTCATGCATCTCTACATATGACTCCAGAGGTCACAGAATACATCTTTTACACCTTGAAGCCCTTAACAGAAGTTATAAGTGCTTCCATAATGTGGAGAAGTGTTAGAATAGAACAGAACTCTGCAGAAACATGATAGGGAGTACTTTGCCTCTGGAAAGATAATATAATATTTTAGTAAGCAACAAAATGGTAACTTTTACAGTAGAACTTAGCCCTATCAATAAAACAGAAGGAATGAAGCAAGGACTTATGCAAGACACTTCCTCTTCCCTTCTTCCTTTTATTTAAATGATGTATTTTTTCAGCAAAATAGAAGCTGTGAGTCAGGCATCAGGATCAGTAAGATATAAATGAGAGCACCAGGACATCATGACAGATTTTGAATGGCATTACATCTATTATTCATTACTTACTCACAGTCGAGTATATAGTTAAGGAAAGAGATTTGACAGGCAAGACATGTACACAAATTGCCCATCAGATGATATTATCTACTGCTGAAGGAACATTTCTAAAGGTCCAAAATACGATAGAGAACATAATATCTCCTGCATGTGAAGCACATAATTGTCCAAAATGCATGCTCTGAACTTGAGAGACCTTTTTATCTGCAAATTTCAAGAAATCATGAGAACTCACAAAATGCCATCTGATTTTCTCAAATAGAAAATACTTCTTCAGAAAATATCCCAGCAGAGGAGTAACTTGCCTGAGGGCAATGTCCAAGGATTTGTCAGGAGAACAGTTAGGGTATAAACCTAATTCTAACTAGTCATAGAATACAATCTTACCAAGACACCAGTGTTTCTGCAATTTTTTTGTTCAAAGGGATCTCAAATTGGATCTTTCCTAGGTAGTTCAACTGATAAATTTCATTGTATTTTCTAACACTACTAGCAGAACACATTTTCCTTCTTTTTTTTTCCAGCCAAAAAGTAAATTCAACAAGATATTTTGCCTTGAACAGACATTCTAGGATAAATATTAAGTATCTGAAGTCCTTGTTGTTTGTTACAGCACACAAGAAAATAGTTTCTTACAGCTATAGAGAAACTATTAGGAGAAACAGTTCTTTGTCATCTATGACTTGGCTTCTACTCCAGCTCAGTAAATATATAGTTTGCCTCCTTCTCTACCAAAAAAAAAAAAAATATATAGAAGCAGCTTCCAAATTTTTCACCTGTACTTCTTTTTTACCTGTCAGAGAGATCATTGCTCAGATGGGACTAAGTCTTCTTTCCCTCTAGTTTCGAGTTTCATTGCTACACAACCTATAGGAATTTGTACATAATATATTACAACGGTAATAAGTAAAGAGAAAAATATATTTATTTGTCTTCCCTTTTGGGGCTCACTCGACTACCATTCTGCATTATTTAGGTGCACAGAACAATAATATCAAGCACAGAACAACAATCTGTCTAGTACCCAACTACATCTTCATGGACTCCCAGTTAGTGATCTTCTGTTTTATGTACATTTATCTTATATATTTCTATAACACAAATAATAATTTTTTGAGAAAACCAACAGTTATCAGAATCATCATCATCTTTTCATTTATCTTTTAGATTTATTTAAATTATTTCCCTGTTATCATGAGGAAAAGAGGAGATATATTCTTTTATAAATTTAACCATAATAAATTACTCAATATTTAGTAGTCCAGTACATGCCGCACCTTGTATGACAGAATGTATGAATCCATACCCAGAATTCAGAATGAAAGCTGACCATTCTATGAAAGGATTTATGATGTGTCTAGGGAGAAAGATGGACATAAGAAGTGAAGAAATTTAACTTATTCATGTGAGACAGTGCCAAGTGTATCACTTGGTGTACCTCTTTGCAGAATCATGCTTTCAAGCCATACTAATGGAATTTGCACAAGGATTTCTTGGGCAAAGTGAGTTAACACCAGGAACAGGGAAGGGCATGAGAAACATTTTTTTGTACCACTTTTCAAATTCTCTTTGGGTCAGAACAGCAACAGTAACTCTATACTGCCTGATTTACCTCCCTTTTGGTTATGAGAATAAATATTCTAAGGGAATAGCAAGAATTTTTTTTTACTTTAAATAATTTTACAAAGTTATGAAATATCAAATATTCAATGTCATTTAATTAGGCCAAACACAAGAAATTTAAAAGCAGATTGCAAATGAAACAAGCCTTTCAAGCTGTAATTAGCATTTCACTTCTATAAGATCCACTTTTTAATCCCATACATAATCTTCTATACTTCTATACCTCTTTTAACTACTGTATAAAAATCAACAGAGAACAATATTTAGAAATAATCAAACACTATTTTGCATTTTCATATACTTAAAAATGTTTTAGAAAAACACATACCAGCCAAATGAAAATAAATACTATTTTGAAAATCACCGGTCTGTATTATTCCATAGGGTGTGATTTTTAGGAGTCCTGCATTAGGCCGGACTTGATGCACTTGACAGTTCCTTCCAACCCACTATATTCTCTGGTTCTTTGATTCTATGATTCTAAATCGCTATCATTGGCTATGCTAGTTTATATACACTGCTATATATATTTATTTATTTATTCATATTTGTAGCTAAACAAATTTTACTACTATTAAATCTTTGCATGGGTTTAGTTCTTTAAGGCTTACTAATCTTTTACATAGTCTTGAAAATTAACGTGAGCAAAAACCATTAAAAAACACTGAAAAATTCATTTTACAGAACTCATAAATTCCACATTGATACCATGACTTAGAGTATTGTTAAGATACAGAGTTCCTTCAGAGCTGAAACTTTTGCTTAAAAATATCATACAGGAGACTGAGGCTGTTTTGTTAGGGGACTGTATTTCCAAGTATTTGTTAAGATAATATTGACTTGTTATAGTTTAAAATAGTTGACAACAGTTAGTCTTAAGGAGATTCACTCTGAAGGTGGACCCTGTTCCTATTTACACAATATTCTATATATCCTCATAAGAGAGAAATTTGTTTTTTTCACAGGAAAGACTAGACATTCTCTAAATACTGCTGTAATATGAATACCAAAAATCAAATATCTTTACGTCACCAGAGACTTAACCCCCTTCATTTAAATATTGTCAGTGACACATGAATCAAGATTTATTCCACAGAAACTCATGTTCCAAAGTCTTTGTACAGCAGCCTGGGAAATGCAACCATGGAAAGAGCCCACTGCACCTAATGTTACCTTTTCTGAAGCAGAGTGTGCAGCACCATATGTAGTCAGTGAAGGAAATAAGTAGTTACTCCCAAAGGAAATTTCATGCTATCCTGAAATAGCTGTTCAAAACTTGTAGGATGAATCACTCTTTCTCTCTCACTATTTCTCAGCTGAAAACTATAGCCTTAATGACTACTTTAGCCTTGATGCCTAACTTTTAAACAAAGAAAATTAGATGAGACATAGCCTTCACCATGAAGCAGAAGAATATTTTTCTATGGGTTTCATAGAAAAGCTGAGAGTCAAAGAGAGAGAAAGCAGTCTGTAAATGAAAATATTTTAGAAATTTAGTGTTTTTACACACCAAGACTAGTCAAAAGTAGAAAGCCAGCATTATCTGGAATATATAAATAAAACAGGAAGGATTTTTGGCATTTGCTAGGTTTTATAAGTGTTAGTGGAAGTGCCTGAAGAAATGTCTCATGTGTTGTATAATCTACCACAGAATACAGTATGAATAATACTTGGCAAAATCTGCCACGGATTTTCATTAGCACCAGCTCAGAGTATATCTGAAGAACTACATTTATATTTAGAAAGTATACGTAAAAATTACACCCCACCCTCCCTCTTGTCCTAAAATCACATGTAGTGCATGATTTTAAATGTCTATAAAAAGGGTAAATCAGGCACTACTTATGTGCTGTTTTCCAATTAGACTGGAGGAGGTCAGAAATATTAAAAGGCATTGTAGAAGCAGCTTCAGATATGCCATCCATGCTGTGTGTCTGTTGAAGAAAACAATGTGCTGTAACCAGGAGCACTTTGTCTCAAAGTGACTAATACTGCTGCTGCAGTGTATTTGGAGGAGAGCATGTTAGGCATAAAGAATCAGGATCCTCAGCAAGCAGCACAGCAGAAATCAGAGAAGTATATTCTAACCAGAGAGAAGAGACAGGGAAGATTAATAGGATAAAAGAAGTTAATTCTTCACTTATGTCTCAAGAAAAGAGATAGGAACATAACAGGTATGCAATCTGCTAGGGGTTTAATTTACTCTCTTCATAAAAAAACCTTAAAATGGGAACTGTAATGCTAAACTACCTTCTCTTCCAATGCAAAAAACATTGCATGAAAACCCGAGGAATTAAGGTAAATATTTCTAAGTTCTGAAGTTCATTTTTGCTGTGTTCCACTGTCTCTTTGATTTGCTGTATTTTACTTGGAATTGCAATACTTCAGCAGCAGCAGCAGTTAACTCAAAGGAAAAGGTTTCACAGAAGTAGAGAACCACAGATTAGAGAAATAAGGGTTGGCACAGACATCTGGAGGTCATCTACTCCAAAAACCCATTCATAGCAGGATTGTTGCTGTAATAGCCAAGTAGGTCATTGTTTGACTAGACTGGCCAAGTTTTACATAACCACAAGGATGGTGATAGCACAGTGTCACTGAGCAATCTTCCCCTCTGCTCCCTAATCCCTTCTAGAATGACACTTTTCCAAATTTTCAGTCTGACCCTCCCAAGCCATGACTCTTGTCTGTTGTCTTACTATCATCAAAATCCACCCCACATCTGGTTCTTTTTTTCTGCCACTCCAGCATGAACTATCTTTTACAAGGGCTCCATGTAATCCCCTAGTGTTCTGTCTGCACTAAGACTCAATAATCCTGTCACATGTGCAGCTGCTGTTGGTTTAAATAGAGACACCAGACTACTCCTGAATTATTTAGAAGATACAACAACAGAAAATTAATTTTCACAGTTCACCGCTGTTAACTCATGAGAAACTGATTTTGTGTACCATGACTGCATAACAGCAGACAAACTTCTAGACTTCCTCATGGCACCTTATAGGCAAGGGTCCACACAAAAGTCCTCTTCCGTTGTGCCTTTAAAATATACTGCTGGCTCCTTTCATCACAAGCACGGCTTTGCCTTGTGGGCTTTTGTTTTATTGCTCATTTGTTTCAATCTCGCTCTCTTCATTTGTTTTCCTGGCTGTAGATCTTATCCTGCTCGTTTGTATAAGCAAAATTGTCCTTGTCTGTTTCTCTTTCCTCACCCCCCATCTACTCCAATGAATTCCATTTACCATTGCTCTATCCCTTTGGTCTCTTTGCATTATGGCATCTGTGCAATATTGCAGTATTCATTAATAACTTCCCTGACTATTTTCGCAATGGAAGAAGACAGTTAAAGAGTCTTTGAGGAGCAGTTTAGAAAAACACCTGTCTGCATTTTGATAAAATAATGAACAGATTTTCCTTGACTCAGGTAATAAACAATTGTTTATAAAAATTAAATGGAAGCAAGTGTCAGCAGTCACAAGTTGCTCTGAAATGTGTTTGTCTTTATATTGTACTGAATTCTAGCGTGTCTTTTATTAATGATGTTCTGTGCGTTTGTTAAACTGATGACATAACAATCCATGCAGTTATCACCACTGCATCTTGAAAACATTAAGTACTAATTGTAGTACCTAAATCAGAATCATAGCCCTGTTTAGCTAAAAATGTGCAACAGATGATCCTTTTGGAGGTAAAGATGACAGAGATGTTGTACTATATTGCTGTCCCTTTTGTTAAATATCTTTTCCTCTCCAAGGTTTGTTTCAAACTGTCCAGAAATGAAATAAGTACACAGATGATCTCCTGAGATGTCTTCTAAATCAGATTTTCATAGCAGATCCACTAACTCAGATGGAAGGTTAATGCCCAGTCCTGACAATAGATCCAATAAAAAACCTGTGCATCAGGAATTAGTGAGTTTGCACGTTCTCAAATAAATGCTTCACAGAAGTCTTCAGTTAGACTACCACAGACAAAGAGGTGGCCTTTGCAACTGATGAAGGTTACACTTGGAAACCTCCTGATCCTTTTGTCACACTTGAACTCATGCATGAAGGATTATGACACACTGTGTGTAACCTGGCTGGTTTTCAGCCTCATCACAGATATTTACTCATATTTCTTTTGCTTTCCCATTCCTTTCTATGTTCCAGCAGTACACTTGGAGTTCACACATGAGAAATGTAGGCAAATGGATGCATTGCCACTAATTCCCTGACTTGGGCATTTACAGGACCAAAAAACATCTGACATACAGCAGTGGAAATTTGTCTAGATTGGTGCACATTGCCTAGCAGAAGTGACAAGCTGCCTCTTCTCTCATGGTGGACTTATTATATATCCATAACAACCTGACATCTGACTATCACAGATGTCCTATGGTCTCAGAATAATGCATTCAAGAATCCAGAAAACAAATAACAGAAACCTCTCTTGATTAAAGATTATAATCTGCCTATTTTTTCTTACAGTTTGTTTTTTCCCATCTGGGGAAGACCCTTATTACTTTGAGACTTGTGTCCTTCTCTCTGATTGTTTTCTTTCTGTGAAATGCTGAGTAACAATATACCCTGCACTCTCCTTCTCAAGAGCCTTTTCAGCCCTTGCAATGTTGATCTAAACCAATATAATGGGTTATGCTATCCGCTTATGTATTTTGAGCCTGGACAGCTAGCATTCAAGTCTTACTTCTAAGTTCCATCACAAAGTGAAACAGATGCCTTTCAGATGTCTTTTACTTGCTGTCTGATTTACCTCCATGCAATGGGCACAAAGTCTCTCTTTCCTAAATGAAGTCAAGACAAACATGAACTGACAGCTTCCTTGCTCACAATTTCTGTGCTGAACTTTCTGACATGGCCAAGATTCCTCTCTGAGGAACACGCTGCGTGCTGCCTCCCATATGTATTTCTGTCTCGGCATGGACCAATCCAATCAGTACCTGTGTCTGTGAATCTGCAAGGAATGCTTTTGGTTTGTCAGGCCCTTCTTTGCATCGGGTCATGTTTGCATTGTTCCAACTATATTGCTCCAAAAAGAAATGTAATATTGCTTGCATTTAGAGCTTGTCTTTATGTGGAAATACAGAGAAATAATTACTCACTAATAACTCAGAAATGTATGACTAGCATATAAATGCTTTCTTATTTCAGACCTGAGGAAATCCTATGCAATAAATATTTAAAAAAAAAAAGGACTATTTAAAATGTGTTCCCAAGAAGATGTAGAATGCCTATTCTAGTATATATTAATATTTTCTAGTGGGTTATATATTATGCACATAGATGCGGACACATTCCCACATTACTTCACAAAATACTTGTTTTATTTTTGGCTAAAACTATGGAAACAAGGCAAAATACTTTTAATAATTGATTAATATTTTAGAAGACAATGTTCTTTTCAGATTTGCACAAAAAAACCTGGGGCTATTGCTGACACCTACTTGAACAAGAGCCAAAAACTTTGCCCACGAAGCAAAGATGTTCTGGGCTACTTTTGGAGGAGCATTGCCAGCAGATTGGAGTAGGTGATCTTTGCTCTCTCCTCACCACTGGTGAGGTCACACGTGGGGTTCTGTGTCCAGCTCTGTACTCCATGGTAAGAGACAGACACAGACTTACTTGAAAGACTCCAGTAAATGGCCACAAATATTAAAGGACTGGAGCCACTACCCTGTGAGAAAAGGGTGTGAGAAATGTAAACATTAGGTAAATATTTACCCCAGCCTGTGGGAAAAGACTGAGAGACCTGGGATTCTTTAGCCTGGTGAAGAAGAGGCTTGGGGTGACCTCTCTAATGTATATAAATACATGAGGAACGGGGACAAAGAGACAGGCTCTTTTCAGTGGTGCTCAGTAACAGGACCAGGGGCAATGGGTACAGAATGAAATATGGGAGCAGCCATATAAACATCATATGAATATCATTCTTCTTTTCCCTTCCTTGGAGATGTTCAAAATTGTCTCAACATAGTCCTAGGCAACCTGCTTTAAGTAGCCCTGCTTGAGCAGAGATTGGACCAAGTGATCACCAGAGATCCCATTTGACTCCAACCATTCTCTCATTCTGTGATTCTGTTCCTAAAGGTGGCACACAGTTATGCACCAATCTGAAAATAATTAGTCCTTTGTAAATTTGACTCTTTGGCTTTCAATTTTCTTAATTGTAATGTCAAAAATATGATGCATGTGCATTGCATTCCTCTATATTTCTCTGTATCCTCATTAATACCCATAACTCTATATGTGAGAAATAACAGCAATTACTTAAAATATATATTTAAGTGTATTATATGTGACAAAAATTCTACAAAACACAAAAATTTCCATACATCCCCGGCTGACAAACAAAAATCCAAATACACTTACAATTCAAAACAGAACAACCATCATTTAAACAGAAAAATGTGAGTATACATCAGTGCCCTTAATTTAAAAATACTCATCAAAATATTTGTCATTTCAGATAAACTAACACATAGGGTAGCTGACAGCACTTAAGTGAGAAAAATATGAATGGTATGAAGCAGTAATATCTGATGAAATAATTACTGGGTTGGGTTTTTTAATATTCTGATAAAGAGATAGGAGAAAATACATTTTAGGTTTGGTTTTATTTTTTTTTTTTTTAAGAAAAGCAATGATTATAGATGAAAGTGATTTTATTGCATTTAAATTGTGAAAGGACTTATCTTTTGTGTATGTGTATATATATAATATATATTATATATATATAATATATATTTATATATATACACGAACCCTTAACATGCATACCACAATGAAATCATAGCCCTGATATAGAACTTCAATAACAACAGTAAAGAATTTAAATGGCAATAATTTATGCTTTGAGCAAAAGCAGAGTACATTGTCATTAAAAAAAATTATGATTTCTACATGGTGGAGGCTCAGTGGGAGACTCACCATTATGGTGAAGCCTCAGCTACACTATAGTAACTATTGTAAAGCCCAACAGTAGCAGTTTATAGTCAGTCTTCTGTTTTACAGACAGGTAGATATAAAATGAAAACAACCATTAAAAATAAACAAAGTAATAGATGGTGTGACTATAATACATTTTAATTCAAGAACAAGGGCTTTATTCAAAGAGAATTTGTTCTTTTTTTCTTTTTGTCCTAAAATGTTACTTCTAGAAATAAAATCATGTGTAAAAATAATTTTGTCAGCAAGACGGAAAAAAAACATATCTCAAAACTGCAATTACTGAAAGTGAGCTACAACTACTTTACAGGTTTAAAGGTGAATTTTTTTATTTAACTCTTTTTCTTTTTAATATCCCTGATTCAGAGGAACTTAACCAAGATAGCTCAGAAGGACTAAGTGCTCCCTAAGAACCTTTAGATTTATTTGATACAGCCCCTTTCCAAATTCCATTGCACAAATCTAAAATAATTTAGTCAGCACAGGATAAATGCTTTTGGTGACAAGCTTTCATTAGGAAATATCTAGAGAGAATGAAATTAACTTTTTTATTGTGCCTATGGACTTAATGAACACATATTGACTTAAGGTTGAGATACCCCCTCCCCATTTCAATGAATAGTTTCTCTCATTCAGTTCTTCATCATAAATGTTGATGAAGCATTCCCTAGGGGCCTCAGTTCCTCCTACCTAAATGTGAGGGCTTTGCAGACTTGCTGTTTATGAAAGTGACAGTCTAAAATTTCTTTACAATCAAATGGTGAGAGACAAATGTCTCCAAAGAGATTTTCAATCTACTCAATGCTTGGAAAGGCCTCCCCATCTCCTATGCAGAGAATCTGAATGAGTTGCAATCCTATTTGGATGTCTTATGTAAGATCTTTAAGCTAAGTTGAATGTATTCAGACCTAAGTTCCTGAAGTTTCCTTTTCCCACTTTTTTCCTTAAACATTTACCTAATGTTTACATTTTTATTATTTTCTTACCTAAAGAAAACTGAAGTTCTGATAATATGTTCAGTCATTTAGTTTCTTACAAACACAGACATTACAGTATGCCCAGCTCTGCATGTTTATAAGGTTTTATGCTTAAGCAATATTTATATAACAGAAACCATGCCTGCTCCAGTAAACTATTTACAGAGAATAAATACTAAGCTGGCCAACAGTCTCAGCCAGCTAAGCAGCAATACGTAGTAAAGTTTTTAAGTATTATAGGATTAATGATCTTGGACTGAAACCTAGTCACCAATAGCTTTATATAATACCAACCTGTATTACAGACTGACTACAGAGAGCAGCAAGTATAAGGAGAGCTTATGAAGTACCTTGAATTTAAAATTAGTAGCTAGGGTACATATAATACTGCAGTGCAGAGCATTACTTTGAAAATATGGGTAATTTTAGAAAGAAAATATTTAAAAAAAAAAATTGCAATCATCATGTGCTTTGGACTAATAAAAATATTAAAATTGCAAGAAATATTTTCCTTTATTTTGAAGATCATTAATTACTCAAAAATCATCTTATAGAAAAAAGAACAGAAGATAAATCAAAAAATGAAATCACTGAGTTTTTGAGAATTACATCGTAGAAGTCCTATGTGGAAGTAACTTCTGTTTGTTGAGGTTTTACGCTGCCTATCATCAGTGTCTGATTTCTGTCCATATCAAACCAATAGCAATAAAAAAAATTATTATGAACTTCAAAGATTAAAGAGGAAGAAAAAAATGAACAATATTTTGCCTAGCTTCTTTGGCAGTTTTTTAATGGCAACAGTTTGTCACAAACTTCTTTTATTCCTTATTAGGTATTTGATTGTCAGTAATACAAACATAATTCTTCTATCCATGCTGTATTGCAATGTGTCTTATGGATTCTTAAACATGAAAATAAATTGATTTCTTAAAATAAAAAGTCTAGGTGCATAAAATGATGCTGGAGAGAAAGAGAGGAACAAGTTATACCTAAATTGAATGCACCGTGTCAGCTACAGAACTTGTACCTTCTATATAAAGTAATCATTAGGCAAATCCCTCTAAAGTCATTCTTTTTTGTTTATGTTTTATTTCCATTTTCAAATCTTCTATTTAAAGAGACTGTATATCTGCATAATAATGTTTTGAAAGTAGTGGACCATCATACAAGCACACAAATTAAAACTTTGAGGTTACAGAAAAGATTGTCTTGAGCCTTCCTCTTCTGCTGCACTTTTATCATGCAATTGCATCTAAGTCAGATACAGTTGAATTCATCTCATCTCATTCATCTCATTCCATCACGTAATGTCAAAATGATCAGCCAGTCTCCTGCTGCAATAGAGAGAACCAGGCACCTAGAGAAAGAGATTCATCCTCTTGTAAAACAGATTGAGAGATATATCTAACACCAACGTTTATGGAAGTACTCTCAATTGATAACAAAAGACATATACACAACTAACTTAATCCACATAGGGAGGTCATTTGTGAGATAAATCTCACCAATCTAGAAAGATGTTTAGGTAGTCAAAGATGAGATTTCTAGTTTTCTTTGAGATTTAGGCAATCAGGTTGCCTAAAAACTGTCATCTGAATTGCTAGATACCTTATTGATTTGTCTTGTCATGACCTTTACATTACCATCTTTCTGAAACGCAGAATGAAAACAGTAGCACTTGCTCTCCCCAAAGGGATCTCTATTGTGAAGATAAGTACATTGTTTGTGAAGAGATCAATCTCCATGATAATGGGGACCACATAGGTATAAAGACTTTTTATTTTATGCTTGAAAATGACATCATACTTTCTGAAAACCAAAATAACAACAATAACAGTAATTGTCCTAGTCCTTTCTTAAAAGTCATTTTTGTAGTATAAATATGGGATGACTAATATTATCACAATTGAGTGGTATTACTGCAATAAACAAATGGTAAACATTGCTTTAGTGTATAAATGCAGAACCAAGGGCTTTTGTTATACAGCACACAAACATACATTATACATAAAAATGAGGGGGAAAAGGCGGATGGAACAAAACTGGAATGGTTTTAAAATTCGGAACAGTTGGAGACAGGTACATCAGTAACAATGCCATTAGAGTTTTCAGAATGCACCACAAGCCTGCAAAGTTTATAGTTTCACCACATGTTGCAGAGTTTATTATTTCAGGAGTGAAATCTACAAACATAAGGAAATTGAATTGAATATACGAGGCTGGATACGTACCTTGAGGGCATTTCAAATATTCACACACTGAGAAACAGTAGAGAACGAATATAAGGATAAACAAAATGTAGCATATAGAAGTAAGCACCAGAAAACAGAAGAGAACAAAAAAAGAGCAAATAAAACTGATAAAATAACAGATTCGGGGGGTTTCTTTATGTCTTCTTTGCATGTTCTTTCATTATTTCAGTGGATTTTAGCAGCATACATTTTTTTTAAACAGAGAGAGATTATATAAGCACCTATATAAGACACTAAATAATATTAAAATATCTCAGCAGCTCACAACTATAAATTCCTCTGCTGACCATTTTCTACCTAAGTCTGCTTTAGTACATAAGACTTCCTTAAAAAGGGGTTTAGCAAAGTATATAGCTTTGGGGGTTCAAATAATTGAATGGAAATGTCTAGAAGCTTTACAGCTACCTTCACTGGTTCAGCCATCACAGTCCCCCAGTCCTGCTTAGATAACTATTCCTAAGGTCCCTTTTTGACAAAGCTTGGTGCTAGGTGCCAGGACCTCCCAAGGTAGCTTATCTCTGAGTAAAACTGTGTACAATCCCTCAACAACGAATGGCTGTCTTGTATCTTAAAATGCAGCTTGATGGCTTTTTTATGCCAAAGAATTATTTCTGTTGTGGCAAGTCATCTTCAGTTTAGAAAATCCCAGAACTGTAAATTGGGAATGAAAAAAAAATGTTGTGAGGCTGAATTAGGTATCATCCTGTTGCTTATGTGTCTAGATTATTAAATAAAGTTCCACTTGTTCAGGTGAAATGAAACTTCAGTTAACCAAGGCTAGGGTTAAGAAGGAAGTTTCTTTGGTTTTCTTTGTGATTTCCTAAGAGAAAGGAATTGGTCAAAACAAATCTAATACCTACTGTCATTGGTCAAAATTCCACTCTTGTACCACTACCTGTACCTTAGTCACAGCTAAATTTTACCATAAAGATTCCTAATCACTAACCGCTGCTAATCTGTGTGTTTTCCTGGTCTTGGAGGGTAACAGTGCTATAGAAGTGGAAATCAGGTTGGAGGTTGACGATCTTTTTCCCTGTTAAAATGTAACCAGAAGTTCACTGAGGCACTTCAAGAAAACAACTTGCTCTGTTGTTAGCGGAGCAACATAATCCCAGTAAGGCCTTGCTTGCACTGCAAATCTGCAATTTATTAAGAGTAGCTAATAGCTATGTTGCAAAGAGGGGAGCCGTGATAATCTGGAGGGCCAGCGGCTCTCAGCATACAGTGCCTGAAGCTTGATCAATCTGGTTCTGAGCCAGAGGAGAGATAAGAAGAGTTTCTGTTTTCTCAGGAGCGGCATGTCCTAGGATTTATGGTTGTCTATAAGCTCTGTGTTTCCAATAAGTAATAAAACTGCTTCAGGCTGCATTGCAGAGCTGCTGAATGTGGGTCACATTCTACCTACAAGTAATAATTTGGCCACCCTACAAGTTAAATATTTATTTTGTAAAAGTCGGTTTCTTACCACTTTAGTTTCCAAGGGTTCTTTTGATGGTATTAAAGCCATAAGCAGAACTAAACATCTGCAGAATTATAGCAAGTTCTTCTATAACATTTCAGTTGAATCTTATTCTTCCTTCAGTAGATTAAAAGGTCTTTCATCTCTGCAGTTTTAAGTAGTATTTTCCACAGTAGCAGGAGTACACCACATCTCTGCTAGTCAGTTTTCTGACTGTTTTAATACTTTATAATTTTGTAATTCTCTCCCCTAAGGCTCTCCAAGGGTAAGGCACAAGCCCTGTTCCAATGCCTGATATTAGTTGGCCAAGACAATGTGTTTATTCTTGACTTTTTTCTTTTTCCACTCACTTCATTAAAGATAAACAGAGACTGTGATGGTAGTATCAGGGGACCTTGGGCTTTTAAGACAAGATATTTTTTTGCAATTTTATTTAGGAAGCTTCTTCTAATATTAAGTCCTCTCAAAAAGGAGAGTAATGAAAGATAAAAAATAACTGTAGTCAAACTTTTTAATGTCCTAGTCACAGAACCTATTTCTTGTGGCTGAAAATGCCTAGGATGAACTTTCAATATGTATCATGGCCTTTTCAACATGTATCAGGCTTTTCCAATATGTATCATGTAGAGATATTACATTTGTTTTACAATTGTATAGCTCAGGTTTGGCAATGCATAATTGAAGTTCATTAGAGACAGATATGCATAAAATCAAGGTATCAAAAGACTGAATTATTTTGTTGCTTGCCTGTGACTATATCGTAGATAGTGGCTTTTTTTTTTTTTTTTTTAATTTACTGAAGAAAAAGAAGCTGAAAAAACATTAGCCTATTTGTGGACATTTTTCTTGAATAAACTAAGACGGTAGTACTAAGGAAATGCTCATACTAAGTAATCAGTATTTAACATGATGAGGCAGAATTCTTCCCTGGGTCTCAAACAGCACATTCTTTGGACTGACTTTTTTTCACAGTGTAGAAATTTTGCTGAAGAGGAAAATAGAAAAATGCCACATCTTTGTGCAGATTTTCCTAAGGGGCTGGATAAAAGCTAAGTTAACTCTGGAGCAGCATAGGATTTTGCATAGGTTTAAAAAGAATAGCAGTGTGTCCTGATGTCTGCAACTGGTAATTGCATATTTGATACTATGTCCTATTGCATAAGCTTCGCATTAGTTTTGGCTGGGATAGAGTGAATTTTCATCTTAATAGCTAAATTTTGAATTTGTGCTGAAAACAGTATTGAAAACACAGGGATGTTTTCATTACCTCTGAGCCCTTTATTACCTCTGTGTAAAGCCTCTGAGGGTTTAAACATCAGCAAAGACTTTTCTGCCTCTCAGCCCATGCCACCAGTGGGGAAGCTGGGAGGGCAGAAGGAGTTGTGAGAGGACACAGGCAGAACAGTTGGTCTCAACAGACCAAAGGGATATTTCATACCATGTCTTACCCAGTATATATACTGGGGTGGATGGGGGCATATTGGCAGTTTCCCCTGTGGTAGCTTTGTTTCAAAAAATAAATATAGGAATGTCTTTTAATGTCAGAAGCAGGGATCCAATGTAATCAACTGTATCTTTCAGCCACATGTGGAGGGATAAGGCACAATCACAACATAAAGGAATAGTATTCTGTGAATTGCTCTCTGTATCATCTCAGTTCTTTCTCCATTCATTATGAGTCCTTGTTAGTAGGACTTCATAGTCCAGAACAATCTGTGTCCTCAAACTGCTTCCTCCTACTTTGATCCTGTCAATAAATATGACTGTGAATGATCACTTAATGGAGATCCTTGTTCAGTTCAGAAAATGTCATCTAAGTCTGTTTGCTCTAGGGGTCTGATTATTTTCTTAGATCTTGTTTCATCCTGCCTCAAGCACCACTTTTTATCTGCTTTGCAACGAATTTGATTCCCAGCTCAGTGAGCTTCTGCAACACCTGAGGATAACTTTTGGTGTTTTTTCATCATGGAGACACACTCCCCGGACTGTATTATTATTCAGATCCCCAAGAAGGGCTGTCCTGCTGGTCTCAAGCCTTTGCTTGCTTGAAATTATTTTTTAAAGTCAACAGAGTGAGAAGCATGGTGCTGAAAGATTTTACAGTAATCCTTCAATAATTACCTGAGTGAATGCTGGCATTGCATCCTTAGAGCATCCTGATTAGGAAGTCTACTAAAAGACCATTTAAACAAACAAAGAATTCCATGTAAGGCTTGTATGACCTAGCAAAATAATAGATTTGCAGTGCATGCACCTCACCTTGTACAACTTGGGAAATAAGAACAAATCACGATAATGCCAGATACTATCCAAGCCAGATACTATCTAAGGAATTAATACTATCAACAGAAATTTACCCTCAAGAATTAAATTTCTGGTTAACTGTAACAGTTTTAATTGACAGAAAAAAGCTTTTTTTTTTTTTTGTCCTGGCAGTTGAAACATGCACAACACTATGTATACACAATATTATGTATAATAATGATTAATTGCTTATTAGTAAAAAAATTAAAAATTTTGGATAATAAGTTTCCAAAAGAGTTTACTGTGTCATGCTCTGCTTGAAATCAAGTGCAGCACTAGAGACAAGATGATTAGCTCAATCCTGTGCATGCAGCATCTATCTGTCCATCTGTATGTGTTACTTAAATGATTTTTGTAACCTGCATGTATTAGACTTGGTTTCAGAAAATTGCCAGCCATGATTTCTGTTGATAGACGGATTCAATGCTGTCTAAGGTCATAATCTGCCCCAGGCTGATGTAAGGTTAGACAATTTGTTCTTAAATTATTACCTCAGTGAAGGAAAGATTTTTGGGACAGTAATTGTGGTCTCTCTATAGTCCTAGAGCTTTCTTCAAGTCACTTTTTTCACTGACTTAAACTCTGGATTTGGAAAGGCCAAGCAGTGGGTGAATAAATAGAAAATCTTAGGCCATTTCCTAAGGGATTTGTATTATCATTATTGACCAGTGCTAGAAGAAGTAGCAGCTGGAGGTGAAGTTGCACATAGTGTTCCCTGGCATGCTTTTACTTCAATTACAAAAACACCTCTCCAGTTACCAGTGTTAGTACCTAGCAGAGCTTTGACTTTCAAGTTTCTTTTTCAATACAGGTCAAACAATCAATGCAGAAATACTGTTCTTCTCAAACACTTCAGCTCTGTAGGGCACCACTGTCACCACAATCATACCCTCTTTAATTTTCAAATCAGCTTTGGATTTGTTCCATCATCCCCTTTAGTAAATTGATTTTTAAGGGTAAGTGGCTTACATTGTCTACGTTTCTTCAGAAACTCTCTTGCTTTGAAAACTTCAAAAATTTTGAGAGAAGAGAGAAAAACTTCTCTGAATCCTTGCTGGAGTAGAGCACCATCTAAGATTTATTCTTTTCGTTATATTAAATTTCTCTCGCTGGAATATTCTTACACATATACACACACATACACCTCCTTTCTTTATAATTAAGTGTACTTTACAACTTCCTTCCATGCAGGATCTTATTAAAAATTGCACAAACTGTTTTAATTCTCATGCTACTTTTTCTAGCTACTTATTTTCATCAGCATCACTTACATCATCCTCAGTCTTTCATTTCTGTACTTGGCTAGCTACACTTTGATCCCTAAGTATATTTTTTTGAGTCTGCTTTCTCTGATGTTTTTTGTCTCTTCTGTATGAAAGATAACCCCTTTGGAGCACCATTCTTCCTGTAATTTACTATTCTAACATACATCTCCTGTTTTCTATCAGTTGTCATTTTCCTTTGTAGTTGCCATCCTCCGTTAAAAATTCAGCCTCACTCCTAACCTTAACCTACTTTTTCATTGTAAAACTAAAATTTTACAAGTGGAAATATATACAGAGGATGACTGGTCTTCTTATTTGAATGAATAAAAAATAATAGATACTAGCATTCTCTTCACATTTAATACCCAGCACTTTGAATTATTTCAGAGTATTGTAGAAAGACTACAACAAGTGAATCCATTATATAATTCCTTAGAGTATGGCCCATTCATTAATTAATCATTCTGGTCACTTGGTGCTGTAAGTACTAAAAGTTAAGGCAACTTGCCTAAGGTACAAAACAGTGGATCAGTAGCACAACTAGAAGAAAAAAAAAACAAAAACAACAAAAAAAAACCCCAAACCAGTAGTTTCTGGATGTGGGCCCAAAACCTAAATTCAATATGAACTTCTTCACTGAATAGTAATAAATACTAAGAATCATAATATTAAATGTTCTAAGGCTGACATGGATTCATGTTTTGCCAGCAGGAATTGGAGTTGTAAGTCTACCTCAGCTGCAAATGATTCTTCTTTGTGTTAGGATCCCTCTTTTATTAGGAATGAATGCCTGCAACAAGCAAAAAAGACAGATATTAATGCTACATTAATAATAAATAATTTTATATTAATTAACATTTAATATTAATTGCCTTATGATATTTGGAAAAATGAATGTCAGGAGGGGAAATTATAAAAGCACAGGAAATTTCTGGTCCTCCAAGATGAAGTGTTTCCAGCCAACATCAAGCCGTCCCCCAACAAAAATAACATGATCAGCATGTGTGATAGGGATTTTTCTTGGCAACATTACTGAGCTTTTTCCTTTCCAGAGTGATGCAGGCACTGGGACTCATATTAGAACAGAAGTTTTGTCTTTCAGCAAGATCTAGGAACAAATATTTGAGACTGATGACCACCTTGGTTCACTCTCTGCCAAAAAAAAATCCTTTATGATAATAGCAGCAGGGGGAAACCCATACACTGCAGTCTGAAAAATGTTACTCTAAAATATTTCACCAAAGTTTTCAGTGGTACTTTCCAGAGATAAGATAAGAACAAGGGGCACTCATGGTTTACTCTCATGTAGCCCAGTCTAGTCTGATGCTATTCATAAGTCATTCTTTGAATGACTGTCAATTTTAAGTTCCTTTTGAGCTAAAATCTTGACATTTAGTGTATTCATTCTTTATGAGATGCTGACAAAAAATCTCCCAATTTAATTTTGACTTTTCCATTACAGGTTCCTAAAAGGTCACCAGCCCATTTTACTATCTGCAATCATTGTTAAATCTTTGTACTATGGGGTAACACTTAACAAGTGGGATGTTTTAAAAGACTCTGTGGAAGAAGGACACACCATCACAAAATTTCCAAATTTTTTGGCAGTAAATTTGCTACAGTTCTCATTTATAGAAATGAAAGTAAGTTGGATTTAAAAGTATCAAGTTTTAAGCCTCAAAAATGTATCTTTTACTAATCCTTTCAGATACTCAAATTTAAATAAAAATTATCCATCCCACCCAGATGATGCAGGGATTGTTCTCTGCATGATTGGGTATTAGATTATCAAATGTGTGATCTTGCACTACATATGTTATTTTTATAATCTTTGAATTAAATACAAAAAATTGTTATAACAACTACGATACCAAATTAAAATCATTGAGAGATGCTGAATATTTAATTATGAGGTAATTTCTTCTTCCCTGAAAAATTTTATCACTATGAGGTCAAATACTGGAAAAGGCTTCTGGGTATTGGACTTCACCAAGGCTAAGTAAAAATGTAGAAATGTTAATTCTGATAATGGCAGTAAGAACAGTTCTTTAATACATTAATTTTACAGAGTCAAAGGATTACAGAATATTTTATACTGGAAGGCACTTTTGGAGATCATCTAGTTCATCTTCTCTTATCAAGGCATGTAGAGCTGGAGTGTATTGCTCATGTTCATTCCTGTCAGGTCTTGAATATCTGCAAGGCTAGAGATTTCACAATGTCCCTGAAAAACCAGGCTCAGATTTTCAATCATCTTCACAGTAAAACATGGAATCACAGGATGGTTTGGGTTGGAAGGGACCTTAACAATCATCTGTTCCAATCCTCTTGCCAAGGACATGCACCTTCCACTAGACTGGATTGCTTAAAGATCTGTCCAGCCTGCCTTTAAACACTTCCAGCGGTGGGACATCTCTGTGCATACTGTTGGAGACCCTCACCACCGTGACAGGAAGAATTTCTTCTGAATAGCTAATCTAAATGTCCTCATCTCAGTATTGAAAACTGCCTGAGACCCCGGGCTCCATGCCTTTCACCCTCACCCCCACAGTCATGCATTCACACCTGAGATTTGCTTCACATCTCCCTGACAGTATAATGGGGCCCGTCAGGAAAAACAGCAAAGGGTGGCAGACTGGAGAAGCTTTGTCTGTTTCTCTGTAACATTCCGTATCCAAGCACCTGCCAAGCAGGAAGCCCTCCTAGGCAGCAAGCCAGGTGGGCAGGCAGCATCCTCTGTCCCCCTTCAGCAGTCCCCTTTTGCTGTCACTCAGCCCTGCCTCCTGCTGCTGAGGCAGGGCTCGGGCTCAGCCTGCTGAGTGCTTCACTGGACACAGCTCCCAGCCCCTCACCTGCTACCAGGGCACATACCCTGCTCCATAGCTACTCATCTTCAAAACAAATATTTCATAAACATCCTCTAAACAAGAAGAATGTGCAACATAAAATCCAGTAGGGAGGAAAAAAAACCCAAACAAACAGGAAAAAAAAAGAAAGCCAAGCAAAAAAAAATCTTATGGAATGTAAGTAAAAAGAATATATTGACATTCTGGCTTGTATACACAGATATTTCCTGGCATAGATACACTGTACTAATTATTCTGCCATAGTTCTATCAGTTTTAGCTCCCATGTGGACATTCTCTGTGCCAAAGCTGTTATTTTGTCCCAGAATAATTATACTAGAGTAATTATTCCAAATAAAATTACTATTATTTTGAAACAGAATGTCCATACTGATCTTAAAACAATACAGTTATAGCAGCATAGATTATATATATGCCAGGAAATATCTATTTGAGGACAAGGTCTTCAGTGATAGAAAATTTGCTGAGTTGCAAAAATTTAGGATGTTCTTATATTCCAGTTTTTTATTTTTGTTGCTTGGTTGGTTTATTTGGCTGGTTTTTTTGCTTTTCTTTGTGTTTGTTTGTTTTTAAGGTTTTGGGTTTGTACTTTTATTGTTTGGTTAATTGGTTGGTTCTGTTTGGTTTTTTAGGTTTTTTTGCTAGGATTTTTGATTGGTTTGGGGTTTGGTTTTTTTAATAAAAAGGTAATTCTATAGTTCATGAAAATGAGCCCCTAGTGTCACTGGGATAATTTTCTATGATTGCTTGTGTCCTGGAACTCTGTTATTTTGGATGTTCTTTGGAGTGGTTATGAACTATATTATCTGCAGAATCATGCAAAATTTCAGAGCTCAGCAAACAATAAGTGACCATGATTAATGCAGCTTATTCTGTGACAGCTTTGGGGATCACAGTCTATGAGAGATGTCATGGCTATTGCTCTGAAAGGGTTTTCCTCCATGTTATATGTCCTCATTCCTTAATTTATTGTCTTGCCTCTACTGTCTCCTTCTTCTATTGTCCTCCTGTCTATAGTTTCCTCTTTCTTTCAGCCAATTTCAGTGTGACTGGCGAATTGTCACAATAGAGATGGACAATACACCTGTTACTTTATGCAGAATAGCCAAATCATTCACATAGCCCATATTTATGTGATTATCAGAAGGCACCATGTTATCTCTAATGGTCAGCAATTAATCAAATCTCATTTCATTGTTTGGTAATGGCCAATGTACATCTCCATCAAACTTTTCTCTTTCTGAATATGTTTCCATTCTTTCTTCATGGATTCTCACGGGATAGATTTCTTCTTTTCACAGGTGCAAACTGCCTTCCATAATAATTGATTGCTACACAAACTAATTTTAATTCTTATAATTCTTTTCTTGTGGGAACTTAATAGCTTAGCCGGAATAGCATGGCCTGAACCATGTTTTACAAGGCCTTTCTATTGTAAGGTTTTACCTATATGTAACAGTAAATAATTTTCCTTGTGTTGTGTGCACTATAAGTAAACAGCCACTTTGAAGTTCTAGGCTTCTTAAAAAGAGTGACCTAAGAGGGAAGGGCAACAACCTCACATTATGACTGCAGATGCTTCTTTTTTTCTGAAATAAAGTAAAAAATGTTTTAAGAACCTGAGAGCCTCAGAAAAGCATTTTACTGGTGTTGTTTGACAGTTCACTTGATAACACACCAACTGGTATACTTTTAGTACCTACACGGATATATGTCAATAAAATGTGCACGGCTTTTTCTTATCACTTCAACTGACCTGAAAGAGGGCATTGTCTCCCACAAATACCTTATAAAGGCAACATTTAAAATATTCTAGAGTTCTTTGATACCTTCAAGTTTTCTTGATACAGACACATTTGAAACTTGTTCAAGGGTAATAAGCATAGCCCCCTTTGTTCTTTCGAGTATACCTCTAGGTTTTACAGAGTGTATTTTTCTTATTGAGAGGTGGAAGTACTCTATTCTGGAGATTAAATACGGAACACACTCTCTGATTTTTAAAAGTTCTTTGCTGATATAAGCATTTAGTAGCAGAGCTAACAGCTTGATTCTTCAGAAAAAAAATCACACAAACTTGCTCTTTGCAGGGGGGTATCTGTCACTCAATGCAGCAAGAGCAGCAACAGCTTATTCTGATCTCTTCATTAGCAATGAAAGCAGTAACCCAGTTCTGCAAATTAGCACACTGAAAAAAACAGTCTGAGGAGCCAAGTGGCAGAATGACTTTCTTGAGTTTCATAGAGAACATGTTGAGCTTCCTAATATTGATGCAGTGCGGCATTTATGTATTATAACAGACATCCCAGGAAAATGAGTATCTGATAGATCCCACTAAAATATCTGATTGAGTGACGAAAGAAGACAAATGTCCGATATGTCTGATAAATCCATAGGGCAAAAATCAAGTAAACAGAAGATATATAATATTTTTTAAAATGCAGCCAATTGTATATGTAATTTTAAAAGCTCTTTGGAATCATATTAAAAACATAAGGCATAAACCATTGGAAAATAGCAAAATGTATTAAAATATATATATTGGAAATTACCAAGATACACAATTGTTATTTTAACAAAAGACCATAAGCTGTTTTTTTCAATCTTTGTTGTTCATACCTATCCCAGATGAAACTAAGAAACTGTATTTGAGAATGAAAATTCTATAGAAGAGTTCTAAAGCCAATGCAAATTTCTGTGAAAGTCACTATTTCATATAAAAATAATATCTGTTTATTTTCATATGTTTTAAAAATATTTCATTCCCAAAAGACTGAGTTCTGATACTCTGGATCCAAATAAAGATGCATCCTATCCAGCTTTACTTATTGAAATGTCAGTTTTCTAGTATGCGACATATTTAGGTTTCTTATATAGCCAGTGGAGAGAGACTGGATTTCCTAAGTACATTTCTTTCTCTGTACTTTTCCAGCTGAACATGCCTGAGAGAGCCTAACCAACTGTTTAGGGCTGGGCATCTAACTGCTAGATATCCAAGGCATGCTTGAGAAGCACCCTTATCTAAGGCTTCTAAGATACTTTTGGTTCTGAGAAGTTATAACACTTTTGTTGATCTCCTTCAAATATTATGTGATCTTTTTGCAGACCAATTGACAGTGTCACACAGGCTTAAAGTTTTCATGGATAACATAAAGCTGCTCAAGCTTTTGCTTACAAGCAGTAAGCAATGGATTGTCTGTCAATATGTAGCACATATAAAGCAGAAAAGCAGAACTATCAACAACAGACTCTTACTGTCTCTTCTCCCTCCCCTTCTCAATTAACACCAGGGTCAAGCTCAACAGTTCAAACAAAAAGAATTATAATTTGTTTCTTCAAAGAGAAACAGTAACTTTAGAAAAAAGATACATTATTGATTTGCTTGAGTTTTCTTAAATAGTTTGCTATTTGTAGGCTGCTGTCCTTCAGCATATATAAAGCATATTTTGTTTGAACTAAGGCTTTCTGAAAACGTCCCTACTCTACAATTAGTTCTGGGGAAAATTTTAATCCCAGTTTAATTTTTGTGGAATATGAAATGTCAAAAACTCCACGCAGGAGTTTTGAGACAAGAGACAGAGGGAAGGTATCCTGACTCAGGACTATATTCCAGTTCTTTGTTTGCATTCCATCTGTCTTCTCTGATGTGGCTTATAGAAACATGATATATGAAGGAGCAAATCTACTCTTAACCAGAGCAATGCAGCAAACTAATTTAATTGAAACATTTTATTAAATCACTTTGAATAATTTAAAGATGATGATGATGTAATGATATTTTTGCTGCTCAAAAAAATTGGGTGTGAAAATACAAGATTCCTTTACAAATTCACTTCTTTTTTTTGTTTAGATATAATGTTTTAAAAAACTAGATTCTTGGTTGAGTATGAAAAGAAATACTAACTTCTTAATACATTATTAGGCACTAGATAGCTCTTGCAATCTGAAAATCCACATTCCTCATTTGTCTGCTATTTTCTGTTAATATATGACTGTCTAAATTTTTTTTTTTTCACAAAGCTTTTCACTGCTTCATTGTTTTATTTGCTAAATTCAGAACAATGACCTTAATCTTTAAGTTCAGGTTTTGTTTCAGTTTTAAGTGTGCAGTGATAACCACTGATATTTAGTAACTCAGTTCCTTTTACTTTTGCACATAATTCAAACCTGTACTCAGCTTTATGAAAGATTTTGTTGGACAGTCTCTTTTCCTAGGAAGCTAAAATTAGTTCCTTTCCTTATATTAGCCCTATAATCTGTGATTTCAGTCCCCTTTGCACTCCTATAAAATTTGCCCAAATGCTCCGGAGTCTGTCCAAGCTTTCAAGCCATAAAAGAAGATAAAAAATTCCTGTTCTCATGACCTAGAAAATTACTGAGTTTTTCTTATTTTCAAAACCATCATCCAGCTCATTAATGAAGATTTTGAACAGGACTGGACCTGGACTTGAACAGCATTGATTCCTGGGGTATACTGGAAGTTATTGGCCTTCACTAGCTTTTGTCCGCCAAGCATCATTCTTTAGCCCAGACATTCATCCAGTTCCAGTCGATTTTACAGTCTACTCGTCCAGCCCAAACTTCAGTGTTTTTTCTATGAGGATGTTAATTGGTGTTCAGATGGAATTACATATATAGTTTCAAACTCAACCAACTGGTTTATCATCTTCTACTTTCATAACCAAGCAAAAGACTTTCTAGCCCAATGCTCAGTCACTCAACTGAGCAATGGCAAACTTGCAATTTTGATTCCTGTTCTCAAGAGTGTTTGCATATTGACATTAAACAGACATTGGATAAAAGGTCGCAGCAGGGTCTTAAATTTGCTAGGTAAAGCAAAGCAAATCTTATTCAAGTTCAGTGGACTATTCATGCTTCATCAAATTAATAACAAAATTCTATTTTTCACTTGAAGAAATGAAACTTTTCCTAGAAACACATGACTGCTAAAGTAATTTGGTTCTGACTCATATTGTATCAGGCAAAACTAACATATAATCTTCTTAATATACAACCAAGTATTTTTAACTCCAGAACCCATTCAGATGCATAATGAATCTTCTTGCAATATAGCATTACAGTATGTTTACATTGAGAAAAATCACTTCTGATATGCAACTTATAAGTGCAAATGTTTGAGGAAGATGTAACATCTGATACTTTTATATCAGCTTTATGAGTAAAACTTTGATCATAGTAGTCTTTTGAGGTTTTCATAGTTAAAAGTATTATCACATAAGAAAATTTGTGTAAATGACAAGAAAGCACTGGTGAGCCCACACCTTCAGTCCTGTATCTAGCTCTGGGCCCCTCACTTTAAAAAAGCCATTGAAATGCTGGCGTGTATCCAGGGAAGGTAAATGGATAAGGGTCTAGAGAGTAAGTGTATTGATTTATGAGTCAAGGTTCTGGTACCAGGGGGTCTGCAGGGCTGTTTTCCTAGAAAACTTCTAGGAAACAAGTTCTCCCATGTTCAGAAGCTTCTCCCATATCTGTCAGAGCCCATGCCAGCTAGGTCCAAAATGGACCCCCTGCTGGCCAGGGCCAAGCCAACCAGAGATGATAGAAATGCCTCTGTGACAGCATATTTGAGAAGTCAGAACAGTTATTGCCCAGAGGGAATTGCAATAGAGAAATGAGGATTCATAATATGTGAAAGAAACAGCCCTACAGACACCCGGCTCAGTGGAGGAGGGGCAGGATGTGCTCCAGGTGCTGGACCAGAGATTCTCCTGCAGCCCATGGTGCAAAGCATGGTGTGGCAGATGTGCCCCTGCAGCCCATGGAGATCCACAGCGATTAAGAGCTCCACCTGCCCTGGAGAAGCCCTGCATCAGAGCAGGTGGATGCCCAAATAATGCTCTGGCATGGGAAATCCATGCCAGAGCAGTTCCCAAGCAGGACCTATGGACCCACGGAGAGAAAAGAGCCCATGGAAGAGCAGGTTTCCTGTTAGGATTGCAATCCTCCAGGAGGGACTCAGGCTGGAGCAGTTCATGGGCAACAGCAGCCTGTGGCACAGACTTCTACTGAAGAAGTTAATTGAGAACTGTCTCCTGTGGGACGGACTCCACACCGTGTCTTTCCCACAGAAGAGTTTTCTTTCCCTGAGGAAGAAGCAGCAGCAAAAAAAACATGCAGTGAACTGATGGCAACCCCCAGTCCCTGTCTCCCTGCTGTGATGTGGGATAGGAGGTGAAGAATTGAGAATAAACACTGGGAAGGAGGGAAAGGTGAGGAAAAGGTGTGTTTAAGTTCTGGTTTTCATCTCATTAACCTACTCTGATTTTGTTAATAATGAATTCAATTTATTTCCCTAAGTCTAGGTTTTTGTGCCCTTGAGAGCAACTGGTGAATGATCTCTCTGTACCATTATCTCAACCTATGAGCCTTTTGTTTTAATTTCTCTCTCCTATCCAGTTGCAGAGGAGAGTGATAGAGAGACTTTGGTGAGCATCTAACATCCAGTCTAAGTCAAACCACCACAGTAAGTCATATGAAACATGGCTGAAGGAGTTGGGGTTGTTTAGTCTGAAGAAAAGAAGGCTCAGGGGAACCCTTTTCATTCTCTACAGCTGCCTGAAAGGAGGCTGTAGTCAGGTGGGTGTCAGCCTCTTCTCCCAGGCAATGAGCAAGAGGATGAGAGGAAATAGCCTCACACAGTGGCACGGGAGGTTCAGGCTGGACTTCAGAAAGAATTCCTTCAGTGAAAGGGTGATTAAGCATTATGATGGGCTGTGCAGGGAAGTGGTGGATCCACCATCCCTGGAAGTGTTAAAAAAATGACTGGACGGGACACTTTCTGCTATAACTTAGTTGACATGGTGGTGTTCAGTCAAAGTCCTGGCTTGATGATCTTAGAGACCTTTTCCAACCTTAATGAAGACAGAAACCTGCATGTTGAATATTAGAATTTAGAACCCCTTAGAACTCTACGAAAGTAATTGGTTGAATATTAGAAAATAATAGGAAACTAGATTACATCACATGAATTCTGTATTTTCTAATGAAATTAAATTTTTATATCTCATCAGTTTCTGGCTTTTCAGATATTTGCACTTCATATTAGGTTTAATTTTACATTGTGGTTATACGTTATTAAAAAAAAAACATTAACTAAGCCAGATTTCTGAAAAGGACACACTGAAAACCAGGGAAAGGACCAGGAGAATTACTGTGGATTCCCAGAATAATGATCACCAAAGTACATAAAAATATGATCATGAACAAATGAAAGACACCTGATCAGCCATCTCCATTCTGCTTGTTTTACTGCAGTGTGTAGTGTCCACATGGTTAACTGCATCTTTGCAAATATCACACAGCCAGAGGTAGTAACTTCTTCAGTTAGGTAGACCATTTCTGTTATCTGTTGTTAAAATTCTTTACACCAGGTTTCTCAGACATGAGTGATTCTACTGTCCCTGTGTTTTTTGTAAATTAAAGCAGCTGAGCTACAAGAAAGAGCATGTAAGTGAAGGGAGAGGTCATATTAAGCTGTTAAATGTAAATGTAAAAAGGAAATAAACTGTTTTTAACTCATGTTTTTAATTTAAAACCATTTTTAAAAAACAAAAGATTTATGATTATCTGGTAAATTAGATTTTGTAACACCTTATGCAGCAATTTGAAAATCTGACTTCCGATGAGCTACATGAATCAATCAACCTAAAGGCTCTTGAAATTCAAAGTTCTTCATATTTCTCTAATTTGGATATCAAAATAGATCTGGAGAATTATGCTATAAATTTTATCTCAGTGACTATGGTATGACCAGCAGAAATTTCAATGTCAAAGCTTTATACATTTAAAATTAAACAAATGAAATGTGATGAACTGTCTAAACCCTTTCATTTAAGAAGATGGTATTAAAGTCCATTTGATCTTAAATGGTTTTTAGAAGTGATTCCTGTTTTGTTGAGGAAAAAAACCTTTAAATTCTCAGGCTTTTATTACATATATATATCTCTAAAAGATTTTCAGTGAAGCACATCCCATATCTCAAGCTTGGGCTGTAAGGACTTTAAAACAGGGCTGTTTTCTGCACTGTGCTTTTCTTGGGACAGAACAATATGTGTTCTTATACTTTCTGACAGCAGTGTAAGTGATACAGGACGTGATAAGGAAAAAATTAAATTGGTGGTGGAAGAAAACTACAGTTTTTACATTCAAGGCAGACAAGACAAAGAATTTTCCTGCAATGAAAGAGCATGAATATGAGCATAGGATATACTTTTAAAAACACTCTATGCTGAGCAAATTATTTTCTTACTACTTATTCTAGTTATTGATATTTGAGTCCTCCCTATCCAAAGGACTGCATGTAGCTCAAGTCTTCACCATATGTCCATGGTCCTCATAGTGTTCAAGAGTAAAGCTTTCCTAATCAAGAAAAATCATACCATATAGCTGATTTTTTGTTCTCTAGGGCCTCTCTCTGCATTAGCAATGCTAAAAAAGCGGTCGCGTTGAGTACATGATTGAATAAATGCATGTGACTATTCAGCTTGCTGGAAGAGGTGGGAGAAAAATACAAAAATTGAAGTGGTTTTGAGCACTGGCTTTAATCTGTCAAGTTTAACACCTGTCTGCTACAAAGACTTCCAGGACAGGATATTCTGTACCACATGTACATAGGCACTCACTAGATAAAAGCACACAGGGAAATTAACTATCAGTTAACAATTTAAAACAGGAGGTAGACATTCATATTCTCAGAATATTCTACAAAGCAGGGAGCATACATATATGAAGGAAGCTTACTTTTAAGGGTTTCTGTTATTAGTACTGCAAGAGAGTTTTGTAAAACTTCTGAAAGCAGTAGTATTGGAAGACAGCCTCTACTTAAAAGCCTCATAAGGAGACGTGACATTCAGAATGGAAACTGAGATATTTTTGTCTTGACAAAGGTAGACATTTGAAAAAAAGGCACATTAATTTTGAGAAAAAAATCCCTGGATTTCTGAACAAGTATCCTACTGAGATCCAGTATAAAAAAATCTAATCAAAAGAAACAATTTGAATGTTTCAAAAAAGACTGGTCACATAAAGCCCTGGTTTCTGAACTAGGTTTTCTGGTAGAAGCTGACATGAATGTGCAGTGAAAGTAAAGAAATATGAGAATCATAGGAGAGAACCTCCAGTAGAGAAAGAAGAGTTTTTACTATGTGCTCAAAGGTACCAAACTGTTTTAAATCTTCCCTGGAGTTTTTCAAACACCTAAGCTATTTAGATGTAGAAGTTTGTTTAGCCCTAATCCATGGCTAAAAGTGTGTATTGCAAAGCTGTTACATATTTAATTAGTTTGCTGTGCAATTCTTGTAATAGAACTGAGGGAAAAGTTCATTTTATTGAATATCAGTCAAGCTTGTAGAGAAGTGACTTTGGGAGATTAAATTAGTCATCTATGGTTTCTCTGAAGTAAATGGACAGAGATAGACACATCCAGCAGGCAATTCATTTTGCCTTAAGTTAGCTGTCTAAGGCTGTTTGGATGAATCACCTTTTGACAGTATCTCTCTCTATCTCTTTTAGAGGGCATCTTGTTAGCATCACATAACTTAAATTTTTTAGGAATAAAAAATGTTACTAGTGTTTATACACAGCTTCTTTTAACTGAATAAGCATGTACACTTGTTCTGATTTTTAGAGTTTTTATACACATTATTGACCCAGAACTGAAAACAATCTCGATGACTCTGGAGGAGTATTCAAAGTTCTAATAAAAAGCAAAGAGAATAGAAAGGTCACCAGAAACCCCAAAAGAAAAGCCAAAACCAAACTAAACCAAACCAACCTAACAAAATCCCCAAACACCCCAAAACTGTACCTTGGAGCACTAGGAAGCACTGACTTACAACTCTGACAAAGAAAATGAAAGAAAAAAAAAAAGGTCCTCTATAAGAAACCAGAAAAAGCATGTCTTAGTGACCTTGATGAGAAGTATTAAGACTGTGCTTTCATATTAATTTACATGTAATAATGTCCTCTTTCCACTATCAACAGCATATGTTCAATTACACAGAAAATTGGCACTTTTCTCCTTTATAATTGCTTAATGTTTTTGAAACAGGAAAAATACAGGAAAAGGGGTATTGGTTTTATTTCCTATGATGACTCATTAAGTCATAAAATTACATTTGATTTTATATATTTTAAAAGAAATTCTGTTGTTTTGCAGAGGACCAGTTGATCAGTTCAGACAAGCTATATTCATGTATTGGAGGAAATACTTTGTCTGGACCAGTTTGTGGTGTTGTCTATTGAAATACATCTGTGGCAATCAGATATTCTGTGTGATTGCATGTTCACCTTTCTTATGTTACGCTACATTATTGGGGTTTTTTTCATCTGTATGCATATATCTCTACCCCAATCTCTTTTTGTCAGTCTCTTCACACGTACAGAGACTTTAGATTTTCCAAATACTGGTATTCCTGTTAGGATGTGAATTCTTACCCATAAACACTGAGCTATTCATCAACAGAAACTTTTCAAAAGCAGGTATTTCAGTTAGAGTAATTCCCCTCTCTGACACCCTCTTTAACACTATCTTCAGACAGTGGAGCAAAAAATGACCTTAAACCTTTCCTCTTTTGAAACTACACTCCCTTTGATATTACACTGAAAGATAAGAGAAAGGGCTGGTACCTCCACAATATAAAATTGTGTGAGGTTGTGTGCAGGCGAATAGGATAGGAGGAAAAGCTGACTGGCAGACTGTGAATAGCATACAGAGCCTTTGCTGATGTGAGCTACTCGTTATCTGTCATGCTTACATGGATCCACATCCAAACCTATGCATGATCAATGTGACCCCTGGCAATCCAAGATTTTAACTTAGTCAAATTATCCCTGACAGAGCTATAGTAAATACAATTCTTTCCAAAATCTGACCACAACCCTCATTCCAACCCTTTCAGGCTGTTGGTGCTTTAGATCTAAACCTCACAGGAAGGGAGCAAGGAGAGGAAGAGATGCAGAAGAGTATGAACACCACCAGTTAGTGAGGGAAATCGGTGATCTGGTTGATATACTTATGAACATAAGTGTGGTTGTTTTCTATTTCATAGAACAACAGAATTATAAAATTGTTTCAGTTGAAAGGGGCTTGAAAGATCACCCAATTTCTGTCCCCCTGTCATGGGCAGGGATGCCTTCCAGTAGACCAGGTTGCTCAAAACCAAATTAAAAAACCCCAACCCATGAACTTTTTTGCCAGACAAACTAACACCACTGAGAAACTAATGCTGGTGAGTATATCCTGCTAACCAAGTCTATAAATGAAGTTCTGGTACTCCTGATTCACTGACCAGTAAATCCAAAATGGTAGCTGCCCAGGCTGGCTTCACATCCACACAATACACTAATCCTAGACGTGTGATCTTTGACACCTAACATATGGATGATAGGGGCAAAGCCAAACCCCTGTATCCCTCCCATACATAAAAAAAAGTACTCACACATTGGTACCCAGCAGCTAGAATCTTAACCTTAATTGTAATCTCATCAGTCTTTGGCAGATTTAGATCTATTCTCATCCTGCTGCTTCTTCCATCCCTTACTACACTCTGATAGCCCACAATGCTTTCCTTTTCAGCTATTTTCCTATCAGATACTCCTAAAATGCAAGTTTCCAGTCCAAACCAATTCCAAGCATGGCCAATGAGTCTGATTATCAGAAAGTTCTTGGTAAAATTTAACTTTTAGTACTGTGTTGGTCTCTACCTTCCTCCTATCTCAGCAGCAAGAGCCATAACACAGGGACTACTATTAACTCCTGTCCAAAATCAGTCACACTGTCCTAAATTTACATCAGTCTTAAACATATCCTAGTATGGATAACGAAACATTCACTCAGCAGAAAGCTTCAAAACAATTTAAAATTTTATTCACATTTTTCAGAACACTAAAAATGTCAATTTATTGACACAAATGATCACGAGTCTGTAATAGGGATTTACTGTAAAAGGATGCATTTTTTCAGATGACAATAATTGTTTCACCTAAATACCACTTCATATCAACACATAACATAATGGACAATGCACAGGGTACAGAAATCTGATTGACATAATATTTTCTGACGAACTTTGGGTGGCCTTTCCACAAGTAATTTGAGGAAACCCAGGAAACTAGCAAAAGTAGAACTGATTCTAATAGAAGAAATATTGTCCTCAGTTAAAAAATGAAGTTAGTTTTATCTCTTCCCAACTGAACATGTTGCACTGCTAAATTTGAACAACCCTTTTATCTCAACAAAGATTATCAATTAAATATTGCATAAGCTAATAAAATGATACCTGAAGTTTATTCAGATGGCTTTATTAGAAAAAATAATGTTTGATATAAAAACTACTTGGAAAGAGTATACAGCTCAAATATGTCAGAATTTACAGGAAGTTTTAATGCTATTTTGACAAAGCATGAAATCTCAATAGATAGTATTGAAACTTAAGGTGACCTTGTAAATAGGTGATATAAAACATTTTATTAAACGGATGTTTCCTGGCATTCCACTTTTTCCACCATTTGCTGTCAGGTTATATTCAGTGAAATGAAACTGTATCAATAGCCATCCTTCAAATACTAAGTTCCATTGTTTTTCCTGCCTCCCAGGGCATGAAATAGCTACCCAGCACCTGCTGCTCACAGGCAGGTTTGTCAGGTTGCAAGTCAGAATTGATATACACTGATTTTTTAGTGCCCGAAACTATATTATATCTCTGTAGTGCTTAGGACAGCTCCTGTTGTCCTGTGCTGATCTGCAAACATCCCTAGAACAAAATTAAACCAAAAAATTCTAGACTAGACTATCTGTATTGGAATTTTACCATACATCATAAAAGGACTTTGAATAAAAATTTTATATTTGGGGCAAGTAACAGAACAGCCAAGAGCAAATTCATTAAGCATCTGCAGCTGAAATTATTTTGGGTTCATTGATTCAATGTTTTTCATGAAATAATTGTATGTGGCTGTTCAGACTTACAAACAAACACTTCTGTTTTCAAAAACTCTGAGAGAGAGAAAGGACAAAAAATTGTTCAAGGAACTTTCTCTTAGCTGACACTCTCCAGGTGCACCCCATATATGTACATATTCCAGTGTATTTTCTTTTTTAAAAATTTATTTATAACCATTTGAAAAGGCAATAGTATTGATTTAGTTAATATTGTTGAATTAGGAAAAGCTGGAAAAAGGTACAAAATAAGAAAGATTCAACTCATATGAGCAATGGGAAAGCTTTCAATCTGCGTTCTTCTTATCACATTTCACTTGATGGAAAGAAAAAATAAAAATCTTTGACATTGGTACAGCTATCATAAAATGTAATCAAAATTCTTAAAGCTCAGAATAAAATGTTCTGAATAGGTTAGGAAGTCAACTTTACTCTATTTTTATGACGTACCATGTCCTGAAAGAAGTTATATTCCCAAAAGAATGAATAAAAATATTATGTTTTTTCTTGCAGAAAAAATACAGGTTTAGGATTTAGTGGCAAACTAACCATAAAGCACGCTGTTATTTTTTTTAAATACTGAACGAAACCTTTTAAGTTCCACAAGGAAGGATTTAGCCAAAAATCAGATACATTTACAAAAATTGCAAATTTTTTTAAAAATGCCCTAAATTTTATTTCTATTTTAAGAAATCTCTAATGTTGATATGGCTGGCATTGTACATAAAAATATTTTTGATGACACATTTACCCCACTAGCAGTTACCAGTCCAGCAGCAGTGGCCTTCCCTGTAAGCCGTCACTCAGGCTGTTTGTGCTCTTCATGTTATTTTGTGTTGGCTTGTTTTTGTTTTGTTTTCTTTTGGTTTTACTATTTCTTTATTGGCATGAATTTCCAAAGAGCCCTATAAATATTGATTTCCCCAGGAAAGCAAAGAAATCTGATAGGTCACTCATACCTGCAAATGTACAACTTAAGTACTGTAGTCAGGAAAAGAGTAGGAAAGCTTGATGCATTGTAGAGTTGTGTTTTTTATGTTTTATTACATTTGTATTATGTATAGGTTTGTTCCATGTACCCCCGGCTCTGAAATGGTTCCCCCCGGGTTTTCCCGTCTTTCCCCGCAGGTCCGTTGTCCCCAAAAATGCCAAGTCATCCCCCCTGTTTACCCCAGATGCCTGTCTGTCACTCGGTATCCCTTCCCCCCCCCACCTGGAATCTTCCACCCGGGACGCCGGGCGATAGGCAAAGGACCTGGGACCCTTCCCCTGTACGTCCTTCATTGGATGTGCCCCCGTATCCCACTACCCTCAAACCCCCCGTGACTTTACCCCATTGGCTGCTCCGGTTTCCTCCCATTCTGTACTTAGTCCGTGCACGCGGCGTGGTCTGTGCTTTCTCCTGGCTGGCTCCAGCGCGCTCCGCCCGCTTGCGCCGCTCCGGCAAACGCAGGCGCGGCACGTCTGGTCCCCTTCGAATTATTGTTTTCCCCGTTGGATTGCAATAAATGGAATTCGCCCCCCGGAGAAAGACTCTCTTCATTAAATTGCCGTGGGGTCGCTGACTGCTCTCCGAACTCCGACAGCGCTGCCCAAAGCCCACGAGGTTCATCAGGAAGCACTGGAAATCTGCCCGCGCCCCTTCTCTCCAGAGCTAGCCGGAGCAAGGGAAAGGCAGAGGGGAGAAGAGCGCATTGGCAATGCATACCTTCATCCCTTTCATTGAAAGAAATACAACAGACAAGTACCCCCACAACAATGAGAAACAATGAGAAACTCCAAAACCAACCAACAACCAAAAACCCAACAAAGAAAACAAAAAGACATGAATGGCTGTGATCTGTTGGCAGCACAGCTGTACATCAGGAAGCCCAAAGTATAATGGAAACCCAAGACTCTGTACCCTTGACTGTTAACTTTTTTCAGAAGCAGTTTAGAAGTTTCATTCATATGATTTAAAACCTGCACAAAGCAAGCAGAAAAGAGAGCACTGTCTATAATTTGATTAACAGCTAATGGAACAGAATTAAAATTAATTAAAATTACCCTTTAGTCATGGAAGTTAGATACTTCTTTTATTAAGCAAAATAACCCCTCAGCTGGTGACAGAGAAGGAATGATTGCAGCTAAATTGAATGAAACTTCACCTAGTGTCCTTGTGTACGCTGTGTAGCCAGTGTTTATAAGATTCTTTAATGTTCACAAAAGATTGTTTCTTCTTTATAGAGGGCTATACCTCAAAAGCAGTATTGACATTTGCAGCAGACCCGCGAGATCTGTGGGAATGAGTGTTGTTCTATACAGTTTAAATAATAATTTTAAAATAAATTCATATTTCTGAAGTGGGAAATTAATTTGCATAAGACATAGTAAATGGGTATATTTTTCACTAAACAATTTTTTTATTTTATTGGGCAATATTTATTTCCTTTCCATACTCTTACTGTTTTTTAGTTTTCTATCACTGTTGAGATCCCGAATTGTGCTCCTGTTGGCACATGCCACACATCGAAAAAAATTCATAAATATATTTAAAATTTATTATCATTGAACTGACTCACCTATTGATCCAAAAAACCCCAAACCAAAGAAACAAAAACCTCAAAGCAAGAAATAAAACGAGAACCTCAGCAAAAACCCCAAACAAAACAAAACCCATGAAATGTCAATGATGCAACAGGAGAAACTATTTTTTTCTCAGGCTGAAGCTGACTGAGAACATATCCTATATAAAAAGAAAATGCATTTCTGTGGATGCACTGATGCTTCACCATCTGTCCAACATCTCAGATTTACTCTCTCTAATAACTTCATATTTCACCATGCAGTCCCTAAAGAAGCATCACTTTAAACTGGGTCACATGGAAAAATGTTGTTCAATAAAATCTGAAGGTCTTGCTTTTAGCTGCAAGGACCTCTAATCTAAATAAATGATGTGCTTATATAGTAAGCTGCATTTATATATATGGAAATAGGGAGGAGCAAAACACTAGAACAAAAATAAAGACCGAAGAAAAAAGGAGAAATTAGACTGGAAAGAAAAGGAGAGCTAGGAAAAGAGAGGTAAAGAGAGGGGAAAAAAAAAAAAAAAGGAAAAAAAAAACCAACCCAACTCCAGAATGATGGCAGTGAAAGACAGAGGGATTTGCAGATTTGCAGAGAAAGCCAGAAGATGCTGGCAGCCATTTATCAGTCTGCCTTCATGAAACAGGTATTGGAAATTAACTCAGGAACCCTATGAATTACATTCAATCCATGCTCTGGGCTAAGCACTTGTCAATTTTAGCTGCTATTGCAACCTGTTACTTACAGACTACATGGCTGGCAAGCTAATGACACTAGAGAGAGTTAAGGAATAGCAGCATAAACCATGTACAGCGACACTTGTTACAGTCTGAGCATATCTTCCCACTGTCTGGTGGGAAAGCTGAAAGCCCAAACTCTTGCCTCCTCAGTGAGAACTTAACCTCATATCAGATTTCTTCACATAGGATAAAAGTACATACCTGAAGAATTAATCAATGATCTGCCTGTCCAGAGAAAGCTCTCACAAAGTTTTTCTGAGCATTGTGAAAAAGTGTTTTGACTAAAATTTTCTTGAATGTTCTTCCCTTTCCTGGTAGGATAATCCATTCTGAAGCAGAGTTCTCAAAACTGACAATTTTTTTTTGAGTATGCTAATTAAAAAGTAGGCTAATATACTCTCCCTATAAAATTTAGGCCTCTTATGTATACAATGTTCTTCTTTGTAATGGATCATGATGTCCCCCCTGTCTAATGCTTGACCACTTAAGATTCAAAACCACCTCCAAGGGAAGACACATTTTATATCTACAAATTCATGCATTAATAGTGGTGCACTGAAATATTAAAAATACACTTTATTAGAAATGTCCCCACACGATATACTGGAACTGCTTTATTGTATTTTTTAGGCTGATAAGCTTGTCTAAGAGTGAACTATTTTAATAATCAAGCACATTTAGAGTAAATGTCAGACACTGTGATCCTGTGAGTAACAGCTGCTTCTGCTGTTGGTGGGGAGAGAAGGAGAGAGAGAAAGAAGTACCAAAAAATAGAGCGAATGCCAAATTAGAACAAATGTTTGTCAAGAAAAAGGGCAGCTTTTTGTTTGATGAAAGAGACTTAATTAGAAAAGTCACAGAAAGAATCTGTCTTGAAAGTACCAGATCCATTTTCTTCAGATAAGCTAATGAACCACACTGAACTTTGCAATGAATTGCTGAACCAATAATTCAAGAGGAAAAAGAAATCTAGAAAATATGCTCCAGCATCCCTTGGAAATGAGCTAGCTAATTATTAATGTGATGCTCCATCCCAGGAAAGGAATTGAATGACACACTGACTTACTATTTTTCTTTTAGTTTGGGTGAGCAGTGGACAAATAAATGCTTACAGAAAGAAATTCCTTTCACACATTGTTTCTCTTTTGCGATAGACTGTAAGTTCAAAATTCAAATCCCTTGTTTTATGTGCTAAGTCACCTACATGGTACATTATTTACCCAGTTTGCTGTCTAATTCTATCAAGGTGGGTTTTTTTCCCCCAGCAGCAACCATAACAAGAACCTATTAAGGAACATAATATTTTGCATTAGACAAGGGCATCTTGACTGTATTAAATAACACAGTAAATATAGTTATTTTAACAATGACAAAACAAATAATGAAAAAAAAAGCCAACCCAAATAAAAATTATTATGTAGAAACTCAGTGTAACTTTAAAGTTGTCTTAAAAATAAGATTTTATTCTAAAATATTTTGGAGAGTTTTATGTTTCATTGGCATTCTTTAAGTGCTTTTCTCTCATTTTTAGCCTTTCACATTATACCCATGTTTGACACAATACTGCAGGATTGGAATTCAAGTCTATAGCATGTATATAATTGAATCATAAAACACCTATACTCCTATGCCACCAATTAAGCAAAAATACTTTTTTCATGATAGGACAGACAAACAAAAAGAAGACTCATTAAAACAAAGAGGCAAGTAAAAAACATCAGCAGAAGTTAGGATTTAAAGATCCACAGAAGATTCACATTATATGGATTTTCAAAACAGAAAAGAAAAGCCTTTAAGAGGTACTTTTCCACATTTTCTTTCATTTATCTTTAAGCTTTTGGAATTGAGCCTTTGTGTATGAGGTTCTCAAAAGGCTAATTGAAATCTACAAAAATTTTCTATCTGTATATAGAGCGTCCTTCTCAAAGGACAGAAAAGCATGGCTAGAGATAGGACTTTAAAAGTTTTGGTATAAATAAAAATCAAACGCTTATCTTAGCAGAAGATGTTATATTTAACTAACAAAAAACATTAAGTGTTTTGGTGGAGAGCCTCCTACTCTGGGAGAGTGAGGAGGAGTATAGCTTAAGTTCATACTCTACTCCCTCCTTTTTTATAACAAAATATGTAACATTTTATAAAGTTATTCCTCTAATAAATGTGGTTAAAATATGATAATAAACATGATGAAATAAAAATATGATAAAACTAATAAATTATTTGATCTGCAAATATACACTTATTTTTAGTATGGCTTTATTTATAGATAAATAAATAAATAAAAATTTAAAAAAATATATATATAAGATTCCAGTTGTTTTACTTTCTGCAGGAAACTAAGAAATCTTTAAGCTTTCAAACCCTCTTTATTTTTTTGGTAAATAACAATCTTTGTCTGGATGAAGTGATAATCTGATTAAACCTTGTCTCTAGTGTCCTGTGTTGTAAGTCAAGACCATTTCTACATTCTTGTATGAATGATACCAGAAATGACTCGCTACCCAGAGAGGTGGTGTTTGGAGGATGTATTATCTTCAGGGAGACTGCAGCCTCTGATAATGAGTCTGGGGAGGGTCACTGCCATATTGGGTAACTAACTGATGAGTTCCTGCAGAAACCCTGATCTGACCAGATCTGGATATTATTCATATGCATTTTAATACTGTTTTAGATTCCAGCTGAATGAAACAGCTCAAAGCATTTAAATTATTTGGAATCAGAGAACTCATGCACTGTAGTGGTAATTAGCTTACATTTTTCCTGTATTTCTATATAGTATCAATGTTTGAATGGAACTGTGTCGTGGTCTGCACTAAAAAGCTGAAATTTACTATATCATGATGTACTACTAAATATAGACACATATTTTACTTTTCCCTAAGTTTAAAAAAAAAAAAAAAAAAGAAAAGGAAAAAAAAAAGAAAGAGAAAAGAGAGGGGTTCCATATGATAACTGCATGGAAGTTTTGTTGTGGTTGAGAAAGCCTTTTCAGGACTTGTCTCTGCCTTAACTATGTTGGGTGTGTCCTACCTTTGAATTTGAGTGAGAGAGAGATAAGGTACATTGCAACTTCCCTTGCCGCCGAGTTTCAGTGAGGAAAGAAGCTGGCTGGACAGAGGAGAAGTAAGTCCCACTAAACCCACATTATTTCCTTCTCAGGTTAAAGAAACCATGTGTGCAGAACTAACCATTGCTTTACAGTCTATATACAGGTTGTGCATGCCAGCTTCAATAACAGATAAATCATATCACTATATTTAGTGTCAAAAACAGTGAATCAAGTGTAAATCATTGAGTCATATTTACCCTGAAAACGACATAGGAGTAAATTGGATAAAAACAGGAATCTTAGCTGTAGAATTAGTCCAAGATCGCCCTTTTCAAAACTAGCTTTTTAATGTATATTCACCCTCATAGAGTTAGACTAAAGTTTTGTCATATTTTCAGATCTAATTTTAATCTAATTTGCAAGCTATTATTTTCTTGAAGTATGTGGAAAATGTATTTTGTTTCCTCTACATACAACTATTTATGATTTAAGTCAGGTAAATTATTAGACTTATGACTTGATCAGCAATTTTTATTTCACATATTTTACTATTGTAAATTTCTTTCATTTGCCTTGTACTGAAAATATTTATGCTGACCACCAAGCTACCTCTGATCAGTCACAACTAGTTAAAGGAATATTTTATCTTTTCCATTATTTATAGTCATTCTTGGCTCCACTTACTTAAACCAATATGTCACTTTCTTTTCATTTTTCATGCATGGTCACAGCTTACAATGAACTTGAAATAGTTCTTTATGCCTCTGTGAAATATATCTATAATTTTCCTTTTACTTTTATAAAATGGAAGTCAAACTGGAAGAATATAATATGTGATAAATTGGTATATTTTTCATTACTAAAGAATGTGAACTATTTTCTCTACTGTATATTTGGCTGCTTTTGGCTTTGAACTTTTGCACTTCAATCAAAGTACAATTTTGAACAAAACTGGTTTTTAACTTTTATTGGAGGCTCAGCTAGATTTCTTTTTTCATTGTAACTAACTTGCAAGAGAAAAGTTACCAGCAGAGAAGACCTCATTATCAAGCATGGATCAAAATATATATCAAAAATAACCAAAGGTACACATATATGTATATATGTAGCCAGGAAGTGATTATGCCGTGTGTCACAAAAGCAGTGATTGCAAGTAATGCTTAGAGACTTGCTGCCTTTGTATTGTATTCCTTCCCCTTAAACTTTTGCTCTTCCTGCTGCCACCACTGAGATAACAGTAGGAGCACCAGCAGAGACAAAACACTGACTGGCTGCTGTTGTCATTGCTTGAATCAGGGCATCTGGCCATCACAGAAAAAAAAAAGTGAGTAACTTTTCTAAATAGAAATTTTAAAAGTTACCTGAAAAAAACCCATATTCATTCACTTATTTCTTGATTTGATGAAGTTAATGCATTTGACTAATCCTGAAATATTACTGGAGTCCTATCATGCTCTACAGTTCATTTATATACTACAAATAGCTGCTATTTGTCATGCTATTGTGACGCCTGGAACAACCTTTTATATTTTCCATTTTTTGTCCTTTTTTCTTACTTCAATCACATTTCCCATATTGAATAGAATAACATTTGCAAATGGATGGATATTCTAACTACTGTACACTAAAATTTTTATGTATGGCACACTAGTTGTCTCTGTCCATAAATTCTCAGTTCAAACTTCCAAAGTTAACCTCGCAGTATTAAACAATTTAGGGGAAAGGAGCAGGTTATTGTCATTTTCCTGATTTAAGAGAGATTGTTTTTCCTTTCTCCCTACAACAACAACACTGAAAAGTGACCTATTTATCTTTTATTGTCCAGCTCCTAGGAGACAGAAGCTATAGTCAGAAAGTGAATATGCATGTCCAGCTTACGGATTTTTTCCACCTTGTTTCCTGTGGAACAACAAAAGAATTCATGCAGCTGGGATCTGCATCTACCCCATTGTTCACCACTTCTCATGCACACTGGAATTAAAGTTGCTTTCCTCCAGAGATGAATTCACAAGACTTCAATAAATTAAATAAGACACTGAAATTGAATTCTAAGAAACCAAATATTATCCATTTCTCCAAACAATGGGAGAGGGGAAGGGAGAACAAATTAAACTGTGAATTTCCCAAGTTCGTCTGACACAGTTCTTACCCTTCCTATAGCAGCTCTGACTTATGGCATAGATAGAATTTAAGGAAGAAGTTACAATAAGCCAACCAAATAAAAAAACAAAAATACTCGGATAGTCATTTGTAAGCAGATAATTGAATAAGATAGTAGTTTGCTCTTGTCAGACAAAGTCTATTATATTCCCATTCTTTGGGTGAATAAAAACATGAAAAACTAAAGCAAAATTAATCACTTCCTACCCTCTGAAGTTTTTGGAAAACCAAGCTTTAAACGGAAATAAAAAGCAATTGCCAGCAAAAGGCATACAGATAACTATCTCTTTCTTGTTTATTTCAAAGCATTACAGATGCATTCTGAAGACAAGTCATCAGTCAACAGTGATAGTCAACAGAAAAATATATAAGAATAAATTGGGCTTTAATTTTTCTTGACTAAATATAGACATCTATCATAACTAATGCACTTCTAATAGCACAGCATTTTTTCCATTAAGTAATCTCATCTATTTTGTTATGTGTCTTAAACCCAATTAGAAAGCAACAGTCCTAGCACTTATAAGAGGAAAGGCAATATTTCTTTTGACCAATGTAGGTGAAATCTACTGCAATTAAAGTTATGGCAAAGTTTATGCAAGAACAGAGAGATCATATCTCTGCTAAATAGGCTGTGAAGTCCTCCTACTTTTGGTGCTTAATTATTGGTGTCATGCTTGTAATAGCGACATCTGTGCACACTCAACACTCTAATGGGCAGCTCCTACAGGACTAATGAATTTTAATTGATAGTGTTTAGCGTGGCTTTTGGTTTGTGGCTCTTGTAGAGGAGGCTATGCCCTTCTGCTCTTCTGTCCCCAAGTGAGCTGCATCTCTGTTGGGGAGCTCATAGGTACAGATGGTCAACAAAAGGTGAAGAATGCCAGAACTCTCTGGGCATCAGTTGCTTTTCAGTAAAGATAAAGCTTGAATTGCTAATCAGCTTCCTTTTTTCCACCCAAGCTGTTTACGCTGTGGGCTTAATGTTAATCTCTTTTAGTTAGATGACACATTCCTTTTTAATTCAAAAAATGCTTCCTAGTTTGGCAAATCAGAAGGCAATCTCCTGCCCAGCCTTCCCATAGGTAGCTTTAAATGTAGCGTCCTTTGTCAGAGGCAAAACAAAAAGGCCTCATGGTTGCACTTAATCATTTTATCCATTCCCTGAGCTTTTGCAAAGGAATCAAAACAAATACGTCTTTCTAAAACTGAAGTTTCCTTTCCAAATATTAGTCTTTCTGTATATATGTTCTTTTCAGATCAAATATTCAGTCTTCACATTAATACTTCCTTCACTTTTGGTTACAAAAATATATATAGAAGGCAAAACTTATTTTGTAGAACTATCATTATTTTTGCTTTGTATAAAAGATTTCTAAATGGGGTGGGGAAGTAATTTGAAAAAAAAAATAAGTGGCATGAGTTTATTATTCAAAATTTCCTTCTTTGGGAAGAACAAATCTTTAAATTTGCAACACATCAGAGGCTACAGAGAGATATCCTCTAATAAAAATCTGATTTATATGGAAATTGGAAATTGTCTACCTCATGGCCAGCTACCTAACAAAGCTGTCATTAGTTTTTAGAAAATTGCTTGCCTGTTTCCTTTAGCCTAGTCACCTAAAATGAAAAAATCAAAATGTAGGAATGTGCTGATTGTGAGTAATATTTCTGAAAGACTACCACCATCTGCTAAAAACATCATAACAAAATGAAAAACAAAATCCACAAAGCCATATTCCTTTAAGCACCATCTTATACTTTTAAAAAGACAAAGGAATAAGGAAGATTTTTCTGGAAAAAAATGTATTAACCACATTAACTAAAAATCACTATGAATCATTACTTCAAATAACCATCATTTAGTATTTTTCAGATGAGAAGAAGACTGAAAAAGTTTAATGTGGCATTTGCTTGTTTGAATACTGAAATAAACAATATTTGTATTGCTTTGCAAAACTCATCTGTTCACACCACTTCTGATGTACACAAAAAAGTCATAATGCCAAACACAGGCATTCAGCTCTTTAAGAAGCTATACCTTTTAACATGTGGCTCTACTTTCTAGAAACAAGGCCCATGTCCATCAAACATTAAGTATGCATGCCATTGTACACCATGACTTCTAGAAATAATGACATAATAAACTGTTCCAGAGGAGTTAACAAAAAGAAATTAATAAAATTAATCACTAAAAAAGTGCTGCTTTTTCTTTGTATTCCAAGCTCAAGCAGTTAAATATGAAAGGATTTCTGTGAAGCTGTCATTATTTGATAACAAGAACATATCAGCTAAAGGTGATATAGTTTTATACAAAAGATGTTCAGAATCTCACATCTATTGACTTCAACTTGCAAGTAAAGCTTTCAAAGCAGCCTTTAAGAAAGATAATTCTATCATTTATATTTGTGAGGAACAGATCTCAATAATTCAGTCAGAATTTGGAGGGCAACAAGAACTAGAGGAAAAAAGATCCCTACAAGCTTTTGAAAGCTTTTAGAGAAGTTGGTCTTCCATAATGTTTGTGCATATATTTGGTTATATATGTTAATATTTTCTGGCTCTAATGGCCTGCTTTATGGGTGTAACACAGCTATAAAAATAATTTAACTACCTGGCAAAAAAATATACCTGTTTTGAACCAAATTTTTTTTTATAGTGCCATGTCTCCAGGTCACATGAATGTGGACAAACAATATGACACCTACTTAAATTCTAGAAATAATATTCCCAGAAGAAATAGGCGCATAACAGAAAGTTAAGGGATTGTTTCTGAGTACTTACAAGATGAAGGTCTCCTAAAATATTATTGGAAGATATACTTTTATTCAAACATTAACATTATGTGCTTTTTTGAACAATGAATATCATCAAACATGCAGTGCTTGCAGTCTGGTATTTCCAATTCAGGAATTATCTGTGCAGAATTTCATATAAAACACTGGATCCATTAAAAATGCTTTCTGCAAGCCAGCTTTAATATCTTCTGTGCCCAAGAGGGTTGGTAACAATATGTGAGGATCACAGCTGGGGTGATCAGACCTTTCTGTTACCAAACAAACTTAGTTATTTCATTTGCAGAAATGGCACTCCATTTATCAAGTGAGTTAGAATGCCAATAAGTGGGCAGGTGAAAAAAGTACAAAGATGAGGTCAATGAATGATGTACAAAAAAGCCAGTGAGTGCAGCAAAATATTCCCCAATGCTGCTGAATACTAAAAAGTAAGGTACACGGTAGGTTTAAGGGCAGCATACCGAGTCAATCATCTCTAGAGTGCCAAATATCTTAAAAAATTATGTATGTCACCTTCAGATAGGGTTATACTCTGTTCCCTGATCATTGTGCAACAAATGAAAAAAAAAAAAAAAGAAATCTGTGTATTGTTGTCATTATTTTACTTTGAAGATGTTACAAATATTTCTACAGCAAATGGAAAGTAATACATCAGATCACACTCAGATCACTCTAAAGTCTTTTTACATACATATATGTTTACACATACAGAGACACAAAGAAGTATATAAACCACAAGTTATCTGAATAATTTTGTAGATACCATGGAATTCTGGGAAGACTATCAAACCTGCTTAGAGATTCCGTGCTCATCATGAACAAAATACAGGCACAGAATGCAAATCTGGAAGGGGCATGTTTTCAAATATGAGCAGCTATTCTAAAAAAAACCAAAAACTAAGGCTTCACATTATAGTTTCTTCAATATAACAGCTCCCTGGCAATGAAAGAACAGCCAGTCTCCCAACCCAGCCCTTTTCCTAATCCTATAACTCTTACTGTCTTTTCCACCCATATGATTGCTCATTAGGTCTTCAAGTGAGACAGAATAAACAACCAAACCCACAGAAAACTATTTGCATTTCCTCTCCACCCCTTTTATTTTGGGTGGTGTTGGAATAGGTGATATATTTTAAATGCATTTTAAATTTCTGAGGTTATTCATTATAAGGTCAGACATCCAACACAAGTCAAGCAAGAAGAGTGTGGCTACTCCTACCAGTGGGAGCTATTTGATAAATTGTGACAGTTTAAAGGACAGCGCTTAATTCTGACATCTTCTGATCAGAAAGAATTTGACTTGAATTCACTACAATTACTACTAACAGGTCCTTGTCAAGTGGATTGCCTAAAGTACCGATCACTAGGCAGAAATATCTTTGATAGAATGATGACTGATTAAAGAAAATTAAGGGGAGAAAGACCATGTTGTAACACACATCACTGGTATGAACTTCAATAAAAAGAGCACCCATATAAAAATTGTGTACCACCCTTTTTCAAAGAAAGTATCGTATAGAAGGCTTCAGTTGTTATTATCATCGGTGATAAGAAATTAATATTCAATGCTATTTCCTTACACATACATTTTTTCCTGTGCTTCAGTACGAAGCTGTCTGGATCTTTTCAAGTAGCATTTTTGCAGCTGCCTCTAGATGTCCTGCCATTAGAAAGCAGCCCTTTTTTAACCTAGGAGAGAACCAGGAGTTATTCCATCTACCAAAGAAACACATCAGTATCAAATCAGAGTGCCCTGGCAGCCCTTCTAACAGTGACTAGTGCTTGCTATTTATGCCTCCAGCAAAGAGGGTTGCATGCTGTAAGTAGTTTTTTGGCAGATCACCATTCAAGGCACAGTGCCAGGGGTTTACCCACGCCTTGTTAGAAGCCTGGACCCATGGGTTCACCTGCCATCGTGAGGTCAGAAACTTGAAAGGCACTGGTATCATTTAAGGCAACAGTTCAATTTACTTTAAAAATGAAAAACAAACAAGCATAATGAATTCCACTGTAACAGTAGCTTCATGCACACTTATGTTTAACAAATATATTGATCACCCTTTGCAAAGATGTACTTTAATATGTTGTAAAACATTGCTAATATAGTATAATAAATAAAATTGGAGAGGGTTAAATGCATGGCATTAGATCAGCATATACTGCAGGAGAGATATGAAATAGCTCAGGGCACTTGCTTCCTAAAGGAACATTCACTAGGTTCCATATGTTAGTCCAGTGATCAATAGACAGTTCTATTGCCAGACCTTTGTTCTAGCTGTCAGTAGCATGATATCTAGTCTATGTCCTATCCATTATCACTAAAAACAAGTGTAGTGTAAATTAGCATATCTCCATCACCTCCAAGGGAACCCTGTTAGGATGCTCTGAGGCAGACCTCCATCAGGATACCCCAAATTTCTTGGTAAGAAAAGGAAAGTCAGTAAGGAAAATTTGTGCAAAATAACTTCTCTGCAAGATGGTAGAAATATTTTCTTTAAGCGGGATGAAATCAAAGTCAGATAGATGTAGTTTTTCGGTGTGCAGATTTTCACATTTCACATTTGCAGTTTTCTTGCCTTTCTTATTTGTTGTTTCTGAATATCCCACATCTGGGATCTGTCTTTCCTCTTCTCATGTCAGCTGTTCATTGGCAAGAAAAATACCTTTCAAAGTCCTTTGACTCCCTAAAGCTCTAAGAAAACATTCATGGTGATGATTCTATGTGAAATACCATATATGAAAAGGCACCGATAAAAAAAATAGCATGTTTTTGAGATTCCATCTTTTGCTTACAACATGCAATTTCCACCCTACAGAAATTTCCACCCTGCTTTTTTAAAAATTTTCATGGAATGTTATTGACTGAGGAGAGGGAGGAGGAAATGAACCTTTGCTTAAAATTACATGGTTTCTTGTAGAGTAAATATAGACTAATATGTGTTCTATAAAGATCTTCAGGAAGGAACTGTACATATCACTGTGTGATATGTACATAAGAATACAGAGTAAATTATCTTTCCTGGGCATCCAGCAGGTCACAGAGTACCTGTTGATTCAACTTCTGCTTTGCTTAATCCATGAGTCACACAGACTAGACAGAGGTTGGGTACTCTCGTACCTTTGACTTCCAGGAGCACCAGGATTGCCTAATCACCGTGAAGCAGAAAATGTTTTTTATCACTGATAATCTAGTAAGTAATAATTTCTGCACCATCCCGCTGGTAGTAGGTAAAGAGTGGTGTCATCTCCATGCTGCTCACTGAAGGACATAGAATTGAGTTATCCCTCACCCGGAGCAGAGCACAGGGACGTGATATATGGTGTTCTGGCATCTCACAATAAATAAAAACATTTACTCAAGATTTTCAGTGTGGCTTGATGCAGCATCCATATGAAGCCAAAAGTCTGCACAGAGATGCTACGGCCTTGATATATGGCCTTGGAGTAAATCCAAAGCCTATTGGTGTAACCAAGTGAAGCATCACATTTCCATTGTGCTGAGGCTGAAAATTGATGCCATTTCTCACATACCATTTTTATTTTTTAAAGTATTTTTTTTGAGTAGCTGAATCACTGTATTAATTCTGAAAACCTTCTGCAACAGGGTGTTATTTATATGTCTAACAATCACAACAATCAGTACAAACACCAAGCATATTAAACACAAATTTTCACAAACAGTTAAAGCAACTGTTTTTCATGGTCTGAGCACCAAAGAGCAATATTTAAATGAGCAATACTTAAATGTAGATCTTTCTGGAGAAAAACAGTAGCTCCTTCCCCAGTCCCTCTGGCCAAAATCCACAGATGAAAGAAAATTGGGGATGATTTTTGGCAATAAAAGCTTTAACAGGAAGAAGGTACACACAAAAGATGATAAGATATGATTATTAGAAAGTCTGAAAAAGTCTCACACTTGCACAATTACAAGATGGCATTGCTGTGAAAGCAATTAAATCAATAAAGAGAAAAGGAAGAGAACAAGATTAATCTGTATTTATTTCTGCTTTTGTTGTTGCCAGTGTTTTTGCGCAGAAGCCTGGTCATTCCAAATGTTTATCTACATCTTACCAAATCACACCTACTTACATACATACATAAATAAATAAATAAATAGGCAAATAGTAGAGAAAAACACAATAAATAAATAAATAAATATAAAATAGGGATGCATTTAATCCATTTTTGCCAAGGCAACTTTATTTAGAAAGCTGTTTACCTTTCTGAAAAGCCTCATTAGGCATAAAAACAAAGAATGAAGTTGATTAATGTGCTCTAAGTGTGATGTTCAAATTGTAATTTTCATATACGTAAATGGATGCTTCTGCTGTATTTTGTTTGATAATTTACAGAGTTAGAACCGTCCAAACCACTAATCAGTTTCTTTTTATGAAGACAGCTGCAGAAGATCCTTTTAGAATGCTAATTTTCATTAGTGGCTTCGTTCACCAAGAACTAGGGCCTTCCTTACAGATAGCCTCATCACTGTACACTGGGGAGACCTGGTTCACTTGAAATTCAGTTTTTTGGGGAATTCTTTTTTAATTTTGTTTTTCAGTAGGGTAATCTGAAAAGAAGAAAAAAGGGCAGCACAAAATCCTGAGTGGATGGACTTAAAAGATAAGAGTGGCTATAAATCATGACCAAGGTAACTTATATCCTCCTCTTTTCCTTTTGTTTTTGTTTTTTTTTTTTAAGTATTATTATCTGCTGACTTGGCAGGGAAAAAAAGTTGCACTAAGGTAGAATTTCTGTAAGTATTGTCTGTATATTTTGTAGGATGGTGACATTAAGACAGACTGGTTTTGACACTCCAAGTTTCTACTAATTCTTTTCTAAAACTCCTTTAATGCTACAAATCATATACACTGAGGCAAGAACCAGAGAAGAAAAAGCGATTAATACATTTGGTTACCATGTATGAAAAATCTGTTTAAATCAGAAGTAGTTATAGCATGTTGTGTTGGGTTTTACAGAATTATCTCAGTTTCTCTCAGCAGTACTAAATCTGGCTCAGTGGCAGCATTAGTTTCTGTTAATTTAGAATGTTCATGCTCCAGCAACAGTATTAATTTTTTATATCAATGTAAATAGTAAGTAACCAATCAAATGGTCTAAATATATTAATGTTCTGTCTTTGTGCATAGGTATGAGAAGATTAGACTAATTCTGCTGTACAAAGAAAACAGCCTCATAGTAGCACTGAAAGTACATTGCGAGGAATGACTTTCCTTTAAATATTTTGTGCAGAACCAGAACAAAATTAGAATACTCTCCTAACTTTAATAATGAAAAGAGCAGCAATGAAACAATCTATCAGCTTGTATAAAAAAATCCAAGTATAAAGGTGTTGAATAAACTGTGACAGTTTCAGTAATCAGTCTGAGAACAGCTGACACATGTTCAGGAGCCCCTGGAGTATCTCCACAATGATTAGAGATCTGAATCTACAATTCATAATGTGCTCTGTTGTCTCTCCCAAAAATACATGCTTATACCCATAAACTCCAATTTGAGCCCTTTCCATTAAATCTTCCCAATACTTTCACTTAGTCTGCACTGTGCCTCCTCCTCTCACCCACCCATTGATTCTCCCAGCTGCATACAGATGCCTGTCCCCCTGGTCTGAGTGACTGCAATGGTTTGTAGGGTTAAGCAAGTAGATTTGGGATCCCTCTTGTGGAGAAAAGGCCACACTGATGAAAGTACATAAGCAGGAAGGATTTTTCCAAAAGGCAGAATCGTGTCCTGTGGCTAGGCACTGTGAATATCATCTTTCTGTAAGAAAAAGCTTTGCCTTTATGAACTCTGTTATTCTGCCTAAACTCCATAATTCATTGGCTCAACGGGAAATGTTTTCCAGTGATGTAGCAGAAGAATGAGAGATTATGGAAGCTGCGCCTTAATGAGAGCTGGAGTGAGGAAAAATGTTTTCAGAGTGTTACTAAACTGAGAGGTATGTGCTTAAAAACCTTGAGAGAAGGCAAGAAAAAGATTCCATAAAAATTACTGGCATGAGCAATGCAGCAAATCTAAATGACAAAATAAGAAAGGGTAACAGAAACACTTAGGTGTTTCTACCATTGTTTGTACTGCTACAATACAAAAGAAGCAGTCTGCTTATGCAAAACAGCTGATTTTAGACAAATAAACTTCCAAAGCAGCTATCTTTTTAGGTGCACAAGAACAAACTGTCTAGTTGAGATATGTGGAAACAAGACCATCTTATACGTGTATGTTTTCTGTGATAAATACAGCAGTCCAGGGTGAGTGAAAGAAGAGGAGATATAAAATGCTCCTGGGTCATAAATGATTATCACAGTTAGGGTACTGAGGGTTGATAGTAACAGAGGTCTTGGAGTCCGAGAGGCAGAGTGTAAGAAGAGAAATGAAGGAACACTGCTAGTGTTAAAGAAACTCAGCAATGAGGGCACTACAAAAACATCAGTTGCTGATTTTTTTGCCAATTTATTTGTATTTCAGTTATGACTGCTGATTGTCACTACCTAATTCTGTTGCTGCTACTCCTGCCTGCAGGGTCATGCCAGGCTATAAAAAAATAAATTAGCAGAAAGGAGAAGAGAAGAAAAAAAAACAACAAACAAACAAAAAAAGTAGTTAGGCAGTAAGTGATACTGATAATCATTAAATGATGCCTTTAGTAGGTCTTTGACAGCCATTTGGCATCCATAGAAATAATTTCTCATGTTGACAAGCCAAACACAGCACCTGATACATGAGCTGTATCAATGTTCTTTATAACATCTGTAAAGTAGGGATTGTCCATACATTTCTTACATTTCATAGTTTATCTCAGAAAACGCATAGAAGTGTAAACATGAGCTATGAAATTTCTCTTAGCAGGAGAAACACTTTAGCTGAATATTCTGAAAATCTAGGTATTTCACTTAGAGTGATATAACAATTACATTATTCTACTAATTCATATCTGTTCTCAAGAAAATTATGTTCATATAAATAAACAATCACCAAATTGTCACAAGTACAGAAAACAAAGTGTGCCAAAATTAAGATACCTATTAACATGGAGCAAAAAAACGTCCGTGTGCTGGCACATTGTATCTTTTTGTGGGGAAGTATTTTTCCTCTGAACTTCCCCCAAAGCTTCGTCTGAAACATGCTTCACTAAAACCAAAAAAGTTATGAGAAGATAATACTTTCACCTAATTTTGTCACAAAAAGGAATGCAATCTTTTCACTGAAAAGGCACATAGATGCTCTGGAAGAGATGAAAGAAGGTATCGTTAGTTTATAGCAACTCTTCCTCAGAGTGATAACTGAATCTAACAAAACACATTTCAATGTTAATTGTCCCTGATGATGTCTAAGGTTTTAATTATATTATTTTTAAACTTAGTGCCCATATGGCTTCCTTTTTGCCCTTGAGTGTTACTCAAATAAAAGACAATCTAAGAGAAAATTTACTTCCATTAAGATTTTTGTAGTCACATAGCACATTTAAGGGACTATAGTAACTGCAGTGCAGTCTGATGCCCAAAAAATATTGAAGATCAGATGATAATGGACAATTTCAAGAGTTAGCAACTCCTTTGGACTCATTCTGCTTTTTCAACATCTGCCTTGGACTGGGCAGCCCTGCACTGAATGTAGTGACCCACTCGTGCTCGCACAAGTTCCACAGGGCAGTGACCACTTTCCTCAACCTGACACTGTGTTCATCCTACTGCAGCCCACCCTGCCATCAGCCCCAGGGCACGCTGCTGAGCCATGTTCAAGTTACTGTCCTCCAGGACCCCTGCCCTGCACTGCAAACCCCAAACTCTGCCATTTCTCTGAGGGGAGAGCTGGCTCCCAGGCTGTACTGGGGCAGGGGCTTATTCCATTCCAGGTGCAGGGCATTGCATTTCCTCCAAATTAACTTCATGGGGGCTTTATACATTTACTCCTCTGGCCTCTCAAGAGTTGTCTGAACCTCAGCCTTGCTTTCCAGTATATTATCAGCTGTTTTCCGTCACAATTTCTGAGAGTGCCCTCCAGTCCACTGCCTATTTCCTTAGGGAAGACATAATGTACTTTTGCATCCAGTACTGGCCCCTTTATTATGTCTTTCATAACCAGACATTGCTGAGCTTTGAACATTGACCCACCACCCTTTTAGCTAGATGAAGCCTCCACAATTTGATTTTGTGTATGATCTTGATTTTTATTAAATAGTTTTACTAAACAAGTTGAATAGGGACAGAGCACGCTAATAGTAAAGACTAGGAAAAACAGACAAAAAGGTTGTAGGTTGGTAAGAGTATCCCCAAGGAAGAAAAAAGATTCAGTTATTAACTTTAAACCTGGATAAACATTGAAATCTTATGTGGTCTCAGAGAGTTAAAACAACAGCTTTTACCCCAAAAAATCCAGGTTGGTTCTTTGGGGGTTTCTTGTTGGTTTTGTTTGTTTTCATGGTTGTTTTGCTTATTGTTTATTTGGAGTGCCTATTTTTTTTTTTTTGTTTCCTTTTTGTTTTATAGGTGGGGTTATTTTGTTATTTTAAAAGGCATTTAAGTCCATAGATGCATTTCTGCTGAGTTTAATAGTCTTACCTCAAAACATGATAAATTTCCCCACTTCTTAAATGGGGTTTTTAAGAGATCAACAGTCTCATTCCTTTCTTTCTCCTGAAATAGAAGTGTCAACTTCCTACCTTTTATGGTGTCTATACTCAGCTTCATTTTAAGCTCAGATCTCTCCAGCTCAGATCTCCTCCCTTTCTCTTCATCCTCTCCCCATAAATATAAACTCAAAATTTTCCTGTTTCAATGGGACAAAGAAGCAGTAGACAAAAGACTCTTCCAGTAGACAGAGAACTGTCTATATACTACATCATAAAATAATACCCCTCTTTGAGACAATTAAAGTGGTTACATAAGAGGAGGGAGACTAAATGTTTTTCATCTTTCTCTTTACTCTTGTAGTGTGTAAGTTTATTGAGTTGAATGTTCTGTCATTTTATGGTGTGTTCCAGTGTCCCCTGAGTTATTCCAGTTGTTTTTTCCCTCTGTTATGCCCACCAACCCAACTGTCCCCCAAAGAATCCCCTTCCTACTTTCCTGATTCTTCCCTGCCTATCAAGGCAACCTGACCCCTTCACCTTGTCCATCACCCCAAACCTAACCCTTTGTTCTAGAAAGTTCCCTGTCACTCAGTCTGAGGTCCAATCCTCAGCCAGATGCTTTCTCCTCCCCTTGCCCTGATTTGTTCTAGTCCCAGAAACCACACCCTGGAAGTTGCCCATTGGTTGCAATGTTGTGTCGCCCCCTGTTTTGAAAAGTTTTAAAAACCCATGCAAGGTGTGTTTGGGGCTCTTTCTGCTTGTGCTGCTGTGTGACACTCCTTCATTCCTTCCCCTCACCTCTTCCAATAAATTTGCTAGACTTTACACAGCAGAAGACCCTCCCCTACCTCCTTTACTTGGTCCTCGTTGCTCCTCCAAGGGGTCTCTGGTGCTGGGCATCTGTCTCAGAGGTTCTGGCTTAGGCAGGACCCCAGCCTGGCCAGTTCCCCACTCTTGCTACTAGCCTCGGGACATTGCAGAGCTAGCCAGGGCTCCGGAGGACAGTGGCACTTTATAACACAAAAAAATTAAAAAAAAAAAAAAGTGAGAAAATAAGAAAATGTTCCTTATCAAGTTCAGGAAAAGACTACCTAAATTGTCAGCTTCATCCTTAATTTTTTTAAGTAAGAAAGAGCTACATGTAAATATCTCAATTATACATGTTTCATAACTGTGTATATGATGATCCATTCTCAAGACATTTATTGTCTGGCCTGAGAAACCTCATGATACCATAAAAGCAAGTGTTTGTCATGGCTCTGTTTCTAGGCTTTTTACAGCCAGAAATAAATAGAGCCTCAGGACAGATGTTGTAGAAAAGATTTGCACACTGCAGGCCTAGCTGTATGCAAAGGTCTATCAGGAAATTCTGGACTGTAGCAATTATTTTATGTTTTTCCTTAGTTAATGGAGTGTGCTTTTGGAGAGGGTCTGACTTTAGAGTGTTGTGGAGCAGTTCTTGTTCTATCAAACACTCCTGTTGAAACATGCAAGAGACTGAGGTCTCTTCCAGCCTGAATTATCCTATGAGTCAGTTGCAACTTACCACCTCAGAAATACCGAGGCTTTCTTCTACTAATACTGGTCAGGTCTGACAATTACAGTACACTGCTGGGTGTCAAAGCAGGAAAACAGACTTAAATCACACATGGAATCACTAAACAGGTAAGGCTGGAAGGGACCACTGGAAGTCATCTTATCTGAGCTCCCTGTTCAGTCAGGATCATCCTAGAGCCTCTTTCTCGGGGTTGTGTCCAGGAGGCTTTGGAATATCTCCAGAGGAGAATACTTCACAACCTTTCTGGGTAGCTGTGCCCATGCTCAGTCACACCCTCACAGTAAAGAAGTTTTTTTCTCAGTTCAAGAGCCTTCTGAGTTCCAGTTTTTGCCTGTTACCTCTTTTTCTATTTCTCAGCAATACCAGGAGGAACCTGGATCTAGTCTCTTTATAGCCTCCTTTCAGATACGGATATTGATGAATCTCATAGTTTAGCCTCTTCTTCAGGCTTAACAGGTCCACGTTTCTCAGCCATTCCTCGTAAAAGAGATGCTCCAGTCCGCTAACCATCTTCGTGGTCCTGTGCTGGACCTGCTCCAGGAGCTCCATGTCTCTCTTGTACTGAGGAGTCCAGAACTGGACATAGTGCTCCAGCTGTGCCATGGTGGGAGCTGAGTAGATGGGCAGGATCACCTCTCTCCATGTGCTGGGCTGTTCTGATGTTCTTCCTAATGCAGCTCAGGATGCAATCAGCCTTCTTGGCCATAAGGGCACACTGCTGGCTCATAGACAGGTTGCTGTCCACTGGGACCCCGAGCTCCTTCTCCACAGAGCAGCTTTCCAGCAAGTCAGTGATAGCTTGTTCTGGCGCAAGTATTTATTCTTGAGATGCAGGACACTGCACTTGCCTTTGTTGAACTTGAGACAGATCTTCTCTGCTCATCTCTCCAACCTGTCAAGATCCTCCTGAAGACCTGCGCAGCTCTCTGGGGTATCAGCCACTCCTCCCAGCCTTGTGCTGTCAGGAAACTTGATAAGGACGTATCCACCCTTTCATCCAAATAATTGAAGGATAAGTTAAATAATATTTGGCCTAATATTGAACTGTCTTAGCAATAATAATACCCAAATAAGTCCCAACACCAGACCTGAGATTCTATTTCAGCTCTATATTGCTATTACTCTCTGAACCTTTAATCAAAACAGCCTTTTGTCAAGTATTTTGTACATGCTATTTAAAGTGATGTTGAAATACTCTATTCTAAAGAATTAAAAAGATGTTCTATTTGCTATATGGTATATGCAGATCCTGCAGTTGTACCTCCACTTACCTACATGAATTAGACACAGGGGAATATTCCAAGAATTTTTACCTCGTCACCTGCAAAAATTTATCAATGAATTTGTGTGTACAGGAAGCACGTACGAAAGAAAGCACAACAAAAACATACATCCAACCCTTTGAACTAAATTACTAGGAATTTAGAGAACAGTATTAATAGAGTACACTTTTAGGGCAGAAACTGAAAAAAATAGACCAGATGGGAAATCTAGGAAGGCAGGATGTAATTATCCAAACTGGACTTTCATCAGGACACCAGGACTGGCATAATTGTTCTGGAAAAAACTGTGGAATCTCTAATGACCTAAAGTGGCATAAACAATGATTTTTCTCAGCATCTGCCATGCAAGTGTCCTCCTATGTGTTCATGGGACATCAGCCTGATGGTGATTCAGACAAATCTGTTAATGAACCTGTTTTGAAATACCAGTTAAACTCGATGAAATATCACTAAAACAAACATAGGATGTGAAGGAAATCTGTCACAGCTCCTCCAATGTGTTTTTTCTTAGGCTTTTAGTTTAAGGAATAAAAGAAATGCCATCAGGAAGCACGGCCATGGAGAGTTCAAGTCTCCCACAC